>NC_064568.1:104545641-105250641 GCF_937001465.1 Orcinus orca
GGCTTGTCAGTATTACAAGCCTAGACCACAGGTGGATGGATCTGGTTGGACAGAATTAGGGACACCGGGCTTTCAGTCTGAGCCCCTGGCAAGGTTGGGAATTTGGAGCTGGGTGCTCCTGAGACCAGGATGGGGAGTACTATACAGTCCCTATGGACGTGGACATCATTTCTCACCTGAAGGACCACCCCCACCCGTCAACACCCTTACAAGACTCTGGTCTTCAGTAGAGTCGAGTGTGGATCCTGTTTTCCTGCTGTCCTGTTAAGTCGAGATTGAAGAAGTACATGGTTGACATGTCCTTATACTGCATGCACATTAAAAAATACAACTTTGAAGCTCCTTGAAGACAAAAGGTCATGGTTGAGTAGGAGCTAAGCCCCATTGCTGTTGGTGAAAGAGGGCACAATGACGAGATGAAAACAGCCAAAAGGGTGAGCCTGCAGAAGTTCCGCTGTCATAGGCGCTGTGCTGCGCTAAGCTGGTGGGAACGCGCCCAGGCTGTGCGGCCTATGGGGCAGGGACTGGAGAGGCTGCTGTCAGCAAGGTGGCGGCCCATGCTCTTCGATGTGGGATTTTCCCCCAAAGTGTTTTTCGATACCTTCTCTGAGTGGCAGAACCTTCGTGCATAAACAGCACAACCCAACAATAAACACCGCGATTCCCTGGGCCCCAGAATCGTGTTTTGCGGGTGAACCTGCCTGCAGAAACTCCATGCTTTACCTGTCCCCTGCTCTGAGCGCCAGCTTTATTAGTTTGATGATACGCAGCTTTCTGGGTAGATGCTTACAGACTTCTCCATGGACACCTGTGTGCATATGCTTGAATTTCATCTGTCTTTCAGTGACTTTAACTTATACAAATCACAGCTCTCATTTTGTATCTTTCTTCTGTGATTTACAATGTCTCCAGCTTGGTGGGGACTCCATTGTTGCAGATCAGGTCTGAAATGGCTCAGGGTGCCCATAACTGACATTTCTGTCATGGCGTGTGCCTGTGATAGGAATGGTCTTAACTGTTTATATCCCTGAAAGAAATTGGGTTAAAAAGAGCAAGAATATTTGCAAATAGTTAGGCTCTACTTGTCACCAACAGTGAACTGAAGTAACAACCGAATGTGCAGTAGAATGGAGAAAGATACAGTCATCAGTATCTGTGTGTCTTTTTGTTATTCTTAGGACCTTTTTAAAGTCGGTCAACAAAAGAGCATTTGCTTTGTCTTTCTCCATTAGCCAGGGCACAAACTCTACAAAGAAAGGCACAAGGAAATGCTAATAAATCAGGTAAATACTAAAATTTAATATTTCTTCTCTTTTCAGTACTGCATTTTTTTCTTCCAGGTTTAAAGTTTTTCATTAAGCATGGCCTTGAACCCTGGAGAAAGTGCAGCTCTGTTTTAGAGTACCTGCAAAAAATCATTTCTTCTATGCATCATTTGGACGATTAGAACTATGCAAGTATGTACTTTGCAAAGAAACAGCCTTCAATTAATTGTGTGGACTGTCACTTTGAGAGATAATGGGAAAGGGAAAAAGAAAGAGAAGCTCTATTTTCCATTTTTGGACAGTTTTAATTCATGTGTGTATTTACTACAAAGAGATTATTTTAAGCACGAAGTTTACTGGTAATTTATTATTAACTTCTCTCTAGATCTGAACAAGTCTTTATCAATGTGTTTGGAGCCCTGAGTTATACAAACTTTCAGTGAGTATATTGTTCTAAACTTGAAAGGAGTCATTCACAGCAGCACTGGACTGGTCAGTTAGCAGATCTTTAAAAGGGTTTTGACAGGGATATGCTTCTTGTATTTCCTCTGTTTTTCCCACCTTGATTTCATGCGCGAGGGTGGTGATTGATTTCCCCAGGGCGCCGTGCCATCCAGTGTGGACGAGGTGCTGGGGAAGTAGTTCATCGCTTTCCTTTTCTCCCCCAGCCCTGCCTCTGTCCGTGGCTCATGCATCTGCCGGTGCTCCCTGGTAGCAGAGCACTTTGCTTAGCTGTGCCGGTTACCTGGCTGCTCTTCTCGTCCTGTCCACATGTGGGTATGCTGATCCGTGTGAAACCAGCGTCGAAGTCTAAGCCTATCTCGGCCAGGAAGTGCCTGGCTTCCCAGATATTCTCAGAGCAAGAGTGCAGGGGCTAAATCTCTTCCTTCCTTTCTGCCCTCTATTCCCTGACACCTATGGCCAAGGGAATGTTTGAAACTCACTAATCTGTGACACTTTGCTTTGTTAATAAATTCTATAGAGACCAAATTTTATGTTAAAACATCTGTAGGCCCATCATTATGGAGTGATTGATCCTATCAGTGGAGCAGATTGCCATATAAATCATTAGAAATATATATGTGGTGCAGATCCTTGCTCTGTTTACTAGCTGGGGTATCGGGCAGGTTACTTGGTCTCAGTTCACTTCAGTTTGCTCTTTTGTGAAATAGAGATAATAGTGCTAACTACATAGGGTTACTGTGAAGATTGAAAAGTTAATGATCGTAAAGCACTGAGAGCGTGGCTGACATAGCCTGAGCACTAAATAAGTGCTTACTCTTGTTTTTAATACTATTATCATCATCATTTGTAGTAACTCCAGGTCACATGAGGACTTTTGTTTCTCTCTGAAGGGTAGAAATTTTAGCATGAGTGTCAAGAAAGGGAGAGTGGGAGAGAGAAAATCACAGGGGTTCCAACTGAAGGAGCTTCCGTTTTAGAGGCGAGAATGTGGGCAGGAGGCCGTTCCCTGGGGGCACTTGTATCCGTGTGGAGATGGACAGGCTAGCTCATGCTTGATGCAGCTGCGTTACGTACACCCGCACACGCGTATGCGCTTGATGAATGCCTTAGGATTTACTTTTGAGGGTTTTTAAACGTCTCTGGGACGGTGTTGGAATGTGTGTGTTGTCCTTCTTCTAAGAGTGTAATTAGAAATGATCTTTGTATACCTTATTAGCAGCTCTTCCCTCTAATCCCACTTTTCTTACAGCACTTGCCTAAATCACAGAAATGTGTTTTGCTGTGATGAGGTTGGTAGTGCTACAAGTGCTGGGCTGTGCAGATGTCCCTGGAGTTCAGGTTTTTGTGTTTTCGTTCTTGTTTGCTCATTAAACTAAGAGTTTACAATAATCATTTGCAGTTTGAAACCTGGATTTTAAACCAGGTTATCATGGGAGTTCTACCACTAAAAATCTGCTAACCTGTTTCCAAATAGTTTCTGAGTGGCTTTTAGGAGATAAAAATGAGTCAATTTTATATATGTTCTAGATGCTTAGAAGAAAAAACCAATTGGAGAAATACAGCCTACTAGAAAAATGTATAAGAAATACAAAAGATAAGAATAAATAATTCCCAGAAGAAATAGTACACAGTCATAAACACAAAAACCTTTTCAGTCTTTATACTAATCAAAAAATGAAAAGAAAACCAGCATTTTTTAACCTAGCAAACTGAAAAAAAATATTTTCTAAAATTAACCTTTTAGTTCATTTCTTCCCTCTATGATATTTTATTTTTAGTTTACAGTTGGCCATAAGACTTAACATTAGAATCTTTTGAAATTGAATGTTAATTTGAAATTAACATTAGAAACATTTTGAAAATACTTTGGGGAAAGATATCAGGGCAATGGTAGAGCAATGTGTAGTCTGATGGGGGGTATCCAGCCTCTTTCTAAAATGTTGCCTTTAAGCTTCAGCTCATCACAATTTCCTGGGAGGTCCTGGTTTGCAGCAGAGCCAGTGTCACTTATCCATGTGCCATGTGCGCGTGTGAGGTGTGTGTGCAGCCGCTGAGCACCTCCCTGGGGGCTCTTTCCCCAGCAGGGGGTCTGCAGGAAGGGGTTGTTAGAAAGGAGTATCCATCAGTCTTTGCTATGCAGGGGTTGTTGATCACTCCTTCTACCGGGAGGTAAATCAAAGGGAGTGAAAGGCAGTTCTTGGGGGTTGGGGGCGACCTCAACTTTTATGGGGAAATAATCTTCAGCTTTAAAGACTACAGGAGGCGAGGTTATTTATATGTTTTGCACATGGATGGCGTCCTTGTGTCCAGCCAGCCAGTTACTGCTCCCTCTCCTGACACTTGGTGGCTCTGTTCTCGTTCTTCCCTCTGGTTCGCAACTGTACACATGAGTCCAGTCTATTCGTTTTAGCTCTTTTCACAGTAGTTTTTAGTTAAAAATTCTGAGATCTGAGAGATCTGGGGTTTTTTGTTTGTTTTTTTGCGTTATGCGGGCCTCTCACTGTTGTGGCCTCTCCCATTGCGGAGCACGGGCTCCGGACGCGCAGGCTCAGTGGCCATGACTCATGGGCCTAGCCGCTCCGTGGCATGTGGGATCTTCCTGGACCGGGGCACGAACCCGTGTCCCCTGCATCGGCAGGCGGACTCTCAACCACTGCGCCACCAGGGAAGCCCGAGAGATCTGTTTCCACTTTTCTTTCTTTCCTTTTTTTTTTTTTCCACATTCTGCTACCTCCTAACTGTGTGACTGGACACTAAACATTTAATGTTTTTAGTCTCAGTTTCCTGAGCTGCAAAATGAGACAGTGGGATTAATAATCCCTGTGGTCTTTTGAGTTCTGTGAGCGTGACAGAGATTTTATCCAGTGCTTTGTGCTACAAGTGTGAGCCAGGTGAAAATACTTTTCCCGTGCATTCTGCCTCTGGAATCTTGGCACTGCGGTGGCTAATCTTCCCATCTGAAGTCTTCATTCTAATTCAAAGCAGCATCTTCTGTTAATCTTTGAGGTGTCTGTACTTCTCTCATTGGAGGTACAGATTACTTTGATATTGTAATTGCAATTAGGTGAAAATGCTTATTTTAGAGTAATTAGGGCGCATAGACTTAAAGCGTGTGGCAGGCAGTGTGGATGAGTGCTTTCTCTCCTTACAGGGGTGGTATTGTACTTCCCAGTGCTTGAGGTGATCTAAACAAGGGAATTCATTTTACTAGAGGCCTGGTCTCTTCAGCCCAGCACTGCTCATTATCTTACCCTCTTCAAAGAAGCTGCCCAACGGTGCTTCGGCAGAAACATAGTCTGATTTAGGCGCAGCTCAGAGGGGCCGGGTTCTCAAGCTGCATCTGAGAAGCTGTCCTTTTCACTTGTCCTGTGGGCTAGAAGTGAATCCATGTTTGGAGAGAGAAGAGGAATGCTCTCTCCTCTCTGCAGGAAGGTAGGTGGCCATACATTTGAGGACATGGGTGGGTATGAGGCCATACGTGTGTGGACATGGGTGGGTATGAGGCTCGGTAGGGCTGTTTCAGCCTTCTGTGGCCTTTGGGAGAAGGGGGAAACTTTCTGCACTCCCTTCAGCTTTTTATAGATGTGAAATTTTAGGTAATTTTTATCTTATAGTCAAGATAGGATTCAGCTTCTGGAATTACTGTGAAT
This sequence comes from Orcinus orca, assembly GCF_937001465.1. Classification (NCBI taxonomy): domain Eukaryota; kingdom Metazoa; phylum Chordata; class Mammalia; order Artiodactyla; family Delphinidae; genus Orcinus; species Orcinus orca. Next base: position 104,551,022 of record NC_064568.1, read on the forward strand.
TGTATAGGTGTGTATCTGGAACATTACATGAGAGGTGAAGCACAAGGACGGGGGCTGCAGGCACCAGGCACGCTGGAATCCTCCCGTTTGGGACCCTTGGCAGTGGCCCTGATGCCTGGCTCGACAGCCTGAAACCTACATCCCAAGTCCACCTCCAGACACCGCTTCCAAGAGGCAGCGGTGCCCACGTGAGGCTGGAGAAGGCCCCGGCCCTGTGTCCTGCCTCCTCTCCGAGCTCTGGGCTGTCCTAAAGTTACAGGACCTTCTGCATTTGGGTCACTTGGTTAAAACTAGAAGGACTGTTTAATCTGTGAGATACCCTGTCATGCAAAGTGACTAAATCAATTTTGTTTAAAATGAGTCTGTTGTGGTCTTTTTATTGCTTTGTTGGGCTCTGACACGCGCTGGTGGGCCCCAGGTGGAGGAAGTGGTTTCCCAGGGCACAGTCGTGGGAGCCCCGGGTTCTAGTCCTGGCTTCCCCTCTCGTGGGTGCCACCAGGCGGGCCCCTAACCTCCACGGGCCTCCCTAACTCCCCGTGCCAAGGGTCTGCCTGCCTTCCCGGTGAGTTCCTGGAAGAATAAGACAGAAAATATTTCTGTGTCTTGAAAATGTTAAAGCTGTGGTGCTTACTTCCAGCTGTACAACGTTTAATGTGAAATGGAGACTGTCTTCATAACCATGTGCAAAACCGAATTGAAGAGAGTCCCGGTTGGGGTGCCGGCTCTCCAGTGAAAGCGCCTCCTGTCACGAGGCGTGAGCCCAGGCTGGAGTCGGTCCCAGATGAGTTGTGTTCGTCGTGAGTCGGACATTTAGGCCGTCAGCTCCTCGGGTTCCAGGAGTCGAGAGTCAGATGTCGTGTTGGCTGTGGCTCTCAGTTGCCGTGACGTTGTGGTTTTCCATCTGGGGGAGGTGCTGTGCGACCGGCCCGTCCTCCTAGAGGGGCTTCGGTGCAGGGGTCTGGGGGCCGGGGGCGGGGGGGCCAGGGGCCTCGCGCTGCCGCGGTTCCCACATTGTGCGGCCGGCCCTATCACTTGGGAGACCTGGCAAGGAAGTGAGGAGGAAGCAGGTGCCACTGCTGGGGCAGAATGTTCCAGCCTGGCTGGAAAGTTTGAGGAGGGCCTGGGTGAGAAGAGCAAGACCTATTGACAGGGCTCAGCCCTGGGCAGGCCTGTTTCACATCAGCCTCTGAATAGTCACAGCCCCTCCCCACGGTCTCACCTCTGCCTTCTTGTTTTTAAACATTCTCGGCAACCGTGGTGGAGCACAGAGCATTTTAACTTTTTATTCCAAGAGAAAAAGTAAAACTGTGAAAAGTGCAGTGTTGCCTGCTTCAAAATGACACCACCACCACCAAGAGCAAAACAAAATGTACTTTCTAGGGCTGTCCGACCTACTGTAAAATTATTATTACTGTTGTAAATGCTTTTTCTGTTAAGCTGTTTTCAGAATTAATTATAAGACTATTGATTATCCTCAGGTTTCTGATGGCCCTGTAGATTGACCTGGCTTGTCGGGGTGTGAGTTGTTCAGCTCTCTTATCTGGCTTACTTTGCATGTTGGGTGTGTAAAACCACACAGTTGTGCATATATCCTGAGATTGAGAGGAAAAGGAGTGTGTCAGACCATTTCTCCTCTTCTCCACGTGAGTCTGTAAACCAGAATAGTTATGTCAACAAGTCAGAAGAAAATTTGACGGGGGTTTTAATGAACCACAAAATGTGTCCCTTGTTGCCCTCGCCTTGTCGTCCTGCCTGGATTCACGCGTGACTTCTGCGTTAACGCAGCAAGCGCCCTCGCGGCAGCCCTCTCATCTTCAGGACCCATAGGGTGTCTCCAGTTCCAGCTCTGAGTCAAGCAATGAGAGGAATAAAACCTGCTTTCTTTTTCTTTTTCCCGGAATATCTGGTAGGAACGTTTGGAGCTCAAAGGGATATTTTAAGCTTTTACAAACTGAGGAAACCAAAGAAAATCCAAATATTCCCAACCAGTTTTGAGCACACAAGTTTCCAGTAGTTGGAGCCTCTCATTTTTATGTTAAGTCTGGATGGGATAGAGGGGACTTGCCCAGGCTGAAAGCAGAAGGGCAGTTACAGGATTGATTGTGAAATATCCACCCAGCTCATTTTCTGAGCAGGGCTGGTGATGTTCTGCCGTATCTCTAGAACCCTGATTTTGTGCCTTGTGGCCTCTTAACAGTTTAATTAGATGGCTCTCATACTTTCTTTCCCTAAAAGTGGCGCATGAGGTATTTTACCTAGAACCTCCACCCTCACCTAGACATTTTTAAAGAATTTTAAAAAATGAGCTGAGAATCTCTGTGTTTAGTCAGACACCGTCATCTTAACGTAGAGATTAACTGCATGATTTAAGATGCGTACAAATGAAGTTCCCATTATTTCATAAAAAGTAAGCACCTCGCTTTTACTGAACTCCGCGTGCGCGTGCGCCTGCACGTGTATTCAGGGCTAACACCAACGCCATCATGTCTACGGCCCGCCCCCACCCCACCTTCAAACCCCAAACCCTTTCTGAGGTGACTTGCCAGACCCTTGGGCTCGAAGCCAAGGCCACCAGTGCCTGGAGGGCCTCCCCTGAGGGCCCACACCTCCTCCTCTCCCCGTGGCAGCTCTTTCCAGTGGTGTCAACACCGCTGTGCTCTCAGCCTCCTCCCCGCACTCGCCCTGCCCTCTCCCCAGGCCCCGCAGCTCCTGTCTCATCCCTGCTCCAGCGTCTCCTTCTGTACAGCACCCCCAGAAATAGATTCCTGTTTTATGTCCCAGGAACACCAAGCCCTTCTGCTTGGCCGCACACGTGTTGCGTGTTTCACAGGGCTAGTAAGCGGCAAGACCTAAAGCAGATCCATCAACTTTTGAAGCTTCCTGTTCTCCCTGTTGCCCCATGTGTCCCTGGATTTCAGTTTCTTTCCCTGTGCACGTGGTGATGCCAACGCCTTCCCACGCTCCCGTAGGCACAGACGAACGCCCGTCTATGGGAGGCTTAGTGGACGGCACAGCACCACTCCGTGTTTATGTCGGATGTTGTCTGTATTATTTTCATGTCGGTTGCCAGGAGCCTTACTTAAGTTCCTAGAGCTGCTGAATGCTGTTTTCAAAACCCTTGGTCTTGGCCACGATGGGTCTGACCGTTGTTGATGTTCCTTGTCTTCCAGGACGGCTCCTACTTGGCCGAGTTCCTGCTGGAGAAGGGCTACGAGGTGAGTCCCCTATGAGCCAGCACAGGCCGACGGGATACCGCGGACACCGTGGCCTCCCGCTTCCTCTCTGCTGTCCTTCTGTGTGTGTTTCCACGGAAGCTCTGATAACAAGTCCAAATCAGGGGAAGAATGTGCCTCTTGGCTGGTCACAGCGCCAGCTCATTGTGCTGTTTATCTGCTGGCGCGCTGGCAGCCCCCCGCCCCCCATTCTTGCTGTTTCCCTGCTTTGCACGCTTCCCGCGTTCTCAGCTAAACCAGCAACCAGGTGGGCTGAACGCTGTACCGTCCTTAGGGTTAATTTATGATGTCATGTGTTACATAAAAAAGTCCCACTCATGGCGAAGTCACTTAATTCGGAAATTGCACAGAGCAGTAAAAACTAAGCTGCCCTGGCAAGGCTGCGTGCAAAGTTGACACTTGGAGGTGCTTGCTTTCCAGTCGGCAGCCAGAACTTCGTGCAAGCTGGAGCTTCTGCGTTTGCTGCTCTTGCCCTTGTCGTCCTTTTCTCCTTCTCGTCGTCCTCCTTACATGTTTTCTGCTTTCCTTGAAAGAAACAAGCGTTTTACATATTTAATGGATGTATCTTAGCATGTACATCTTACACTTTATAAGAACTGTTTTCGGATGTGCACATCTCTAGAAATCTCTGTGCTCCTCAGAAGACAGAAGCCTACGCAGTGGCACATGTTCTCTGGCCTGATTTGGGGGGTGTTTACCTTAATAATTTTGGACGCCATGTTTTTTCCAGTCGCAGGTACATTGTTTAAAAAATGCGCACCGTGGACAAATGCAAAAACAATAGCAAGGAATTTGGCATTTAAGCACCAACAGGATTTGAAGGAAAGGAACCTGGTTTTCTTACTGTAATGCATGATCTTTTCTGTGAACTTTGACTTTTAGACTTTGATTAATAGCAGATATGATTAGACCTTCTGTGCCTTTATCTAATAATGGCTACTTCTACATCTTGTAATGATATCAAAAAAAGGCAAATGTAACTATGGAAATAGGCATGTACACATATGTTCATACACATAGATTATAATTGAGCAATCAATTCATTCTGCAGAGCAGAGGATTTTAGAGTTATGTGTAGAATAGAAGTATTGGTTGTAGGTGAAGACTGATATTTATTCAGGCTGGACTAACTTGATGCTTTAATAATTCTAAAAGGAAAGGTTTGTGAGAGAGACGTACTTATCTTGTTTCAGATGTTGGAACAGGCTAAGAGTCGTTTGATGGCTGGAGTGGAGTGAGTGATTTGGCTGTGTACCGAGCGAGCCAAGAGAAGGAGCTACCTGAGTAATGGTGATGGGTCAGGACACCTTACCCCCAAACACGGCCCCTTGGCATGTGAATATTTTAAGCTGACGGAGTTTGAAAAAATAGCAGAAGTTTCTCCGGTTTATTTGTCTTTGTTAGTTTAGTGTAGAGGAGGAGAACATTTTCCTCGACCCTCTTAAGGGTCCCTGGCTGGGTCTGAAAATTAAACTGAAAGCATACAGATGTATTTAATGTAAGTTTTCTGTGACGTGGGAGCCTTCCTGAGAAAATGAGGATCCGAAGAGACGGGTAAGCCCGAGTACTTGTGTGTTAGGTTAGGTGAGGAGGGACAGTGGTGGAGAAATGAGGTCCAGGGGTCTGCAGTAAGTGTAGGACTGGGCGTGGCTCAGCCAGGTCTGTTGGGTGGGATTCTTCCCAGCATCCCCTTGTCTTGGGACGTGAAGATGCTCCTTTCCTCCAGGTGTGGGGAGGGCACCTCCCACCTGGCTGCTTCAGGGGAGAAGGGTGGGGGGAAAGTCAGGGTGACCTTCGTGCTTCTGTCATTTTCGCAGACTCGTTCAGCTTAAAATATGCAGTGTGCCCAGACACCATGCCCTGGCTGGTGCGTCCTGAGCCCCCCACAGTCCCCGCAGCTCGGGAAGAGAGAGGCGGTGTGTCAGCAGGAGTGCTCAAGCTGGGTGGGTCCCGAGATGCACTTCCGAAGTGGACGCGGGGCACTGAGGCATCGGATGCGGATGTGGCTGGCCCCAAGGGAGAGGGAGCCGGCGAGGAGGTGTGAGGCGCCCGGGAGGAATGGGGACGGGGGTCTGTCCGGACGCGGTAGGCGGTCAGCTTCCTCGGGCATCAGGATGGCGATGTCAGTGTTCCTGGGAAGGGCCCGGAGGATGGCGTGCCCAGGAGGCAGAGCTCCATGTAGGCGGCCTGTTCAGGAATCGCCGGACCCCTGAAGACGGGTCGTCATGCTCCTGAGTGGACCAGAGACTCAGGAATAAATCAGAATCTAGGCCAGCCAGGTGCGCTTCGGCTGTTTTCTTCCGCTGGCATCTGAAACTGTAAGAGCAGGTTGGATTCTGATAAAGACCATAGAAGGCCCACTCGGCAAATCACAGTTCGTGGGAGGGATGAGTCGTTGAAACAGTGATTGGCAAGAGAGGAGAGGGCAGAAGGAAATACTCCCTGCAGTACAGGTGGAAGGTTCGGAGCTGCATGGCATGACCGGAAGTGATTCCTCCTTGGAGCACAGGGGAGTGTGAGTATTGTAGGAATGGGGGCCGTGAGAGGGTGTTTATCTGTCCTGTCTTCAGTTTTCCTAGGCTGCTGTCTTCACTTTTAAGAGATTGATGTAATTGGAGGGTCAGTTTATTAACTGGGATCTGATGATAGCACAGGCTTTTATCTTTTGGTGTTTAGGTCAAAGTAGATGTGAGAGTGATTTTTCGAAGAGGCTGCATTGCACAAATTCCAGAATTACCACCAGCAGCCCCTGGTTGCTCCAGAACACGAGCAAAATAAATAACAGGGTTAGAAAATTGCCTCCCGTGAGTATGAGAGGGGACACCCCTGTCCACATCTGAACCCAGAGGGCCAACGTCAGCAATTCTGGGCGAGCACCTCCTTCTGAGTCAGGGCTTCCCAGCGTTCAGCCTCAGAGCCGCCCGGCCCCACCGAAGACGAGGCGGCTGAGTCCGGGGCCTTAGACCGGCCTTTCTAACAGCCCCCAGCTGTCGCGGTGGCTGCTTTCCTGGGTCCTATGGTGTGAGAACCACTGCAACTAGAGGTTCAAATGAGCTCTTTTAATGCCAAGGTGAAGCTGAACAGCATTTCTTAAGGTATCTTAATTTGGGGTACCTTGGTTCCCTGAGCTCTCATATTATTTTGGATCTAGTCTTTGTGGACCAGAAATAACTGGAAACAACATACTTTGGGGTAGCGAAGTGTTGCTGGGAACAAATGAACACTAGGAGGAAGAGCTGCAGATTCTGAGGGCAGGCTTGACCCTGAGGCTGAGATCTTCCTGCATAAGAAAGGGGCAGGCTTCCCTGGCTGGCAGGGGTGAGGTCAGCCTTCGTGATGAGCACGGGGTGGGGGGGGTGGGGCGTGGACCCCGTGGACAGTCAGCTGGAGGGAAGCAGGTTGAGGAGCAGAGCCAGGTTGGTTGGGGAGTGACGATGGGGCAGCGAAGGTGAACACATGCCTGTGCGTGGAGGTGACATAGTGCAGTTAGTCAAAGCAGCAGCAAAGTAAAGGTACGAAAAGCCTGGCTCACCTTGAAGCAGAGGGAGATGTTTGTGTATGCCTTGAAAGGGAGTCTCATATGTTATAGATTAACTAGTTATGCTTAAATACCTCGTCTGACCACACACCTTAGATTTCTGAAGCTGCAGGGCCTGGTCACCTAATGTGTCCTTTGAAATCCGTGCATCTGATCATGTTCTTTTTTGTTTTTTTTTTTTCAATTCACGATATATTATGAACGTCGTTCCACGTCAAGGCATAGGACTACGTCATTTTTTGGCCGTGCCATGCGACATGCGGGATCTTAGCTCCCTGACCAGGGATCGGACCCTTGCCCCCTGCATGGGGAACACGGAGCCTTAACCACTGGACCGTCAGGGAGGTCCCGTGTGATCATGTACTGAATGAACAATGTAACGTAAAAAAGATGGATTGCCTCATCCCGGGTCCACTCCTCACTGAGAAGGGAGACCCTTTCAAGGTTTAAAGTTTTTAATGCTGCTGGTTTCTTGAATTTTGCTCCAGATTAAACATGGGGGGGGGCATAAAGGTAAGGAGAATGGATCTAACATGTGTTCATTATTTATAGAATGTCTGCAGGTATCATCTCATGATGAGGAGAGCCAAGAATTCTCAGCGTTTATAGAAAACCATCTTTATGGCTTTATGGATTTAATTCTACACATTGTTGAAATGCAGAGGGTAATTCTCCTTTGTACCGTGTCAGGCCGCTCAGAGCAGGGAGGTGAGCGAGGCCATCCAGCTCGCGGTGGCGAGGCAGCCCCTGAGCTGGTTGCTGGACTGCGTCCTTATCCTCTCCCGCCACTTGCTGGCTCCGCGGCCTCTCGGAGACTTAGATGATGAGTGCACGTGTCCCCAAGGTCGCCACCAAGGTCAGGTGAGACGCACGTGGACAGCAGTCCAGAGGAGCTCTGTGGGCCTGTGGAGCTTAGTCTTACAGGACAGGCGGGTGGCACAGTGCTTGGTGCTGACCGGCCGAGGGACACAGATTTTGTAGGAGGCCCTCGGTCCAGTCTGTTACTTGGCATCAGGAAGGGGCGGGCGTGTGACGTTGCCCGGGTCCCGGCTCTGCGCGTGCTCCTTCCCGTCGCCAGGGAAAGAGGAAAACCACAGGAGTGAAGCTTCCTGTGAAGGTGCCTCTGGTTTCAGGTGCCTTCCTAGCATCACTGTTAGCAGATAAGCCAACAATATACTTTTGTACTTATTTTGTGCAAAATACAAAGAGAAACCAGAAAAATGAAAGACAAAGTCAAACCCTTTAAAAGCTAGAATGTATCTGGGAATATGTGAGAAATCTATATTAATTAACTTGGTAACAATGACAACACAGCAAATCAGAATGTAAAATTAGAGAATAGGTAAATCGTGGGTTTCCCTTCCAGGAGAGGAACTGTAACCAGGGGGCCTCAGGAGAGCAGAAAAGAAATGGGGTGTACGGGCTGTGCAGTCATCCCTGGGAGACTGTTTGTTAGAACTGGAGTTCCTGTGATTCCGTTCTTGATCTGTGGATCCTTTTTTCTGAGTTGTTGGTAATCCTATTGATAGAAGCCTGGGTGCAAAAAAGTCAAAGCTTTTTGTGGCTTTCGCTCTGAAACGATACTGAGTGTTGGCACGATGGGCTACGTCCACCTTTAACAGAACCACGTGCTGGTGGCGTGGTCTCAGGTAGCGTCCTCACCTGTAAGATGGGAGTCACAATACGATGGTGGTTGTGAAGGTTCAGTGATTTAATGTCCACAGAGAACAGTGTCTGTGCACGGTCACTGCCATGTGTGTGCTGATGTGACCGACGTCATCTAGACTTTTCAGAAGCAGGTTGCATTAAACATCCCTGGGAGGCATCCTTGCCTCCAAGAGAAATCTAGACACTGAAGAATTTAAAATCCAGTGGTAATAATTTTCTATTTTCTTGGCTGTAATCAATCAATCCATCAGTCAGCATTTCTGTGCATTTATACTGCCTAATCTGACTCTGGGTTTTGAAGTCAAACCAACTTTGTTCTGACATCGTGAGAACTTGAAATTTTCCTTTTCATCACTTGGTTAAATGGAACTTGAAATTTTTTTGTCAAAAATGCTCACTTCTGTTTAACACCTTAGTTTTTCAGAAATTTTGTTTTTGAACTGCTATAATTTAATAATGATTTTAATTAATTTTATCGGGAATCAAATTTAGCTCATTTATCTTTTCACTTTGGTTTCCTAACTCGTTTCTTTTTCTCCAAAAATCCTTATAAAAACAAACAAAAAATCCTGCCTACCTCCCTTCTGTAAAGAAAAAGCCGCTAATCTCACATTCTTAACTAGATCATCCAGTTTGCACACATTTTGGCTTGTCTTAAAGTTTGTATTTCACCTGTGTCAGAAGTAGACAGACTCAGCTTTCATTAGTTCTTAGAATAATACTTGCTGTCATGGATTAAGCATTTGGCAGGTCTTTCTTTCCCTGTATACACATACCAAAAGTTGGGAGTGAGGGGAAATTAAACACAGGTTTTTTTTTTTTTTTGTATTAAAAAAAAGACCCAAAACTAGTGCTTAATGTGTTTGGTTATAAGTGTGACAGTAAAGTCCTATGTTATTTATTTGCTGTGACTTTGGGTAATCGTCTGATTTTCATACTGCATCCATCAATGTCATTGAATATTTTTATCAGTCCTTTATGTTGATATAAAATGTATATGTATATAGCATTTCTCTTTGTTTTGGTCTGTTGGGATATGTGACTTATCCAGAAGCCAGCAATCAAGAGAAAAAAATAGACTAAATCATATGATTATTTTTTTCATTGTCAAAGCTAAATTATCTGTTTTTAGAACATATGAATTCCTCTCTATCCAATGAAATCAAGCTCAGCTTACATCTGAGATCTCTGTATTTCAGAAATAACTTTGGTGGTAAACACCAGTTTTGATATGTATAGGTGTATATGTGAACTTGGTTTTTATTAAACAAAGTTTATTAAGTTTACAGAGTAGTTGAACTTTATAATTAACAACTTGAAAAACTGGAGACCATGAAGTTGAATTAATTCTAAGCTTAATGTAAGTATTATTCTCTCTACTTTTAAATTACGTAATGGATACGTAAACCCAAATTGCAATTTAATGTTTCCTAGATTTTACTGTTTGCCTCCCGAAATGTCAACCAAGTTTGTGATGTTCCTGTCTTAAAATATTTTCATGTTTACAAAATTTTCTTCAGTTTAGTTCTTTTGGAAAATAATGTGGTTTTAGCTCTTTGGCTAAAGTATCTAACCAACAGCATTATTAATTGTGGGTGTGTTGTATCCTTTGCAGAAGTCAGTTTCTCATGTATGCCATGTAAAGTGACGATGACATTTCTTTCTATTTGAAAGAAAGTCTTATGTGCTTATAATTTCCCCCCTGCACTTGGAATATTTGAGTCATGCCAAGGATTAGTTTTTGTTCAAAATAGACAGAAAACGATTGAGTTAAAATATGGAAGTGTATTCAGCTGCAAATGAAACTACCCAGCCTTAGAAGGAACGCTTCTAAAATGAGAGAAGGACTAAAACTGCCACCAGCAGCATGGGGACGTGGGCAGCCGGTGACATAAGCTGGTATTAGCACTGGCAGCACAAAGAAGGGAGTGAGACCAGGTCCTGAACAATGTCTCTAATGTATCAGACACAAATAGTCTTTTCTTCAGCATCGGGCAGGTATGTGTTCTGGTTCCAATGACTTTTTTCCCTCACACTTGTCATGGTTAAGTCAAAGATAAAAATTAAAAAAAAAAATCCTCCCTTCATTTGAGTTTCCTTCGTGCCTTAAATCTCATAGGACGTAAGTCTTGGCCCTAACCTATGCTATTTAGCTTTCTTAGCTTTTCCACACAGCTGCATAAAAGCAATGGCTCCCTGATTCTCTTGTGGACCCAGATACGTATTTATTTAAAGAATCGGTGCCAGATGCAAAGCTCGGAGGGCACTGGGCAGGGCTGGAGGCATCAGAGCCCTCTCCTCGTGCTCTGGGTTGAAGAGCGGTCCAGGCTGTGTGACCGATACGGCCTCGCCTGGTCTGTCTTCGGTTTCAAATTGAAGAGATATTTTTGTCAGCAGTAGGACCGTAAGTGTGTGTGTGTTTGGAAAAGGAGACATTTGAGTATCTACAACTAAGCACTCACTGTGAAGTCACGTCATTATCTAATTACTTTCGTCGGGATTGGCAGTAGAAACACTGGAGAGGGATGGAGGGAGCTGCCAGTGGGCGGGGGCGGGGTGGGGGGAGAGTGAGCCGCAGAACTCCTGCTTATTTAAAATAAGGTCTTTAAATGACAGTTATATGATTTTTCACGAAGCTAAACATTAGCAGAATAACGTTGCTTATGAATCCTCACTGCATATTTATAACTTATTCTTATCCTTCCACACGATAAAAATGCAGGTCCATGGAATTGTACGGCGATCCAGTTCATTCAATACTGGTCGAATTGAACATCTGTATAAGAACCCCCAGGCTCATATTGAAGGAAGTAAGTCATTTTCTTTCTCTAAACTCTCTTTCTGTGTAACTTCCTATATTATGATAAGGTATTTTCAAATGTCATTTTTCTCAAAGCCCATCAAATTGCAGTTATTTACCCATGAGTTACCTGCATTGAATGCTATCTGCACGCTTTGAAAACCCTTCACTGCCTGCTGCCCTGGGCCATGGTGTCACCGCGGTTAGGCCGTCACGAGGGTACCATCAGGTGAGGCTGCTCGAGAGGCCAGAGCAGACAAGCCTTTGATCACCCGTCTCCAGGTGTCCCTGTGCCCTCGAGTCAGATCAGCTCCACACTCAGAGCCCTCCTCTGCTCTTCACGTTTGGTCTCATTTAATCAAGTCAAGCAGTCTTTGTACATTTATTTAATTTTAGAAATAATTGGTGAAGACAGGTCCAAAAGCAGATGGCAGTCAAAAATATATTTAAATTGCTTTACAGGCGGTTGTCAGTATTTGCAGTCGTTTGTTATTTTTGGTAACACAATTGCAGGGAGTATATCACACAGTTGCCGTGCTTTCTCATTTGACCTTGACAGCAGTTCCTGAGGTTGTGAATGAGACCATTTTACAGATGGAAGCAGAGAGAGGGTGTGACTTTATCAAGCTTCCATAACACGCGAAAGACAGAGCTGGGACGAGGACACAGGGTGTTTCCCGCCAGCGGGGATGATCCAGGTGGCTTGTATTCACCTCAGGGCCCTGAACATTGGAAGGTTTGGGCTAGTTGTGCAGGTAGTGATGTCATCAGGAAGATGACCTACTAGTACACTTTCCACCTTAATATTTAGGTCAGTCAGTGAATCCTCCGTGAAAATTATCATCGTTTTGTGCAAAGTGTAGAATGGTACTGCCATTGGACCTAGATGTAGGTCAGTATTATGTAAAATTAATGAAAGTATCCAGTTAGCAGGATGCCCATCTGCCTGTGTCACCTTCTTACACTAGTGAAGTCAGCGTGAGGATCTGCTTAGATCTGGGGTCAGAACAAGCTAGCTGTCCTTTAATCAGTTATGTATACGTCAGACACGTCATGGATGGCTTAAGGACTAATGTTTACGAAGGACTGAAAAATCGCTACATACAAGTATCTGAGTAGAGCTGTCTTCACTACTGTCAACGTGTTAACATGTTTCGTTCGAGGGTATACGCATTATTTCCAGATTTTCTTTGTCTGAATCTCATGTGACATGTCTTACAGCCACCGGGGCGCCGTAAGATACGCTGATTGTGTAACATCTGTCATGATATTATGTTTTTTTAAAAAGCTCATCTGAGTTTTTACAAATCCTTTATAGACATAGCAACAAATGGGAATCTCTTTCTACTATTTAGTTTCTTTACATATGACAGTTACAGACTGCTACTCCAGAACCAATCTGGTTTTCAGACTTTCAGGATATACATTTCAGTGTTGCTGTGTTAAAAAATTGGGCCTACGTTGTTTCCTTCTATCTAATGGTATGTGTTTCAATCCTAAAGACATGAAACTGCACTATGGTGACCTCACCGACAGTACCTGCCTCGTGAAGATCATCAATGAAGTGAAGCCGACCGAGATCTACAACCTCGGGGCCCAGAGCCACGTCAAGGTGAGCCGTTTTCCTTATCGTGGTTCCTCTGGCTGTGTTCCTGAGTTCTGTATTTTACCCTTGTCCGTTGCTTCTTCACACAGTACGGCAGCCACTAATCCTGGTCCTCGAGTTTGATTCTTGGTATTAGTTTGGGTATTAATGAGTCCTTATAGAAATGCTAATACATTTTTTTTAAGTGTATTTTCTGTTATTGAACAATGTAGTAAAATCTTACTGCCGACATTAGAGTAAAAGTATTTATTTGTTTGGGGTTGATCTTACAGTCACGAACCTCACTTGGATGTATTTTCTGCCATTTCAACTCACATTGTGAATGAAGTGTTTTGTTCAAATGTTGGAAAATTAAGTCAATGAAACTTCTATTTTAGTATTAATTTTTGGTAGTGATGAGAAAATAGTATTTTTGCGTGCCAACATGTCAAAATTAATGGAATTAACGTTTTCTTGTGAGCAGTAAAAGTTATTGGAAGAAAGACTCTTCTTAGCCTCTTGCCTCAGTGTGGCCCAGCTCATGTTGATTTCTCCCCCTTTATTCAGACAGATTCTCTGGGGGTCCATCTGCCTCTCCTTGGTTTTTCTTTCTAGAACAAATCGCAGTAAACCTGAGAAGCCAATCCCCAGCGTTCTGGCAATCTGCTTAATTCAAGTTTTTGTTGCTGTATTATAGTGCTAACTTAGTGAGTGAACTGAAGCCAGGGATGATATGAGTTCTGTTTAGATACTTACTCAATCAGGATAGTTAGTAGAGCATAGAAATAAAAGCAAATGACTCTAAGTTAAAACAGCCCCTGCCCCCTGCCACCAAAAAACAAGGAACAGAAAATCTAGCAGCATTTTTTGCTGTTTAATGAGTGAATTCAGCACTCTTACTGCAGAAAGTATTTGAGGTGATTGGCTATTTCTCCACATCTCCAACTTTGGGTGGAATGGAAGCGATATGCCTGTTTTATATCTCTGCTAGTTTAAGGGAGAAATTATAAACTAGATCAAACGAAACCAAAGGTAGAACATAGTAAGAGAAGCAAGTGGAAAGCTCAGTCTTGTAGTTGATACCAAATTTAAAATTTGAGCGTGAACCCTCACAGTACATTTTTCTCTAAGATGGTAACTTTGGAGGATGGCGACAGATCAGCCAATACTGATACTTCTTCTCTGTCTCTGCTGTCTTGGAAGGTAATTTTTTCCTTTCTTAATCTCCGAAGATTCTGTTCTGTATCCAGGCTTAAGCTTTGGGCTGTGGAAGGTGTCAGGGGCTTTAGGTTAGAAAAATAGGGCTATTTTTCGAAGTGATTCTAGATGTATTTTCCGTCTGAAAGGGTATTTCCTGCGTGCCGTGCCTTGAGCAGCCGTCCCCCCTTTCACGTAGAGAAGCAGTAACTGTCACTCCAGGCGTGGAGACTTTATCCTGGGCTGAGGCAGTTAGTCATCTTCCACGTTTTAATTTATCTAACTGCTTCTTGGTATCTCCAGGCAAAATAGAATGCTTTGGAATGAGTGCTCTGTTACTCAGTTTCCTTTAGATTAAGACGTTTCCTTTGTGACGGTAGACAGTTTATCGCCTCTAGAAGTCCTACACCGGCATAGTGGGAAGATGCAGGAAGTTTTATAAAGATTTATGTATAGAAGGCCTTGCCCTGTCGTGTTAGTATTAAGTGAGTCAGTCTTCTCCTTTTTCCAAATCGTTCTGTCGTTCAAAAAGTCTGATATGCTTTCCGTACATGAAGTGGTGCTGACTGTGTCTGGTTATTACCCTAGGGTGGTGAGCACAGAAAGCACAGGAGGTTGGGCCGATTCCTTCTGAGTGGCTCTGTATGTGAAGTTTACCTGGTTTTATTGTGTTATGCCAGCTTTGCCTAAAGGCCTGTTAATTGGCAGAAATGGTGCTTAATCGAAGATGAATTTTGGCTCATAAGATAATTTATCCCTTCAACGATATTTGCGTGCATGGTGGAGTGGAGGACCCAGGGATGCGTGAAACCCACCTCTGTCGTGGAGGGACTCCTTTCCCACGGGTGACAGAGGCTGGCGCTGATGTCTTTGGGTTTTTAGAGATGGGGTGAGAGAACTTCACTCCCACGAGATCGTGCATGGTGTCAGGGAGTAGGTTTGGGGTGGAAGCTTACAGACGTCGTTAGTGGGAACGGGTAGTTGAAATTGAGGTGACAATACAAGGCTGAGAGTCAGAAGAGAGAAGACTTGGGATGTGTTTGCAACATGATGAGCGTCCTAGGTTGCTTAGGTCTTGCCTAGGTCCTAAGCAAGAAGTCTGGTGGGAGAAATGGGAGGTGGGCAGCTAGGGAGGTGGGCTGTGTTTGGGCAGTCTCTACGTGTTTCTTTTTTAATTAGCCATTTTTTTAAGTGAAGTAGTTAATTTACAATGTTGTGTTAGTTTCAGGTGTATAGCAAAGTGATTCAATTGTATATATATTCTTTTTCAGATTCTTTTCCATTATAGGTTACTGTAAGACATATGGTTCCCTGTGCTATACAGCAGTTTCTTCCTGTTTATCTATTTTATATATAGTAGTGTGTGTATGTTAATCCCTAACTCCTAATTTATCTTTCCCCCTGCCGCCCTGCTATCCCCTTTCGTAGCCATACATTTGTTTTCTGTGTCTGTGAGTCTATTTTTTTGTAAATAAGTTTATTTGTATCATTTTTTTAGATTCCACGTATAAGTGATATCATATATTTGTCTTCGGCCATCTTCACTTAATATGGTAATCTCTAGGACCATCCATGTTGCTGCAGGTGGCGTTATTTCTCTCTTTTATGGCTAAGTGATATTCCATTGTATATATGTACCACATCTTCGTTATCCATTTGTCTGTCGATGGACACTTAGGTTGATTCCATGTCTTGACTATTGCAAATAGTGCTGCAGCGAACATCAGGGTTGCATGTATCTTTTCAAATTAGAGTTTTTGTCTTTTCCGGTTATATGTCCAGGAGTGGGATTGCTGGATCATGTGATAACCCTCTTTTTAGTTTTTTAAGGAACCTCCATACTGTTCTGCATAGTGGCTGCACCAGTTTACATTCCCATGACAGTGTAGGAGGGTTCCTTTTTCTCCACACCCTCTCCAGCGTTTATTATTTGTAGACTTTTTGATGATGGCCATTCTGACGGGTGTTTGCATCTCTAATATTTAGTGATGTTTAGCATCTTTTGCTCAATGAGATTCTTCCAGCTCTGTTCTTGTTTCTCAAGATTGCTGTGGCTATTCGGCGTCTTTTGTGTTTCCATACAAATTAAAAAAATTTTTTTTCAGTTCTTTGAAAAATGCCATTGGTAATTTGTTAGGGATTGCATTGAATGTGTAGATTGCCTTGGGTAGTATAGCCATTTTGACAATATTGTTTCTTCCAATCCAAGAACATGGTATATCTTTCCATTTGTTTGTGTCGTCTTCGGTTTCTTTCACCACTATCATATAGTTTTCAGAGTACAGGTCTTTTGCCTCCTTAGGTAGGTTCATTCCTAGGTATTTTTTTGGTGTGATAGTAAATGGGATTGTTTCCTTAATTTCTCTTTCTGATCTTTCATTGTTCGTGTACAGAAATGCAACAGATTTCTGTGTAGTAATTTTGTATCCAGCAACTTCACTGAATTCATTGACAAGCTCTGGTAGTTTTCTGGTAGCATCTTTAGGATTTTCTAGGTATAGCATCATGACATTGGCAGACAGTGATTGTTTTACTTGTTCATTTCCAATTCGGATTCCTTTTATTTCTTTTCCTTCTTTGATTGCTGTGGCTTATGGGACTTATGTTGAATGAAAGTGGTGAGGGTGGGCATCCTGGTCTTGTTTTTGAACAGGAGACAAATAGATTCAGAGGTGAGTCTACAGGTGGGGCTTCAGAAGAGTAAGAAGTTGTTGGGTGAAGGTGGTGGCAGTCGAAGTGGGCATGAGGAGGATGGAACAGGAGGCCTGTAGGGCTGACCCTCTGCCGACAAGATACGGGGCTGGGGAGGAAGGGAAGCGCTGCTCCAGGGCACTGGGGCCAGATGACTGATGGTCCCGGTGCTAGAAGCAGGTGTCCGAGGAGGGACTGCTGAGTTGGGGGTGTGTGTGAGAGGCTCCCTCTTGGACTCGTCCTACCAGCGGTACTGGAAGGACATTCAGGTAATGCAGGTCAAAGGCAATTGAAGGTATGCTGTGAGGTTTGAGAGAGATTTGGAGTTCAGTCCTGGGAGTTCTTGAGAGGCCGAAGCCAAGGCAGCAGATGAAAACAGAGGAGTGGATGAAGCTGGAGCCTTGGGGCCTGGGAGCGTTTGCGAGGGGCGTCATGGGTGACAGGGAGGTGGGGTCAAAGAGGCAGGAGGGTGGAATTGTGTGAGGGAGCCAGGAGACCAGGCGGCTCAGGCAGGAGGTGTGTCTGCCGCGCTAGGGCTTCAGAGGCGTGCGCACGAGTGACGAGCAGGCGGGCGTCGTGGCCTCTGTGGTTAGGGTGGGGGTGGTTTGGGGCTTTTAGGGAGAGCACTTTAGCGATGCGGTGGAGGAATTATCCGGAAGGCGAGGGGCGTAGAAGTCAAGGGTTATGGAGGGTTGTAAATTGAGTGGATTCTTTCCTGGGAAAGTCCTGCCTTGCCCAGCAGCCTGTCTGATTCGTGAGGTCTTCCTTTCCCAGGATGTGTCCAGGAGATGCTGACCCTGGTGTGGGGGCTTCAGTTTGAGAACCGCTGTGCTAATGTTTCTGGTTTCTTGTTTATCTGTGTGTAATATGCGCCTTAAATGCATTCTTCCTTCAATGCATCAGCTTTTGAATTTGGTATAAATTCCTTGCCAGCTAATGACTATGTGAGCTTGTAAAGCTGAGAGTGGAAAGAATCTAAGAAGAATCTGATACATGTTTATACCAGAATTCTCCACATTCAGAACTCTTTTTCCGAGCAGCGTGTAGTCAGTGAGAACGCATACTTCCCGGGTACTCCTAGTGCTCTTGAGGAGCAGCGTGAGTGCAAGCCACCGTCAGAGTGTCTTTGGAAAGCCCGTGTCCCATGCCCCTCTTCCTGTGCGGCCTGATGTCAGATGGGTTCTTAGCGGTGGAAAGAGTGGGTGTGGGGAGGGGCTGGCTGGGAAGGACAGCTGGTGACAGCAGACTGCGGCTGGCTCGGGGGGCGTAGCTGTGCCCCTGCCCACCTCTCCACAGCTCTGTGTGTTGACCTTCAGCTGCCTACCTGTTCTCCCAGCAGCTTGTGAGGGGGTTAGGATGGAAAACACGTATTTTGTTCCTTATAATTAATTTCTCTGTATTAATCAGCTTTGTAGCATTTATTGTATTCATAGACAGTACTTTTTAAACAAAAGTTCTTTCTGACAGTGGAATGTTTGTAAGAAGTTAATTAAAATATGTTTCTTCTTATTTGGTTTGGAGCTCTTTTGAAAGAAAGCTCTAATATTAGCACACGTTGCATTTCATTTTGAATCCGTGACTTCTAGACCGGGCATTGTTTGTGTTGGCCTCTCTTTGTGCAGAATAGAGCCTTCTATCACTCTCACTTCCAGTTAATTTGATGTGGGCTATGGTATGCTAAAAGTAAGGAAAATAAAATAATAGGAAGTTGGTCTGGTTTCCTGTAGGAAACCAATGAAGATGAAATTGGTTCTTGGAATAAACCCACAGCAGTCTGGGAAATACTGACTGAAGACATTTTTCTGAATCATAAACAGAAAAATTATGACTCATGAAGTGTAGGTCATTGAGAGGCTGATTTGATCTTATGTAGGAGAAAGTGAGAGACGACTGAAATGTACTAGTTATTAAAAGTAGTTAAACCTAGCGTGGTGACATCACCCAAGTAGGAACAAATTATCCAGTATACATAGTCCTGCCCATTTTGATGAGGAAATGTTTTAGGAGCCTGCTTTATTGTTCTTTTAAAATTTTTACTGTGTAAATAATATTTTTCATTAATTTCTGTCTGAAATTTCTTATCTGTTCAGCATTCATTACTGTCATGACTTTGGAGTTTTCCACCATTCCTCACAGCTTCTTTGATAATCATACTTCATTCTTGAAGTCATGCTGTTGGACGAGATCTGTCTACAGGAAATCTAGCCCAGTATGACCCTTTGGTCTCACAATGTCATGTTGGAATTGCCTTGATTATTTTTTAAAAATGAAAATGATGCAATCATGAAATGTTAGAGCTAAAAGGAACCTTAGAAATAATTTAATATGATTCTCATTTTATGAGTGAAGCCACCTGCTGCTCTGAGTCACATGTCGGGCGACCGGCCGATCCAGGATCAAAACTCAGACCCGCGTATTCGGCAGCTTGTTCTAAGGACCATCGAAGAAAATGATGGTCTCCATTGGCAATAATTCTCATGTAAAATAGTCCTCACCTTAAGAACTTTCCCCACATACCTAAGTTTCTCCTGAAGCTTTTTTCTTTTCCTTGTGTCTTTTGTGGAGACAGAAAGTCATTTGCTCTTCTTTTTTTAGTTTTGAGAACGATTTTCAAATCCCTTCTCAGTGTTCAAGACCGTTATTAAGTCTTTCTTTGACTTTCTGTCATTGAAACTGAATAACTCCCTCCGTGTCATTTGTTTTCTAACTCTTGAATTATCTTCATTATCTCCTTTTCGACTCTCTGTGGGTCATTTGTTTGATTTTGTCTCACGACAGCCAGGAGGCCTACGTGCCCAGAAGGTACCTGGGGCAGGCGGCGTGCGGGACAGGATTTCCTTGTCCAGCTGTGCGGGACCGGCTAGCGGATCTGAGTATTGGGAGCAGAGGGGCCGAGTCTAATTGTCTTCCTGGTGGGGCTTCCAGCCCAGGAGGCAGGGCAGGAAGCGGAGCTGATTGTGAGCCAAGTGGCTGGCGGGGTGGCCAGGCAGCGCCTCAGCATCCGGGAGTCAGAGAAGCCAGTGCAGGGGGTGAAGCTGGGGGAGAAACGGGCCCCGGGGAGGGGACCGTGCAGTGTAATCTCCTGAGACAGAAGTGCCCTCTCCAGTGGCCTTTTCCTGGCTGCTCCTAGCCCCCCCGCCATTTGTCTCCTATTTATGGGGAGGAAGCCCACACCTCCTGGGGCTGCTCTAACCAGGGGGTGACGGGGTACACTGGGACGACTGCGTTACGGGGCAGGGCAGGTGCCTGGGGGGACGTGTACTTCGTGCCTGACTCACCCAGTTCTGGAACAGAACAGGAGCACCAGTGTAGCCTTTGCTGTGCAGGTGCAGGAGGGTCGGGACCCACAGACAGCATGGAGGGCTGTTCTCCTGGGCCTTGCTCCCCCACGTATTTATTTCGGAGCCTGGCGAGCCAGCAGGGAGTGTGAGAAGAGCAGGGCAGTGAGGAGGGGCCAGGGGCATGGTTCTCGCCGTCGGGGAGGGGCTGTCAGGGCGACCTCGGGCTGGGCCAGGCCCAGCCCTTCCCGCCTGGTTGCACCGGAGCCCGTCGTGCCCCCTGCACTCTATGCGGCAGCTCACGTGTGCAAAGTGCTGTGTGCAAGAGCTTCAGAGCAGAAGCCTGTGTCCTGGGGCCAGAGGGAAGGAGGTGTCCGTGGGCACTGGAGCACAGGCAGGACCTCCCACGTCAGGATGCCCAGGACGCAGACCCAGGCCCAGCCCAGAGCCCAGGCCCCGCGCTGCTGGCTTCAGCTCGCGTCACCTGCAGGCCCCGTTCGTCACCTGTGAAACGGGTGGGCACCTTGTCTTGCGGGTCCCAAGACATGCTTCCCTGTGGGCCTCTGCCCTTGCTTCCATGGTGCTGCTCTGTCCTTGATATTCATGATCTTGGTCTCTAACTGCTCCCTGCCTGTGCTCAGGTGTCAGCTCCTCAGTAAGGCCCTCCTACCGTCCTGTGCGCAGCAGTCACCCCCCTGGGAAGGGGGCCAGTCCAGCCCAAGGGCGGCAGTGCCGCCGGGGGTCAGGGGCGCACGTGGGCTGCTCTGCCCTCTGATCCAGGTGCTCTCTGCTCCTCGCAGAGGCTGACGTGAGGCCAAGGTGGCAGCGAGTGGCTGCAGGGCACCGTCTCTGCTGCCCGTGGGGGGCCTGCCCTTTGCCACACTGCTGCTGGGAACTCTGTGCAAGAATGTCTTCCTCATTCAGATGTCCGTAGTTCCTGCCGCTGAAATGTTCACTTGTTATGGCATATTAGGAAGAGAAAAACGATGTTTCAGACCCTTGTTTTTTACTAAATGGGCCACAGAATTCTGAGGTGGAAGAGGTCGATGAGCCTGCCCAGCCCCTGTTTCACAGAGTGCCGCCCGGAACCTGCATTTGGTGATGGGGGAGGCCAGACGGGACCTTGTCAGACAGTGCCTTGTACCTGTCAGAGGGCTGGTCTGAGAAGACCAGGGCAGAGCGGGGCAGGCAGCACAGGACCCTGGTGGGCCCAGGCTCACCTCTCTTGTCACTCCCGCCACTGACCACAGTGCAGGAGGTCTGAGTTAAGAGCTTTGTGTTTTCTTTCTGGAGGGACCCGGTTAGGACGAACCCAAAGGACCAGTGTTTGCATAGCTGGAAGGCCCCCAAATCCAGCCCCGCAGGGTGTGATGGTAGCCTGTCAGCGATGCTAAAACGAAACCCAGAGGACTGACTCCTCAGGGATAACCACAGCCTTTTCGGTCACGGTAGTTCAATTCGATGCGTGGCTCTTATATTGAGCGCTGTGCCACTGTGTGCGTTTCCCTAAAGGCTACGGGAGGCCAACGACACTTGCTCCTATGGGATCGGAAGAACCAATAGCTTGATAACTAGAAAAAGTCATTTGTTCTTACTAGTATACTAAATCAAACAAATAAAAAATTGCCAAATCAGTTTACTGTCAATTAACCTATTTTCTAAGATTGAAAAATAAATGCTTCTGCTTTAATACTGCAAATACATTTTTGTCCACATTTTAGCATACGCAAAATATAACTCCATATTGGGTCTCTGAAGATAACTTATTTTGCTTGGTAGATGTGTAAATTGATACAGCCTTATGTATTTTATGAGGTCTAAAATTAATTTTTATATATTCGTATATAATTCTCACATGTGCTTAGAGCAACATAAAATCACTCTAGTGTGTTACCAACTTGTTAACATTGAAGTTGTGAAGGTACCTCCCGGGCAGGAGGGCTTTACTTGGTAAAGAGCAGTGAGTGTGGCTGTTAGAACCCGAGGATGGTTGCGGTGTGTTTGCAGGTAGGCCTGGCGTCCACATGGACTACATGCAGGGTGTGTTTCTGGCAAAGTGATGAGCTCCTCGACAGGGGTGGAGGGTCAGGTGAGCAGAGCGGTGGCCTGGGCACCCCTGGGCTCCAGTGAAGTTGTGTTTTGCTGCCTTCGTTCTCCAGTCTTCATTCCTTTCTGATGGATCCTGTTGTCCGTCACCTGTGCGGCTCAGTCCCTGTGATATTTAATACATTTGCAAACCTCTTTGGTTTGTTACAAGGTGAAGCTGCAGCACACAGAAAAAGCCTTTTTCACTTTACGATTTAATTTTTGTGCTGGTGGTGCATGAACCCCACCAATGTGAATATGGCTGATGGGTTCCTGTGGTTCTTAGGAAGACACTGAGCGTCTTTATCTTCTATTCATGAGGGTCGAGCCGGACGGGCACACTGCGGGCGGGTCCCTGTGTGTCATCCGCTCAGATTCTCCTTGGAAGCCTGTTACAGATTTGAGCAGTCGAATTCAAATTTAAAGCCACTTAAAAGTCCTTCCTACTCCATTAAGAATTTATATGAGAGAGAACACTATGAAAGCTCTCCTCTCCTGTTCAAACAGATTGTTCTGTTTTATTAGCTCTAGGTGGTATTGTGATTTTAATAACAGCTAATAGTGTTTGGAATTTTTCTTATAATTAGTGGACCACACAAAGATATGTTTGTTGGGTTTGGTACTCTTAATTCGCTTACAATAGTGACTTGTTTACTAAATAAAATCCAAAGTATTATTTTAGCTTTGCACAATTAAACCAAAATTAATGCAAATAGCTAAATGTACATGTTTATCTTAACATTAATTTCTAGACGTATCTATAAACACAAATAGTAAACCGGTAGTAAGTCAGTGAAGGTACTATGAGTGAAACATTTTGTTTTGGACTTTTATTGATGAGTGGAGAACTGCTTTTGGATTCCCCATTAGATTAGAATACATAATTTGCATAAATTAAGATGTAGACATAAATAATACCTAGTTTAATACCATAGATAATGGATCTGTCCCCCTCCCCCCAAAAAGAAGAGTAGTAAAACTAAGAATTTAAACTTAACTGTTCCTTTAAAACCTCACATAGAGCTTGGTATCAAACAAGGTTTCTACTTTATCCTTTTAGTACAAATGGAATTTATAGAATTCTCTTTGTTAAAGTTGGATCCTTGAAGTTGGTACATATAGTAAGATAAAGTGGAACCTTTTCTATTTCAAAGAAATTTAATGTGTAATATCTTTTTTATATATTTCTACTGTAAATCATTAATTGGATACCTTACCAGTGCCAGCAAATAGTAAATTGTATGAAGATTTATTTAATTTAGATTTCCAGTTTTGAAAAATGTCTAGCATCAAAGATTAGTAGGTTTCATTATGATAGCCTTCTAGTAATATTCACATGCAGTATATGTTGTTTAGGGATGTTAATTAAATAATCATTCATGATGAATTTAAATTTGCTCTATTTGTAAATAAATATGCATAAAGGCTTGGTTTGGCTTGTTAAACTATGTTAAGTTTGTCATTAGAATCACTTGGACTGACAGTTCCTTAGAAAATGTTGAATTTTCATTGATGAGCTCAACTTGTATACAGTCATAGTGTCGATGATTAAAATAGGGTGTTTGCTGGGTGGCAAGCGTTGCACTGATAGCAGTCCTGAACTTTCTGTGTATGGCGGGTCGGTGGAGGGGAACACCCAGGGTGCACTCTGCATTTTGTTCGCTATATCAGGGTACAGCCTCTCCCGAGTCCTTTCCCCTCCCACCCCCGTACATCTCATTGGTGCCAGTTATTTTAACAGTAAAAAGTCTTTTAGAAATTAGTAGTGTTGACAAAATAAACCTTTAAGGAGTGTTCTCTAGGACTGTTGACACACCTGATTAGTCCAGATTGGAAATATCGATCTCTGCCTTTACCAAGTAGATTAATTATTAATTATTCTTCAGCGGTTTTAGCAGAGGAAAGAGGAAAGGTTTTCTGTGGTTTTGGTTTGTTTTGCTTAAGGTTCCTGTATGGCCCACCCCGGAGTGTTTTTCTTGTTTGTGTGCTTTTTTGACGCTGACATTTGTCCGCACGGTTCAGCGTAATCTGCACCACAGGGAAGGCTGAGGGCTCTAGGGTTCTGACACGTTTCTCTGTCTTCCCTAGAAAGGCAGCATTTGGGCATTTGACAGAGACTAGGTGATTATCAAACCACAGTATTTGAGTTTTTGGTAGTTTAAATAATGTGAGTAGATTTTTTTTTAATCTGGTTTCTTTACATTTACTTTATATTAAATATTATGAAAGTGATCATTTGATCATATTTGGCAAGATATTTAGATTGCAGTTTTGCAAAATTATTTTTATTGTAATTATTTAAGTGACTTAAAACTTTAACTTCTTGTTGCCTCTTCTTTTTCAATCATAACTCCGTAGAAGTGGCCATATTCGCTAAAATTTATCAACAGCAATGATGGACTGTTGGTTTTGGTTTACGTTAAATAACGCATCTTCAGTACTTTTCCGAAAGTTGCTTCACAGATAAATAAATAGAAATTCCTTCTAAGCTTCCAGGGAAGCTTTTTTGTGGGGAAGCAAATTACTCCTGAAGCTTCCCTTGTCATCAGAGACAGGATTCTTTTTGGAACAGGGGGAGTTTCGGGGTGTGGGGGGGGGGGTGGAAGAGCGTTGTGCCCTTTTCTACGTATAGATGGCAGCAGAGCGTTACAGACGGCGGAAGTCAGCCTGGCAGTTAGAACAGAGATGAGTGACAGTGTAAACCGACTTCTATCAGCGTGGCCGCCTGTGTCCTGTAGTTAAACATAAAATAGGAAAGAAAGCCACTGTTGATAACACAAGAGTGTAGGAGAATGAAGAAGGCTGTGAGAAGCTGTAATACACTGAATTTCTGGACAAATCCCAGGTGGGAAAGCTTAATCTTTGAAGGTATGTCACCCAGTCCCGTAAGATGATAGAAATCAGCTAAGATAATATGCGTGTCAAAATCCAGAGGCGACAGAGGGCCGGGGGGCGGAGGGGCAAGGGGGAAGCAAAAGAGAAACCGGACACAGTTGCAGCGGCGAGTGATGGCCCGCTGCCTGCAGGCTGTGGGGCTTGGCCTGGACGCCGCCTTCTCACTTAAGCCAGTTACCAGGAGGAAATGTCAGTCCACGAAGCAGGCAAACATTCCATGGGAACATTTGCTCAAATGTCAGCATTTTAGAAAATAGAACTGCGGTCTGTTATGGTCTGGTCCCCACGCTGGATTTGCTATTCAACGTACAAGGACAAAGAGATTCCTTCAGAATGCGTTTGCAATTAGCAAGTCATTTAATGTCTTAATTAGCATTCCTAAATAATGACATCATCACCATAAAAGGTGGCAGTCGTCATTATAATTAATATTTAATATGCGTCTGCTTCTGAGGGCCCTTCTGTGGCTGCCCGCAAATATCCAAGGTAGTTTTCAAGTTTCAGGTTTGGATTTGGTGAGAGCACAGGCATGAGGATCTAATAAAGTAAAATCATGTTTATTAGAAACGTGAGGTATGGAAGCAGGTTATACAAGAGCAGTTTGTAGCGTGTCCTGAACCGGAGGATCAGGTCAGCATCTACTCCTTGGGAGCCTCCTAAGGCTTCTTACTTCCTCGAGGTGATGCTGCGGCTGTTCAGGAAGACGCTCCCCTGCTCTTCAGCTTCTTCCGATCTGCTCTCACGCGCTTTAGTACCGCAGACCAGCCTCTGTGTCACAAAACTGATTCCAAAGGTGTGTCTAACCACTTGCTCAGATGTAGCGCCTGGCAAGTCTCTCCTGTGACAGCAACTTATTTCTCACATAATTATTTTCTTACTAAATTTGATATCTTAACAGCCCCTTACCTCATTTCTGGGTTCAAAAAATAACACCGAATATTATTTATTTCTCAGACTTCACAAAGGCTTACTTGACTGTAGCTGCTGCACCGCGGGAAGGGCCGGGGCTGCCAGGGCCAGTCCCACCGCTGCCCTGGGCCTCGGTGTCACTTAACGAGGCAGAAGACATATCCCTGCTGCCGTGGGTTACTTGTTAGTGATGGAGTGGGTCTGCCCTGTCACAGATCAGTAGAAAAGAAGATACATACTTACACGTGTGCTGTTTCTCTGGTTTAAGTAAGCTATTGCGTTAACCTCAGTTTGTCTGCACAGCTAGGTCTGTGTTACTCTCATTTTTTTAGTAGTGTGGGCTGTGTAAATACAAGAACTAAGAAAGGTTTGAAATAATCCAAATTTGACTTTGATCCTAAACATGTAATTATTTTATAATTTTGTGAGCTTTCAATTTAATTAATTAAACGGCATTTTATAAGATGAACTTTCACCATCATATAGTTCTTAAAATCAAAGCCTATGTTGTTTGAATTAGTGACAATTATATATAAATTTCTTCATACAGCATTATCAAAATATCAATTATATGTGTTTTAGATTTAGAATGAAATATATATCATTTGTTTTAGGTTGACATGTGCTGTTTGAAAACAACTTTTAGCCAGAACATAGTATGTTTTGCAGGTGCCTGTATACTTTTTCTTTTATACTTTTTGTCCCTCTTTGGTCATCATTAGATTTAGACCATGCGCTTTTTCTTAGTGGAAGAGTACGTTGCAGATTATTTATGTGACCTTTTTCAAAAAAAAAGGACAATATTGCAACACCACTTCCTCCAACTGCTTGATTTGAAAGAATCATGTCTAGAGTAGGCAAATTTCACAGAAGGACATTGTTTTCAAACTAATCTACTGATTTTCTTCATGTTAGCATCAGCACATCAGTTTTCCTTGATAAAATGTTGTGACTATTTTACATAAATAATTAAATGTAGAATAATTAAAACATTTTCAGTTTGCTTACAACCTTTTAAATGGATTTTAGGACGGATGCACTTTATAAATAATTTTTGATGCACTTTAAACCTGAGAAACAGATTTTATGTGAGTCATAGAGGTCTGTCAAGATGTTATTGGCATCTTGTAACTAATTGTGATTTGCGATGGCTTTACATTTGTAAAATGAATCTTACAAAATCTTAGATATTTGAAAATTTGTACTATAATATAATGATAGCTTATGTAATGCTTCTCTTGAGTATTTCTTTTTTTTAATTGTGTTACCTTCCATGTAATTAGTTAGGTAGCATTCTAGTTAATCAGTAAATTAGAGTACACTCTATTATTTAGGATTATACTGTCAAAAAATTTGTTCTTTTAATTCTTAGCTTTTCATTCTAACTATGCCCAAATTGTGCTTTAAAAAAATTTGATAAAAATGTTTTAAAATATGTAAATATTCTAAAATTATTTGTATGTTAGACAGGAGGGACTGTGACCCCAAAGCCTACTTTCTCGTGTGACCATTGTTTTTCGTGAAGTAGTAATAATCAGTGGAAAATTTAGTTAATTTCCTATAAATGCCTGAAGTCCAACTTTGGCCCCAAATTTATCCTTTTAAAAATTCCTTTTTTCTTTTTTACAGGTTGCATCTGTATTTTTGGATTGAACACTTACTTACGTTCGTAATTGTATTGCCGGTCGCTTGTATTCTTTGGGGAATGATTCCACGTGGATTTGGTGTCTCTAGCTCTCTGTCTCTCTCTGCCTGCTTCATTCTCTCGGTTTCCTCTTGAGGATTCTGCTTCTCAAGCTGAGCATCTTCTATGTTGATGAGCCTTGGTGCTGCAGCTTTACTGGCACAGGGTCCAGACACTAGTCCATAAAACCCAGTTTAAAAAGTCTCTAAAGTGTGAAATATTAGCTTGTCATTTTTTTCTCAAGTTTTCTCTTTTGACAAGCTTCGTTGAATTTTCTTTTTCTTTTTTTCCTATGTGTTCTGCCATCCTAATTCTGGAGGAATTTATAGATATATCATTTGGGAAAAGATGTATTTTAACTGACAACATAAATATCTTGGTTTCGCAGTTATCTGGTCAAAGATTTTAAATTGCAAACCGTGAAAATTCGTTCTTTACAATATAGCATAAATTACATTTAGTGCTTTCAGTAAAAACATTTCAGTAAAATTTTGACACGAACAGTGTCACATTAAAAAAAAACTCAATGTCAGCTCATATGCTCATGAAATATTTAATAGAAACATTGCAGGTTAATTTTGTCTTCTTTAATAATAAAATATAAGTTTACAAAGAGTTTTGACTCAGCTTACTCATTGTCTTGCAATTACTAATACAAATGAGAATTTTTAATGAGATAAGAATTACACTTCTCCGTGTAAAACAGCAACGAAGTGCAGAGATTTAATGCTTACCTTTACTTTCAGGGGCACCTCATTTTCTCCACTGCAGTAGATCTTAATTCCAGATGTTAGCACATGACATTCGTGTAGTGTTCCAATCACTTGTTTGTTTGTTTAATATTCGCTCTGTGACCTGACGCGCTCTGTAGTATCATGATTTCTCGGTTATGCAGATTTTGTTGCTGTTATTGACTTCTTATTTGCAGTCTTCCATCTGTGTTAAACTAAAGACATATGTTGTGTTGTCACCTGTCAGATCCCTTATGAATAGTCTGTACTTTACTGAAATTGTATTGTGGTTTTAGACCTTTATGAACAGAGCTTCATAAAATTAAGTAAGATAGTTTGTTGCGTATACAGATATGTTCATGAAACATCGCTATAATGATGAAAATACTGATTGTTGGAACAATTAAGACATTAAGAAAACACATATTTAAATGTGGCTAATGTCTGAAAATTTGTGAGTTGTTTATCTCTTAGAAATTTGTGATAAATCTAAAAGATAACTAAGGATTTCACTATATTGAAAAATTTATAGATATGTATTTATTTAACCCAGTTTTAATTATATAATTATTTTATGATTTAAGCCTCATTGATCTTGTGTGTGTGATCAGTATATTGAAATGTAAAGCATTCTAAATACTAGCACAGGATATTTTTTCTTCATGAGAAGAAATAGAAGGAATTAGACTAGCCAGAGCCTTTTTAGTCTTGCAAAGCAAAACTCATGAATGAAACGTGCAGCTTCTCTGGGCCTCAGTTTCCACATCTGTAAAATGGGGGGTGAGGCTTTGGGAAGGAAGGGTTAGGTCAGCTGCTCTCTGAGATCTCTTCCACCCTAAAATTCAATGATGATATGATTTGTTTTTTGCAGTAGTGTTATGCTTATCAATGTAAATTGTATGTCTTATCTAATGTAAACGTAAGTGTAATAAAAGCTAAGGATGAAAAGTTCAGTCTCTTTTCAAAACCATACTTTTAGGGAAGAATCAGTGGACAGATTTTAGTATAAATGGTTTTCTCAAGAAATATTTGAAATCCTAATCTAGAGTAGACTTCTACCTTTAAAAAAATGTAATGCAGAAGAGTAGAAACTAGATGTTTGATTTGTGGGATAATGAGTTTGTCACATCCGTATTGGCAACTCTACTAAATATACGCTAAGTGCGAGTTTATAATGAGAAATGTCGTGGTTAAATATAGACAATGATTTTAGAAAACAAAAAGTGAAAGTTTAGAAAATATATTTTTAAAAGCCAACATTATAATTTTACTAGCACAGCCTGAATTCATCATCTGGCAGAAAAAAACAAAATTAAATGTTTTAATTTCCAAGATTTTTTTGTTGTTGTTCATATTTTATTTGAAAAGGAACTGTCATTTATTCCTAGGGTTTATAAATGTCAGAGAAAGATAGCTCATACTAACAAAAACACGTCTTTTCTTCTTAGCTGTGATTGTATTTATTGTATTCCCAAGTGAAAGACTCCAACATTATAACTAGCAGAGGTTCAATTATTTTTAAGTCATCCAGATTCCTTTTCCATTTAGTGACGTTTCATGTGTTCGAGGTGGCAAACTTGTTTTTAGGTTGGTTTTTGAAGCTTATTGTCTGTCTTATTAATATTTTAACCCCAATTAGGTCATTCCTAAAATAATTACTCTGAGCTTTTCCTTCTATGACTTGTGGAAATCTTAAAAGTTTTGTGCAGGGATTTCTGTAAGTGTAACTCAAATAATCATGTAAATACTTTTCCCCACCTTTCTTCTGTGCAATTACTATAAGTATTTAAGAATTTGTTTCTAGTTGAAGTTATAAATTACATACGAATTCTTAGATTGTTCCTTGTCTTTTGCTAGCTGCAATAAAAGCTTTAAAATTTTTAAATAGATTACTTTCTTTGTGACTAAATTTTCATTATTTGAAGAGCAATTATTAAAATAACTTATGTGTAATTTAAAAAATGTCATCCTAGCTTATTTGGTTTTACTAACATAAGAAAATATTTAATCAGCTTTATACAGTGTTTTCTCATCTTTTGGTAGCTTGTTGAAGGATTTTTTTTCTTTTCAAGTTGTGGCACTAATTAGAAAATACTTGAAAATTAATTATGGAGTGTAATTATTGGCAACATTGTATCTATTTGACAGTTCTTTTGTTGTCGCCACCCTAGCCATCTAGACCGCTGGCTACTTTCTTATATAACTGGAGGATCTAATTCCTTCATTTTACGTACCAGATAACTGAATCTCAAAGAAATTCAGCTCCTTGACTTGGGTCCGCCCGCTAGGTTTTGAGGGGCAGAACCAGGGCTAGAGTTAAGGCTTTCTTACTCCTTCTCCAGAGCTAAATCTTCTCTACCCATTGCCTTTCACTTGCTTTGTCAAAGTACGACATGGATGGATTGCTTGGAATTCTTTCAAAGCCTTTCCTGTGTAATAATGATGGCAGAGATTTCAAGCATTTGTCAGGGGCCACTAATACATGTTGTGACAGCAGTTTAAGGGGGGAGAAGGTGGATTTATTACTAATAAAACATTAAAACTCTGATATTTAAAGCCAAACATAATTTACATTCCATCCACCCCTCACTGCTCTACCTGTCCGTTTTGATTTAAACCCCCCTTCCCTCCCCAGCAGCGTCCATCCCCCTCCGGCCACCGCCGCCACCACCCTCAGCAGATAGCGGGTGTGGCGGGGGCTAGGGAAGCACTTTGACTAGAACCATCTGTTTTGCTCGCCCTCAGAAACAATAGGCCAGACGTTATTCTCTGGGGAGTTGTGTGTCCACTTACATACGATACTAAAGTAGGAAAACACAAAGTCTCCAGACTCCAACATCCCATGGTCTGGGGCAGCCTCTGGGCTTCTGGACGTTCTTGCAGTTCTTTCGCTCATTTGTACCTTCAGCTTGCAGACTTGCAGAGTTTATGTTTCCTTTTCCTTTTCCTTTCAAATAGCATTATTTTCTGTGTATTGTGCACAGCGTGGTAACATTAAGATGAAACCTGTGGAGGAGATTCATATTGCCCGTCAGTATACACACAATATATGTCTTTCTTCAGAAGCTGTCTTTTTGGAAAAAGACAAAGAACTTACTCTTTGACTCTTAAATATATGGACATTTTAAAATATGAAACCTACACTCGCTAACTGAAGTGGTCTCTGGATGTGTGTATACACACAACTAAAGTACACGCGGGTGTTGGCTTTTTTGGCAGTATCATGTGACTTGCTGGGGATTTTCATGACATAACTGTACTTCAGAACTGATACCCATCTGTTTGAATTGGGAACCTCCTTGTTTGACGCAGGTCGAAGATGTTTTTACTTTTCCCAGGCTGGTGAGAATGATTTTCCCCCCTTTCTTTTGCTTAGTCCTGGAAGCAGTGAGCAATACGCGACCTTCATAGCGTGAGAGCCTACTGAAATATTTTCTAGAACTAACCATATGTTGTCCTTAGTGATTTGAATTGCATTTGACCTAGTAATACCTGTCACCCAACCTGTCATTTTCCTTAAAATGGCAAACCATTGATGTAGTGATTTGCACTGCATCAGTTAACATTAAGATTTTTATTTGTGAAACAGACAGTGAATATTTCCCCTACTGGGTTGTGCTTAAACTGTGCTCAAGTTTACAAGTTTGTTGTGTTTTCTAAAACATAAGGAAATTCTAGTAGTAAAAGAAACGAGATATATTTGTATATTTATTTGGAAATCATAAAATATACTTTATTTCTCTGTAAAGGTATTATGCTGCTTCAAAACAAGCTGATGTGTATAAACCTTAATTTAGAAAACAAATAGGATTACCACTTTAAACTACAAAATGAAAATTTACTTTATAAAATGATTCATGTGGGATTCTTTTTAATAGACTTTCTGTGCCACTTTACTAAATACTAAAATCTATACTTTTATCCTGTAAATTAGAGGACAGTTATATAATGTCATAGCTGTATCTCTGATTGATAACAGGGATGAACTCTTTATGTGGCCATTAGATATCCTGGTGTTCCTTTCTGTGAAATGCCTTTTCCTATTCTTTGTCCATTCAGTTCTTCTACCATTTTTATTGCTGATTTATAGGAATTCCTGTAAATCTTTTATCAGTTAAATATGTTGCAAATACATTATTCCAGTTTGTCACTTCTGTGCTAACTTTGTGGCGTCCTTCACTGAACATAAATCTTAATTTTCTTAGGTCAGACCTTTTTTGGGGGGTGCTTTATGTGATTTGCTTGAGAAATCCTCTTGTGGATTGCATGCTTTCTCTGATAGGTTCCACAATTGATGGGAATCTTTCAGCTTCTTTGGAAGTTGTCATCCACTATATATTGTTGAAAGGATTCACATACTAGATTGAGTTAGACCAAGTGACCGCCAAGGTTCCTTCCAACTCCACAATTCTAGAATTCCATTCTGTTACAGATAGAGTAAAAATAAAGGGCTATGTAGTCTAAAATACACACCAAATTTGCTAGAAACACGTTGTATTTCATTG
Organism: Orcinus orca; assembly: GCF_937001465.1. Lineage (NCBI taxonomy): Eukaryota > Metazoa > Chordata > Mammalia > Artiodactyla > Delphinidae > Orcinus > Orcinus orca. Next base: position 104,583,821 of record NC_064568.1, read on the forward strand.
AATCCAAGACACCACTGACTTTCAGAGGCATTATTATTTATTTTATGTACCATACCATTGGGAAAGGCTAAGCTTTTCTAACTAAAAACTATGACACAATTCTTTCCTACCACTTAAAATTCTTTTATTTTTTACTTATTGAAAAGTTCATTTAGATGTATTGAGACATAGGTTTGTGTCGTATTTTACTCTTGTGCACATATCAAAATCTAAGTGAAGTGAAATACGGAATTGTAGACACTCTTCCTGTGACGGTATCTGCTGAGGTTGATGCCAAATTGGTGGCCCGCTGGGTATTTGAGTTCTTTCCTTTGTACAATGACTTTTGTTTTCATGCTGGGTGAACCTGTGATGCCCGCTGCGGTACACACTGTCTGACGGAGGGTGGCAGCGTGGCCAGGACCAGGTGTGCTTGCGTCAGGGCGCTGACACCGCGGCTGTGTGATGCGGCCCCTGAAAGGTGCAGCCTGAGGTGAAGGGACCTCGGGGTGAAGCGTGCTCTGTGCGACGTGTGGCCGTCCGTGCTGCCTTGTCAAGCTGGTCAAGCTGGAGTACAGTGCTTTGAGGGAGCATTGCCAGCTGGTCCACGGCTTCAGAATTCCAAACCAGGGGAAATGACCAATTGTCTTAGTTTTAATGAGAAAATTCCATGCAGAAATCTGTCTTCAGTGTTGGCATAGTTGTGCCTGTACTGTACCTTAGCTGGCTTAACGAATCATGGGATTTTACAGGTGGTCCTTCTTGTCTCTTGCGTGGTGCAGGAATCTTTGCCGTCGCCTCCCTGACTGGTATGAGCTCCTCCGTATGCTTCTGTCTGGACACTCAGCCTTGAGCTGATCGATTGTCTTCAGCAGGCTTGTCAGAAACGTCACTGTCTTAAACCCAAATCTGCTTCTTTCATCCTCTGTGCCATTGGTGCGTGCTGTGCCCAGACCACCAAACTACACCGAGGTGTCTGCCCCTCTTCTTATATAACTTACGCTTAAAATGTTGAATATAGCCTTAAATCTGCCCCGTTTTCTCTGAGTGCTAATTTCATTAACGTCCCTTGTAAGGTGTGGATTTAGTAAAGCGGATGGCACCCCAGGGCCACCATCTTCTCTTCTGTGCAGACTAAACTCTTACTTGCTTCATTGGCCGTTGTACTGTGCTATTGAGTGACAATTAAAATGCCCAAGCTTCTCTCAGATGTTTGGCCCATTGACTGTGTCTCCCCCTGCCCTACTTTTTTTTTTTTTTTTTTTTTTTGCGGTACACGGGCCTCTCACTGTTGTGGCCTCTCCCGTTGCGGAGCACAGGCTCCGGACGCGCAGGCTCAGCGGCCATGGCTCACGGGCCCAGCTGCTCCGCAGCATGTGGGATCCTCCCGGACCGGGGCACGAACCCACGTCCCCTGCATCGGCAGGTGGACTCTCAACCACTGCGCCACCAGGGAAGCCCTCCCTCTGCCCTACTTTTATAATTTAATATTTGGACCTCTTGGAGGGCTTCAGATTTAAGTTGACATCTTATAGATCTAAGTTAAATTTTTCCAGTCTGTAGTGATTAAACAAATTGAAAGCTTTATTCAGTGATACAGTGTTCAGTATAGCTGCAGTCTCTAGCTCTGTCACTTTCTAATGCACTCAGTGTGTTTTCAAGCCTGCGTCCACTTCCCTGACGTGTATGTTGAACAGAACAGACTTGAGCAGAGCCCTTGGTGCATCCAGCAGGAGGTTCCCCAGAGATGAGCATCAGTGTTGGCCTTCAGCCCCCTTGGGAGGGTCAGTTAGACAATTTAGAATCTCCCTGTTTTCTCAAAGGGCCTGTCTTTGATTATCCTGTTGACAAGGTATCATGAAGAACTTTATCTGGGCCAGAAGATCGTTGGGAATTAGCACAGGATTGTTTCTTGAGAAATGTCTTCTCCCTTAAGCACTTTTTTCCCATTATACCAGGTCATTAAAAATTTTTTTTAATAAAATCTTGTTTTTAAGTTACAAAAGCAACATCAGAGAAAGTTTGAAAAATAAAAAAAAATTATTTAAAATCTTAACACTGGAACGTATGTTTTACTGTGTTTTTTAAATGTTTTTCTTTCTAGTCTGTTGAATTCCATGGACTCATAATATGCATTCAATTTTGTGTCATTTTTAGAATGAAAATGTTATAAAATAATTCTTTTTAAAATAATAAGCAGCATTTCAGTGACTGTAATCTTACGTGTCTTTCAATTTGAAGAATCATGCAGAATGACTTTACATTTATATGGACATTATAATTAAAGTGCTCTCTCATGCATTGTTCTTACGTGTTTGGATCTTTTCCCTGACTATCTCTAATAGGTACTATTATAGTCGTTAACTACTCCTTCTCGTTAGGGGACTAGTTGAATCTATCCTGACCAGATGAAACACCTTTGACATTATGTTTTAAGACAAATCTACGATTTTGTTTTCTCATCATTTTTTCTTTCTTATTTTACAAAAACTAGAGTACATAATGCAAAAACCAGGTTTTTGGTCTGTTTATTTGTATTTTTTCAAGGTTTTTTTTTTGTCTTTTAAATACAAAAAAATGTTTTGCGGTCTTGTAGACCTACTTTCTGTTTAAATTAGAGATTTCTAAATGCCTGACAGGGCTAGCAGAGGCTAAATATGCTTGAACTTAATTCTCAGTCCATTTGGTTACATGTGGAAAGACTGGTAACATTGGAAACAGAGTTGGTGGTGAGACTATAGATTTCCTGCTTTGCCCTACTTTCATAGTTTTGGCATGTTTCAATGGGCAAGTTCAAACTACAGCCCAGAAAGTGGAATAATAAATAACTTTTGTTCTATAAATTTGTATCATCATAAGGATCGGCTTAATACACACACCTCTCTGTATTTCCCGACAGCCTTCCAATATCTTTCCTTATCCATCAAACGTTCTGCTTCATTTAGAATATCACTTATATTGCCATTAAATTAAAAGTTGTTCTTTTTTCTGGAATGTCTAATATTCACAACTTCTACCTACGGAGTTCTTGGTGACCTTTTTGTTTCTACTCTCCAGAGGAATGCACCAGGTTCTGAGTCTATTTCATTTTAAGGGAACATTTGTAGAATCTCTTTCTTCCGTGCTCACTGATAGGGGTATCAGTGGTAGAACATCTTCTATGTTCACTGGGAAGAGGCTGTAACCATGTCTCTACATTTCCTACAACTATAGACTCTCAGTGTCTTAAAAAAAAGGCGTCTAGCCTGAGTCTGCGTCTGGTGTTTGCTCTGCATTTCAAAACACGTTTATTGCCGACAACATGACAGGCGCTAAAACTATGCCAGGCCCTGCCCAGGTGCCTCCCCCTAGAAAGATGATGATGTAGCCCCCCTCTCTGCTCCCACACTTAAGTGTGAGTGATCCCTTTGTACAAGGACACGGAAAGTGTGTGTGATCTTGGATGAGGGACGATTAATTCTAAAGATGATGGCGGTTTGGAAGAAAGGGCGGTGTCAGGGGAAACTGCAGAAGGGGGGCCGCATTTGAGCTAGAAAGATTGAAGCCATATTCCGCCAGGTGGTCAAAGAAGGGCACTGGGGCTTCCCTGGTGGCGCAGTGGTTGAGAGTCCGCCTGCCGATGCAGGGGACACGGGTTCGTGCCCCGGTCCGGGAGGATCCCACGTGCCGCGGAGCGGCTGGGCCCGTGAGCCATGGCCGCTGAGCCTGCGCGTCCGGAGCCTGTGCTCCGCAACGGGAGAGGCCACAGCAGTGAGAGGCCTGCGTATCGCAAAGAAAAAAAGAAAAAAAGAAGAAGGGCACTGGTTCTGAGAGAGCAGCGCAAGCCGAGGCTGACTGCACGGGGTGCTCAGGTGACTCGGTGAGAAGCACACATGTACCCCGAGAGTGTGGTTTCATCCTCAGACAGTTCTATTTGAGAATCTCTCTCCCTGTAGCTGGTTTTACATCCATTGTTTCTAGTTTTTTCCTTAGGAATCATGCAAAACAAATCCAATTATTTTGTCACATTTCTCCTCTCTTAATTTGGGAAGGGCGATTATTCCCGCGGGGACACCCCTCCCCCAGCTGGGTCCAGCCTTCCCTCCTGGGGGCCACAGCCCACTTCCTGGAGCCACTCTTCCTGTCAGGGTCAAGGTCCCAGGACTGTCCTGATTCTCATCTGTCCAGCATCTACCATTTGTCTTTATCGTTCCTAAAGTATAATGCTTGGAATTAAATATTCTGTGCTAGGTTTGGCCTGGCTGGTGTGGAAAGAAATAAGTCTACGATTTTCTTTGTTCTAGTGACTAAACTTCCAGTTTTCAGACCAAGATTGTGAAGCCTATTTTGCTAACGATATCCAACTGTCCCATTGTCCAGTCATATTAAATGTATTGAAACTGCACTTGTAGCTCATTATGACTTGACATTTATGGAGATCGTGAAAGGGGGGAAAAAAAGCGAAAAAGGAAAACTGAATAGAATTTGAATACCTAGCAATGGAAAAATGTAAGAATTAAGTTCAGTTCCCCTGAGGTGTTTTAATGTGTTTTGGTCAGCGGAACTTGTTAAATGTATGAGGATGTATTATACAGTTAGTGGTATTTGGGGGTCACCTTTTGATATGTGTTGGTTTCCCATCCATCCAAACATCTGGTGAGGATATTTCAGAGCACATTGGGCTCTCTATCAGCATACTTCAAAAGTAAGCAATTCCAGCTAAACATGATGAAGTCTCCTATACTATGAACCTAGAAGCAGTTTAGTTGGCAACTCACAAGTGGAGAGTAGGGTGAGAACGAAATGAGACAAATCCCCCGGAGGCAGCTCACGTCGTACACCCTAAAGGGATGAATGCTAATATTGTACGTGAGGGTGCTTTTATGAAAGCTCGGAATGTCCAAATGTTTATCGTGGCAGTGCCTTATACTTAAATCACGTAATGAACATAGTGTCATTTTTCCTTTCAGTTCTGTTAGGCTGATAGTTTGAACTAATAAGTGATGAGACCTTGAAACTTCAGCTAACTCCTTCTTTGATACTCTAAAGTATATATTCCACTTTGGTTGTGGAGGAGTTGTTCAAATTATTTTATGCCATTATAAACATTATAGTAAGAGTTCAAATATTTTAAAATATTTGTTTTAATTTGAACTAGTATCAGTATAAATCAAAATGCTATTCCAAAAACTTTTGGGTTTTATGCCACTATAATTAAGATAGAGAAACAAGGATTTTTGATTTTTTTGTTCTAGCTTGTGATTGAAATCCTAGAAAGCAATGTAAAACAGGTCATTTTATAAACTTACGAGTTTTTAAAATCTATTGTTTATTCAGGTTGAATGCTGCATTGAAAATGTAAGAGATGTTTTGATATTTGGGATGTACATTGTTAGGAGTATTTTCTCTCTCTTTATTTGCTTGTGGCTCGCCTAATAAAATAATTTGTTTTTTAGTGGTAAATAATTTTGTTTATAACTATCAAGTGACTATGTTAATCTCCATTTTGTAAATATTTATTTTTTTTCTGAGTATAGGAATTTATTATACTTGTTTCCTTCTTATTTCCAGGAGATTTTGGACCAGATGTTTTCTTAGTTCACTACAGTACTTTCTGTGTATAGAGATTTGAATTCATTGTTTTGTTCTATATCCAGCGATATGTAGGCTAGACTATTTGGATTAAATCTTCTATTGAAAACAACTAAAAATACAGGATAAAGAATATCTTAAATTTCCTTAAAATAATTGAAGAGTGAACAAGATTGTAAGCAGTTATCAGAAAAGTAGGAGAGGTAAGCCACATGTTCAGGCTGTTTTAATCCTGAGAGCATTTGTCTGTTTGGCCAGCTGGAACTTCAGTTTGACAGTCTTATGTGATGAGACAGAAATCAAAGGGCCTATCGCTAGGCTTAGGATGAATTAGATGGAAACCCTAGTTCCACCTCCAGAGGGTTCCACAGGAAAATTGCGTTGGTCTCAGCAGAGCTGAGTGGAGGGAAACTCCTGAGAAGGTGTAACCCCAAGGAGGCCCTCGAGTGTATTGTCATCCAAAAATCACATCACCTGGGTCGTCCAGAAAACTGCAAGCCCAGGATTTAGTTTTAGGCATTCACAAGTTTTTATAACCCTTAGGTTTCTGACAGAAGCTAGCAAAATTCCACTCTGGAGGAAGGTCACACAAGTCAGCCTCACAAATGACTTTATGAAGGCAATGAGCAGCACATAGTGGAAAATAACCAGGCACTCAAGGAAAAGAAATTTCTACTGAGACCTTCTTCCTGCATCTTCTCTTCTGTCTGTGCTTTGTACACGCTTCTCCTTTCCCCCTCCTCTTCTCTCTTCCCTGCTGCCCACTCTCCCTTCCTCGTTTCTGCCCTGGCTCAGGGTTCTCACTGGATACCACCCTCTGAGCGTCAGCATTTTGCTCCTGGTGCTGTTGCTCTGGACAGGTTCTTCTTTACCATCTCACAAACAGTCTGTTGTTAGAGCCTTCTAGTTGACTTTAATTTCATTTTTTCTTCCCAAATTCAATAGTAAACCAGGTTCAGGCTAATTAAGTCCCTTTTTGCAATCCTTCAGTAGTTTCTGGATGAAAATTCCATCTGAGTTCCCTGTGGTCTGGCTACAGCTAGACCTTCCTTCCTTCCTTGTATGAAGGTGGCTGAGGTCTTGGGAACTGGGGCCTGGTTGAGAGCCTTTTACTCCCATGGTTCATGGCATCCTAGGCTACTATTCCTCAGACTAACCTAGAAGCTCTTTGTTTTTGTTTTTTTCTTTTTAATATTTATTTATTTATTTGGTTGTACCAGGTCTTAGTTGCGGTAGGTGGGCTCCTTAGTTGCAGCACGTGGGCTTCTTAGTTGCGGCACACAAACTCTTAGTTGTGGCATGCGTGCGGGATCTAATTCCCTGACCAGGGATTGAACCCAGGCCCCCTGCATTGGGAGCACGGAGTCTTATCCGCTGCGCCACCAGGGAAGTCCCCTAGAGGCTCTTTGAAGAGAGCGTTCTTTTGTTTTGTTTTACCGTTGGCCCTGGCTCCTCATGTAGTGATTTCTGCATACAGTCATCCAATAAACGTTCGCCGAGTGAATCAGTGGCTAAGAGAAAGCAGGTAACGGCTTTGCTGCAAGAAGGCCTGAGCTGTTAGGCTGGGGCAGGTTGGTGGGGGGAGCACTACCCCAACTGGTGCCCTTTGGTTTGCAGGACATATCCATGTATTATCTGTCCCCCTTTATCTTTATGCAGACCTTATGGTGCAGGCAGGCAGATTCCTGTTTTGCCATTTTTACAGAAAAGTTAACTTCTAGCCAGACTTGCTTTTTGCAAATGAGTCACTTAGTTCACTTCTAGAAGCATTAACAAAACACTTCCGTATCCTCCACATTCTGCTCTCGACTGCAGGGTTTTTTAACTCCTGAGCCCGCTACTATCACTAATTTAGCCTTGTAACCTTGGCAAGACACTTGGACTTTTTCTTCCATAGCATTTTCATCTGTAAAATTAATACTCCATGTTACAGCACTTCATTATAGCTTCTGTTTCTCCTTTTGACCTTTTTAACCCCCTCTCTTTTCTCCATTCCAGCGTATGAATGGATTATATTACTTCGCAGACAAGTAAAGCAGATAAACACTGAATTAGTTGTTACGTCCAAAGTTCCTTTTTCAGCTCTCATGGGGTTAGGAAAAACAAAGACCTTACTTGTATAAACAAAATATGTCAACAGAGTATATACAGAAATGCCAACAAGAATCCTAGGACACAAAACTTGGGCAACATAGATAATCTACCTTGATTATAGAGACTTCACTCAATCTAAAATTTTGGCAAAAATAACAGCTTCTTTGATGTTGATAATATTTTAGAACAAAGAGTTGAACTGTGATAGGTCTTGGGATCATTAAAAGTTTAAGACGTGGAGCTTGTTTTCTGTTCCAGAGGAGAGGCAGTGCCACTCGGGGAACGCGTGGTTAAGTGCTGATGCGCAGCAGTTAGTGAGCGCCTGCAGTTTCCGGGTACTGAGGATCAGTAATCTGTCCTTCAGTTTGAAAGATGAAATCCTGGGTCTGAATGCAAGTTAATGTCTTCTGTAGGAGACTTTCTTAGTGAGAAGGTTTCCACTAAGGTTAAGTTTGAAGAGAACTCACAGCTACCGAAAGATGATTTATTTCACCAATGTTGCACTAACCTCCTCTCCTGTAGGTAATTATTACTTCTGGTAACTTGTTATAGTTGCAGGGCCAAAATCCTTCGACTGGAGGAGATCAATCTACAGTTAGGATGATGTGAAGAAGGAAAAAGTGCCTATATTTTTCATACAGAAGAAAGAAATAATTTTAATTTCTATAGATAAAAGTGTAAGCAGGCTGCTCTTGGTTGTTAAATGTGCTTTTGTTCAGGGTGTAATCACAGAGCGCCCCTCCCTTGTCATCCTGATCTGTTCTGTCCGAGCATCCGGGGATCCCGAGACCAGTTCTCTGTGGCTGGCAGGTCTGTGTTGTGTGGGGAACCGTCCCAGACGTGGCCTCGCAGGGGTGGAATAGCCTTTGTGAGGCTGGGGCCCTTAGATCCTCATAAATTACATCTGTGGTCATAATTCTTTAGTATTTTAGCTCAACATTTCAACAGGTTTTTTATGTTAATATTTTATTTGGAGCAATATTGTAATTTTCCAAGTGATTTCTCTTATGGAAACTCCTGAGTCCATGAAGGACACAGACAAATATTTCAGAGCTTTTTTATTGCTCCAGACAGCAGCAAACACATGGCAACAATAACGTCCTATAAGGAGAACTATTACAGTCAGCCCGAGCGTTCGTCGTCAAAGCCCTTCTTTCATAATCTCGACCACGAAGGGTCTGGAAGTCCCACTGCTGCCTCTTCATCGTGTGATTCTCGGCCAGCATGCGGCCCGGAGGGAAATAAAGCACACTGAACTGATGTGTGCAGGCAGAATACGGTCTATCAACAGCTTTCTCTAAAACGTCTAGTATAGGAAGTGAGAAGTATGCCAGTTCTGGGAGGTGGCCCTCCTCAGGGGCTCCTGGAAGGAGTTTCCCAGCCCCTGAGGGCTGCAGAGAGCAGCTCTGGGGAGGACCAGCAACCCCGCTTCTCTGGGTTGGTTACTTCTGGAGACCTCAGTGGAGACGCTGCCCTGCCCCTGTGCTTTGGAAGGTCTGCATCTTAGTCAAGTGTCTCTATTGTGTCAGAGTGACGGGAACCGAGTTACGTGGGGCACGATTTTCTTTGTGCAAGACTAGGGGCTTCTTTGAACTGTGTTGCTTCTAGTAGAGGGATGAAAAGAGCAAAGGGAAGCCGGGTTGCTTTTTATAGATTCTGCCCCCCAGGCAGGAAGGCCAGTGCTCAGACAGAAAGAGCTACTGCCTCAAGACACAGACTCGGTGGGTGGACCCTCTGACCCCGGTGGTTCTAGGCTCTGCCAGCGGGGTGGCCTCCGGCTGTCAACTCAGCAAGAAGAGAAGCCTGCCTTTGGGACAGGATGTGTTTTCAGCCGGTGTATCTACCACACCCCGCTAGGTAGGGCAGATCCTGGATTTGAGCGTTTGTGTAGATGTCTAAGGTTCATGGTAGACTTTGTTCCTCTGATGAGATTGACCTGGGAAAAAGTGAGAGAGGTTAGAAGTAAGAGCATACGACTGCTGAGGATGCAGGCGCGGACGCATCCTAATCTCATCTTGAATTAGGAACATCATCCTTCAGTTATTTACTTGATTTGGTGAGAAAACACGCTTGATTGACTCGTGAGGCTAAAGAGCTACAGTGAAGGAAAAGAAAAGTGAGAGAAAAATGAAAATAGCGTGACCCCTGTTACAGATATCTGGGGGGATGGGTAGAAGGGAAAGTGAGGAAGATGCGGATATGGGAGTGGGACTGCAGTTGTCTAAGGCAAGAAAAACAGATTTTGCTTTCTTTAAGGAAGAGAGAATATATTGTTGGTAAGTCTAAGGGTCCTCTGACAGTGGTTAAACATTGTAGAAGAGGCAGACTTTTCTAAGTGCGAACATGTTAGTTTGGGATATTTCCTAGGCTTTCTCTGCTTGCCTGGAAAAACTGGTAGAACCTTGAAAAATGATAGGGTTGCTAGATTTTGTACTGACTCCTGAATTTGGTTATGGTTTTACGTGACTAATTGCAAGGCTGGTTCTTTCGCTTCAGTCGCACTAGAAAGTCTCTGATGAAGGGGATAGCCACTCTGGTTTGCTCAATCTGTATGTAAACCAACACTCTTGCTTCTGGAAAGCTGAATTCAAGAATTTTATTTGGATTATTTTATTATAGCTACTTGCTGTGAAATGAAGGGTAATTGACTAATCTAGGGTCTGGTAGCAATTTTAGAGATTGGAAAATTGGGTCTCCATCTGCCGCTTGAACAAATAAGCAGCTTCTCCAGTGTTCGACCACCAGTTCATTCCCAACAGTTTATGTACAGGACTGCCCCTGGTTCACTGGTTTATTATGGTCTATGTGATTTAGGAAACCTTTTCCCTCCCTCAAACCTTCCAGACCCAGAAATGCAGGGACCTCTATGTCACCGGTAGAGGTACTTGGAAATACGTAGGTTTGTGTGGAAAGTACCCACAAGGATGAAGGGAGAGGTTGCGGTTATGTGATCGAGAGTAACTTTTATCATATGGCCTGAGACTTTAGTCAGGAAAAGTAGGTTGCCTGCGTTTACCTAAAATAGAGAGTCTAGCAGAGTATTTCACGTCCAGAGGGCATTTGATAAAGTATTTCTTAATTTGGTTTCCTCTACCCAGAACTGTCCTCGAGACATATAATTTAGAGTAACTGACTTATGATTTATTGAATCTTGAGTACTGTTTATTTTAGCATTAGTTGTTTCTCTCTCTTCAAGTTGAAATAATTTCTGTTAATGTGGGACGTGAGAATGCCTGCCCCCCAAGTAACTGGAATGTTTTGGTAAAAATAGACCTCCACGAGGGTATATCTGTCAGGAATCACTAGCAGATGATAAATGCATGATAATTTTAAAATTACTTGATGATGGGCTTGCCCGGTAGACTATGGTCCCGTTTAAGAATACTCAAGAGCTCGAAGTCGGATGAGAAAGTGGAGACCTTGTTGTCAGTCAAGGCAAACATGCTTTCTGAGCATCAGTGGGACCTTCAGCCCCGGCTCCCTCACAGTAACCACAGTGTCAGAGAGGTGGCCGGCTCATCCTGTGAAGTGACATTTCACATTGAGTATTTCTGATTTGCTCTTACTTCCTAAACAGTGGTTATGCCCATTTAATTTAATTTTATAACCCATTAGAGTAACTCAAGATGTCCTATGGTTTTTGTGTTTTCTTAGGGCTGTCACAAATACTTACAGAGTTAGAGATTATCTAATAGTGCTTTGATTGTTATTGCTAATTATTTAATGAGAACACGGCTTTGGGGCAGTTAGCTTAGATGTCCTGGGAGGTTTTCTGTTGGCTTGGTGATCTGGACCCATCTACGCTCAGGCTGTGTGATGGGAAAGTAAAGAGGTGTGACCGAGGAGGACGTCAGCGCTCGTCAAGTGCCTGGCATTGTGTGGGATCTGCCCGTGTTAAATGTGTCTCGTCTCGTATGGATTCAAAACCAGTGTCTGGTTTCTAACCGCTGTGTGATTTTACCCTTAGAGCCCAGATTTGCCAAGTCATTTGGAAAAATTGTCTCAATGGTTTTTGCTCAGTTCTCTGAAAAATTTGTGAATGCCTGCATTTTGTGTTTTAGACAGATGCTGGTTTTTTATGAGGCTTGAAGAATTACAGAAAATGGAGATGTTTTTTAAAAAAGACATCTTGGGACTTCCCTGGTGGTGCAGTGGTTAAGACTCTGCGCTCCCAATGCAGGGGGCCTGGGTTCGATCCCTGGTCAGAGAACTAGATCCCACATGCATGCCGCAACTAAGAGTTCATATGTCACAACTAAAGAGCCGGTGAGCTGCAACTAAGGAGCACACCTGCTGCAACTAAGACCCGGTGCGTAAATAAATTAATTAATTTTAAAAAATAAAGTAAAATAGAAAAGACATCTTATGTAGAACAGTTAGGGTTGAGTACTTGCCAGCAATGGGCTGTGTAATTGTGGGTAAGTCTTTTAACCATTTGAGACTCAATTTTATTATCTGTCAAATAAGGCTATTACGTTAGATCGATGTTTTCAAACTTTCTGCCCACTGGAACCCAGAGTAAGAAATACGTCTGTAAAGAATTCTACTGCACACGTGTTGAGTGTGCACGCATATGTGTGTTGAAAACAGAAGTGACGCAGAGCGACACACGTCCTCACAAGGTGCAGTGTGTCCTTCTCTGTGTGTTTTAAATTAACTTCATGACCCTCCGCCGTCACTTCCAGTTTGGAAAACACTGGATGAGACGCTCTTAGCCCTACCAATTTCATGGTTGAAAACTGAACTTTAGGAATCAATTTTACAACTTTTGACCAAAAATGTGGGTGGGTTTTTGGCACTGACAAGCGGTCACCTCGCCACAGCGTGGGGGGACGGACGTGGTAGGGACTCCGTGCCTTGGACTGTGTGAGCAGCTCTGGCCCTCGTCGGGCCAGGTGGCCAGGCACCCACCGCGCCTGTAGCAGCGCCCGCTGCTGGCGCTGCCACCGGCCCATCGCCGTCAGAACTCTGGACTCCAGATTCCAGTAGCAGATTGGCCAGCCAAGAGAAGAGGCTGTGGCCTCGCCTCTCGCGCTGCCTCGCCTTCCCGGATGGTGGGGCGCATTGAGGGAGGGGCGGGTGAAGGAAACTTACGGCAAATGCTTTGGGTTTGAGCAGTGGGTCCTTTGAAAGCGTGCGTCTGTGTGCGATGGGTGTGCGCCACGGAGCGAATACGGATGGCACTGTGTGTCTTTGGATCTTACTTCTTGTCTCCCTTTTGAATGTTACACTGTGCGTGTCATTATTTTCGTAGGTGGGGTGAACAGCAGAAATAGTTGTCAATCATGTTAGAAAGTGAGGCGGTTTCCCCGTGTGGCTAAACCCCCTGAAATTTGTGGCACTGGGGAGGGGGGGCTGGACGTGGGGTCGTGGTTGCTCCCTGTTCTGCTCGCGTGTCCTCCTGGGCGCCGGGCCCTTTGGGGCTGGGCTGTGACTCAGGGCCCACCTTGCGAATATCCCCCTCCTGCAGGGGAGGAGCACGTCTATCCTGGCGTTCCAGAACCCCGTGAGGGCAGATGGGAATGCGGGCACTGCCCTGCCCTGCGTGTCCATGGCGGATACCCTAGAGAAGACGAGAGGCTCCAGTGCAAACCCGCGCCCTTCCGAGACCCACGTGAGCCAGTGGGGCGGCATCATGGCTGTGTGGAGCCGGGGCCGCCTGTGCATTGTGCTTCCTCTTATCCGTAAAAGGCAGATGCTAGCGTTTTGTCCCTCGAGGGCGGCCGGGGTCGGAGGAGTGAGCCCAGAACTGGTTGGTAGATCCAAAGGCTTAGGTGAGGAGAGGACTGAAGGCTGGGACAGCCCAGGGCAGGAGGACGTGGGCAGACAGGCCTGCGGCGGCTCTCTGTCTGGCCCTTCGCCGGGTCTGGGCATCCAGGGAAGGGGCAGGGCCGTCCTCCCGAGCTGCACGGGAGGGCCCTTTGCAGCCACTCTGCATGTGGCCGGGGCTGAGGCACAGCGCTCTGTCCTGAGTTTTGTTTTGTTGTCTCTGCACAGAGCCGTGGCTTTACCAGGATCGTTTTTTCTTGCTTCAGAAGTTTAAAAAATAAAACATGGGTTTCTCACCGAGACTCTGACACCCAACGTTTACTAATACACTTTACAGACAGAGCTTTAGTAAAAGCACTGAGATAGCTCTTTGTGAGACTGCTGGACGCACGCCTACACTGTAGGCGATATTATCTGTCTCACTGAAAATTGAGGCGCCTGTTAGTTATGTAGTTTAGTCATATGAAATTGCCATTGTGTAGCCCCAATAGTTGAATGATCAGCAGTGTGAGATCGTCCAACCTTGTAACTTACCAGAGATTAAATACCCAGCAAGTGGCATTCTAATTCAGCTCTGATGACCCCAAAGCCCATCTGCAGTTTTTCTTACTATTCTGTGTGGAATTTACCACATTTTAAAAACTCACTAAACGAATGGCATAAAAGCCAAAAAAGATGTTGTCCCATCGTGATGAAAAAGCCCGAAGCATGTTCTAGGTTGGCATCAGGAAGTGGGACCCGGAAGGTCAGAAGGAATGTCTTGTCCACTGTTGTCTTGAGTAAGTTACTAGTAAGGGTTTCGGAAGGGAGGGCAATTGCAGGGTCCCCAGGGTAATTATTTCTACGATCCTTTATTTCCTGAAGGGGAGCGTGTTTTGTTGTTGGGTTGGAGTCTGAGGCAGAATGCCGTCTCTGCAGGACTAACTGTGCTCCTTTCCCTTGTGTCTGCTGAGTGACTTCTCCACACCCTGGAGCTGGGTCCCCTGCCCCCACTCCCCCAGGGTGCAGGATGATGGAGAGCAACCAGATATGGTTAGGAAAGGTGCCCCCCAGCCCGGAGCTGCTCCCAAGATGCTCTGGCGCAGTCAGCACAGGGGTGGCCTGTGCATACGTTCACAGGAGTCGTGGCAGGTGGGAGCTGTATTCGTTTTCCCTGTGCACTGACTGTCTAATCTAAACATTCCAATGTTGAAAACAAAACCGAGAGTTGATATTTCCAGGGAAGGGTCATTGAGCCTCAGATGGATACAAAGAATATATGCAAAAAGAAAACAGTATGTTAATGCAGAATATCTGCACCCCAGATAGAGAAAGGTCACACACTCATCTAATTTAGGGGGATAGAAATTCACAGATGTGTTTGTGATTTTACCAGCTATAGAGATTTCAAATATTGAAATGGCATTTGGAACAGGAAGATAGGGTTCAGATTAGGGCCCAGTGAATAACAAAGTGAAAATGTTGTTATTCTAGCAGCTCACAGATCCTTCATTGTGTTTGCCTCTGCTGAGTCCTGATGAGTTGATCTTGAAAGAGTGATGCCTGTTGTTCTTGGCTTTTACTGATTTTGTTCCGTGCAGTGTGAAGGCTCTGCTGCTTGTCCTGAAATAATGAAATTGAGAGGAGATTGATTTTGGATGACTTCCAGTATCTTCCCTTAAACTTGAGTTTGCAGAAATCGGTCACTCAGAAACAAAGCCCAACTCCCACAGTCCACTCCCCACTGCTGTGAACCCCAAACCTACAGTTCATGTGCCTAATGGCTTTGAGAGAAGTGGAAATTCCAGCCTATTTTGGAGCAAAAGTACTTCCACGTTTGACCAGTTCTATTAAAAAAAAAAAGGGTGGACATCCCAAAGCCTTCTAGATGTCCTGCTTTTCCTCACGTGTGTCATGAAGAGCGGCCCTTGGAACTTTGGGGAGTCACGGTGTTGGGTGTTGGGGACAGGAGGCCTACCCCTCCTTTCAGATCTTAAGCATTTTAGGGCATCTAAATTGTAGAAACAAAATAAGCTGTTTTTTAAATACATTAATACCAGCTTCGTCCTATGGCATGTGTTTCCTCTTGTGTAAAGGGAAAGTGAAGCGTGCAAGATATGCTCACGGCCAAACACCCCCCGCCCCCCCCCCGCGCCCCGGCCTGGCATGAGCCCTCTGGCCCACGTGTGGATCTGTGCCTTAATGAAGAGGTGTTCTACAGATTGACAGAAGCCTTTCCCATTGTCTTTACTCATTTTTCCTTTGAGGCCTTAATGGTAGTGTTTGCATTTGGTGGCTAAGAACTTGAGGCCTGGGTGTGTGGTGTGACCCGCTCGGGGTCACATTAGAAGTCAGAACATGGGCACAAGCAGCCTAACGGGACCGTGTCGGGGCTGGTGTGCTGTCTTGACCGTATTGCTTGCCATTCTGCTGTCTTGGAAATTTTGAACATGGAGCGTAGGTGGCTGGATGGGGGTTTGGGGTTTGAGGGTTTAGAATTTTAGTTCCTTCTCTCTTTCTTTTAAGTAAAGTATCCCATCTGTTTTTCACACTTCTTTAGTCTTCGGTTTTGTTGTAAAGGAATATGGAATGCTTATTCTTGCTTGGAGATCCAGCCTCTAGGCCATCTTTAGTCTCCTGTACTTACTTTGTTGTTCTTTTGCTCGTTCAACATTTATTGAGCTCCTTTGATAAAGTGTGAGGCAGCTGTGTGGGGTGTATAAAAGAACACAGCATTGTTTTTGTCCTTGGGGAAATTCATTATCAGGGCAGATGGGTTCAGGGAAAGGAATCATGAGGGGCCTTGCTTGGGCCTGACCCCTTGCCCTTGTGCTAAAGGAATAGGGTTTCTTAGTTAAGTTTGACTCACCAGGGTAAGAAAGAGATGCAGGAACAAAAGAGCTCATAGGCTCTGAGCACACTGTCTCAGAAGTTTCTAATTTGGCTAGTGTAGGCGCTAGAATGGGGATTTAGGATTTGCTTTTTTAGTTCTGGTTTTGGCCCAGTTAACACCTGGGATGTGGGGATATTGGGGTACACTTGCTGGAAAAGCAGATTCTGAAGAGCAGCTGTGTATGTGGACCAGGGTAGAGGAAGGCGCTAGAGAAGAGACAGTGAACTTGGCCTCTGCTGGGCGGGCATCTCTTATCTTAGGGGAAGGTGGTGCTTGGCTTGCGCTGGAGGGCCGGTCCCGAGGCTGCCAAGCCATGTCCATGAGGCACGGATCTGTGATGCGTGCTCTGCACATGGGGTGTCAGAAGTGGGAAGGGCAGTGAGTGGAGGGGGCAGAGGAGGAGGAGGACGTGCAGTGGGTGGGGGCCAGGGGCCCGGCCAGCAGAGCTGGGAGCGAGGGACGCCGCTGGGCTGGGGGCCACGGGTGCACTCGGAGCGGCTTCTGAGGTCGTCTGACTTGTCTTGGCATTTCCTTCCCTTTTTTAGCCTCTTTTAAAGGGTCCTCAGTATTAGTAATGCCTATAAGCGTATAGAAAAATGTAGTTTGGGTTAGTATATTTTATTACCTTTCCAGCCTCAGTGCTAGTGTCTTCCGTCATCAAACTGCTAGGTCCTAATAAAGGGCATATATTATTATATCATATATAACTTGTTTCCTTCGTAATTTTACATATTTTACTTTGTATCCGTATATGCATTATTCTGAGAAAGCGTCCATTGGCTTCCTAGGTTGCCAGAGATTCACGGTGTAAAAACGGTACCCAGCTGGGGTACCCAGGAGTGCAGGACCCTGTGGTCTGTTCCCAGGGCAGCGACTTCACGCTGGCCCTGGGTGGGTGTCTGGGGACGAGGATGGGACAGTGGACCAGCCTTCTCCCCCCCGGGGTCTCAGCATCAGTCCCGGCCCTGTCCCGGGACCCAGCTGGTGGTCTGCGTGGCCGGCTCTTCTCATCCGTGGAGCCATTGTAGGGCTAGGGTGGGGCACCTTCCCACGTGAGTGCAGACACGATCATTAACGTTTTGGACTTAAGTTTTCTGTAAAATAGGATGATAAACTTGTAGACACATTACAATGAGGGTACATGCTTGTGCAAAAATGACTAGAGATAAACTAAAGATGCTTGGAGGGGTAAGAATATGTATTAATACTTTTTCTTTACTTGCCATTTCTCTATAAAATCTCTTAGTTTTATGACATTAAAACCTATGTCAGGATATGGGGAGGGGGAAGGGTAAGCTGTGACAAAGTGAGAGAGTGGCATGGACATATATACACTACCAAACGTAAGATAGCTAGCTAGTGGGAAGCAACCGCATAGCACAGGGAGATCAGCTCGGTGCTTTGTGACCGCCTAGAGGGGTCGGATAGGGAGGGTGGGAGGGAAGGAGACGCAAGAGGGAAGAGATATGGGAACATATGTATATGTATAACTGATTCACTTTGTTATAAAGCAGAAACTAGCACACCATTGTAAAGCAATTATACTCCAATAAAAATGTTAAAAAAAAGTACAGCAAGTTTTATATGATATAAAAATATATTAGGTTCAGTGCTAGTGACATTATAATATATAAAATTCAATTCTGATAGTAACATAAAATACAAATAAAATTATTTCTATTATTAAAAAAACAAACAAACCTATGTCAGGTATAAAAGACTGCCTCTGGTTGTATTGTTGGTAATAGAGTGAAACCCGTAACTTTCATGATTAACTGGCTAAGACTTGATCTTATTTTGAAGAAGCGTGAGGTGGTGGCCTGGGAACACTTGTCTGCCACCTGTTGACTGTGAATGTGCTTCACTCTCACCATAGTCTCCTCTTCAGAGGTGATGTGGTGGGAAAGGACCTTCCACAGCATCTCGGGCACCTGGCTCCAGCTACATCCTAACACACCAGCGCCCTATATGAGTCTTGCTTTGAGTACCTGTAACACATTGTTTATACCATGAGTGTAGCAATTAAAATGTCATATTGTGATGGTTATAAATTATGTATTTAAAAAAATAGAACCTCTTGAGCTTCTTGTTATAGGTGAATTGAGTAGATACATTTCTATCCTCAAAGATTCTTCAGTGCCTAGAATATGGTGGACGTTGGTAAGTTTTGAGTATTTTTATCTACAATATGATAGACTTTTCCAGTTACAGGCTTTCGACTGTGTGAGCAGCCTTTGATATTGTGAGTTACTTCTTATTTTTGAGAATTTTTGCATGTATTAAGTTGAGACATGCATGAGACACTTATAAGTCTTAATTATGGAGAGACAGAGAAAAACTTTTCTCCTTTTAACTTAAGTCTTTCTTCCTTTCTCGTGTGGACAGATCCCCTTCCCTCGTCTGGTCGCCACCGTGTCCCAGGATCTCCTTACCCACTAGCTCCCCAGGCTCCTCTGGGTGACCCCATTGTTCTGCTCAGGCAGGATGGTTTCTGAGGACCCAGCCATGCAAACGCCTCCCCTAATCCAGCAAGTATTCCTCTACTTGTGTGGCCTGACCTCCTTTTAGCTTTTCAGATTTTTACACCACCCTGAAAAGAGCTAAGTTCTCTGGTCTTTAACACATTAGCGGCTTAACTGCTCTCAAGTCATGCCTCTCCTCTCCTAGGTATGGACATGTGTATCACTGTGAATGTCAGGTGTCACATTGCTTCTTCCTTATTTGGATCCAGAAGCTAATATGTAAAGTTGTCTGTCTGCTTGGTTGGTTTCCTGGCTGCTCTGAAACCCAGGGCTGAGGGCACCACAGCCATCTTCTCTCCAAGAGCCTGGAGTTTTCGTGAATTTATAATTGTATTATTTTGACTTGGTTCGCTTTCCTGTCATCTATTTGTTATGAGATTTACACTGTAGGGAAGGCAGAACGTTACCTCCACCCCCTTAGGGTCTCTGGCTGGGCTTGGGAATTAAATTGACAGAAGACAGATGAGCAGGAGAAAAGCGTACAGATTTTTACCTGTCCTGGGAGCCCCCGTAGGACGACAAAGACCCAGAGACGTGCCAGGCCTCAGTGTTCGTAGACCAGGTGGACAGAGAGGCGCAGATGTGGAAAAGGAGCTGAAACGCGTGGAGAGACGCGGATGCTGCGGGTTCTGTTCCCAGGCTCCTTGGCCTCCACCCTGGTCTCCTGATGAGAGCTTCCAGGCGTCGGGAGGGCGTGTTTCACGTGGGAGTTTCTCTCCTGCTTTCAGAAAGGAAAGGAGAGGTCAGGACACCCTCCCTACTCCCGCGCTGTCTCTGGTACCTTTGGCTCAAAATAACCCTTAAGCCAAAGTGGGGAATTTTGGGGTGGCGTGTCCTGCCCCCCTTCAGTGTCAGTCTGTAATTAAATCAATATCGTAAGACTTTTCATAGAAAATGGTTTACACCACAGTTTCGTTTTTTTGTCTTACTTTCTTACTTGGTTTGCCGTTTATGTGCTCCGAATAGGATTTCAGAGAAGCGGGATTCAGGGCAGCAGGGTAGAGTGGCTCGGAGGGCGGGGTCTGAAGCTCGGGGCCTGGGCCCTGCCTCTGCCCCTTTCTGGCCTTTGTGATTTTGGACAGGTCATTTAATCTTTCTCTGCCTGTTTCCTTATCTATAACACAGAGATAATAACAGGACTGACTTCATAGGGTTACTGTGAAGTTTATAGGAATATAAGTGTAGTGCTTAGAAGGACTCCCCCTCCAAAAAAAAAAAAAAAAAAATAGCACTCTGTAAGTGGCATATTGTGGAATTCCTAGAGCATTACTCGAAGTGAAATCAGCCTGCCCTTTCTGGAAGCTGGGGAGGCAAGGCCACCGTCTTCCCACACGAGCTGCTCTGCCCAGCCGAGAACCCTCTGCCCCCGCAGTGCAGGCAGCAGGGCCGGACCACCAGAGTCCCTTAGTGGGGAGGGGTGAGGCGGCCAGGAGAAGTGTTTGGGAGGCGTGGGAATAGGCGCCTTGGGACCCCAGGAAAGAGGAAAACAGACTTAGCGTGTGGACAGAACACCTCTGTCAGCCTCGCCTCCCCTCCCCGAAGTTTCTTTTAAACCTTTTCTTGACGTTGGTATTGTTTCTCCTCCTTTCCGAAATACTTTGACTCAACTTTGACGGACTGAAAAAATACACTAATTACATTTATACAACTGTGATTATTAACTAATAACAGTTTGACTTTTAAAAATGTAGAATACTGAAGTAGTTCCCTGAGCTTGAGTTACCTTTTAACATCAGTTTGATGTGTGAAAACATAATTTATGACAAGATCTACTCTTCAGCTGACGGAAAATGCGAGATCTCCTCTTTGTATTTTGAAAACCATTTCATTAGGTGCCATTTGTTGATGTTCTAAATTTGTGAGATAGCTTTTCCACACGGTCTGTCATTAATTATTCATTCTTGATGTCTTTATTTGTAGGTCACCTATTTATGTAACTCAGTTTGTCTGTCACCCGGGCATGTAGCTCAGCTAGTAACGTCTGTCAATTCATGGCTGTTTTTGACCAGTAATGTTAGGGGCCTGAACAAGTTTTATTTATTGCTGTACTTTTCAAATCACTCATAGCACTTCCAACCTTCAAACAGCTTCCCCGACTGCAACAAAAGTGACTTTTGTCTCGTTATGGAGGTGGGCCAAACTGTTTGACCTAACGACAGGTGGGGTATTATTCAGGGCTGCTGAAACGCTGTGCTCCACATGCTTTGTTCCTTTGGGATTGTGTTCGCCTCGCATGTTCCTGTCAGCCATTGTGGCATCAGCCTCTTTTGCTGAATCTGGAACATGCCCGCCAGAGCCACAGCCCTAGGAACGTTTTAGCTGTAGGGTCATCAGTTTCTTAAACAGTTTATGTATCGGTAGTTTTTATAGTTTGGTTTTATTTGTAGTAGTAGAATCATACGTAGCATTTATTATGGTTTCTTTTTGTTTGTTTTTACATAGTTTCCAGCCCCTTGTGTTTATAGTTGTGAATACTTGTGCTTTTTGGCCTTTGAAGTTTCAAGCATGGATATGTATTTATTTGCAAATTGAAAAAATTTACAAGAAATGTCTACCACTTTCGACAAATGAATTCTTTAAGAAATTAAAGAGCTTCCTTATTGGTTATTGGATATCTTTACGGTCAGAACTGCCAGAGTCTATTATTAGAGCAGGAATTGATGCAAAAGTTAAGGCTGATCCCAACTTTGAGGTTTATTAAAATACTCTTCCTTTTTTCCTGCTAATCAAAAAAGATACGTATTCAGTATTTTAAGTTCCATGCACTGTGCTCTGTGTGGGGAAGGTAGCAGTGATCAGACAGAACCTCTGTCCTCCTGACGCTTTGGTCCTGGGCTTGTGTATAACAGCTTGTGTCCGTGGCTCATGGGGGCACACACTGTGTTTGTAGGACCTGACCAAAAACAGACCCTAAAGGGACTTCCCTGGCGGTCCAGTGGTTAAGACTCCAGTGGTTAAGACTCCAGTGGTTAAGAGCCATCCCTGGTCGGGGAGCTGAGATCCTGCATGCCGCACGGTGCGGCCGAAGTAAATAAATAAATAAAATATTAACAAAACAAACAAACCCAAAAACACACCCTAAAGCAAACTGGTGGTAATAAGTACGCTGTGTTGGCTGATGGAGGCTTTGTGTGATATCCCTACCCTACAAGTGAGGAGGGGCGAGTCATGCCTTGGCGTTATGGGTAAGAAAATGAGGGCTCAGAAAACTTGTTGATTTGCTCCAGGACATCGGTGTCGGGAATTTAAACTGCTGTCTGTTTGTTCCCAGCTGATCCTTTCCTTCAGGACTCGTCTCTCAATACAGGTTTTAGACTCATCCGCTGAACTTGTTCTGAAGATGACATTCGTGCGTTACAATTTAAAACTTGGTGATCTGGCTCGTTAACACAGAAAATGGTTATTTCTGTACTTTGATTTTTAGTTTTTAGATGCATGAAGGAAGAGTGTGTGGCCTTAAAATTTTACCAGGCACGTAGTTTTGAACGTGGTTTAGGTATGTCTTCAGTAAAGCAAAAGCATATTTTTTCTTATTTTAATGCAGACTCACGATATGACTCACACAGTTCTTCTTGGGATCTCTGTGCATCTCCACGCCGGTCCCAGGATCCTAAGCTGGGAATCCTTCTTCCTCATTTTGCCAAAAGCAGCAAATGTTCGAGCCCAGCAAAGCCGAGCAGTGACAGCGTAGTCATAGTAACCTTTTTGAATTGGACCTACTTGAATAGCGCTGTGCGATTTCCTAATGTACAGATTATGTTGACTGAAGGCAGAAAATCACCCAGAGAGTGACTGTTGTCCATGACCGTGCAGGCGCTCAGGGTGCCCCCCGCCCGCCCCGCCGCCCCTGCCCTTTCGGTGCACGAGGCAGAGGCTTCTTTTGGGCTCTCTGGACACTTCTGCGAGCACCCTGTGCTTGAGGCGACTACAGTCGTGAAAATGCCTCAGGCAGCTGCAGGGGATGTTGCTGGCAGTGTTTTCACAGGTTTCTTGTGCTGATCCAGCCATAACTGTGATCGAGAAAATACTGAGTGAGCGATCATCACTGAGTGCTCGATTTCATTCAGCCCCCGGTCCCTTAGCCTCGCCCTGGCCAAGGGTCCCCGGTGTGAAAGTCAGCATTCGTAGCCATAGCCGCACTGGAAGCTTCTGACGTGCCCTGAAGGTCCCGGACGACGAATGAGCTGGAACGTCAGTCAGCATGCGTCCCTCCTCTGTCCTCCTGTCTCCTGCTGTTGCCCTGGGCTGTGAAGAGCGCCCTCCGGAGATGGCTCAGTAGTGTGGGCTTGTTCTCCTAAGGCCTGGAACCCTGACCCCTGTAGGACATCGTTTTCACTCTTCAGAGTCACAGCTCCAGACACCGAAGATGGACTCGGGGAGACCACCAACCACAGGAGCAAGTTGTCCTGTCTCCAGAATGCCATAACCGTGGCTTCCGTGCTGGCCTGTGGGCCCAGGGGTAAATGCCGCGCGGTGAGCGCCGTGTCCAAGCAGGAACGGCCCCCCAGGCTCCGCGGGCCTGCTGCGGCCCCTTCCCGCTCGCTGCCCCGTCCCTCCTGCAGCCGCACTGGCGGCCGCGCCCTTCCTGCCGCCCCTTCCCCTTCAGCTGCCCTCGCGGCTTGCCTCCTTCTCTGGGGTCGTTCTCAGATGTCCCTCCTCAGCGACGTGTTCCCTGTGCTAGCTCCCTTCTCTGCTTTTGTTTCTCTCCACAGCGCTTACCGTTAGCAAGCACACTCTGTGTAAGATCCACGAAGGCAGAGATTTTGTCCCTGTGGCACCTTCTAGGACGGCTTGTACCAGGATGAAGCCTGGGGTGGGGGTGGCCCATTGTAGCTGCCCGATCCGTACTTTTTGGATGAATTGATGAAGATGCTTTAAATAATCACAGAACTCAGAAACTCGCTTCATTTTGTTCTGCTGTTCATTTTTCACCTGTGTTTATCAAGAACCTGAAAATAAGATAAAAATACTTCAGACGTGCTTCCTGTTGGGAATTGAAGGGAAGGCCGATCCTCGTGGAACCCTCCTGCCCAGTGTTTGTGGAGGATGACACGTGAGGCGGTCGTGATGGCAGCCAAGGGGCAGGGAGGTCGGGGTCTGGGGGCGGGAGGCCCAAGGGCCACCCTTGTTCCGGGGGTGATTCTGTGACCTCAGTTAATTTTTCATCTGTGAAATGAGGGTGTTTATGTCACTAAAATCACTTCTATGGTTGGTGGACTGGAGAGAGCAATTTAGGAAATTGGGAACGTGGTCTAGTGAGAAACTGAGAGAGGCTTGGGTTTGCTGATATAATCTTCGGTTCTTTTGTTTTGAAAATGTGGTTGTATTATTTATTGTCATTTCAACTGTAAAGCTTATTTTATAAATTTTAAAAATTCTAAAGACAGACTCTAATATTAGTGCTGAAAATGGAGCAATTCTATTTCCACTTTTTAAAAAATTCATATTTTTTATTCTAGAAAATTTTCAGGTCAGTGCTTCTGAGCCTTGTTCTCTCAGAATTGTTTATTATATATTTGGGGTTGATAAACTTAAAAAGTATTCAAGGATAAAATACAGTTTTTCCCCCCAGAGGATTTGGACAGTAAGTGCATTTTTAAGCTTTCACAAATAAATGAATGATTTTCTAGAAAGGGAATGATAATGAAGTTACAAATAAAACTATGGTAATAGTTAATAATATTTATTATATTAATGATCAGCTTTTCAACCTCTCTCAAATTCAGAGAAAGTAATAGTTCTAATAAGTATGCATTTTCGTGTGTAGCTCTCTGTCAGTCTTGTAAAGAAACAGGGGCAGGAGGGCGTGTGTAATGGGGCCACTGCCAGCGGGGAGACGAAGAACCTTTAAAGCCACTTTAAAACCGGTGACGGCCACTCTTCTCATGGATAGAACAGGTCAAGGGTTGGAATGTCCAGGTGTACCTTTGACTCATATGACAGCGTTAGGAAAATGCCAGACCCCTTCCTTTCGAGAGCGTTGGTCTCTCCCTGGATGTGTGAGCCTGGACTCTGATACCACCCCCTCCCCCATTCCTTTCTGGTGACACTGGGTGTGGCGTTGAGATGCTCCTCAATATCTCTGGCGGTTGCCTTTCAAGATACTTCTTCTACCTCCAGACAGCTCCCTTCCAAAGCTCTTCCTGTGCTCGTCATAAATCTGCCCGCCCTTAACCTTTATCTCAGGAATAAGAAAAGAATAAATTTCTCCTCTGCTTGACTGTTCTTCCAGACATATTGCGGTCTATCTTTGTTCCCAGTTAGTTACTTACGGCCTTTTCTACAGCTTTCCTGAGCCAGCCAGTGCCCTCCTGGTCCTTCTCCGTGAAACCTGCTCCAGTTGGGGCCAGCCCTGCCTTTGGTATGGACCCCGACTTAATCCTTAACCCAGATGCAGCTCTCCAGCCTTTCGAGGAACTCTTTCTGGGAACTGCTTCTGCCTATATATAGCTATGACGACATTAGCTTCTTGGAGAAGTCAGTGTCATACTGTTGACGTGGTGAGTTTCAGTTAATTAAAATCTCTTTTGTTTTCGTTTTCCTGCTTGTATACCAGTGAATCTACCATCATCATCCCATCCTCATGAGCTTCTTGTTTTTGTTTCTCTGGTTTTGGTTTGGTGTTTTAGTCGCCTAATACTTACTTTCATCAAACGCGATGGATATAGATCCTGGTACCGGTGCTTCCGTGTCTCTTTTTTAGGGATATTATTTCTCCTGGCTTATTAACCTCTCTTTCCACCTTCTGTCACTGACATACTTGATCTCAGGGCTTAATATAAAGGTGGAGTAGGACGAGACTGAAGGAAGCGCCGGTGCTGGGGTGCCGAGGCGCACCGCCGGCCTGCGCTGCCCAGTGTGGTGTCTATGACGACTGCTTCCATTTAAATTGTAATGAATAAAATTAATGAAATTAAACATTTAGTTCCCATGCACTGGCCCACGTACGGCTGTTGGACACAGTGATACAGAGTATTTCTATCACCACAGAAAGGGTCGCTGGACGGTGTTTCTTGACACCGATGTTGATCCCCTAGCACGTGAAACAGAAAAGAAGGTGGGGAATTATTTTCCCATGTTTCCCCACACCGATGCCTTTGATTTTACTGTAGCGGATTACTATGGTGACATTTTATTTTGAGAGGAACAGGCAGGTTTTAATGGAAAAAATGTAATTTAATTTGTGTTTTGAAGGATAACTGTGGTTTTGAGAGTAGATATTAGTGGAATTGTCAGTTTCTTGGGAAAACTGGGTAATACAGATACAGTTCAACGCTTGGGGGCTCCGTCACGGGGCCCTGCCCTGGAGGGGCTCCCAGGTCGGTGGGGACACGCAGACAGAGCAGGTAGCAGCAGGTGCTGCGTGCTGTGCCTGAGACACAGGCGATGTCCTCAGGAAGGAGGCCGCTGGCCTGGCAAGGCGTCGCCCAGTCTCGTGGGGGCTTGGCCAGGACCCCGGGGCTGCTGCGTGCGCCTCATCTCAGCACGTGCGTGTCCTGCGGCGATGCTGCCTTCACGCAGAGACCGACGCGCCTGTTCTCAGCATCCCCGTAGGCACGTGGAATATGCTTTTAATTTTAAAAATCTAGTGAGGTTGAATTAAATCAGAATGCTTTAGGCTGGCCTACGGTCAGCACTTTCTTACCTGGGCACAGGTGACTGGTGGCGAGAGTCACGGAGGGTGCTGGTGGGAAATGAAATCTCCAGCGGGAAGGTGGGGTGTCCTCGTGGTCCCTGTGTGTGTGGCTCTGACAGAAGTGCAGGTCCCTGGACCTGAGCCCTGGAGAGTCTGGCTTGGTTAGTCTGGGGTTACTTCCTGGCATCCTGGCTTTGTAAGCACCTGAAGTGACTCCAAAGGGCAGCCGGCGTTGGAAACCACTGGTCTCCCATGTGTGAGTTTGTAATAATAGATGCCACCTTGTGTCTTCCTGTCACATGGAGCCTCTTGCACACCAGTCAGAGCCTGGCATTCTGCCTGTGCAGATTTGAGCCCTGTCATATTGTTCAGAGTTTAAAGGCAACCCCGCTCCTGGGTGTATATTTGGAGAAAACTCTAATTCGAAAAGGTACATTCACCTCAGTGGCCATAGCAGCAGGACATGGAAGCAACCTAAGTGGCCATTGACAGATGAGTGGACAAAGAAGGTGTGGTGTGTGTGTGTGTGTGTGTGTATATATATATATATATATATATATATATATATATACGCACGCACATACATAGTACATATGCCTTACTTCATTGACCCTAAGATGCACCTGTTACCACCTCTGAAATCAATCGGGAGGTGACATACAAGCAGTTGAATGCTCTGGTTCCCTTGGGAAGATTATTTCTTTCTGTGTGCAACTTAAAATAGAGTGATCTTACAGTTTATGGTGTCTTAGATTCATTTATGTTATGCAAATAGTAAGTTGCAATAATTTTTGTTTTATTTATTTTTTGTGTTTTTTTAGCATTTTATTTTTTAATGCTTTATTTATTTATCTTTATTGCAGTATAGTTGATTTACAATGTTGTGTTGTGTTAATTTCTGCTGTGCAGCAAAATGACTCAGTTATACACATACATGCATCCTTTTTCATATACTTTTCTGTTATGGTTTATCCCAAGATATTGACTATAGTTCCCTGTGCTCTACAGTAGGACCTTGTTGTTTATTCATTCTATTCATAATAGTTTGCATCTACCAACCCCAGACTCCCAGTCCATCCCTCCCCCCGCCTTGGCAACCACAAGTCTGTTCTCTATGTCTGTGAGTATGTTTCTGTTTTGTAAATAGGTTCATTTGTGGCTTATTTTAGATTCCTGTTTTGTTTTAATAAAGTGGAATGCTTTGGTTTTTTGTTTAAACTTCATTGTGACAATGATTATTATTTCGAACAATTACTGGGCACTTTCTATGTGCGAGATGGAGCCACGCGTTTAATCTCCATCACAGTGTAATTAATAATCGTAAGGTTGTTTTAGATGGTGATTTTGAGGCAGCTAGAAAATCATAAAGTTAAGAACAAACACGTTTTACTCCCAAGCCCAGCCTATTAACTTAATCCCTGTGCTAAATTGACTGTCCTCATACTTAATCTACAGATCTGCGTGTCACGCTCAGAGTTGGTTAGTTCCTTTAGGTGATGTGGTGAGAAGCACATGAACGGAGGGAAATCCAAGTTCATGTTCCCAGTCCTTCACCAGCTTAGCCCTCCATGAGGCTGAGGGACGAGATGGGTGAGGAAGAGAGAAAATACTCTTGACATTCTTGAGGCAAGACTCTGGGCAGTGCAAATACCAGAGTGATCATACCCAGACGTGCCAGCAGCAGGAAGCCTGGGCGTGTCCCAAACAATGAGCCAGCTGACAGGCAGGCAGGTCTCTCTTTGCACTAGTTTTCGGTAGTTAGACTGTCCACCTCGGTGTGCTTTGCTTCTTATTTATCCTGCTTGCTGTTTGCTGAACTTTATGACTTTTACCCTAATGGGGAAATTTATTTGTTCTGGCCTCTTTTTTTTCTTTCTCTCCGGGACCCCAGTAACAGGGCTGTTTTAATATTGTCCTACAGGTCCTTACGTCCTTCTCATTTTGTTCAGTAACTTCACTTCTCAGGGTCTGTAGTGCTTTTGCTACATCTTCAGCTTAACCCACTCTTTGCTTTGTCATCACCCATCTGGTGCTAAGTCCATTTCATTTCATTTCAATAGGATGCTTCTTAGTTCTAGAATTTTTTTTTTTTTAATAAGTTCTGTCTCTCTGATGAGATTCCTCTTCATTCGTCCTGAGTGTGTTTTCCTAACTGTCCTTGATCAGGGTTACAGCTATTAATGCTGATGAGCTATTAATGCCAACGTCTAGGACCATCTCAGCGTCAACCTTCCTTGATTATCTTACCTTTTGAGATGCATCCGTTTCTCCTTTCTGGTTTCTGGTACGTTCCTCCTAATGATGTTGGGGTTTTTTTGTTTTTGAAAAAAAATCGATTTGGATGACTCAAGCTCCAAACAGTGTGTTGAGTTTGGGCAGTGGCTCAAAGCACAGTTCATTTAGTCTTATCCTGGTTTACAGGTCAGCCAGAGACTTGGGCGGAGTTTACACACAGAATTGTGCATCGTCTTCTCTGTCTCTATCTTTACTGGGGTTACCCATCCCTGCCAGCCTCATTTCCAGTAGCTGTCATTGCCCTAAACTCTGTCCTTTGGTTCTTCGAGCCAGTAAAACAGTGGGTTTTCTGTAGGTTTTGCTGCCTCTGCTTGGTACGAACGGGAGCCTGCCCTCAGGCTGAAACTCATGAAAAGCGGGAAAGTCACTTGGAGTCATTCCTTTATTTAAGGGTCAGCTCCCCGCCAGAATCTGTGCTCGGATGCTCTGGGATATCTGGGCTGTTGTGTTGTGTTGATGTTGTCCAAGGTTTATAGTTATTGTCTGCAGACAGTTCAAAGATTAGGCTTTTTTTTCTTCCTTTGTAAGAGGATTCTTCTGGACTGCTTACTTTTTAATATTTGCAAATGTTTCTTATCATGGAGACGTGTAACGTTACATTCTGCATTGGAAGAACAATGACATTTCTGCTTTTCAACAGGTCAGAATGGAGGTTTGCAGCTCTTGTTTCATTTTCCATGAGAACTGAATGTACTCTTTTGACCCTTTGGTTTCTTTCATGAGTATAATTTATTCTGAATTCCAAATGAGCAGGTTTGATGTGTTTCTTGTAGAAATTAAAAATTTTTCTTAATATATGGAAACATTTGATTTGCTAATAAATAAGAAGATGCTGGTCTTTACAGATCAGGTGTAAAAGCTTTGATTGTTGAAGTAATTCCATGGATGGAGGGCATAAATATAAGTAATTCACTCTTGTGTAAATTGCATGTATAATTATAGAAAAATGAACTGATTATTTGTATATTCATCAATAGAAATATTTTAATTTGAGTTATTCTGTGGTTATAATACAAAAATCAAGATTTTTTTTTTTTTGCTTGATCATGTTGAAGCTGAAAATTAATTTTCTCAGTGTATTTAACCTCTTATTTTATTTTATTTTATTTTTGCGGTATGTGGGCCTCTCACTGTTGTGGCCTCTCCCGTTGTGGAGCACAGGCTCCGGACGCGCAGGCCCAGCGGCCATGGCTCATGGGCCCAGCCGCTCCGCGGCATGAGGGTTCTCCTTGGACCGGGGCACGAACCCGCGTCCCCTGCATCGGCAGGCGGACTCTCAACCACTGCGCCACCAGGGAAGCCCTAACCTCTTATTTCTTAAAATTGTGTGCTGTGAAATTTTAGTCTGTTGAGTAAGTATGTTACTGGATTAGAAACGTGTGCCTCTCTCTTCTATAATTTTCTCAAATTTAAACTATTTTGATACAAGTATTTGAACCGGCGGCTCTAAAAGGTTAATAGGTATAAATGAGGATGTGAAAACTTATCATGAAAAATTTAAAAATTTGAATTTGTTTTTGTATCAATATTTCCTAATTTGTTGAAAATCACAGGAAAGTCCAGTAGAGCCCAAACTCTTATGAAATGTCTCATGCTAGCCTGCATCTGTGTGTGTTCCTGGAATTTAATTATATTCTTTTTATGTATTATTTCTTAATTCTTTGTATTTTCACTTTATCATGACCAGACCTGGAAACTTTATTTTCAAATAGAATCCCTAAGACCATTAATTTTTAAGGATTATAGAATGGTAACATTTTTTATGATAATGTTTTAAAAATTAAATTTATGAATATTTTAGACTATCATGGAATATATATGTATATCAGTGTTTTGGGGAAAAGAAAAAAATATATTCTATTACAAAGGTATTCAATTTTGAAATTAACTGTTTTTCAGCAATCTTGTGTCACTTAAAACTGGGGATAAAAATATCAAGAGGTGATATAACAGGATGCTTTAGCTCCAAGGAGCAGAAAACCCAACTGAAAGTCCCCTAAACAATGAAAAGTTTTTAAACTTGCATAACAGGAAGTCTGGGCACAGGGCCAGGTCAGTAGTGTCAACGTGGACAGAATCTCCTTCCATCTTTTTGGCCCGACAGCCTTATCGTATTAGCTTGGTTCTAGGGCTAGTCCCCTCATTGTCACAAAAGGGTTGCTATAGCTCCAGACATCCACGTTTCCTTCCATGAATGTGTTATTAGAGGGGAAAACCTTTTCCTGGTGTTTCCTCGTATCTCCTTGGTCAGGGAAATAGAATGATCATAATTGGTTTGCAGCAATCATGATTTACCTTCTCAGGCCAGACCATGTGTTTCCTGACCACACAGCAGAGTGAATTATACAGCAGAACAAAATTAGGACTTCGGCAGCCAGCAAGGAAGGGGTGTAGGGCAGAGACTGTTGTTCTTACAAACAGATTCTAGATAACCAAAGATTTTCAGTTCCTTGAAAGAGCCATATTTTCTCTTGCTTCTAGGACCTTCCCATTGCTGTCTGGAAATTTTTTTCCCCCTCTACCTAATAGATTTCTTCTCATCTTTTTAACTCCCAGCTTATATATAACTTCTTTGGGGAAGTCTTTCTAAATACGAGAGAAAAAGGAGACTTTAAGGCAAAAGCACTGTTATAGATATATTACCTTTATAATGATAAAGTTTCAGTTCCCAAGAAGAGATAACAATTGTAAATTTGTCTGTACTTAGCAACCTAAGACAAACTATATGAAGCAGAAGTTGACCAAATAAACGGGGAAGTAGACAAGTTGTAACCATAGTAGGAGATTTTAGCCTACTTTCCTTATAACTGCTAAAAGCAGGCATATATATATATATATATATATATATATATATATATATATACACACACACACACACACGAATGCAGAAGAATTGAACAACATGATGACCTCACTTGAGCTGAGTGTTATATCATGTGGCTCAATATACACTTAGGTCAAGTCACACGGCATCAGTCTCTTCCAGGCAACTTAAAAAGAGCAATCCTCCCCAATTCATTTTAGGAAGCAGTATAATTTTTTTTTTTTTTTTCGGTACGCGGGCCTCTCACTGTTGTGGCCTCTCCCGTTGCGGAGCACAGGCTCCGGACGCGCAGGCTCAGCGGCCATGGCTCACGGGCCCAGCCGCTCCGCGGCACGTGGGATCCTCCCGGACCGGGGCACGAACCCGCGTCCCCTGCATCGGCAGGCGGACTCTCAACCACTGTGCCACCAGGGAAGCCCCAAGCAGTATAATTTTGATAGTATAAGTTAACAAGAATATAAAGAGAAAGGAGCATTACAGAGCAATCTCACTTATGAACTTTCATACAACAATTTGTAAACAAAATAATTGCAAACCAAAGCCAGCAATGTATAATAAGGATAATGCATTGTTAGCCAGTTGAGATTCATTCCCGGAATCTAAGTATTTAACATTTTAATATCAATCTCTATTTTATCACATTATTAAGTAATGGAAAACAATTATGTATTTTCTTACCAGAAGCAGAAAATTATTTGGTAATAATGGAACTTTTAAAATGTGCTGTAGTGTATGTATTAGTTTCCTAGTGCTGCTGTCACAAATTATCACAAAATAATATTAATAGTAATAATAATAGTAAATGTATTATCTTATAGTTCTGGAGGTCAGAAGTCCACAACGGGTCATCAGGGCTGTGTTTCTTCTGGAGGCGCTAGGGGAGGATTTGTCTTCTAGTCTTCCAGCTTCCAGAGACGCCCATGTTCCTGGGCTTGTGGCCCTGCCTCACTCCACCCTCTGCTCTGTCATCACATCTCCTCCGACTCTGATCCCTGCCTCTTCTTTCCCTGAAACGGGCCCTTGGTGCTTATATTGGGCCCACCTGGCTAATCCAGGACCCTCTTCCCATTTCAAGATCCTGAACTTAAATCACACATGCAAAAACCTTTTGCTCTAGCATATAACATGGTCACAGGTTCCTAGTCTTAGGACATGGGCGTCTTTTGGTGGGGGGCGGGGGCATTAGTCTGCCTTGCCAGTGTAGCTAAAAAAAAAGTGTACCAAGAATATTACGCTTAATTATGAAGATCCTTCTGATATTGGGAATGGGAAGGCTGCCCTCAATGCCATGTCTATTTGACATTCTAATGGAGGGCAGATCCAGTGCAGTTAGGCCAATAAGTAAATCAGAAACCAAACAATCAAAATAGAAGTTTGGGAAGGAGGAAATCTCCCTTGTTATCTGCAGATGTTTTATGATCGTGGGCAGAGGAAAATCCAGAAGAATCTATAGAAAACTTGGAATTAATAACTAATTTTAGGAGTTGACTTAGCTTGGCCTCTCATAACAAAATACCATAGTCTGGGTGGCTTAAACAACAGAAATTTATTTTCTCAAAGTTCTGAAGGCTGGAAATCCAAGATCAAGGTGCCAGCATGGTTGGTTTTCGGTGTGAGCTCTCGTTCTGCGTGTAGACGGCTGACGTTTCTCTGCGTCCTCCCGAGGTGGTACCCACGACACGGGCTGGGGCAGGGAGGAGTGTGAGGACACACAAGCTTTGTGAGATCTGTTCCCTGAGGCTGCATATCCCATCGTGAGGACCCAGGTGGAATAGTCTTTACAGGGTAACAGTGCATTTTAAAAACATTCACTATGTATAATCTTACTTTATGTGATTTTATTCTTAAAAATTTTGTGAATGACTTGGATATAATTCAGTTAAAAAATAATCACGCCAGACAACTTGCTCCTTTGGAGGAATTCTATGCTGAATTTTCTTTCCAAAGGCAAAGATCCCTCTGGGACTCCAGCAGTCAGGCCCTCTTCCCTATTCCTCCCGTTCATTGTTTTGTGAAGTTAGATTGGTGGTTTATGTTTGCAAGGAGCTTTGTGCTCACATTTTAATACAACTCAAACTATGCAAGATCCTCTAAAGAGAATTGCCAGAAGATTTGTGTTCTAGTGGATTATATCAGATGTCCATTACAATGAGGCTATAATCTAGTGTGTGAATTGGGTATTGGTTTTAGTATATATTCAGGCTGCTTCTGATTTTTTAGTGCCTGGAATTTATCCAAGCATAACTAAAAAGTGAAATTTGTACTCAACATAGAGTTTCTTGTAGTTCCTGCATGTGTACGAGCATGCTTCTGTGCCGCATGCAGCCCTGAGTACGCACACTAGAAAAATATTTTCACTTGCATGTGAAACTGACTCCTCAGACCACCATTAGTATAAGGAATACGATGGATTTGGGGGATACTTTTGGTATTGTAATCACTGCCCAAATTTCCTTATCTCCCTCCCCTGACAAGTATGAAGAAAGTGTCAGAAGAAGAGTTGGCTAGGGCTGCTTTGTTCAACTGCTTTATCTTATTATTTCTCTTTTTTTTCCCCACCTTTTCTGGAAGGCTTTGCAGTTGAGAAATTCCGTTTGTATAGGCACACACGTGTATGCACTTTTTGGATCTAAGTTATGTGCATTGTACGTAGTACGGTACCTGTTTGAGCATTTGTCACTTCCCACCTTAGAGCCCGGATTCTGCAAGTAAACATGCTTCTGTCACCTTTGGTTCCACCTCACGGTGTCCTCTGCAGCTCTTAAAGCTGATATGTTTTACTTTACAAATAAATAACGACTACGGGATAACTTTGCTAACGTGTTTGCTGTGAAGTGCTGTCCTTTGTGATGCAGATAAGTCCAAAAGATCGTATCAGGGTTTCCTAATACGCCTGCTTTGAATATAACTGGTCTCTGTGTTCACACACTCAATGTTGACTCTCTCTCTAAACACCATGCTTATAAAATTATACTTACTTCAGAAGGATTTCAGCCAAATGGACAATATCCCATGACTTGATACTAATTAACGTTGATAAATGCTCACACGGGACCAGCATCACTACCGAGCCTTTGATTACATCCTTCTTGTGACCTGGCGGCCAGGCCGCACCCTCATCTGTATTTTTTCTCCTGTGGAGAGAGAGAGGAGTGTGATGAGCGAGTCCTCTGACTCTGCTGGAAGGAGCCATTTGACACAGAGGAAGTATGCGCACAGGATTCCAGTCTGCACCCTTGGGTGAGGGCCGTGCTCTCATCTCATCTCAGGGGTTCTCTGAGCTCAGCGTGGCGTCCAGGCTCCCCGGGTCTCTGTGTTTAGGTAGCACCTCCGTGACCAGAGGTGCTTAGTAGCTGAGACTCTTAAGTTGATCACACTATTTAACTTCACATTTCATTTTGTTAATAAAAGTTGGAGAAGATTTTACATTCCTGTATTTCTAAGCAGCCATTGATGGGATGAGTGCATTTCTGGGAGAGTGTTTGCTTTGATGCTGTGCTTCTAGGAGGGGTTTGAATTAGGATAACACTTTGGAGAAAAAACTACGTGAAGAGGTGTTTCCTTGCAGGGTTTTTATTTTTTATGTCTGTTTTCCCTGTGCGAACAGGATATTGCTCTGACATATCAAAGACTGGGCCTTGCTGCCAGCGGGGAGGACAGGGGGGTCGGGGCCAGGGGTGGATGCTGAGTTCGGGAAGCGTCGAGGGTCCAGCAGACAGGCCTGCATTCACCCCGGGGGCCGTGCTGGCCGGCTTTCCAGCATCTGCCTTCGTAGCTTGCTTATCAAAGCACTTTATCGCTGGGGAGGGGATGTGGGTTAACCACTTCACTTAGCTCTGGCTTCCAGGCTCCCAGTCTGTCAGCAACAGCTGCTTTTCAACAAGCGCGCCCCGTGCTGCCCGCCAGTGCCGGGCTGGGGACAAAACCCGCTTTGTGTCCCGTCCGGAGGGGCGGGGAGGGGCAGGCTTCGGGGAGAGTGGCCGAGCTCCGCTGCAGGCTCTGCTTCCTAAGGGCTTCTTTGGTGAGCAGGTCTTTCCCCTTCTCTGTTTCAGGGTTCAAGGTTAACTGTGAAAGCACGGGGCCGAGGCAGGTAAACTGTAGGTAGGTTGTGGCAGAGAGCGGGTAGAGCGTGGGCTTTTGTGACCGCTTTGTACTGCGGTGGCACTGTCTTCTCTGCCCTCTTCCTGCTTCTTGTCCCCCTGCCCCCCGCTCGCCTGTCTTGGTTCACTCGTTATCCTTCTGTCTTCGTTTCAGGCTACTTGAGAAATGATGTGCAGGTTAGCAGCTTGTGGATATTGGCGGTCAGGAAGTTGGTAAACACTAGGGAGCAGCAGAGCCAGGTCCCGAGACGGCAGATTCTCCTGCTCGGGACCCCAGGCGCTCTCCTGTCGCAGCCTCGTCTGCAGAAATGGCTTTAAAATGTGGTTGGACGGTGAGGCCGTCACAGATGTTCGGTTTGCTTCTTCTGGACGCAGGATGCAGCCTCTGGCCCATTTGGTCTCTGACTTTAACAGTCAGTTTCCTTTGCTGCCCTTCCCCCAACCCCATTCTGGAAACACTGCCAGGATGCAGCCCCTTTGTTCCTGGGAGTCCAGGATGAGCAGACCCCCCGCGGCGCGTGGGCCCTTGAGGGGCCTGAGATGCGAGGAGAATGTTTCAGTGGGAATGTTTACTTGAAGGCTCTTGTTACTGCAGGATGATATAACTCTTTGATTCCACGGACTGGAAATGAGTCTGCTTTGCCTTCCTTTTGGACCATTTGTAAATCTCTGCTAGGATTTTTGTTTCTCTCCTCCCCTCCCCTCCCTCCCCTCCTTCCCCTCCCCTCCCTCCCCTCCTTCCCCTCCCCTCTCCTCTTCTTTTCACAAAAGCCAGCACTCAGAAGGTGTGTGCCAGGCACAGGGGTGCTGTGAGAGCTCCAAGCCTGCGAAGTGTTGTCACCAGACGGTGTGATTGCACTGTTTCCCACTGAGTGCTCTGTAGGCGGAGATGCCTCGTATTAGAGAAGTCATGTCCATGCTCATGATGCTACTGAGGGTTCCTTTATCTCCTGAGTTCAAGTTTTTACCTCCTTTCTGCCTCCAGAAAATAATTCCAGGTAGAACATAAGTAGAGACGGAGGCATGTAGTGAGTATGTATTTTAAACCTTACTGCTGAGAGTGTACTGTGGCTCAGGGTGCCACAGGGTGACCCGTGTCCGCATTAATTTGGGGGAACAGGGCTTAGTAAGTTTCGTACGCTATGGCAGCATCCCCAAGGCTCTCAAGTCTTCCCGCAAAGCAGGTTTTTCTACAGTTTAGTTTTCCCATAGAATACTCTTCATGGGGAAAACTGCTAACCCTCAGTATATATTTACTTCCTGACGTTTATCGGAAGAAAATTATCATTAATCAGCATATATGATTCTATTGTTTAAAACTCTCCTGGCATTTTGCCTGGAGCCCTGCTTATTTGGAATAGACAAATACTGCCGTGCGTAACGCCGGGAATGTCTGGATGGCAAAGCCTAGGACAGTAGAAGTGCTGAGGGATCCCTGAGACAGGCCTGCCCACACTGGACATCATTTGGATTTCTCAGTACCAATAGCTAGCCAACCTGGCATTCCGCAGGAGGGCACTGAAAAGCAATGATTTTGTTTTCAGTTAGCAAACATATTAAGGAATCAATAAGCTGGTTTACTCATGTAATGTGTGTTTATAAAAGACAGCTTCATAATCTGTGTCACTGGTGTGTTTAGATCTTTATCCAGGCAGAGCCTAATTTATCAGCACCTCGTTATCGTAAATACTGTACACAGAAGGGTCATAAATCCTCTCTAAAGGGGCTTTATTTCACCCTCTAATTAAGTCTCCCTGACTTCCTTCATTGACCTTAAAAGGAGTTAAGGGTTTGTTGATTTTCATTAGGTAACAAATACACATATTAAGCTGAGTTGGGTGGAAGGAAAGCACCGTCTTTTCCCTGTTAGTAGTGGGATAAATTACAGCCTGAGGCCCCCCGGACCCCACGGGCCGAAGACGTGGGGTCACATGTGGAAGGGGGTTTCGAGTACTCCTGCTCTATCCTCTGGTGTTTTCTGTCTCCTTAAGAACTTCATTGTGGCCAGTAGTATTGATATAACTGACAAGTTGAGCTTTTATTCAGTGCGAAGTCCTGTGATAAGTATGTGGCGGGCGGGACAGAAATGAGTAAGAAAGTCGAGTGCAACGAGTAGGTGGTAAAAGGGAAAGTGTTGAGTGCCTCTGGAGGCACAGAGTGGGGAGGAAAGAATAGTGGGTGATCCCTGGGGAAATACGGGAAGACACACGTTGAAGGGTGACTCATTTGTGGGGTTGGCCTTGAAGGATGGGGGGGCTTTGAGCTTCAGAAGATGAGGAGAAGGGATACTCAGATCAAAGCACGGGCTCAGAAGCACAGGAGGGAGAACAGCGGACCTGCCCTCTGCCGTTCCACAGTGAGGCCTGCCCTCCACGGCGAATGACCCGGTGAGGCCAGCCAGGACCAGACCGTGTTCTGGGAGTGAATTCGGGATGATGGGACGCTGAGCCCGTAAAGAATTTTGTTCAGCTGCAAGTTACGGAATCCTGGGAAACCGCTTACATGAGTGTACTTTTCTCATACGGTAGGAGGTTTGGAAAAACCAGACCAGCGATGCTGTAGCCATTCCCAGCGCTGCTGCGGCGGGTGGGCGGCTCCTCTGTTGCCCCTCTGCCGCCCTTGCCCTGCACCCCGCTCCTCGTGACCTCAGGGTGGTCGCCTCGCTTGGGCAGGGGCCCCCAGGCGGCACTTTGAGAACTGCTGCTCTAGGTACGTGGTTGCAGACTGTAACCTAGGGGTCAGGTGCAGCCCCAAGATGGGAGCAGCTGTTAACGTTTCCTCTAAGAGCTTCAGTGAGAGGATTCGCTTCCTGTGCATTTACCCGTTTAAAGCGCACGTTCAGTGGTTTTAGTCCATTCACAGAGTTGCGGGGCCCTCACCACCGTCGGTTTTAGAATGTGGTCGTCACCCCAGAAGGAACCCCTGTACCTGTTAGGGTCACTCTCCGTTTTCCCCAAGCCCCTCAAACCCCTGGCAACTCCCAGCGTCTCTGCTGTCTCTCTAGATTTGCCTGCTCTGGACGTTTCAAAGAAACGGATCAT
Source organism: Orcinus orca (assembly GCF_937001465.1). Lineage (NCBI taxonomy): Eukaryota > Metazoa > Chordata > Mammalia > Artiodactyla > Delphinidae > Orcinus > Orcinus orca. The sequence goes on from NC_064568.1 coordinate 104,622,524, forward strand.
ATCATACAGTATGCAGTCCTTTGTAGCTGGCAGTCCTTGCATTTTTGAAAGGTTGTAAAAGAAGAACACAAAGAATATGCGATAGAGATTGTCTGTGGCCCACAAAGTTCAAAATGTTTACTGTCTGACCTTTAACAGGAAAGCCTGCTGACCCCTGTTACAGACCAGTGCACATTGTTGATCAGAAAGGTATTTTTGACCATGAATCCCCTATATACACACATACATGCGTTTGCACAGATACATATGTTTATAAATTGTATATGCTTAATCCTGTACCATATATTTGTATGTTATAAATCATTCAACTCAAAAATTGAAAGAGAGAAAAATAGATGTAAAAGTTTAAATGTTTTTTCATATCTCTGCAAACCGTTATATATGCCTCTCAAGGGGTGCATACTCTGCTGAGGATTGGTGACGCCAAAATATTTATTTATAAGTAGCTGCGTTAGGAACATGCTGGCATTTGTCAAAAATACAATTGCTAGGCCTCAGCCTCAGAGCTACTGAAACAGACTCCTTAGAAGTTGAACCCAGGAACCTGCGTTTTGATACGAGCCCCCAGTGATTCTGATGGGCAGCCTGGGTCAGGTACTACTGCTCTGTGCCTTTAGGCTCTAAGGCAGCGGTCCCCAACCTTTTTGGCACTAGGGACCGGTTTCCTGGAAGACAGTTTTCCCACAGACGGAGGATAGGGGATGGTTCAGGCGAGCGATGGGGAGCATTGGGGAGCGAGGAGGAGTGATGGGGAGCGACTGGGATTGACGGGGAGCGACAGGGAGCATTGGGGACTGATGGGGAGTGACGGGGAGCATTGGGGAGCGATGGGGAGTGACAGGGAGCATTGGGGAGCGACGGGGAGCATTGGGGAGTGACGGGGAGCATTGGGGAGTGACGGGGAGCAACGGGGAGCATTGGGGAGCGACGGGGAGTGATGGGGAGTGACGGGGAGCATTGGGGAGTGACGAGTGATGGGGAGCATTGGGGAGCGACGGGGAGTGACGGGGAGCGTTGGGGAGTGACGGGGAGCGACGGGGAACATTGGGGAGCGACGGGGAGCGTTGGGGAGTGGTGGGGAGCATTGGGGAGCGACGAGGAGCGACGGGGAGCATTGGGGAGCTAGGGGGAGCGACGGGGAGCATTGGGGAGCGATGGGGAGCATTGGGGAGCGATGAGCGATGGGGAGCATTGGGGAGCTACGGGGAGCATTGGGGAGTGATGGGGAGCATTGGGGAGCGACAGGGAGCATTGGGGAGCATTGGGGAGCGACGGGGAGCATTGGGGAGTGACAGGGAGCATTGGGGAGCAACAGGGAGCATTGGGGAGCGATGGGGAGCGATGGGGAGTGATGGGGAGTGATGGGGAGCGATGGGGGAGCGTCAGGTGAAGCTTCGCTTGCTGGCCCTCTGCTCACCTCATGCTCTGCGGCCCGGTTCCTAACAGGACACACACCGGATACTGGTCTGCAGCCCGGGGGTTGGGGACCCCTGCTCTAAGGCACCAGGTACCAGGCACGTTGCAGGGAAAATGGTGCAGCAAAAGGCCACGGTATGGAACCTTGGAAATTTAACTCCTTTAGAAAGTAAATTTTCAGAAGTCTTTTACATCATGAGAGCATCCTTTTAAGGAATAAATTTCTTCTTAGGAGTCAAACAATTGCCACTTTGTCCTTGGGATGTGCTCTACAGGAGGCTTAAGAAGAGAGGACAACATTTGTGCCAGTGACAAATGAAGAACCTGCCCCGCACTTGACCTGTTCAGTGTCCGTCTGTTCCAGAACGTCTGTGAAGGTTTCCTTGGATGAAAATAATGGAGACCCTCCCTCCCACCTCCCACCAAATGATATGATAATTTTTGAGGAAAATAAATATTGTTCTAGTTTATCGATTCAAGAGCAGAATCACATGGTGCTTTGGGAACTTTTCACAGAGCTCTTTACTATTAACTGCGTGATGGGGTTTATGGTTTCTGTCAGCAGTGGTTATTCATTGATTAATGAATCAATGATTCAGTGATTATGCAATTATTATTCCACTGGTCATATGGTTTGGCTCAAATTACAAATGAAGAAAATATCAATTTAAAATAATCCAGGAAAGGAAATGACCGGAATTCCAAGGATCTCAGTCTTTCTCTTCCTGTGTGATTATGCATTCAGCTGATTGCAAGATTTAATATATTCTTTCCTTTGAGTGAATACGACTAACTTAGTTTAACCACATGTTACATGGGTTTTATTCATTTTACTTTCATTTTTGTGACAAAGATTTTTTTTAAATGAGATTTGGACAGTCCCAAATTGTTCTTAAAATTTTTCTTTGTACTCTCTTCTTCTTGGGAGTCAGTGAGTTATATAGCAGATCGTGAGGAGGAACTATTTTGTGTCTGTCAAGATGAGTTATATTCCAAATGTTGACAGTGTTTTTACTGTGACCTTGTGGAAGGCATTTCAACTAGCAGTGAGTTATCAGTTTTACAATAATGAGTGGAGATCTTACTACTAATTATGTTGTTGATTAAATCAGACTCCTTGTGAGCAAGTTACTTTTTGTCTTGTCTCTCTCTCTCTGTCTCTTTGTCTCTCTCTGTCTCTGTCTCTGTCTCTCTGTCTCTGTCTCTGTCTCTGTCTCTCTCTCTGTCTCTCTCTCTGTCTCTCTCTCTCTCTCTCTCTATATATATATAAAACTTTTGTAAGCTCCCTAAGGGCAGGGATCTTTGTTCTCTGGTATATGCTGAGCATCTAATAATGTCTGTCACTCAATAAATATTTAATGAATGAATGGACTCCAGAACTTAGTTTGAAAAGCATTTCAGGAATATTGGCAAGTGTGATGATACATACACTATGCCAAGAGAAAATAAGCTTAATATTGCTAAGGAAGGAACTGGACAGTGGGAAAATACAGGGAGCAAAGCAAGACCGTACCAAGAATGAGATCAGTATCCAGATTACAGACATGAATTCTGTAGACGTCCCAGAGAAGCCTGTGCACTTGACACTGAGATTCCCAGCTGCACAGGATTCTGTATCAGAAGGATAAAAGGCAAATTAGATTTACTGTCTCTGCAGGCATCCTTGACCTGACCACTCTCCCCTCAGATACTTGACGTTGGTCACAGAGAGACCAGGGGATAGATGCGTGTGTACAGGGTAGGCCCAGCACCGCGACCGGCAATGCGGTTCACAGCGTGTATATATCTTCCCGCTGACAGATGAGAGGCAGCAGATTTCTAGATGAAGGCCAACAGAGTGTTCTCTTCTGCTGGGATTTTATTCCACTCTTTGATCATTGAGAGACTCCCACATCTGCCCTTGTTCCTTATGGATCTTTGTGTGAATGCATTTTCAAAAAGTTCTGATCGTAGGCTCATACACTTTCAATACGGTTGAAGGAGAAAGGAGGCCCTGAGAAAAATGGCTTATTATTTTTTTCATAAAGCATTTTACTGAAACGTTAATTGTATTTGTAAAGTCTTCCCACTATAGAGGCCAGAAGGCGATGGCCAGGAGCCTCATATTTCCTAAATATGTAACTAGAGTTTTCACATTTAAAACCAGAAGAGAAGCTTTAGGGTTTAAGATGCCTGTTTTTCTCGGGTCTCTGCCTCTCAGCCACCTGGAGCCCATGCGGGCCCAGTTTAACAGACCCTGGACACTCCAGCTCAGTTTTCACAGCTAGACTTTGCTCTTTCCCCAGAGATCCTCAGAACTTCTCCTGCATCTTCTTCAAGGGTCTCACGTGCCCTGTTCTCAGTGAGACCATCCCTGGTCACCCTATCTAAAACTGTACACACACACACACATGCACACACACTCTACCCCTCTTTCACTCTTTTCTTCCTCAGCACTTGCCACTGGCTTGTACATTGCACTCGCTTATCTTGTTGGGTGTCTCTCCTGACACATCCTTGTCTGTCTGCTCACTGCTGTACCTTCCATGCCTGGAATACCCGGAACACAGACCAGGCTGCCGTACTTGTTGAATGGATGGATTTCCGGCTCCTTTGGAGAAATCCGTTAGCACTGAGCCTGGTTGCGTCTCTGTGTGGAGACTGTCATCCGAGGCAAAGTAGCAGGAAGGGCAAAGAGGTCTCCAGGCCATTGCTTCTCTAGCAGCTTGTTAGAAACCGGGAGTCTTGGGCGCCAGCCCAGAACCCCTGCACTTAACCAAGGTGACTCCTTTAGGCCTGTGCAAGTCTGAGGAACACTGCACAAGGTCACTGCAGCTGCACCTGGCCTGCCTCGTTCACTGATGTGACGTGCTCGCCCCGTGGGCATTTGTGACCCCGGTGGAGAGTAATATGATCATTTTTACGTGTGAGAGATTTGACACGGTAATAATTGATTTTGTTTATAATAAAGGAATTGGAGAGAAGCCTTGCTATTGTATTGGTATTGAGTCCGGAGGATAATACACATTTCACATTTTAGTGAAACATGGGCTACACATCATGGTTTCCAAGCAATGTGTGTTGACCTGCAGTGTGCCCACTAATTTAGTGAAGCACTTTACAACATTTTACTGTTTGTCCAATGCACACGGCCTTGTTTGGAGCCAATACATATTTTGGCAAGTGCTCTACTTTTTAAAAATATCTATTACTTTCCCCACCAGAAAGTAATAGTTCCAAGGGAACTGTTATAGTGAGTCTTAAAAATTCTTCTCTGTACACATGTCCTTGACCCCTGGAGAGTACTAGAGCCTTTCAGACTTGCTGTGGTCAAGTCTGTTGTACAAACTCTGCTTGCTGCAAACCCTTGGGGAACTTTTAGATAAGAAAGCATTTTATAAGCATTTTATATATGGAAGCAGGTCCATGTAAAATAGAAAGTGAGGCAACATTTGAAGCTGTGTTTCCTCTCCCTGCAAATTCTCAGATGCTGAAATAAAAAGAGCAAAAAATATCCTTCAGGTGCTTTACAGACACCAGATTAAAGTTTGTCTGAGTCCTCTTCTCCCTGGCTTCACAGCTTCACAGCTTTGCTGCAGGCAGGCGCGTGCACCATCCCTGGAAGTACCCTAAGAAAATGTGGGCACACATGTATTCTTGTTCACTTTCTATTTTGAAATCACCTTTTAAAAAGTCCAGACAGAAGGCACCGGCTCTTGTGGAGGAAAGAGACAGTGACCAGCAGTGACTGGGAGCCGGGGCCTGCAGTGCGGGACCTGCTGTGGGGAGTCGCTGTGTGGGCACCCCCTTTCCCTCCTCCTTCGCCCTGTCCACTGTCTGGACTGTCCTTAAGGTGCTCATCTCATGGGGAGAAACAGCTCAACAGATGAAATGCATGTCATCTCTTTTACAGTAGAGGTTTGCTCAGGACCAGATTGAAATCCTGAAGGAACCCAGAGCATGGAAAATAGTATTTCATGCTGCCTTTTCCACACTCCGATATGTAATTCAAGATGACACAAAATTTATATTCATGCTTAAAGTAGCTTCTTTGAAATATTTCTTTGAAATATTTTGATGTCAAAATTCTAGATGACCTTATTGCAGATACACTTTTTCTCTTTTGGGGGTGCCACGTGGAACCCCACGCATATACACTTATTCAGCCTGTCGTGTGATCCAGCAGCGGGTCAGCCCCGATCCTGCCAGAACGCAATCAGGAATAGTTCAGAGTAGAACGGATGGTTGACACGGTCCTGTAGAACGAGCACATGCTTCCTGGCACTGTGTGCAGACGTTGGGCTGGACCATAGGTGCAGTTTGTAACCTGGTCTTCCTTCGTCATCGGGGCAATTCTTGGACGCCCCAGTGCCCTGGACAATTGTAATGGGTTTTTGCTGGGTCAGTAATTTATCTGCTTTTGCACACCCAATGGTGAGAAGGAAGATGAGGGGTCAGAGGCAGGGCAAGTCGACAATTGGACCGTCATCAGCTGAGTCATTAAATAAGGTTGTAAATTATTTTATTGTAGTTGAAAAACATCTGATTAGGGTGTGTGTGTGAGACAAAGGGCAGAGGGGAGACAGACGGAGAGAGATGGAAGAAGCCAAAAAGTGATGGCCAAACTTAAATTTAAATGAGTATTTGTTAGGATGTTGCTTGGATTTATTTTCTGTCTTGAAGGAGATCAAACTTTAACATAATGCTTTACATTCCTTAAATGTATACAATACAATATAACATTTTTTTTAAGTTATGGTAAAGGTCTTAAGAAATCTCCACCTCCTCATTCCCCCGGTTTAAAAAAAAGTCACATAGCAAAGCCATCTATCTTGTATAATTATCCTCATAAACCTCTAAAGTATGCTTCTCTCCCCAGACATTATTGGTGTTGATCCTGGCATACAATCATCACACCAGTAATTACAGGTCTTAAAAGGAATATAGTCGTCAGTATTTACTAGCCTTTATTATGAATGCATAAATCATTTAATAAAATGGCTAGTGGACACTTTACTTGTCATTCTGTTTACGTTAGGCGTTCTCTGCAGGCGTCCTACATGAAAGTTAACGCAGGCTGAGCTCTTTCTGTAGACTGTCCTTATCATTAATAGAAAGCAGCCTGTGTGCATCCTGCAAGCCCATTTCCTTATTTAAAGTGGGCATCCTTCCTTTACTGAGATGTGCTTCCTCTTTTATTACAGGACTGAAGACCAAGCCTTTGTAAACCCTTAAAGGCACATCCCTTCCAAATGACCTTTTGTCCTGAGCAGCTAAGATGTATTGTTTAGTCCACTCAGAATTACATGGGGTGTCCTAGGAATCTTTGTTTTGGTTAATTAAATTTGGAAATGTGTCATTTTTTCCTATTATAAAGCAGAAATGAAAGTCCAGTCAAATTGATTTTGGAGTTCTGGGGGATGAGATAATTGCAGAGGGTAAATGATTTAGGATTTAAAAATATGTGTACCTTTTCTCCACTGAGAGAAACTTGAAACATATTTAACTTCAATTAAATTATCTTCTTGTCTGCGTTTCTTTCCACTCATAAGGGTGTTTATATGCATGTCATGCTGAGCAAACTTATCCTTACTAGTTACACTAAACAGAATGAAACTCTGCTTGAATGAAAGTATTCTTTTTACACTAAAAGATATTTGTTAAGGGGAGCTAAAATAGAGATCCACAGCAGAGCTTATTAAATAGGTAAGAGGGCTTTTTATACATAAGACCATTCATTAGACCCTTTTATAGTTGCTATCTTTAAGGCTGTTCTTTTGCCAAGAATTTTTTGTTTTCCTTTAACTATTCTAAAGTTTTTTTAAACCTTTGTTCAAAGAACTATAGACGCTATAATTTTTTTTAGTCTAACAGTGCAGAAGGAAAGGACTGTGATGTGGTAATAAATGTATTAATTGTATCAAAAGTATAGAAAGCCAATTTGATTATGCACATAATTTCCTAATGTTTTCACTTTTCATTTATGATCTGTTTTTAATAAAAGAACTTTTCTTAAACTTTATGAAACATAAATTTATGACTTCTTGTTAAGCCTGTATTATGACATGCCATTTACCTTTTCGTCCAATAACTATAATGTAGTCTGCTGTCCTCTGATTTCCTTACATTGTTTCTGGAAGAATCCTGTCTCTTATTTGCTATGCAGACTTCAGTGAGTTCTGTTGTTGGGTCTTACTAATACACGAAATATACTTATCACGATGTTGATCACTCCTGTTCTTATTCCAGACCCTAACACTTTTCTCCTGCACTTATTTTTTCTTATAAGAATTCCCCCCTCTATGTCTGCATATCTGATACATTCAAATAAAAACCACCTTTCTCAATCTCCCACCTTAAGGAAAATCACTGAAACCCCCTTCTGAGCAAACCGGAAATCAAAGGAAAGGGAACAGGGGGTGGCCCTGGGTGTCAGAGACGTCTGCCTGCTCCGCTTCTCGTGTTGGCCGCCTTTGTGTCCTCCCAGACAGTCCCGGGTGGCCTTCTCGACCACACTTGCCACCCGTGCCTCAGCCATGCCCGTGGCCGTGCTCTTCTCTGGGTCAGGTCAGAACACCCAGCTTCAAAAGGACCGACAGGGGCTGCGTCTTCCTGAAGCCATTTTAGACTAAATGCTCTTGTTTGATACCGTCATTCTCTTGTTTCAGCTCCTAGTTTACCATAATATTTTTGCTTATATGCATATTAATATGTATTTCACAGTTTCTGGGATTTTTATTTTCGTTCTGTTTTTCTCTGACCTTATTATTGTCTTATTTCTTATATGATCCATATCCTTCTTTGGAAAAACATTTTTGACTCATTTCCTGTTTCTTGATAACATCTCAGAATCAGTACAGAGCTCTTCCATAGGCAAAGCTGAGTAAACTAACGAAGCTATAACGTTCATTTGGTAGAGTAGTTACTTTAGACTTGGTCACTGCGCACCAGCATCCCCGTGGATCTGGGGGCCCGTTGTCCACGCCTCACCCACCCGCAGCGGGCTCCGTGAGTCCCCTTTGCAGGCCCCATCGGCATCATCAAAACCAGCTCTGGGGAAGAATTCCCAGGAAATCCTGAGAGCGGTTGCGAGCAGTTTAGGAAATGTTAATGCCGAGATTAAACGTCCTGCTGAGAACGTGCGCAGATCATACAAAGGACAAAACTGACCTTCCCAACAAGGTTGCACCTGTAGCCAGTGATGTAGAAAATAAAAACGACAACTCCAGATGGTTTTGATGCTGGTTTTGAATAGCGTTTTCTCATTTGCCAAGAAAAATGGTTGTGTATTAATATTAAATCTTTTTATGTTTCATGTATAAATTGCAGAGGTCTTTTCGCATGCCTTTGTGTTTGGAAAGTCCTTATTGTCCTGTGTGCCACTTCCTTAAACCCACGTTGCATACAGAAGATGTTTGCATCAGGCCGGACAGGCCATGCCCGCGATCAGCAGGGTGACAAATGGAGCCGGTGACCACGGAGTGAAGGCGTGTGCGCGGGGGCCCGGGCGGAGCCTCCTGACTTTGACTTGAGAGAAGCTGGGAGGTTTTCCGCACCCTGACATAAAGACAACCACATGGCCAGAGAGCCCAGGGGGTCTGTGGCCCAGGACCAGGTGGTGGCCCTTTGACCGCCCTCTGCCTGTGGAGCACTGTTTTTATTTGGCAGCCAAGTGGTGCTACTTGAACTACAGTGATTGTTCTGAGTGTTAAACTTTTACATTAAAAATATAACCGAAAAACTTGTGCATGTGAGCAAAATGTGCTAAGCAATCTTAAAATTAATTTAAAAAGTTGTTTTGTCATGTCAAAAACTCTAAGGGCCATCTAGCAAAAAACCTTTTTTATTTTCTTTTAAACAATAACATCTCCGAGTGAGGGAGACTTGATAAGTTACCATGTGAGTAGTGAATCTTCTTTACGGAGTTGATTATTCAGTCAAGCAAGCATTATTTCCTAGGTAGGTTAGTTAGCGTTGAGAAAGAACTTGCCCATTTGTTTTCATTTTCCAAATACTGACTTCAGCTTGAAACACGTGTTCAGAATTCCAAGGAACATCTTGACCTGGCAACTAGCTACGTGAAGAGCATCCTCATTCATTCTGAATGATCATTCGTTCATTTATAGACCCAAAGATTAAGCTACAAGGTAGAAAGTACTTTCTTTTGAGCTGGCATAGTCTTTATTCATGCAGCATGTGAGTTGAATTTACTTGGCTAATAACAGCATGTATGAAGTCAACAAATGCTTGATTTGAAAATTTTTTCAAGTTCAAAAGGAAAGACATTTTCATTTGTGTGTGTGTGTACGTGCACATGCCCACATTAAGAACTGTAAATATTTATATCAATAGGCTCTAAGCTCACTAAATGGCCATTTTTATCCTGGCCATTTAGTAGGTATTTATTAAATATTTATCTCTCTCACACACACACACACACACACACACACACACACACACACCCCTCATCAGATTTTAGCTAATCGTTTAAGTTTTGAATTCTTTCAGTACCTTTTTATGTTAGACCTTAGTTTATAGGTTTAGCAACATGTGGATACAAATGGAAATAAATTAGATTTCTTTTCCAAAGAAAAAAAAAATTCAATTTTAGTATTGTCTGCTTTCTTCGGGAACTTTGTTCTGTTTCTTATTCCATTTAATGTTAAGCTCATTTATTTTAGTCTTTTTTTTTTTCTGAATGATTACATTGAAGATGCAATCCCACAAAGTATCAGTATTAATATCTGTCGCTGTCATTGTGGGTTTATCTGTTTTTCCTTGTCTATGATTATCACACCTTTTGGGGGGATGATTTTACCAATCTGTAGTATGCCTCGTTATTCTTGTTAATGCTATGATTTAAAGCAAAAAAAGCATTCATATTACTGAATCAACTTTCTTTTTGTAAGTACTTGCCTGGAATTTCTTTTTCTATTCCTTATATTTTCAACCATTCATTGTCCTTTTTGCTTTAGTATATACTTATAAAAGAGAATTAGGCATTCCTTTTTTGTAACTTCAGTTATATTGTTTATCCCTTTTATAGAGAATTTAAAGTGTTTACATTTATTCTTACAGCTGATATATAGGTGCTTATTTCCATCTGATTAGTGTGTGTTTTCTACTTTTTCTTTGTCTCTCTTTTTTTCTTCTTTCTTGCCTTTGATTACTTTGATTTTTTTTAAATTTCTTTTTCCTCAGCTACTGCTTCAGAAGTTATACTTTCAATTTGTATTCTTTTTGCTGTTATGCTTAATTTTAACACACATACTTTATAAACTCTGAATCCAAATCCTAATTCTCACTGCCTACTCAGAACTAATTGATCTGCTGCTTCTCAGGGCCATGGACTGCTGTCCGGTAATTTAATTCTACCCTGTTTGCATATCTTTCCAATTAGTCATTTTTATTATTCTGTTCTTTTTCAATGTAGCTGGTAATTGTTTTGACTTATCTGTATGTTTACGTTAACTTACTGACTCTTACCCCCTCCATATGCTCCTGCCCTTTGAGTCTAAGTTCCTTCTTGTTTAGGTAGGTCCTTCAGCGGTGTTCAGTGAAGGTGTGTGCGTTACAAACGCTCTACCTTTGTGTGAAAATATCTTAATTTTGCCTGTATTCTTGAGTGGTAGTTCGGCTGGCTTTTGAACAGTTTCGTGTACTCTTCAGCCTGTCCATTGATGCCTTTTGTTATCGTTTAACCAACTGTATGGACCTTCTGTTTAGTGCTTTATTCAAATCCACCTCTTCTTACTTTGTGGCTTTACTTCTTTTATCTCTTTGAATATTTCAGATACACTTATTTTAGAGTCTTTCACATTCTCTTATTTTTCATTCTTGGAGTGAAGACTCTGCTGGCTATTGCATCCTTGCTTTCTGTGGAGGGTCTGTGGGACCCGGGCTGTGGAAGTCTCCCTGGGGAGGGGCTTCACCTCTGTGCGGCCCGCTCCTCAGGTTTCCCAGTTGCAACCAAGTTGTTTTGTAAAAATATTTTATTTATTTATTTACCTTATTTTTTTTTGGCTGTGTTGGGCCTTAGTTGTGGCACACGGGATCCTTGTTGAGGCATGCAGGATCTTTTCATTACAGCGCGTGGTCTGCTCGGGCTTCTCTCTAGTTGTGGTGCATGGGTTCCAGAGCACGTGGGCCCTGCAGTTTGCGGTACACGGGCTCTCTCGTTGAGGCGCGCGGGCTTAGTTGCCCCACGGCCTGTGGGACCTTAGTTCCCTGACCAGTGATCGAACCCACATTCCCTGCATTGTAAGGCGGATTCTTTGCCTCTGGACCACCAGGGAAGTCCCCCAACCAAGTTTTTATGTTTTGAATTCCGAAAATTGTAGCACAGAACAGTTTGTTCACCCAACAGATAATTATTATGAGGAAGCGACATATGTCCTGTCCTTTTGTAGCTTGTAACCTTCCTAATTAATGACACACTTAAAAGTGTTTCAAGTGCATGTAAATATGACAGGAGAAGCTTTATGCTAAAGTCTAGATAAAAATGAGTTTAACTTGACAGCATAAAATACATATTGAGGTAGTTGCCACTATTTTAAATGTTAGTGTAATTTACATGAGTATAGTTCTCAAAATAATTTAAAATGAAATTCAAGTCGGCTATTTGAAAAATGCCTGAAACGCCTCTGGGAATAGTTTGCCAGTCATTCACCTAGATTCTGGGACCTACCTCGATATTGCCTCACATGGCTTGCTAAGGAGGCCCAGGAGCTGTGTATTTAAGGAAATGAATTATAGAAGTCAATTATAAATAATTAAAAAAATTCTTAATTATGTGTTGAGAACACCCAGTTTCTTAAAAGACAAGTAACTGAATAGTTTTATTATTCTTCAGAAGGAAAGCTGATTAGAGTTTTAGGGGGGTTTTCTTAGTGTGTTCTAAAGCTTCAAAATTGTTTGCCTGGGATGCTCTAATTGACTGATTTCCAAATTACTTACATATATGTAAAGCAAAACCTTATCTTTTTTAGGAATGCTGTCCTCACGTATAGTCAAATAGACAGTGACATTCAGAGATACACATTGCAGTCTAAAGTGTTTTGTGCACCTGTGGTATATACATAATAACACATACTGTGTTTCTAAGAAGCTCAGTATCGTACTGTGTTAAATGTGGTGGTGATTTTCATTTTTGTAATCTGCATAATTACTAGAAGATTTAACAAGTGATTTCATTTGTGATTTTCCCCCTCCTTTTAAAAATGATGGAATCTCTGTGGTATTTTGAATAATGTGTAGCCTCACCATACTTCTTTTTACCTCACGAACCTCACAGATGTAAAGAGATACCAGAAGAATGCTACCAAATCATCCTTGGATTTCAGAACATGAGTTGCTGCCGGTTAGCAATCAGGAGCTGCTCTTTCTATGCACGTGTCAAACATCCACCCATTTACACTTCATGCCTTGAAGCTTTTCCCTTCGTACTCCAGCTCGTCTGCTGGTTCTGTTCTTCTTCAGACCCCCGCCTCACCCCAAGAAATTAAAAAAGGTTTTTGCTCCACTCTGGTTTCTTTACACCCTGTTCCCCGTCTCTTTGGCACTACATCTTCCTGGTTTTGGCGTAACTGACGTGTGTCGTATGTGCTGTTCCATGCTCTGTTGCCTTGCTAGGTGTAGGGAGCCTGTCGGTCATAAAATAGATATGAAACTCAGGTTTCAGTGGAAGGCATTCCTTGGTCCTCAAGTGCAGCTTTTCTCATCCTTTGGCTTCATAGGATAACACCAAGGCCATTTGATGTCGGGACTGCTGCGTTAGCATTTTAATGACGTTGAGAGACAATTGGCTGAGTGTTAATGAGACTCTGCCCTTTTGTAGTAACCTCGGAATCAAAGCAGTACAGCTGAGGAAGCCTGGCTCCTTGCCACCTTCCCCGCTGGGGGTACATGTGTCCTTAGTGTCACCTTGCAGGCTGGCTGGCGCTGGAGAGAGCGGGCTGTGCGTGCGTGGCCTGGTGGGGAGCTGTCGCCATGCGTGTGTGGGATGGGAGCTTGTTTGGAACTTGGTCGTCAGTGGATGTGACCGCTAAGCCCTGCCACTCTAAGATGCTAGTACCTGGAACATCCTATACCTGGACGAGAGCTTTAGGAATCCATTCAGACAAGATCTGGAGGCTGAGTCATAAATATTTTGCTTATTATATGAATTTTTGGCTCTTTTTCTCTTTTTATGTCTTTTAATTCTATATTTACTGTTTCTAGAGATTGAATCCTTGAGTTTCTGTGCTCAGCCTTTAAGTACTCACTTTATCTGTCTTGGTTGTTAGAAAAGGGCACACTAAGCACACCTCTTAGTGTGCTAATTTAATATTTCTATGGTCCTAAGACCTCTACAACAAGCACCTCAGCTTTGATCACTACTGTTATTTCAATATTAGGCAGTTTATCCGTTCTTCTTCCTAAATTCTAGGTTTAGTAGGTAAATAGGGTGAGCATTGGGCTCCTTGGAGTGTTTGGTTATAAATAGACCAGAAAATAGCAACAAGGGGGGGCTACTGCTTCACTGATGCCCTTTTCAAATACTTAAAAGCAAATGATTCATCAAATAGAGTCACTAAAAGCAGAAGCCGCCAGTTTGTAGAATTTGACCCCTCCTAATCAGAGAGAGGCAGCAGGGTGTGGAGTTCCTGCCCTGCACCTGATTAAAGCCAAACGCACCAGCGACGGCAGGCCAGAGAGGAAGCACAAGACCGACCGTCTCAACTGGGGGCACAGGAGCTGAAGACATTCAGAGGAAAATGATTTTTAAGAACCTTCTACATTTGTTTTATTTTTCCAGATATGCATTGTAGATAAGCACAGTTTCAAGCTTTACATTTTTTAAAGTAACATTCCGTCTCTGATTTAAGGAAGATGAATCTGTTTGTGGTTTAAGCAGATGTCTTCCTATGCAAGTAGATGTGTTATTTTCAGGTAGTTCTGTTATCATCCTAATTGTGCACATTTTCTTTTTAGGCATTTATTGTAGCTATTAAAACAGTTGCTCTTCTTCACTTACATTAAGTATTACTGATTCCTCTCATTGAATTTCAGTTTTTTTAAGTGTTTCCCGTTATGGGGTTCTCTGATGATTTTGATTTTTAAAAAAATGTATACATCTGAGTTCATTGTAGTATTTTCTCATGATTATTAAGGCATTGCAAAATGTTATCTATAGTTATTTTAATGTTTTTATGAAGTTAAGCTAAAACTCTGCCTCCCTAAAAATAAATTTTAAAATATTGGAAGCATTCCAGCAAACCTAATTTAAAGAGTAGAACTGAGAAATTATTAAAAATTAAAATTTCTCTATTAGTTTAGTTTCTAAGTCTTGCTGCTTAGTACTCTGTATTTTATCTCTGATATTACTACACCACCAGCAGTGAATGAGAATTCCAGTCACTTCACATCTTCACCAGCATTTGGTGTTGTCAGTGTTGTAGTTTGGGTCATTCTATAGGCCCGTGGCGGTATCTCCTTGTAATTTGCATTTCCTTGATAACATGTGGAGCATCTTTTCATGTGCTTATTTGCCATCTGTATATCTTTATGGTGAGGTGTGAGTGCTATAGTTTAATCTTTTGTTTTTTATTTGTCACGTGTTCTTGGCCTTATCTTTTTTTGCTTTATTTGGGTTGAATTGGGCATCTTAAAACATTTAAACAATCAACTTTCCATCATATTTGTCTGTACTGTACATCTTTGTTTAAATTTTTTTTTCTTTTTTTTTTTTTGCGGTACGTGGGCCTCTCACTGCCATTGCGGAGCACAGGCTCTGGACGCGCAGGCTCAGCGGCCATGGCTCACGGGCCCAGCCGCTCCGCGGCATGTGGTCTCTTCCCAGACCAGGGCACGAACCCCTGTCGCCTGCATCGGCAGGCGGACTCTCAACCACTGCGCCACCAGGGAAGCCCTGTTTAAATTTTTTAGTGAGTGCTCTAGTGCTTTTTTCTTAGCATTCTCTACCTGTACACTTAGGTAGTATTAGACCACTTCCCATGTAATGTAAGAAGCTGACAACAGTGTACTTCCATTTTCTCATTCTGGTTTTTGTGCTGTAGTTATTTTCATAGATTTTCTTTTGACATATCTTTTTAACTTTACAATATATTGTTATTTTTGGTTTAAACAACTTTAAAGAAATTTTTAAAAGAGTAAAAAAGTCTTATTTACCCGTATCTTTATTATTTTTGACATTCTTCACTTCTTTGCATAGATGCAAATTTCCATTTGATATAGTTTTTGTTCAACTTGAAGAACTTCCAGTTACATTTTATGAAGTACCTGTCTGCTCTCAATAAATTTTCTCAGCTACTGTTTTTTCTGAAACAAATGCTTTATTCCACCTTCTTTTTTGACAGTTACTTTTATTGGGCATAGAATTCCAGTAACTTTCAACCCTTTTAAAATCTTCCTTCCTTTGTACTCTGTTTTATATCGTCTGACAAGTAATCTCCAGTCATTTTTGTCTTTGTTTCCTGGTAGATCTTTTTTCTTCTGCTTTTAACATTTTCTCTGTATCACTAGTTTACAGTAATTTCATTATAGTGTGTCCTAAGTTTTGTGGTTTTGTAAGTGTTTATCCTTCTTGGGGTTCATCAGGTTTCTTGGATCTGAAGGGTTCAAATTATGGTTCTTCATTAAATTATGATGATTTCAGCTATCGTATCTAGAGATATTTGCCGGTATTTTAACTACATGTATATTAGACCATTTAATATTTTTCCTTTGGCCATTGAGTCTGTGTTCATCTTAAATGATGTCTTTTGATGAGTAGCATAACATATTTTTTGATTCTTTGTGGAATTTTGCTGATTAAGATATGAAGACAGCTTTCTTCATTTTCTATTCCTAATTGAGATTAGTAACTTTGATCATATTTTAATATTTATTTTCTCTTTCCATTTGTAGTATCTTTTCTTCAACAGTTTTCATCTTTTTCATCTTTGACTTTTTGGTACAGATTGAATTTTCACTGCTGGATTTCTCCTTCTCTTAGAACTGCTTTATCCCATGTTGACCTGCGTCTGCTGCTTTGAATGTGTCAGTGCCTTTTACAAGAACTTCAGTGTCCTTTGAATAAAATCCAAGGCTTTCAGGCTTAATTTATGGTTCTTATAAAATCCCTTTTATTATATTTTTGGTTTTTCCCTCCTCTCCTACCTTTCTTCTCTCCACTGCTTTCTTCTTTCTTTAGGGTCCCTTTACTTGGTTCAGAGTTGGCACTTCTACTAAAAGAGGAGAGGCTTTGGGTAGAGTTTCTTTTTCTTCTGCCTTTCAGCCCCATTATGGGGCCTATTTCCTTCATTGATTATTCTTTTTTCAAGAAGACAAAAATTCAAAATCCTTTTGGAAAATTAGAGCCAAAAATTCCCCTGAACCTTCCATAGTTGTGAGTTGTCTCCTTTTCTTGAAATATGAAAGATAGAAAAATAACTTTTGTCATGTTGTTACTTCAAGAGACAAAACTTCCCATACTCAGTGGCAGACACCCATCTTTCTATTTGATGTCTGTGTGATGTCACTTACTTGGATGTGGGCCAGTAATTATTCCGATTTGAAATGTCCTGCTCATGATTTTCTTCTACTGCAGGCCTTGATTAATACATATATTTACCTTCACCTCATCTCTTAATAGAATGAATATACCTTCAGTATGTTTCTTAAAATCATTCAGGACATTTTGAAAACCCCACTGAGGTAACACAGACTTTTTCCTGTATCTTATTTGTCCTTGGAGTCTGTTGATTAACTTCTTGTGTTAAATTGTGATGTTCTGTATTTATATGCCTCCATGATTATCTATCTATCTATCATCTACCTAGATATCTATATATCTGATATATATATGTGTATATATATATATATATCCATGATATATTTTCTAGAGCTGCAGGTTTTTGTAGCAGAGATGATGTTAAAATCACTATGGAAAACAGAATGAAATAGTTTTTTAAAAACAAATTCTATAAAAAAGTTAAAGGTGGAAAACCAGACACCTGAGGGGGGAAAAATGCCATCTATTATTCAACTTGTATGTTTACCCATACCCCAGCTTTTAGGTGATTAATGAGCTCTCTTAGCTGTCAACGTAACAGGCTCTGGGAGTTCTGTTTAAAACGAATGATACAGACGTGGCTGAAAGGTTTCCCTGGGCTCAGACCTAACGCGTTCGTGGAACAGGTTCCCTGCCTTTTAAAAACCTTGTCTCTGCAAGGATTCTTCAATGTATGCAAATCAATCAATGTGATATACCATATTAACAAATTGAAGAAGAAAAACCATATGATCATCTCAATACATGCAGAAAAAGCTTTTGACAAAATTCAATACCCATTTATGATAAAAACTCTCCAGAAAGTGGGCATAGAGGGAACCTACCTCAACATAATAAAGGCCATATACGACAAACCCACAGCAAACATCATTCTCAATGGTGAAAAACTGAAAGCATTTCCTCTAAGATCAGCAACGAGACAAGGATGTCCACTCTCAACACTATTATTCAACATAGTTTTGGAAGTCCTAGCCACGGCAATCAGAGAAGAAAAAGAAATAAAAGGAATACAAATTGGAAAAGAAGAAGTAAAACTGTCACTGTTTGCAGATGACATGACCCTATACATAGAGAATCCTAAAAATGCCACCAGAAAACTACTAGGGCTAATCAATGAATTTGGTAAAGTTGCAGGATACAAAATTAATGCACAGAAACCTCTTGCATTCCTATACACTAATGATGACAAATCTGAAAGAGAAATTAGGGAAACACTCCCATTTACCATTGCAACAAAAAGAATAAAATACCTAGGAAAAAACCTACCTAGGGAGACAAAAGACCTGTGTGCAGAAAACTATAAGACACTGATGAAACAAATTAAAGATGATACCAGCAGATGGAGAGATATACCATGTTCTTGGATTGGAAGAATCAATATTCTGAAAATGACTATACTACCCAAAGCAATCTACAGATTCAATGCAATCCCTATCAAACTACCACTGGCATTTCTTACGGAACTAGAACAAATCATCTTAAAATTTGTATGGAGACACAAAAGACCCCGAATAGCCAAAGCAGTCTTGAGGGAAAAAAAAGGAGCTGGAGGAATCAGACTCCCTGACTTCAGACTATACTACAAAGCTACAGTAATCAAGACAATATGGTACTGGCACAAAAACAGAAACATAGATCAATGGAACAAGATAGAAAGCCCAGAGATAAACCTATGCACCTATGGTCAACTAAACTATGACAGAGGAGGCAAAGATATACAATGGAGAAAAGACAGTCTCTTCAGTAAGTGGTGCTGCGAAAACTGGACAGCTATATGTAAAAGAATGAAATTGGAACACTCCCTAACACCATACACAAAAATAAACTCAAAATGGATTCGAGACCTAAATGTAAGACCGGACACTATAAAACTCTTAGAGGAAAACCTAGGCAGAACACTCTTTGACATAGATCACAGCAAGATCTTTTTTGATCCACCTCCTAGAGTAATGGAAATAAAAACAAAAATAAACAAATGGGACCTAATGAAACTTCAAAGCTTTTGCACAGCAAAGGAAACCATAAACAAGATGAAAAGAAAACCCTCAGAATGGGAGAAAATATTTGCAAACGAATCAACGGACTAAGGATTAATCTCCAAAATATATAAACAGCTCATGCAGCTCAATATTAAAGAAACAGACAACCCAATCCAAAAATGGGCAGAAGACTTAAATAGACATTTCTCCAAAGAAGATATACAGATGGCCAAGAAGCACATGAAAAGCTGCTCAACATCACTAATTATTAGAGAAATGCAAATCAAGACTACAATGAGGTATCACCTCACACCAGTTAGAATGGGCATCATCAGAAAATCTACAAACAACAAATGCTGGAGAGGGTGTGGAGAAAAGGGAACCCTCTTGCACTGTTGGTGGGAATGTAGATTGATACAGCCGCTATGGAGAACAGTATGGAGGTTCCTTAAAAAACTAAAAATAGAATTACCATATGATCCAGCAATCCCACTGCTGGGCATATACCCAGAGAAAACCATAATTCAAAGAGACATATGCACCCCAATGTTCATTGCAGCACTATTTACAATAGGCAGGTCGTGGAAGCAACCTAAATGCCTATCGACAGACGAATGGATAAAGAAGATGTGGCACATATATACAGTGGAATATTATTCAGCCATAAAAAGAAACGAAATTGAGTTATTTGTAGTGAGGTGGATGGACCTAGAGTCTGTCATACAGAGTGAAGTAAGTCAGAAAGAGAAAAACAAATACTGTATGCTAATACATATATGTGGAATCTAAGAAAAAAAAAGTCATGAAGAACCTAGGGGTAAGACGGGAATAAAGACACAGACCTACTAGAGAATGGACTTGAGGATATGGGGAGGGGGAAGGGTAAGCTGTGACAAAGTGAGAGAGTGGCATGGACATATATACACTACCACACGTAAAATAGATAGCTAGTGGGAAGCAGCCGCATAGCACAGGGAGATCAGCTTGGTGGTTTATGACCACCTAGAGGGGTGGGATAGGGAGGGTGGGAGGGAGGGAGACGCAAGAGGGAAGAGATATGGGAACATATGTATATGTATAACTGATTCACTTTGTTATAAAGCAGAAACTAACACACCATTGTAAAGCAATTATACTCCAATAAAGATGTTCTATATATATATATATATAAAAGTTTTTCCCCCCAAAAATATTTTCTAAATGTATGATGTGGAAATACCATAGAGAATATTCTACTAGACTATCATATATATGAAAAGTGTGAAAAACTCACTATATATGTAAAATCAGTTTACCTCTGGAAATTGATGCTTTAATAAATCTCTTCGTTTACTTTCTGCCCCCCCCAAAAAGATGTACATGTATACAATGGAGTATTACTCAGCCATAAAAACGAATGAAATTGTGCATTAATTTTGTATCCTGCAACTTTACCAAATGAAATTTCTTGAGACGTGGATGGATCTAAAGACTGTCATACAGAGTGAAGTAAGTCAGAAAGAGGAAAACAAATATTGTGTATTATCGCATGTATGTGGAACCTAGAAAAATGGTACAGATGAACCGGTTTGCAGGGCAGAAGTTGAGACACAGATGTAGAGAAGAAACATATGGACACCGAGGGGGGAAAACCGCGGTGGAGTGGGGATGGTGGTGTGCTGAATTGGGTGATTGGGATTGACATGTAGACACTCATGTGTATAAAATTGATGACTAATAAGAACCTGCAGTATAAAAAGACAAACAACAAACAAAAAACAGCTAATACTAAACTTTCTTTGGGTTATTTGTATGGAAATATGTTAATATAAGTGTTTCAGACATTACATGAAATTTCTAAAAATCTTTTATGTTCTGGTATAATGTTGTAGGTCACAATTCTAGTTCTTACTTTAAAATGTATATCTCAGAAATAACTAATAAAATAATAATAATAAAAAAAATAAAAACCTTGTCTCTGTGGCCTTGTGGAAAGTGTCCAGGGCTTCAAGTTGGGAGTCTTGGATCCTATTCTGGCTTTGCCAGCAGTTAGCTATGGGTCCTACGATCTCTGAAGTACAGTCTTCCAAACCACTGGTTCCTAAATCTCATTGCAAATCTAAAGATAATACTCCCCACCCCTCAAGTTGCTACTTTCATGGGTCTTAGTATAGGACGTGGGAGGCATATACACATGAAGCCACCTAAGGAGCATTTTTTCCCTGTGGAGAGGTGGGCCGGCCGCTTCTCATCCATGGTTTCATTGCATGAGTGTCAGCAGTTACAGAGTGGAGAGCCTTCAGCGTGTTTGAACGTCCACGTGGGGAATTTGTCTGGGAACAGAGGACCCAAAATGTGTTCTCAAATGTGACAGGGTCCATCAAGAAGTGGAACTAGATACAAACTTATTCATTAAATTAGAAAATAATACCCATTTCTTTGGATTGTTATAAAGATTAAATGAAATACTGAATATAAGATAAGAATAGTAAGCCAGCACTTCTGGGGCTTCCCTGGTGGTACAGTGGTTAAGAATCCGCCTGCCAATGCAGGGGAAATGGGTTCAAGCCCTGGTCCGGGAAGATCCCACATGCCGCGGAGCAACTAAGCCTGTGCGCCACAACTACTGAGCCTGCAAGCCACAGCTACTGAAGCCCATGCGCCTAGAGCCCGTGGTCCGCAACAAGAGAAGCCACCGCAATGAGAAGCCTGCGCACCGCAATGAAGAGTAGCCCCCGCTCGCCGCAACTAGAGAAAGCCTGCGCGGAGCAAAGAGGACCCAACGCAGCCAAAAACAAATAAATAGATACATTTTAAAAAATTAAGAGAAAAATAGTAAGCCAGCACTTTCACCTCGTTTCCTGTTTTCATTTTTATAAACTCAGTTACCAATCCAGCAGCTTGTTTTTCTGGTGAAGCAGATGAGATAGAAAGCAGGAGCTGACACACGAACCAGAAAATGAGTGGCCTGTGAGGGTGTCTGCCCAGCTAAGCTGAGCGCCATGGACAGAGGGACTCAGTGTGTCTGCCTTGGAGCACATCCTGAGACCGTTTGGGGAGCGGGGGGACTTTGGCAGGGGTCATGGGAAGAGCAGGAAACACTAGTTGGTCTAAGACTCATTCAAGATCTAAAATATTTTAGCCTTTTTTCTAATATCATGGCCTACAGATGTGCCTTGAGGAAAAAGTAAGCTAAGTTTCTTAATTTTTAGTCCAGTATCTGTAAGATATGCTTCTCTTTTTGTCCAGCAGTGTAGAATACGAGTATGTCGTTCACTTATCCGCAAGCTCAGAAGTGAACTGTTAGTTACAGAGCTCTTGTCAGGAGTAGTTGAGCTGAGCGTTGTTTGACAGAGGCGGCCGGGAGGAGCGTGTTTGCGTCCATCCCATAACGTATCGACCCCACAAGCGTTGAAGAAGGACCGTGTCATAAGCAAGTGTGAGAAGTATGGGTGTAAATAGTTACAAAGCAAACTGTACTTTTAATATTTAATCAAGAATGAATAGAAAAAGCAATAAGAATCTTTTGTATTCAGTAAAAACGATGTTGAAAATAGTCTTCCTCTGAGATTTAGTGCCAAGAAAATGTTTCTGCCTGATGAAGAGCTGATGTACATCCTCTTAATCAAACAATGAGGAAGGATGATGTGGCTTCTAATTTAGTTATTACCTTTTATTTCTAAAGCATTTTTAGATGTAAATAGAGTGTGAATTCCAAATGTTGGAGTTTGTATTTCAGAAGTAAATGGGGTAGAAATTATAATTTTTAAAATATTCTGAAATTAAACAAAATAATAAAATGAAGCCACAGTATACTTTCTTTATCAAACATGGTAATAAGCATTTAAGTTTTGATATTTCATTTACAGACGAACCAGAAAAGATTTTTGTAACCAGGTACACAAGAAATGAGAATATACCCATTGGCACAGCTGAATTAACTGCTTTCCTGAGAATCCTACAGTTATTTGAACAATTTTTTCCTCTAAAATGTCATCAACTTAACTTTGAAGAGCTAGAGGATGTTTTCAACAGTGCAGATGGCTTTAAACTTCAAACACCAAGAAATGAAAAGTTTAGGCCCTTTTATGAGAAAACCGAGTAAATTTGAGAACATAGTGAGGAAACAGAGTACTAAGCTATATAATCTCACATTCAAGAGAATGTGAACAAAAAAATGAGAAGTAGCAAGAGGACATTAATTAACCTAAAGGGTGAATTTCTCATAGAATTTTTCATTATAAATAACCAGGAAGATAATGTTCTCTGGAGGTGCATATGCTTAGAATTGTAAAAGAATATCATTTTTTTTAAATTAGGGGAAAGCTCATGGTGCATTATATAATGGTATCATTTGCTTTTGGTCCGGTGTTCCTTCAGTGAGCTGCATGCTTTTTATTTGCCACAAAAAATAAAAAGAAACCTTGAGGGTGTGGTTTCCTGGGATGAGTGCTCCGCTGAGGGAATCGCAGACACCGAATTTCATACTTGAAGCTGTCGAAGGATGAGGCTTTCACACAGTGATTCCACCCCATCAAAACTTGCTCACATCAGTCTGGGTGTTTTTAAAGTAATTCATTATTTTCTATTATATTTTAAAGAGTACAAAGACTACTCTACATGAAACTCTCTTTTCTGTCACTTTTTATCTACCTCTAGGAAAAATTATAAGACAGGAGATTACATTACAGCAGACTGGTATTCTCCTCTTACTTAGAGCTTACACTAAGTATATTACTCAGAACACTTCTACATTTGAGGGCAAAATATGTGCAATATGCCTTGGAAATTGCTCCCCTAACTGCTTTGAACACTGTGATTGAAAACTTTATGCACTTTGGATTCATGTAAATGAATTTAAAGGTCAAATTGATGTAAAGTAATTTTGTGATGATTGATTTATTTGGGGGGAAGTTAAATACTTTGCTAGCTTTTTGGTTACAGAATGGAAAAGGTGATGAAAAGTTATTGGTGGGCAGACTTAGTAGATTGATGTTGTAAAGTGTGTTTTTGGTTAATATAGAGAATATACATAAGACAGAACAAAAACAATATGTAAAATATTCATTTTTAGGTTTACCTATTAATAAATAAAAAGCTATTTTGAGGCAGTTGTTAAAAATGAACTGCTGTGAACAAAGATTCAGAACCCAGTTCTTCTCCTTCACCCCGAAACCAAAGGATTGGATGATTTCTGCATTTCTGTTGGTGCAACTGGGCGAAGGTGCTGGGGAGGGGGGGTGGTGTCCAGGCAAAGCTGTTCTAGTGGCAGCTGGACGTGCTTTTCTGGAGCTCAGAAGATCGAGTTAGAGATGAGGATTTAGAGGTGATTAGTGTTTCAGTCCGATGGAGCGAGTTCTGTGGGGATTAAAGCTGGTCTTTGGGAACGCTGAGATTCAAGGGTGTCCTGGGTGACAAGGGCCTGGTGAAGAGTGATGAGAGAAGTAGAAGAATTAGGAGTTGATAGTGTTTGGAAACCAAGGAAAGGAGTGTATTTTAAGGCACATGGAACAGTGTCATTGAGGGATATGCATTCCAAAGGCTTGCTGAGTGGTAGGGATCCCATGAGTTTGGAAGCCATATGTGGGCCGATTTGTCTGTCTCTGTGATTTTTTCCATGAGTTTGAACACTCTGGGTTTGGAATGGAGAAGACAGATGGTTGGGTTGTAAATGCATTAATGGAAGATCAAGAAGGTGAGGCGTTTGTCCTGATAGACTGAGTTGAGGAATGGGCTGTGGGATTGAGGCTTCCTCATTCTCCCCCCAATTTCTGATGGGCAATAAGCTGACAGAAATGAAAGCTGTTACACTTGAGTTCACATGTTAAGATGCCAGCTGATTTAGGGTGTGAACCCCATGTCTGTCCACTCAAGCCACGTGATTCCTTTTCGGAGTCGAAATCATGGAGGGCAGTTGTCTTCTATGGGTGAATTGTCCCTGGAGGACTGACTGACAGTTTTCCTGCCCCGAAGCTGGACCATACGCTTGAACCTCCTGAATCCTAGTGATACTTAACATCTTGCACAAGGCCTTGTGTTTTGAGGTAATTTAAAACCTTATTAATCCAGGCCCCATTGAGTCAGGATTTGAGCAATTCCAGACACAGGCTTATTAAAACGCACCGTAACAGTCTCTGAAAAAAGGTTCCACTAAGCAAACTAGTAGTGCAAACAAGATTTTAGCAAGAATGTTCAAACTACTTAAAGCAGGACTTTGTTTATAAGTACCCGTAAGTACTTCTTAAGTCCTTTAGAGGCTCTCACTTATAAACTATCTATACTCATTGCAAATCACCCTTATCTAGTGATTAAATCTATGGATTGATACTGGGTAAGATTTTATTAGTTTAATTCTAGTTGCTGTGTTTTATAGACAGTTTTCAGCAGCTAATGTCAAACATTAGCTCAAATAATTTTCTAAAGAGCAGTATTAAATCCAAACACCAGAAACCCATTTAAAACTTGCTGAAAATCAGGGTGTCTTTGTATTCCTTGGTATTTTATCCCACAGCCTTTATTTCCATTAGTCCTGACCTCTCCCCGTACAGCTGTAAGAAATGTAAGTGGATGGAGTGTTCAGGAGTTCTTTTCCTGTATCCTGACTCACAGTACCAGAAGTCTAGAGCTTCAGTAGCAGCTGTGAGGCCAGTGATAGTTCAGAAAGCCTCAGTCAATGACAATATCCGACCAACCCCAGAGGGTGGGGTCTTTGTATCAAGTCCTCTGTGTCTAGCAGCGCATAGGCTGTCGGAACCCCCCAGCGTATCTTTTTCATTTGGAAGGACTTAAGATGAAAAAAACTTTAATTTTTTAAATTAGTTAATATTATAGTAAATTGCTAAATGACAGGTTTTGAGTTGTTCTGAAGTTGTAACAAAGGGAGAATGAAAAGTGGCTTCTCCGTGGCCTCCCTTTTGCTCCTGCTTCCCGCTGAACCCTGTACCCAGAAAAAGTGCTTTGGGAATTTTGCTGCTTTAAATGTACTTCTGCCCCTTTTGGCAGTAGGTGTGGTACGACTAATAAATCCTTTTGAAATTGTTGTTCTCTAAAGTTTGCCCTGTAGCCTTTTGGCATCGTTCTCTAAAAAGGGCTAATAAATAATTTAAAATGTAGAGATTATACACCCAGGTGAATTTTTATTTCAGTGACTTCTGAATGCTTTGCGCTCTTTAGAGAAGAAGGGCCTTTTTGTCCCAAGCTGACTTGTAACCATAGGAGATTGAATTACATGGTATATAGTACAGGGCATCCCATGAATGTATCATCAGGTCTTAATTTCACATATGCTATAGATGTCTCATTGTCAAAATACAGATACCTACATTAGATCTTTACCAGAAATTTAGGGCAAAATAATCTTGGGCAAACATAGCATTGGACAGGGAGTCATAGTAAACAGGATTTGGGTGCAATTGCAGCTTAAAATAATGGCTCTGGCCCTAATCCGGGGCTGTGTTTTCTCTTACCTTTGCAAGGTGTCAGTTTAGTCCTGAGATGATTTTATCCCTTCGTATTGCAAGGCAGGTTTCAAAATTCAAGAACGTGCTGAATTCTATTGTATTCCAATTTGACTGGACTATTATAATTGAGGAAAATGTTAGTTCCTGTTGTAGCTCCTCATTCCTGGCCAGTCTTACTCTAAGAAGTGCCCTTGGAATTTGCTGCTGTTGCCACTTGGAAATTTTTGTTTTAATTTTTTTGCAGATTCTTTGGAGAACAGGCGGGGTATAAATGACAAGTGCTTTCTAAATTTATGGCTTGGTGAGCAGAATGCTTGCTGGTCATTTAGCTTGACGGTGCTTGGGCTCTTTGGAATTTTAAGTAAATTTTAAGTAAAGTATTTTATTTATATTTTCCCAATTTGCAGAATTGAAATAATATGTGTTCTCTCCTTACCTCAAAGAGATGTAAGGGATATTAATAAGATAATACTTAAAACCCCTGTGGGGTCCTGATGCAGCCACAGAAATAAATGGTATCATCACCATCTGAGAACAACAACCTTGTCATCGTGGCTTTCTCTTTGCAGAGATGAATTATGGCTAAGCGGTCAGTCATCCCATGGATGGGCTCTGATTTTCATTCTGATACTCCTTTACTAGTATGTTAGCTTAGGAAGCATGCACTTTATCAAACTGTTGTAGAAGATGGTCTTATGTTAGCCAAGATTCTACATATTCAAACAGAGACCCTGCATGTTAAGATGTATTCTTATTTTTTTCATGACTTTTTTTAGTTAGAAAGCATGTTCCAAAAAAATTCCATCTTTTCAAAATAACCTGCACATCAAGAGCTTTTCCCTAACCAGGCAAGATTAATAGATTTTTCTGGCATTATTTCAAAATATCATCTAATCTGTGAAGACAGGAATACTCCATTGAGTTTGGATTCCCTGTTAGGGACAGTGCTTTGAAGGTGCCAGGCACTCACCACGTAGCTGTTGAATCCAGGTGTGTTCTTTACGTGTCATACTTGTGATTTCTGCTAGAGCATTTAAAAATTGTCCTCATGTAGATGTTGGGGTCATAAGTCTCTGATGTCTGTTTCTGAGGTTCTTTGAACCTATTATGAAACAGAGCTGTACGGCCTCAAACTGTCTTCAACATTTAAGTCCCTCATCTTAGTAGAGGGTAGGATTTCATAACAAGGTATTTTCAGTTTAAGGGAAAACTAATAGTGACATTGAAAGAACTGTTAATCTTCAGATTAATGCTTTTTCATTTTATTCAATATTAGCTCCAAAAGAACCCTCTGAGGTGAAAGAAAGAAAGATTATGAAAAACACTGAAGTGGGAACAACTTTTTGACAGTATGTTTCCATTTAAAATTCAATCTCTTAAGTATATCCCTCATCCATCCTGCCTTATCTCCATAATGTTTGTCACCAACTTATACCTAACTTTTGTTTATAGTTTATAAATCCAGTTTTCCCTTTAAGATGATTTTTTAGACAAACTTTTAAAAACAAATTTTAAACAGAAGATGGGTTATATAGCACCTAGGCACTCCTTGGAAAACCATTTGAGAATACAGTTTGACCAACAAATTGATGAATCAAAAAAGAATATTGGAATGGTGAAACCATAGTAAAATAAATTGGTGGTAAAGAATGAATCAATTTAACTATAAAACTAAGGCTGCTACATTTAGGTCTTTGATCCATTTTAACTTGTTTTGTATGTGGTGTGAGATAAGGGTCCGACTTCATTCTTGTGCATGTGGTTATCTAGTTGTCTCAGCATCATTTGTTGAAAAGACTGTTCTTTCCCCCTTTGAATGATCTTGGTATCCCTGTTGAAAGTTAGTTGATCATAGACCCCTGTGTTTATTTCTGGGCTCTAAATTTCATTCCATTGATTTATATGTCTATCCTTACGCCAATACAGCATTTTCTTGGTTACTGTTGCTTGTAAATTTAGAATTTGGGAAGTGTGAATTCTCCAACTTTGTTCTTTTTCAAGATTGTTTTAACTTTTCTGGATCCTTTGTAACTTCATATAAATTTTAGAATCAGCTTATCAATTTCAAATACCTAAATGTAAAAGCGAAAACTATAAAACTCTTAGAAGAAAACATAGGAGTAGACATTCATAACCTTGAATTTGTCAATGGATATTTAGGTCTGACACCAAAAGCACAATTAGCGAAAGAAAAAATAGGTAAATTGGACTTCATCAGAATTAAAAATTTGTGCTTCAAAGGATGCCTTCAAGAAAGTGAACAGAAACTCACATAATCAGAGGAAATATTTGCAGATCGTGTATCTGATATGGATTATATATCTAGAAAATATAAAAACTCCTAGAACTCAATAATAAAAACACAGATAACCCAGTTTAAAAATGGGCAAGAAAGATATACAAATGGCCAATAAGCACATGAGAAGACGCTCCGCATCATTAGTCATCAGGGAAATGAAAATCAAAACCACAGTGAGATACCACTGTATGCGTGTTAGGATGTCTGCAGTCCAGAAGCCCGATAATGATGAGTGTTGGTGCAGAAATCGGAAGCTGGAGCCCTCACACAGCACGGAGGGGACGTAAAATGGCGTGGCCACGTTGGAAAGAGTCTGCACCTCCTCCAGTGGGTAAGCATACCCTCCAGCAGTTCCACTCCTAGGTGTCAACGCAAGAGAAATGAAAACATATGTCCACACAAAACCTTGTGCAAGAATGTTGATGGCAGCATCACTTACAGTTGCCAAAAGGTGGAATCAATCCAAGTATTTCCAGCTGGTGAATGGATAAACAAAATGTGATTCACACATACAGTGGAATATCATTTGGCCGTAAAATGGGATGCTGAAGTACTGACAGTTAAGTAACGTGGATGAACCTTGTAAACATCACGCTAAGTAAAGGGTGCAAATCACAAAAGACCGCATTTACGTGAAATATCCAAAGTAGGCGATAGCGACGTGAGACGATAGCGGTTGCTCAAGGTGGGGAGAGTGGTTTTGGGGAGGGGCTGCTAGTGGGTGCGGGTTTCTTTTGAGATCGCTAAACTGTTCTAAAATTGACGCTGGCAATAGTCGCGCATATCTGAGAATATACTAAAAGCCATGGGATCATTTAAAATGCAGAACTGTGAATTATACATCCAATTATGAATGCGGATTTTATTTTGATAAAGCTGCTGGTTTTAAAAAAAAGTAAGTCTGACCAGCTGTGTGAATATGGGTACAGAAAAGAATGTCAGTGTAAACTATGTCAAGTGGTAGTGTTATCTAGCAAAATTGGGAGGGGCGACCTTCTTCTGTGACCGCACTGGCCCCTGCCGCGTGCACCTGGTTTCCGTCATGTCCCTCCGTGTTCATTCGTCCACGTTAACTTCTCCGCTGTGACTGCGACTCGCCAAAGCCTTGGTGCTTCTGTCCCCTCCAGATCCTCATGTGACCCGTTTTCTCATGGCTTTGAGGTCTCCGTTCCAGAGATGCCACCTCGCAGGCCTCCCTGGTCACTGTGTCCTCCTGGCCTTGCAGGTCAGAGTTGTGCTGTGCAGAGCACAGTCTCGGAGCCACAGCGCCCGAGCTTGACCCCGGCTCTGCGGTTCATCAGGTGCTGGGACGTGGGGCAAACAGCTGAACCTCTCTGTGCCAGCTGCCTCGTATGTAACTTAGGGCTGTAACTGCCTCCTTCATAGAGTCTTCACAGGGAGCAGCTGAGTTCACACAGCAAAGCTTCCAGAATGATGCCTGGCTGTGGTCAGCGTGCTGTTCTGTGAAGCATCGTCTGTTATTGTGACTGCCCGACACACTGAATGTGCTCTGTCCACCCCTCTCACCTGAATCCAAGCTCCACGAGGGCCAGGACTTCATACGTTCCGTTCACTGCAGGGTCCCCACGCCTGGAGCGGCAACGGGAGCGGAGGAGACTCACGATAAAACCTGTTAAACACATGGATTTTGTTTCATCGCCTTATCGTTGAACTCTTACTTCATTGAATTCATGTTCTTAGTATGAAACATTGT
Organism: Orcinus orca; assembly: GCF_937001465.1. Lineage (NCBI taxonomy): Eukaryota > Metazoa > Chordata > Mammalia > Artiodactyla > Delphinidae > Orcinus > Orcinus orca. The sequence goes on from NC_064568.1 coordinate 104,652,903, forward strand.
TGAAGAAAAAATTAATTCCAACCCTTGTTACAATGTAAGGAAGACTATTCAAGACCAGCAATAGGGGGATTGCAATTGGAGAGAAACTGCAAGTCCAAGAAGGACAGTGGGATGTGGAGTCAAGGAGCAGAGGGGTCAGGGGATGGAAAATTACCCAGAGGAACTGCAGGCAGAGGGGGATTCTTACTGAAGGCAGGCCAGGTGATTCCTCCCTCCTCTTCTGTTTCTGGTACTTTCCGACCGAACGACTGTGTCGAACGTCAGCTCTCCCTATCCTATGTGTAATTTCACCGTTCTGGATTTCTGGGTCCCACAGAAGCACGTGGTGGCGTGCGATTTAAGTTTGGATCCTGTCACGCCAGCTTATTGATGCTGTGATCTCGGGTGAGTCCTTCAATTCTCTGACCTGCGGGAGCCTCCTGCATGAAAGGTGCTGTGGACTTGACTGTCGTGCTGGGTCAGCGAGAGGTGTTTGTGGTCCCAGCGGGTACCGGGCGCTCACCTGCTGCTCTGTGTTAGGAGCTGACGACTGCAGCCCCGGCTTTGAGCTGTAGCTCCTTATACGGCTGTTCCTGTGATGAGAGTTATGACTAATACAGACTGGAGAGGAGATGCTGCTTCAAGGGAGAAAAAGACTGACAGTCTTCTGGTGTGTGGGCCGTAAAAGGGGCCTGTAGTGATGGTCATGGGCATACGCAGGCGCGGTGGCAGGAAATAGGTGGAAAAGTCCAGTCAGAGACTGAGGACGGAAGGCTTTCAGAAGTTCCTTGAAGTGCGTTCAGCAGCTCTGGGGAGCCTCTGAGGGATCTTGAGTGAGTGAGGCTGGGGGCAAGCAGAGATGAGGGGCAGGTGGACCTCAGAGAGAGACACACACATTACAGGATTTAATAACAGGTTTAAACACTTAGGAATACACTGTCCTGCTCATAAAATATCTATACCAAAATATTAAATCGTTCATGCACATCGGGAAGCATTTCATTTCCGCGTGTATATACAAAAAGCACCACTGGTTTTCCCTCCTAACCCTGTGTGTCCTTTCACTAGACCCCTGTGTCTTTGCGGTGGCCTGGTGGGGCTTTAAGACGAGTGACATGCATGCTTCTGGCGCTGCTGGCTCAGCAGGCGTCTCTGCTGCAGCCCCATGGCCGCAGTTCCTAGAGGCCTGGAGAGTCCTCTGTTGCTGTGCAAGCAGACCTAGAGCCGGGCAGTGCCCCTTCCTGGAGTCCCCTGGGTCCCCCCCCCTCTTGCAGCCGTTCCCCGTGCACCTAGGGAGTCAAGTGCACTCAGCAGAGACCTCCACGCCTCCCCTCTCCTAGGAAAGACCCGCCCCGCCGCTCCTGACACCCGGGCTGTTTCATCTGGTCCCGGCCAGCCTCCCAAGCCCCTAGCCTCTCAGTCCACCCCAGGGCGCTGTGCTCTCCATCTTCCCAGTGACACCCTGTGTCCTGTCCTGGTCGCCTGGCTCTCCCACTTCTCCACTCCCTCCTCCCTCTCTCCCTTCCTCCCCAGCTCCCTTCATTTATTAATTTTGACTACTTCATCTTTCAAATTCTAGGACATATAGAAATCCCCCAAAACAATTGTATTGTCTAATTCTGTGCATTCCTAATTATTTTCACTTTATATATTTGGAAACTAGCATGTTGCTTTGTGTTGACAATGTTTTCTCTTTTTATAGCCTACTTTAAAAAACCATACAAAATATCCTTCTCCTGATTCATGCTCTTTTCTGGAATTACACTTTATTTGATGTTAGTATTACCACTTTTACTTTATTTTTATTAGCATTTGTTTATCCCTAGTTTTCAATCTTTCTGCTTCATGTTTTGAGTAGGTGTCTTGAAAATAGTATCTAATTTTTTAAAATGCTCAAAGAACTTTTGAGTGTCAATAGGAAGATTCAAGGCATTCACATCTATTTTGATTATTGATTTATTTGTCCTAATTTGTCCTAATCCCTGCCGTTGTATGTTTTTGTTTTGTTTTTTAAAAAAACTTGTTATGCTTTCTCTTTCTTTCTTTGCTTCTGTTTCTGATGTCTCTTATTTATCTAATTTTATTTAAGCTATATAGTCCACCCCCAGCTGTTTTGGAGTTCTGCATTCCAACTATGCTTGGCTGGTTGTTTCTCATAAGAATATTTGAAACTATGAATTCCAAGAATTTAATAGTATCTGCATCTCACTGCATCCTTGCCAAGGATAAAAGGAAATCTTGTGCATGCTTTTTGCTTATCTCCTCTTTCCTACTTGAATCCTAGGTTTTTAGAAGTAATCTATATTTTAAATACTAGGTCAGATTCTTTTATTATATCTTTTTTTATTTTACTATCTTTCTGAACTATTACAGTTAATTCCACAACTGCATTATTAAACGGGGTTTGGGCTAATTAAGATTTATTATCTTCATAGTTTGCTGCCCATTGCTTGAATTATTTACTATGATTATTTTTGAAGTACTTCCTCAAATGATATTTTGCCCGAGAAGAATGCGTTGGGGTGCTTTCCAAGTCTTTTCATTAAAAAAAAATGGTTTTCTTTTGTCTTCACATTTAATATTTCATCTTGTTTCAGCTCTGGGGTCATAGTCCTTTCCCTCGGCTTTGTACCCTTATTGCTCTACTGCTTTTAGCATTTAGAATTGTCTTTCCCTCCCCACCCCTTGGATTTTCTCCTTCCCTTCCCTCCCTTACTCTTACTGGGGGGCTCGTGGCAACTTTCTCTTTGTTTTCACGTTTAGAAACCCCCCAGGGTCTGGGTGTCTGCGGTCGGCACTCAGGGCCGTGATCCTCGGGGACATTTCCGTGGGCCTGATTCCTGCTCTTTCCTTCTCAGCCTCGTGACTGTAGGAGCCCCTCGCCGTCACGGTTATGTTTCTCCTGTGTTCTCATCATCTTTCTCTACGTTCGGGAAGGTTACTGAGTTGGTGTTTAAATCAGCAATTTGGTTTTCTCTCCACTGAGCATCTTAGCAGCTGTGTTTTTAATTTCCTGTGCTCTTTCTTGGTCCTTAGTTGTTCTCTATTTTTTCATAGAGATCTTGTCCTGCTTCGGAGGTGACGCATCCTCAGACCTCCCTGAACGTGCTGATGAAGGGCCTTTCCCGGGCCTCGCCCAGCTGCTCCCCTCCCTCCTGGTGTGGATTCCGACCCTCCTGCAGTGTCTGTGATGCTCCATCACCCGTCTTTTTATGAAGGCAGGTGTGAACCAATCAGCGTTGGTGGTTGGAGAGCCCCCCTCAGCGGTTGTGGGTCTCTTTGCTCTCTCAGGGGGCCTCTGACCACCAAATGATCGGTGGGGATAAACTCCGGGGGGTCTCAGGCCAAAAGGGGGCCTTCCTCTCCAGGTGTGCTGTCTGGGAACAGACCAGAAGCCACGCCCCTAATAGGAAGACCCCCCCCCCACCCAGGATGCGGAGGGGGTCATGTTCTCTCTCTTTCTGCACAAGGGGTGATTGTGCCTGAAGCAGAGATCCTGGTGCGACACAGCCTCCCACTCTTAGAGAATCAACAGCTTCTCCCCGTTCCTTCCTCAGGGTTTAGGAAGCAGCCTCAGGACCAGCTTTGCCGTCTCCCAGCACTTCTTCCCTCTACCCCTTAACTGCCTCTCCCCAGCCTTCAGAGCAGACAGAGCAGGAAGCGGGGAGAGCATCGGGTGTGAACGCCAGCTTCCTGGGGCGCTGTGACTGTCTCTCCTCCTTCCTGGCTCGGGGTGAGCGGCGTCGCAGGAATTGCCGGGAAACTCGGTGGAGCTCCAGGGAAGCCTGGCATCTTGTTCCTTGGCTGGAAGTCTGTTTGAGGGGTACGGCAGAGGCGCTTGGTTGTCGTCCAGTTTCTGTTCTCTCCTTCTTGGGGCTAGAGTTCTGAATTTTCATCTGAGTGCATGGCCTTCTATAATAATTACATTTCCAGCTCCCTTTGTAGCTAGGTGTGGGCACGTGACTGCATTCTATGAAATTACTTCCAAGTAGGAACGATATATACTATAGGCAGTTGAGCAGGCCCGGGAGGGGTGTCCCTGCCCCAGGCAGGCTCTGCTCTCCAGGCAGAGGAGCTGGGTTGGGGGAGGGTCAGAGCAGAGCGTGGCCTCCGCGCCCTGTGCCCTGTGCCCTGTGCCATGGACCGGCTGCTCGAAGCAGCAGTGAAGACATGGGTGTGCTGGTGTCACAAGTCACCGGCGAGTCCCGGGACCCACCCCTGTGTGTCTGAGAGCTCTGCGGAGCAGGGAGCAGTGTCCGCCCCGGCACAGTCGGGGCAGTGGCGGGAGAGCACTGATGTGCCCCCACTTGCGTCTCCCCAGGTGTGCAATCTTTCATGAACCAGGTGTGGAGGTCCCTGTGGGGATGTTGATGGGGGTGGGAGTTGCCTTTTTTCCTGTCCTCCCCCAGCCGGGGCAGCAGTGAACGCTTTGGCCGCTCTGTGTTTGGGGGTTCTGGTGGAGCCCCTTGTCCCCAGCTTCTCCCTGCTGTGCTCTCCCTGTTGGTGGGACCCGGGGCTGGGGTGGGCCGCCTTGTCCCTCAGAATCTCGGCGAGGCGGGGGCTTCCGCATCTCCCACTCTGAGCTGTCCGTGGCCCCCCCATTGCAGAGTGGGTTGTCCTCTCCAGGAGAAGCCTGGGGGCATCCCTGTGGCAGCTTCTGTGGCCCGTTTCCTCCGGACCGTGTCTTACAGCCAGGTGGCTGCTCTTATGGGCTTACAGGTTCCTTGGGACTGTGAGGGATTCGTCTAAGGCTGTGGCTTCCGTCTGTGTCGTGTTACTAGTAACTCAGCACTGATTCTTTTTGCCTGATCGATCTGATCATACGTGCTTTATGGCGCTCGAAAATTCTTTCGTTTTCCTTTGTCAGATGAACCCTTCTCTGTGTTCTAGGAGTGCAGGGGATAGTTTTCTTAATTTTACGTTGCTTTGGTGATTTCTTCTTTAAGGGGAAGTCCTCCTGTGCCTTTGAGCCTTGGTTTCCCCTCTGTGCCCTCCCCATCTGTCCAGCGAGGACCGGCCCTCTGCCCTGGCTCATCCGGGCTCCTCGGGCCTGTTTCTTCGCTGCCTCCCTCTTGCATGCTGTCACCACCTGCCGAAGCGCTGACTGACATTAAAGATGCCCTTGCGCGTCTGTGTCCTGAGACACTGTGGGCTCTCTGATGACAGCGACTGTGCCTCATTCATCTTTCTGTTCCCAGACTCTGCCCCGTGCCAGGGCCTGGTAATGTGCTCTCCATGCTTGTTCAAGAGTTATTTTCGGTTTGCCTTCTTGATGCTTTGTGAAAATTATAAGCTACAAGTTATGGAATATAGTGTATCATTTCCCTCATGGGAAGACCGAAACACTAAGTAAGAATTACTCCTCCTTTTTAAAATTGAATTTGTGTATTATTTAGCTGCCTTCTGAATCAAATAGGCGTGTGTGAAAACCAAGTCGCTGTTTACAGTAGTGCATCTATGGGAACATAGATTCTGGATCACGGAAAACGACCTAAAAATATACTCTCATAGGCAACCTGAGTTTAATCACAGCCAGCCTGTGTTTAGAAAAAATGAAGCATCATCTTGGTATTAAATTGCACAGAAAAGTCAGGTCGCCAGCTCTGTGTCTAGCTTGTGGGTATGGAGAATACTGATGCAAAGGAGTGTGCGGTGAGGTGTGTTGGTGGTGGTTTGGTCGCTTCCGGTGTATTATTACTTTTTCCCTGGTGTGAAGCCCATCTCTCCTACTTACCGACTGTGACCTAGGCAGCCTCCTTAACTGCGCTGAGCCTCATTTTTTCCAGATGTAAAATAGATATAATGGTAGTTTCTGACTCATAGACTTGTCACGATGCTTAAATGACCGAGTACTGGAAAGGCACTGGGCGGGTGCCCGGCCCACGGCCGGTCCCGGACACTTGCTATTCCTGAGGGTTTCGTGCAGCTGAGCTTCTGCGGCTGCTCTGTTTCTGTTCCTGTGTTTACTCCTTTGCTCAGGGAAGCCTCGCTGACATTCCCCATCTCCACTCCCTGCTCTTTTCCCCTCCATACCGCTCACCTCCTTGGACTTACCCAGATTTTCCTTCTTTACATTGTCCTCTTCTCCCACCGCTGGAAGGTAAGCCCCACGAGGGCAGGGATCTTTGCTTGGTGCCTAGAACATGCCAGGGTCTTGAAGTTGCTCTGTAAATGTTTATTGAATAAAAACTAAGAGTACTTAAGGTCAATCAGATGCCAGTTTTACAAATATTACGACTCAGTGTATCTGAAGCAAAAAGTGAAAGTAAAGTAAAATGAGAGACACTTGCATGTCAGAGAGACACTACAAGTTTCGGTGGGTTTTAAACTTTGAGTGTATTTTACATGGATGTATATAAATAGAAAAGAACAGAAAACAGTTGGAAAAGGTTTGAAAACATCCCTTCCCACATTTCGTCTCAGCCTCCTTTCCCCTGGACGCGAATGAGGGAGCTGGATGGGCTGTCTTCTCACGCCTTCCCACTCGGGCTCCCTGGCCGTTTCCCCAGCTCCCTTCCTGCCTCTCGAGTAGCATGAAGCTTCTGGCACAGCCGGGTCTGGGCTGCGTAGGCAGCCACCCAGGGCCCTGCGTGTCTCTCACCACGGAGGGCGGGCGTTGTTTCCAACAGCAGGACTGTTTTGGGCTCAGCTGTTGGCTTATGGTGCTTCTATCACGTGAAGCAGAGAGAGGGGTGCTTTCAACGTTGCCACTGAAAAAGCGTGGCCTGTTGCTTCTTTGCTTATTCTCACCTTCCATCACCACCCAGGCCCTCACTCTCAAATTCCGTGTCGTTTAAAGCTGAACATTTTTGGAGAGTGGTTTGGAGATTATCCTGAAAGATAAATTGCTTTTACTGAATATCCCTGACAGCTCCCCAGATCACTAAATTAATAGCAGTGAATGGAGAGATAAGTAAAACTAATGCTAGATTCAAGTTTCGTGCCGGGGGTTAGAATCGCTGTGCTTCCCAGGGTCTCAGGAGCCCACTCCTTCACCCCTCGTGTCATTTTCATGTTGCAGTTTTCCTTTATGTAAGTTCTACCTTCGTGTAGAAGTCTGCGGATGGGCTGTTAATAAACCTTTGTGATCGTGCGGCACCTCATCCTTATGAACTTGATGCACCTTTCTGTGTTATTTAAGTCTTAATGTGTTTTCTGCTCTCTTTAAGGTGGTGAAAGACTAGGTTTCGTGGGGGAGATTGCTGGAGCTTTTCACAGATGGGCGCTCTGGACAGCGGAGGGCGGGCAGTTTAGAAGCGGCCCAGCGCTGCGCTCTCCGGCATGGAGGGAGGCACCTCTGCTTACGTTAGACCTGCCCAGATGGTACTTGCGCTTCTCGGGTAGCTAGTCTCTAGAGCAGCCATCATTTCAGGGAGGTAGAGCAGGTACCAACATCTCATTTCACTTTAGAGAACTCCCAGGGAAGGTTGCTTTCTCAGACGTTTTTAAGAACACAAAGAACACCATTTACAGATTGCCTGTGATTTAAGACCTTGTCTTACTGTGATAAATCTTAAAGGAAAGGGATGTTCTTTTGAATAACAGAAATGCGGAAACTTGAAATTATTGGCACTCACTAGTTTTCTGGGTCGCCCACTTTGCCGACCGTCGTAAATATGCCTAAGCTTCGTGCGTCCAGAAGCAAAGTGGTCCCGCTCAGAACAAAGACCCGCCCCCGCGACCCCAGGCGGCCGCGAGCTGACCCGCCCTCCTTCCTCCGAGGCAGCTTCATGACCGGCAAACTCGTGCCACCTTTGGGCTCTTGAAGACCCTGGTTTCGGAGTCCAGCTCTCCCTTGTTTCCTTGCCCGTCACCCTTCCCTGCCTCTCTCCCTCTTTTCACTGAATCTGTGTGTTTTCCGGCTACATTCCTGACACTGTGCTAGATGCTGAGGACAGAAGGAAGACCCAAGTCTGCACAAAATGTACCCATTCTTTTGGCATCTACTCTGGCTGTGATGTTTCTAGGTGTATTTTCTAAAGACTTGGGCCTGTCTTCAATCTTCATAGTTTGGATTTCACTGTTTTATTTGCAGAATTTTGAGGGTTTTTTCCAACTCTGTTCTTGTTTCATTTTGCCTTTTTGCAAAAATTATTTCTTGTTTTTAGCTGATGTTATTTTTTTCTTGGTCTCTTTGAGATATATTTTAAAGTCAACTTTAAAGAGATATTAAAGGGGGAAGTATTTTAAGGTCATTTTCAGAGGGAGGTATTATTTTCATTTCCTCTGGAGTAAATTCTTTCTTGAATTGTAGATCTCATTGGTTCTCTCTTTAACATTAATGTTCTTTTTTAAAAATTTGATTTGCAGGCTCCTATTAAATAGGAACCTCCCCTCCCCTTCTACCTTTACCACTTGTTGTTAATGACTTTGTGGTTGCCACCACCCAGCCTCTAAAATATTCCAGTCCAGAACCATATTGTGGCTCAGAGTTTCCATCTAGCTCTGGCACCGGAAATCAAATTTGTCCAGTCAGTGGCAAACCTATCTGGCAGATCCTCCTATGAAGATGTGTCTGCTGCTGTGTGCCTCTCATTTTAGACAACTTAGCCTTCTATTAAAACAAACAAAAATTTATAGTTTCAGGCTGGCAGAAGCAGCTTTTTTCATCTTCCTCTCATGGGCTGCATAATTATGCCCCAGTCCTTGGTCTTAAACAGCAACTATGGCTGTGTCGGTGCTGTTAGCCCTGTTGCTCACGAGAGCTGAAATCCACCCCTGCCTGGTTCCAGCCTTGATCTCCGGCAGGTCCACAGCTGAGCCTCACCTACGCCTTTGTGTTTCAGCAGCTTCCGTGTTGAGTTAGGACTACACAGCTATGTATTTGAAAGCTTCTTCCTTTAAATTTCCTCGTTGCTCTGCTTAGAGTGGCGTGGATGGGGGTTGTGGCCTTAAAATGTGGTCACACGTTTTACTGTGTTGAAGGCACATGACAAGTATTCAGTGGTATTTCTTGAAGGGATGAGTAAATAATTGTTTTTGATTATTTAAGCTAAGGTGTTTGAACTTCATCTGAAAGCTGTGGGCAGCCATTATACTTTTAGGAGAATGTGACCTGATTAGGTATTATGTTTTGGGAAGATAGTTCCAGTAGGATGGAGGGTGGAGTTTAGAAAGGCCAGACAGGAGGCTAGGAGACCTGTTTGGAGAATATTGCCTCTGTGTAAAGGTCACGAGAGACCCGGCGTTGAGGGGGGTGGATTCACAGAGGACCCCGGAGTCACCAGGAGCAGTTTCAGTGTACTGGGCAGGATGTCCAGTGATGCCTGGACGTCCTTCACCTTCCAGGCCAGCCCTCTTTACTGACTGCGCCTCTGGTTACGTTGCTCACTGGCTGTTTGGAATAGAAGATTGAGCCTTTGTTTCCCTTGTTTCCACTGATCCTCAAGTCAGTCAAATGGATGTTTGTTAGATACATGTGTGGTACCCTCAAACGCACAGAAGAGTAAGGGCTGGAAGGGACTTTATTTAGGAGAAAGAAACTGAGGCCTAGAGAGACACATTTGTTGGTTACTGACAAAATAAGGAGTAGAGCCCTAGCATTTTAATTATTATCAGTAACTTCCTGTGTCACTTTCTTCTTGTTTCTCATTTATCTATCACACATCCATAAGCATCTTTTCCTTACCCAAGGCAATTTCTGTCATAACAAGTTAGTATTTTTCTACTTCTGAGGACTCACAAGTTCTAGTTCTTTCTTCCCCCCACTAAACTCTGACTTGGATTCTGATTATTTCCCCCCTTTACTCTGAAATCAGTTTCCTCTTGGTTTCACGTGTCTGTTTCCCTGACGTGCAGTACGCAGGTGCAGCCGTACGCAGGTGCAGCCGTCGTCCCCCCTCCCCCCCATCCTCGTGTACCTACTTGCTCACATCAGCTCACAGACCTCAGGGGAACAGATACTGACCTGCAGTGCAGCAGGTATCAAATTGGACAATATTCAAAAGAAAATAAGACATATATCCTGTCCAACGTGACGTTTGTTTTCCTGTAAAATCTAAAATTTGTACGACACAGCAGTTTCAATGTGGAAAAAAACCATGAAAACACAGCATTTTTTTCACATTTTGAAACTATGTGACTAATATCTTCTTATACACTTTTTTATTATAGAAGAATACTACTTTAAAAATAGTATTTAATACCACTAAACACATACTAAAAACACTAATAACAGTAATGCTATTGTTAATGATGTTTTCCTGTTAGAGACTACTTAAGTACATCTTGCTGAATTGCCTTAATCTTACGTTTACATCAGGTTTTCACATCATTTTGTTGTTGTGGGAATGGACCCTGTGTAGGACTAACACACAGGATTTAGGAAAAAGCGCCTGGAGAGGAAGGAGCGGTTTCGGAGTCACCATCCTCTCTGAGGAGATGTCCAGGTTCCGTGATACTGAAACACTTTGCTCTTTTTTATTCGTTCCCTCAAGAAATAGCACCGTGTGCCAGGCACCGGGCCAGGCGCACGGTGGAGAACAGGATGGGGTTAGTCTCTGCCTCTGAAGTTCACGGGTTCTTTTATGCATAATCTGCTTCTCAAGAGCATGAAATGCTCCAGAGGGAGCATATTAAGCAAATTGCTTTTCGGACACCACTCAGTTGAAGACAGACGTCTGTTTTGTTAATTTAGTGCTTAATCAGACTGCAGCGAAGGGTGTGCCTCAGTCAGGTCTCTGGACTCCTAATGGTCTGGTTTATGATCTTTCTTTTCATATCCTTTATTATTTCACAAAGCCTGAGTCACTCTACCCACTTCCTGGCTTAGAGTTCGCAGCCGAAGAAGTCGCACTCTTTTTAACCCTCTCTGCACGCGATAGCTGCGCTGTTTCCTTGAGCGTCTTCCTTGTGCCCTAGGCTCTCTTTAGATTCTCTAGAACTCTCTGCATCCTAGAGGATGTTCTTAAAGCATGATGATCAGGACTTCACGCCCCCCCCCCCCCCGTGCATGGGCGGTGGGACACTGCTTTCTGTTCTGTTTCTCTGCTCTTTTGGGGGAGACTCCACGTTTTCTTGGTTTCTCAGCATCAAACCAACGCCCGAGATCTTCGGAAAATACTTGGAACTCTGAGGATGTGGCTCCTGCCACTCTGTCTTTTTCTCTCCTGTCTTAAATGCACTATCTCCCTGGTCCAACTTGAAGGGTCTTGCCATTTTTCCAGCCTTTTCGGCAACTCCGTGAGATCTTACAATTAACTATTTCTAACGTGACTTTCACTTTTTGGAAAGACAATGAACGTTGGGAGATTTTCGTAGTCTACCTCCTCTCCCAGATTGTTTTCAAAACATTAAATAAAGAGTCCCTAAACTAGCCACGGACGGGATCTGCTTTTTGTATTTGCTCTCTCAGCTTATATGTTTTGTTCCTACTTTAGTTTTCCGTCTGTAAGTCCTCAATCTGCTGGGGTGGGGCTGCTGGGAAGGGACGGGGAGCCCCTGTTGGCAGATGAGATGGAATTTTTCTCCCACCGGCGGAGTTATTGTAATTGCTTTGTTAAAGGCATGTGTCAAGGCCTTTGACAATCTAGGTGAATCATATCCACGGTTTGATTTCCTCCTTACTCTTCCTTGCCCGTGTGCTTATTTAGCTCTTAAAGAATTCTGCAGAAGTAACGAGGCAATACCGACTCTCGCAAGGCCAGCTGTGTTTTCTGCCCCGCCCCATCTTCAGCCGCTCGTGGCTTCTGCTCATCACGCACCCTTTGCTAGATTTGTCACCATGAAGGTGACAACCCTCGTCTGAGCTCCCCTCCAGGGGCACTGGCAGTTACCTTGTTATGGATCTGCTGGCATCTTCATCAGAGTGAGTAGACTTCTACAGTATCATGCTTGCCCGTCGGTCTCGGTGACTTGTCTGCATTTCAGCTTTTCTCTGAGACAGAGGGCAGCTTGGTATTTACCACTGTTCCACCCACCTGCTTCAAAGAGCGGTTTGGGAATGGAATGCCCTTGTCCTGCCCAGCAAGCAGAGGGCAGCCTCCCACTGTCTCCTTCCCAGGCCCCTGCCGCCTGGTTCCCCCAGCAGCCTTCTCTAAACCCCGCTGCAGTTCTCATTGACTTTGGATCCTTGTCCTTGGACCCCACTTTGTTCTTTCTTGGACATTATTTTAAATTGTTCTAGTTTGATGAACGCACCGTTCCCGCTGTTTTCCCTGCTTTGGCTGCCAGTTTGCTGTACGGTTCTTGTTTGTCTTGAGCTTCGGGGTCTTCTTTCCAGGGCTGTCAGCGAAATATTTTCAACAGAACATCTAGGTCTCTTGCGAGATGTTACTGTTACCGAACTCAGGCTCAGCTGCTCGCTGCTCAAAAGCCAATAAGTCCAGAGGCAAGTGTCAGTAGAAAGGAAAGGCGCTTTCATCAGGAGAACCGGCAGAGAAGGAGAGAGAGAAGGTGGACTCGGGTCCCAAGGCCAGCTCTGAAGATTCTGCTCAGCCTTGGCGGTTTTTAAAGGGAAGAATCTCAGTGAATCGTCGAGGCAGGAGGCTGGGTTCTGCATCCTTCTCCATGGTGTGCAGACCCTGACCCTCTTCAGATGTTATTTTGCCGGAGTGATCTGCCTGCAGAGTTGCTAAGGGGACTGCTGGAGTACAGAGCTCGTCATTCTTGAACTGCTTAATTCTTTGTTCTTCTTTTAATCTAGGAAGAGAATCAACAGGCCACTTAGGTTCTTTCAGGGTTAGAGGGAAACAGAAATGGGCAAACAGGAAAGGGGCAAAAGAGCTGCTTTCATGTCCCCACTGTCAGACATCATTCCATTTCTACACGATTAGGGGTGAAGTGCGTCTTCCGTAGCTGCTTCTTGCTGACATAGGTGCCGTGTTCTCAGAGTGGGAGATGACGACATGGGTCCGTAGCATCTCTTTGCTGACAATTTTAGTTGCCCGCGCAGAGCAAGCTACAATTATTTTGATGCCCACAGAGATATAGGCTATTATGAGCACGAGTGTTAACCCCGTTCTCTCGAGGCCACTTGTTGGAATTGTGCTGGCCGTGGACTCAGTTCTGCTCAAGATGGAGCAGTTTATGTCATGGCTACAGTCTGGTCATCATGCACTTAGCTTGTCTCTCTGGCGGCAGTTACAGTGTCTGTCAGACAGCTCAGGACTGTGCATCCGAGCGAGTCTGTGAGTCTGTTGTCCTAATCATTAACAGCTTCGTTTCGTACCTGGGGGCCCTGCAGGGTTCTGCTTGGTTCCGTTACTTAGTGAAACAAGCCTTTTGTACATTTCCTGCCCCTCCCTCTCCGCCCCACCCCCCCGTGGCTTAGATAGTTTTTCTGTATTATTCCTTCTAAAATTAATACACTATATGCTATTTTTGGAAGAAAAAGTAGGTCAAGAGAAATGGAGGCAAAAAGGACAGAAAACAGTTTGTTCCACGTGACAGGCTGTTGTCGTGGCCACTCTTAAGCTGTGACGACTGACAGACACTCGGACACGACCGTCTCCGTGGGGTACAGCTCCCTGAGCTGCTTCCCTGCCAGAAGTTCTCGCTCTGCTTCGTCTTAACGAGATTCTCTTCCCGCCGAGAACGGCGACCTGCATTACTGCACCTGTGCACGTTGTAGCTTTCCAGACCCTCTGAACCATTTCAGGGCGTTCTCATTGTTTTGTTGTTGTTGCTGTTCTGATTGTCTGTGGACTAAAGAATGATTAGCTATTTAGATGCAAAGGTCAGTGCTGAATTCCTACTTCAGTGTTATAATAGTGGCCACTCCAACTGTAGTGACAGTAGTCAGAAGATAGCAGTGATGCTTTATAGTAATAGTGCACACGGTTTCGGTCCTCCTGTGCACAACCTGGGTAACTGCTCAGGCTTTGTCGGTACTGAGGGCTCCCCAAATCCCCATCGCCTGAGTGGTAGTGTGCAACGAAAATTAAATCCTGTAGTCATCTCTGGATTATCCTTAACAAATAGTTTTAATCCCTTAGTTAAACGTTTTAAGGCTGTTGGCTAAGTCCCCCTGATTTAGATAATCCCTCTATCCACTCCTGTGCCCTAGCCAGCAGTGGGCTTCAGGGCAGTTAGATCATTTCCTGTATGCGTGATCAAAATAATTCAGAAGATTAAAGTTGTAAACATTATAAACTAGGGCTCAAAGCTAGTTTGGTTATTCACTTTTTGATTGTACGTCCAGCTCTGGTGTCACATGAATGCTTTAGTGTACTTATGTGGTTTTGGTTCTTAGTCTTGGAGGTCAGGAATCTATCGATGATTCAGACCATAGAATAATCGAAGAGGTAACCGTGTGCCTTGACGTTTTGTGCATCAGCCCCCGACATGGCAAAGGGAGCTTGTTAATGGGGGGGGGGGGTTGTGAGCGAGACTGGGGGCTTTTCTTCTCGAAGCACGTTCTGAAATACTGGAATCTGTCACCCCCACCAATAGAGACACCCTTGCCCTTGCTTAGGCTGTCGACTTCCGCAATCTGAGGAAGCCTGTGGATATTCTCAGGATAAGTTCGTTACAAGTGTTGTAACACAAAGCATAACACTGAAGATTACAGAGGAAACTGACTCGATTCATATGTTCACGTCACAGTATTTAAAAGCCAGGCTTGTGATCCAGCGATGTGACAATGTGGCACAGTGGTAGAGCAAAGCCTGAGGTGGGTCCGATAACCCCCGAGCCTCCAAAGCAGCAATGGGCAGAGTGACACTGAGAGGCCCCCAGCAATCCTGCCCCCGTGACAGACAGCGGGAGTGCCACCTGGTGCTGTTACTCTGGGGATCGTTGCCTGCACTCAAACCTGAAGGAGGTTCTAAACCTCAGGTAGACTTCAGTGAAAATGAAGGTGTCTGGTTTCTCACCCCAACCCCCTTGCCCCCTTCAGTTCTATCCAGGGACCCTGTGGACCCTTGGCCAACTGTCCCAGTGTGATTAATTTCACAGGCAGGCTTGCTTCTTACTTCTGCTTGCCTGTAAGGAATCTCTAGAAAAACTAGATCGTTACTCTCGGTGCCCTCGTCCCATGTGAAAATCATGGCAGGTTTTTGTTTTTCACCAGCTGATAAGCCTCTATAAAGTGGGCAGGAAAAGATGTCTGATGTGGCTCATTTGTGATAGGTGGAGTCACAGTATTTGTAAGTTACGATTTTCTGTGAAACCAGGGGTTTAGTTTAATTGTAATCTTTGTTCTTGAGTTATAGCCTATCTTCATTGAGAAAGCAAGAATGGGATCAGAGGTTCTTGGAGGTTACAGCAAATGGCAAGGAACTGGATCACTGAAGTGGGGGGAGAGCCCAACATTGGCAGCAGTGAAGATTCTCAAATTGAAGGACTGTCCTTGACACCGTCCTTTCCATGTCAGTGGACGGAGGAGCTGGCAGGTTTGGGAAGCAGTACAGTGTGGGCCTCAGGGCAGAATCCTGCTCTAAAGAAAGCTGCGCTTTAGGCAACCCTGAGACTAGGGAGACGGATTAACCAACATTTCAGTTTGTCTTAATGGATAAGAAGTAAACTTGTGAAGAAACGTGCCCCACGTCTGTTCCACAAAAGTCTCACGTCCTGCCATGTGCTGAGCAGTCGGGTGAGAGTAGAGAGCCCTGGCCCCGCGTGGGCCGTGGACGGATGGCTCTCACCAGGTCAGAGTCTTCAGGAGTCTGGGGTGGTGTCTTGTCCAAACACGGTGAACGTTCCGATTCACCGTGGGAGTTGTTAGTCACCTTGAAGTATTTCAGAAACTTACGGAAACTACGTATGAAATTACGCTGGGCATAGGAAGGCTCACAGAGACGTGTCCTTTGTTTAGTCTGGCTAGAATTCATCACTCCGGTGGACTAATAACCTTACGATTGTTAGATGTTTCAAATTATCATTATAAATGTTTTTGAACAAAAAATATAATTGTGGTAAAACAAGGAAAAATCATAAAATTGGGCTTACGAATGTCGGGAATGAAAGGTTCTGCGCTGGGCCTTGGCAGGGCTGGAGGCACAGAGAGCTGAGGCTGGGTGTGAGTCCCCAGGGAGGAGGCCGGTTGAAGTGATGCCCTTCCTCTGTTCTGTTCCGCCTGCTGAACACGCTGCAGACCGCATCCAGGGCCTCCTCCAGAATGGCCTCTCCTGCTGTTTACTGATCAGTTCCTTCTGTTTCCGTCCCTTTCCTCCGTCTGAACTGGAGGCCCTTGACCTCCCGGCGTGGGCAGAGGGCACTGTCTGTCCTATGGCTCGTGCTGCCCCCATGAGGACGCCCCCATCTTCACCTGCTCACGTGGGCCGCCGCCTCCCTGAGCCCTTCTTTCCTCTGTCCTGCTCGTCTCTCCTCTAGGGTTCTGTCCCCCGCCCCTCAGTCCCTGTGCTGTCGCCTTGTGGCCCCTTCACTCCCCTTTCTGACCTGTTCCCGGCAGGCAGGTGAGCCCCCCTGCTGCTACTCAGGGCACGGTGCCCTGCTGCTCCGGGGGCTGCCCTGGACGGGGATGCGCCCTCCCCAGGCCCCTCGGGGAAGCCCTCGGGGTCCCTCCGGGCCGCGCCTGCCTTGCCCTGACTGCCCTTCCGCTAACACAGTTTTGTGTCTTGGCCCAGCTGCTAAGGAACCGGCGGCTCTGGAGGGCGGCTGCTCGCTGAGAGCCTGATACACGTGGAAAGGGATGTTTTATTGTTGTTCTCCTTGATTAATAACTTTCACTTGCAGATTCCAAGTCCCGAGGAGCAGCGACTGGCGCGGCTGCCTGTGCGGTCCCAGCATCTCCAGCTCCCGTGTTTCTGGGAGTCAGATGCTGCAGGGGCGCCCTGGCCTCTGGGGCGTGTCTTTTCCCACATACAGTTCTTCTGCAGCAACGATCTTCTCTTTTTCTGAGGTGACATCTCTAGTCAGGAAACTGGGGCTCCTTCGTTGGGGTTTTAAAACTCAAATTTGCTGCCTATGTGAACTTCACTGCATTATTAACTGTATGATAGGGTCATTGAGAAATTACGTGTCCACACTTCAGGGCTCGGGCTGTCACGTTCGTTCAGGTTCTGTTTCTGGAGCACCTTCTGTGAGACGGGCAGGCTTCTCACTGGTAGGAGAACAGAACAGACAGACACACACACACAAGCAAGCAAGGCTCCTGTGCTGGGGGGCTTCCAGGCAGTTGACGACTTGAGGGTCACAAGGCGACTGCCCTGGGGAGACCCCCTCAGGGAGGGGTGAAGCGGGCCGTCTGCTCCGGACGGTGGAATCATCATTGTTCTTTGCTTCCTTTGGTGTGAGGCCTCGCGCTCTGAGCCAGGCCTGCCGGGACCGCAGCCTGCTACAGTGAAAACACTTCCAGAATTTACGTTCCAGTCTGCAGGCTGTGCGGAAGTGCAGGGCAGACCTTCAGTTCCTGCATCTGGGTCCCCACAGCCCTCGGGGGACCGTTCCTAAATCGCTGTTGTCGTTGTTTCAGGAAAGGCTGTGATTTACCACTTCTCTCTGAATGAGGATAATTCTGGGGATATCTGTGTGTATCTCTGAATGTCGATAAGGGCAATCTGCTTTATATTTGAACTTAAATTTACTGTTTTCCCGTGGCTTCAGATGCCCTGGTTCTTGGAAGCTCTGTGACTGCTCTGACAGCACCTGGCGGGCGAATGTGTCGGCGACCAGGTCTTTGGTTATATCACCAACCTGCTTCCTCCACACCCGTTTCCCAGCTGTGGCCTAAGATGGTCTCCTTTGCTCTGAATTGTACATCGCCATGTGGTGGAACCGTTAAGGCTTCGTCATATTTGTTATGCTAAAGTTTTGAAGTTTACATAGAATTTCACTTACCTTGCTCCTTGAAATTTTACCTATTTCAGTACGATTAAATTATCAACCTTCTTCTATCATTCTGATAGCCCATTTTTTTCTACTCGTTTTTGTAGTTTTATTTTGATATTTGTGTGTTTGACATTTAAATCTCAGTAGCTAACATGCTGTCTTCACTCATCCAGCAAATACTGGACAAGCTGTGTTTCAGGCACGGGGGGTTCCTGTAGGACTAGAGCGCATCCCCGCTCTCGGGAGCTTCGTTTTAATGGAGGAGATGGTGAGTAAGTAATCAGATCAGCGTGAAGGCTGGATAAACGGAGATGAGGGGCTTTGGGCCTTTTAGGTAGACAGGAAGGCAGGGCAGGCCCCTGTGAAGGGGGGGCGTTTGCACAGAGATGGGGGGGCAGAGACGGACCGGCGCTGCACACGGAGGGGCCGCGAGTCCAAGGCTGAGGCCGCAGTCGGCGGGGAGGGGCCGCAGTTGAACTTGCTGGGGCTCCTGGGGTGCTTCCTGTGAAAGGGGGCCGGCAGGGAAGTGGGCAGACACGCTTAGGGCCCGTGAACCCTGAGGGCGGAGGAGTCGTCCAGGCTCCCTAGGGTTCTGTTGGGAGCATCAGGGGAGTACGTGCCATTTCAGCAGAGGGAGAGGGGACAAGCGAAGAGCGCTTTGGGGGCAGCATCAAGAATTCCGTTCAGGTCAGGTGAGTGTGAGATGATGTCCTCAGATGGGACGAGACATGAGGCCTCTGCTCAGGGCCGGGCAGGCCTGCGCACAGGAGTTTGATTTGGGACAGCTGGTGGGGGAGGGGAGAGAAGCAGTGCTGAGCCCGGGGCTGGAGAGGGGGTGGCCGGGTGGCACAAGAGCCCGGGAAGCTGCCCCCCACGAGTGGGGGGAGAGCTAGGAGGATGCGGGGTTCCGAAGCCACGCCAGAAAATGTTGCTACAAGGGGAGGGCGGGACGGTACTTGCAGGCTTGGGTGTTTTGATCCGTCCGTTTTTTGTTCTCCCTGCTGGGTGAGGTCAGTGTCTGCTGTTGTCCGAGTCCTCAGGCCTCTGAAGGGGTGGGCTGTGTCGGGCTGGAAATACACTCCAGAGCCATCCTGTAGTTCTGAGAAAACGTGGAAAATAATGATAACAATTTTGAAAACTACTCAGTCTTGGCTCGGAATGTAACTGTGGTTCATTTCAGGGGTCAGAAAGCTTTTTCTGTAAAGGGCCAGATAGTAAATATTTTCACTGCTGTTACAGTGTGAAAGCAGTCATAGAAAACACATCAACCAATGAGTGTGTCTGTATTCCTAGACGCCTTTAGGACAAAAACAGGACAGAGACACGTTTGGCCCACGGGCTGTATGTGACTTTCCAGACCCCTGATGCTTTGATGTCTTTCAGAATATGACACTTGTAACTCTTAGGGGTTTATGAAGCTGAAAGTACTATTCTCATGTTTTCCTTTTAAAGGAAGCCACTTAATTTGTTACTCTGTATTGTAAACACTTTGTGGACAGTTGGATTTGATCAGCCAATCCTACTCCCCAACACTTTAAATACCAAGCGTGCGCTTAAGTCTTGGTGGAGTTTCCTTAAATCTGTGTACATGGAGCCACACCCCACCCCATGCTCCTGCCTCAGTTACTTTTTTCAGCCTAAGTGCTTTTAATTCTTTTCCATGATTTATGTTCTTTGAAGAAGAACCTATGAATTATCTAAACTGGGTTCCCTAGCATATGTAAAAGCTTTTAAGGTGTGCAAAGGCTTCTTAATCTGTGTTGCAGTGATTGAGGGTCAGCGTGCACATAACATAGGATCTACGCAGCATACGCACCACTAGCCGTTCTCTTCATGTAGCTGTTTAGATAGTGTGTATACACATGAAGAAATAGCCAAAGAAAGAAAAAAACCAATGTTCTCTTTGCTGTTCAGACTTGGGTGATCCCATCCAAAGGATGAACAATATTACTGGGTATGAATTTATATGTAAAAATATTTAGGTCCTGGCTTGACAGGTTCCTAGTGTGAGAAAGGAGCTCCTGGTGCAGCGGGGCTTCACCTGCAGCCCGTGAGCCCCTGGAAGCTGTAGGCCACACTGCGTGTGTGTGTGCATGCGTGTGTGTGCGTGTGGGTGCACGCTTGCACACGTGTGCATTTCTCTGTCTTGTCCGAGTGTCCGAGGTTGTCATGAGACCCCGGCAGAGTCCGCCCCCCGGGATGGCCGTGCCCCGCTTCCCCAGCGAGCGCCTCGCCTGTCCGCACCTCAGCCCTGCTGCTCCCCACGTTTGTGTGACTTCATCAAGTCAGTTTCTTTGAACCTCAGGGCCTGCTTTCTCTTTCTCCTAGAATTGTAAAGCTCCAAAAAAAAGCACTTTTGAATTGTGAAGTGTCCTATAAGTGTTTGTCTGTGGCGTTATACCACGAGAACACTGCATCCAGGGGGAGCATTTGAGTGGTTGGAGTGAGCTGGGGGGAGGGTGGTCTCAGCAGGTGGTCCCAGAGCCCCGATACCCCGTCGCCTGAGGCCTGCTCAGGGCGCTGTCCCCTCAACCTGGGCCACAGCTTTTCCTGAGAACAAGATGGCCCAGTACCAAGACTATTTGTTGGGGAAAGAATAGCCTTTTCAGCAAATGTTGCTGAGACAACTGGACATCCATATGCAAACATATGATATATAAAAATTAACTAGAACTGGGGAGTGGGCAAAATGGGTGAAGGGGGTCAAAAGGTACAAACGTCTAGTCATGCAATAAATAAGTAGTGAGGATGTAAGAGCAGCATGGTGACTAGAGTTAACAATACTGTATTGTATATTTGAAAGTTGCTAAGAAAATAGAGTCTAACGGTTCTCATCAGAAAAAAAGAATTTTTGTAACTGTGGTGATGGATATTAACTAGACTTATCAAGGTGATTATTTTGCGATATACACGTATATCAAGTCATTATGTTGTACACGTGAAATTAATATAATGTTGTATGTTAATTATATCTTAATGAAAGAAAAAAACCACAATGACATACCATTTCACACCCACTAGGACGTCCATAATCAAAAAGCCAGACCACGAGAGGTACAGGTGGGCGTGGAGAAACTGGAGCCCTTATCACTGCAGGGGAGACTGAAGTGGTGCGGACGGTTTGGGAAACAGTGTGGCAGGTCCTCGAAATGGTACACACACGACTCTAGGTATAGATCCCAGAGAAATGAACGTATGTGTCAAAGAAGCCAGTCACCAACGGCCGCGCGTTAGACGTGGCCCTTTAGATGAGATGCCCAGAACAGGTAGACGCGGAGAGACAGAAAGTGGGCCAGTAGCTGCCAGGCTGGGGATGGACGCATGGGAAATGAGCGCCGATCGGTACAGAGTTTCTTTTGGGGATGAGGAAGACGTTCTGGAATTAGATGGTGGTGATGATTGTAGAATGCTGTGAATATACTGAAAACCACTGAGTTGTCAACTTTAAAGGGTGAATTTATGGTATGTAAATTTCATTGCAATAAACTGTTACGTAAAAAGAGTGAAACAGCCCCAAATCTTGCTTTCTTGGCTTTGAAAGATTGTGGGTGAAACATACTTTTTTCTGTTTTGTCTCATGGTTGCCTGTGAGCTTTACTGACCTAGAGAACAGGGGTGAGTCTGTGACCTGAGTCAGGTCCCTGACGGGCAGGCCTGGAAGTTCCCTGAATGCCCTGAGCCAGGGACAAGGTGGCAGAAGGAATCGGGGGACACTCGGCCCAGAGAGGGGCTTCCAGGGGAAGCTGAGGCCTCAGCAGACGATGGGGAGTATGGCCGCGTGTCCAGCTGTATTTGGCCTGTGAATAAACCAGAGACGGAGAATTTCAGCGTTATTAGTTTAGGAGATTTGAATATTCGGTTAATTTGTTTATTGTGCTTAGAAATGATTTAAGAAAAAAGCACATCAGTCACATTCATTTTTAAAGAAAACATTCGAGAACTGCAAAACACTGAATTATTCCTTAACACACTCTTCTTAAAAGTCAGTCAACTCAATATGCATTGGCATCTTTCTGTATTCAGTGTGTTTTATAATTAAAAGATATGTCATGTATATAGTATACTAAAAAGTCAATCTTGTAGCTTAATTAAAAATAGAAAATAAAACAATTCTTTTTAAAATCAACTGTGTTCTCATCACATGTTCTCAAACTTACCTGTGCATAAAAGTCAACTGGGACTCATTAAAAATGTGGGTTTCCTAGGCTCCCCAAGAGATTGGTTCCACCTGAATTTTTCAGGAACACCCAGGTCATTCTGAGGAGCAGAGGTGTGCACTTTGAAAAGCACGGCCCTGGGGACTTCAGCCTGGAGTTAGGAGGTGATGTACGTGGCCAAAGTGTTCCTCATGTTACCGTAGGTCATTAATACCTAGTTCTTAAGGTATTTTGCAGCCACTTGATGTTAGAAGCAGATGACATCCATATTCTGATTCTGCTGCGAGAGAATAATATTTCCTCACAAGCATAATGTTTCACAGTAGGAGAAGTTGCGGTCTGTCCCCCCTGAAGCGCCTTTGTCGCTGGTGCCCGTTCACGTGGTCCCGTGTTCCCCTGCGCCTTTGTTGCTGGCGCCCGTTCACGTGGTCCCGTGTTCCCCTGCGCCTTTGTTGCTGGCGCCCGTTCACGTGGTCCCGTGTTCCCCTGCGCCTTTGTTGCTGGCGCCCGTTCACGTGGTCCCGTGTTTCCCTGCGCCTTTGTTGCTGGCGCCCGTTCACGTGGTCCCGTGTTCCCCTGCGCCTTTGTTGCTGGCGCCCGTTCACGTGGTCCCGTGTTCCCCTGCGCCTTTGTTGCTGGCGCCCGTTCACGTGGTCCCGTGTCCCCCTGCGCCTTTGTTGCTGGCGCCCATTCACGTGGTCCCGTCTTCCCCTGCTCTCTCCAGATTTCTTTTGACTTGGCTGAATACACTGCGGACGTCGATGGGGTCGGCACCTTACGGCTTCTGGATGCAGTGAAGACCTGTGGCCTTATCAACTCTGTGAAGTTCTACCAAGCCTCAACAAGCGAGCTTTACGGGAAAGTGCAGGAAATACCGCAGAAAGAGACCACTCCTTTCTACCCGCGCTCGCCATACGGTGAGGATGCGCACGGGCTCGGTTCTCTGTGCTCCTGGGGTGCTTCCGCCTGGACGCTGTTCCTGTCTCGTGGCTGAGGTCACGTGGTGTGAGAGCAACGTTGAAGCAACCTAACGGGGCCGGACTTGCTGGTCAGACATCTTTGTGTTGTGCTCACCGCAGGTTTTTTTTTTAATATATAAATTTATTTATTTATTTATTTATTTTTGGCTGTGTTGGGTCTTTTTTTCTTTTTCTTTTTAACACCTTTATTGGAGTATAATTGTTTTACAATGGTGTGTTAGTTTCTTGTTTATAACATCATCGCAGGTTCTTGCTGCCGTCTCCTCCAGGGTGAAACCTGCTGCACTGCTTCACCCTTCCAGATGGGCCGCTTTAAAAGGAAAATTAGTTCCAGCAAGATTCTTTTTACTGAACTGTTGAGGTTGTGCTGAAGTGATACGGCCTGGTGTTTTTGATTCCATTTCCCTGATGAAATTCTCCCTGAGCTCAAACCCTTAAACAAAAATGATAAAAATTGAAAGCTGCTAGAATATTAAGCGCCCGTATTTTTCACTTCTTAATTCTTTAAAACTAAGAAAAAGGGGATTAGACTTAAGAAAGGTCAGTTTGATATACTGCACACACTACAGTTGAGTGAATTAGATTGTGAAGGAACGAACTGTGATTATTACAGAAGGACGAAATTCTTAAGTATTTCCTTGTCACGTGGTTAACTGGCAAAGAAACCTTTATTTTGTCTTTGGCTTTTGAATCATTTTTTTCTCTATGTTGATACATTACATATTGTAAATACTGCACCTTGTTACTTGTTTAAGTGAAAATGGTTGTCTTTTATAATAAGACACTGTCTTTTATAACAATCACTGTCTTTTATTTGCTTTTAAAAAATTATTCCAACAGGGGCAGCAAAGCTCTATGCCTATTGGATTGTGGTGAACTTCCGGGAGGCGTATAATCTGTTTGCAGTGAATGGCATCCTCTTCAATCATGAGAGCCCCAGGAGAGGTTGGTATAGGTACTGATGGGAAGAGAGTGTCAGGCTCCACGGCAGGAACGTCACACGTGTGTGTGTGTGTGTGTGTGTTCTGCACGTGTGCTGTACAGACTGGGAATGTTTCACATCTGTTTTTAACTATGTGAATGTCAGAAGTGGTAAATGAGGAAATGTAAACCCAACCTTAATCACCTATTAACTTTGTTAGAGTTTTTATTCAACGTGGTGCCGAGCAGTGTCCCAATTTTACCATTTCCTTTGGTAGGTCGCATCAAGTGAGTTTTAACCCGAGTGTCAGGAAGTGTCCTTGGGATGCAAGGAGCTGAGCAGGAGCCAGGGCTTGTTCCCCAAGTCACTGTCACTCATGAAGGCTCTACCTGTGGCGTTTTTACTTTGAATCCATTGGATATTCAGTATTCTTATTTTACATTCCATTTAAACAGACATCCAGAAGTTTCTGTGCTTCTAGAGTATGTCTTAAGATACGTTTGAAATCACTTCTTATATTTAGAATCGTTATTGGGTTTTTTTTTTTCAGAAAATCATATTTGTTTGCATTGGCTTGTTTCCTTTTCGTGGTTGTCATTGAGACTATTAGCAACATGCCAGCTCTCCTGCTGCAGATATTAGGTTTTAAGTAAGAAAATGTGTACTCCTTTCATTACTTCTGACTTGCTGAAGCATGAGAAATCTTTACTAAACATGTGCACTCTACAAAGTAAAAGTTACCTGTATAATCTAATTCTAAGAAGTTTTATTAAATTTCACTATCATTTAGCGTTTTAGCTTGAGAATGAATGAGAAATCCAACGTCGTAAGTTGTTTCATGCCCAACAATTAGTAATGCTTATAACTTCGTCAATGAAATTTTATGTGACTGTGTAGCCACGTAATTAAACCAGCAAGTCATGAGGAAAGATTAAAGTGACATTTATACAGGTGTGTTTAGTGGCAATACATTATTTCATAATTGCATAGGTTAAAAATTCCCACGATGGGCTGTGGAAGCTGTTGTTGGAAAGGAAAGTGAGTGACAGGGCAGCCAGGAATGTTTCTTTCACTCAGCTCCATGGTTCTGGATGTCCTGACTAGAGGGGAGGAGAAGGAAGGCCTCAGCTCTCCTTGCCTCCAGACTGGGCGGCAGTGTTGGGGATCGACCGTCAGGCCTCCTCAGTCGCAGACGTGTTGGTGCATTTTGTCTGGGTTTCTGTGCTTCCCCCCTCAGCTTTTCCACTGGCAAAAAAGAAATACAGCTCAATTGTTTTGGGTGAGGTTAGGATAGGGAAAAACATTTAGTTGTAGAAGAAGGAGACAAATTTAAATGTAACCCCCCATCTTCTATTTGCATATCTCCTAATGAGAACTTTTTTCGCTTTGTTGATATTAATCACTTTTTTAAAAAATTTATTTTAAAAGTAATATTTCTTTTTAAAAATTAATTTTTTTATTGAAGTATGGTTGATTCAGGTGTTTGTTTCAGGTGTACAGCAAAGTGATTCAGATATAGATATATATAAAATTTTCAGACTCCTTTCCCATATAGGTTATTACAAAATATTGAGTACAATTCCCTGTGCTGTACAGTAGGTCCTTGTTGTTTATCCATTTTATGTATAGTAGTGTGTATGTCAATCCCAAATTCCTAATTTATTCCTCCCCTCCCACCTTTCCCCTTTGGTAACCATAAGTTTGTTTTCTATGTCTGTAAGTCTGTTTCTGTTCTGTAAGTACGTTCATATGTATCATTTTTTTTAGATTCCACATATAACTGGTATCATATGATATTTGTCTTTGCCTGACTTACTGCACTTAGTATGATAATCTCTAGGTCCGTCCATGTTGCTGCAAATGGCATTCTTTCTTTCTTTTTTATGGCCCAGTAATATTCCATTGTATATATAGGTACCACATCTTCTTTATCCATTCATCTGTCAGTGGACATTTAGGTTGCTTCCATGTCTTGGCTGTTGTAAATAGTGCTGCAATGAACATTGGGATGCATGTATCTTTTTGAATCATAGTTTTGTCTGGATATATGCCCAGGAGTGGGATTCTAGGATCATATGGTAGTTCTACTTTTACTTTTTTAAGGAACCTCCATACTGTTCTCCATAGTGGCTGCACCAATTTACATTCCCACCAACAGTGCAGGCGGGTTCCCTTTTTTTTCTCCACACCCTCTCCAGCATTTATTATTTGTAGGCTTTTTGATGGTAGCCATTCTGACTGGTGTGAGGTGATATCAAATGGGACCTAATTAAACTTAAAAGCTTTTGTACAGCAAAGGAAACCATAAACAAAATGAAAAGACAAGGTACAGGGTGGGAGAAAATATTTGCAAATGATGCAGCTGACAAGGGATTAATCTCCAAAATATACAAACAGCTCATACGGCTCAATAGCAAAAAGCAAACAACCCAATCAAAAAATGGGCAGAAAATCTAAGTAGACATTTCTCCAAAGAAGACATACAGATGGCCAACAGGCACATGAAAAGATGCTCAACATTGTTAATTATTAGAGGAATGCAAATCAAAACTGAAAGTAATGCTTCTTTTTTTTATTTTAAAGAAAAGTGAACAGTACAGGAGGGTATAAGGAGAAAAGAGTTCCCTCCCTCACACCGACTCCCAGCCCCATCCTCAGGCCCACTGTTGACTTCCCTTCAGAAGTGGCGCAAGCGTCTCCACGTCAAACATAATAGGTGTCCACCTCCATGACAGTAGGTAGTTCCATACATAATGTTCTGCGTCTAGGGCTGACTGTTTCTTAAAAACATGACCTGTAGCACACACCACTTTGTTTTGTTTTATTATATATCTAAACCAATGATATCTCATTCTTTATTTCATTTATATACTCGAATAATGGAAAATAATTAAAATAGAGTATATGTGAAACTGATGTGATACTTATCTGATATCTAATAGTTAATACTTAGAGCATTTCTTGAAACTTGAAAATTAATTTTCATATTAAATTAATCTGATAGTAGTATTGTTGTTTTGTCACAGTTAATTGTTATTTTTTAAGGAGGTTCTTTGCCAGACTGAGAATTTCTTCATGGTAGGGACTACATTACGTTCTTAAGTCAGCAGCGTCTAAAACAGTGCCTACCTGCTAATAAGCATTCAGTAAATATTATATAGGTTTCAGGTGTACACCACAGTGATTCACAGTTTTTAAAGGTAATACTCCATTGTAGTTATTATAAAATATTGGCTATATTCCCTGTGCTGTGCAATATATTCTTCTAGCTTATTTGTTTTATACATAGTAGTTGGTAGCAAACTGTTTTGAAGTAAAGATTCTGTCTGATATACTTTAGTAAATACCCAGAATTCACTTTTAATTGCCGCTAGCTTGTACGCCTGTGATTGCTCTAGTACTTTGAGTGAGTTTATTTTCTTAAGTAGGTTGAGCATTTGTCTGCACCTCAGTCCTTCCACCCTGTTATCTCGGGGAGCACTTTTTTCTAGTTGCTGCAGTGGTAGACCTCGGTCTCGTCTAAGGTACATCATCACAAACGCCCGATTAAGTAGAGCCCAAATGGATGCTACTTTTTTGGGACATGTACTTTTTCTCTAACAAAAAACAATTGGCAAGGCCCATTTTGACTGCATGAATAACATTTCATGAGAATTCCTGACTTTAAAAGGTATGGAAGAAGTATTTTTTAATACAAAGATATTCTAGACCAGAGCTTGGCAAACTGGCTGGTGGGCCCAGTCCAGCCCACCTGGTTATTTTTGTAGGTGAAGTGTCCTTGGAGCCCGGTAACGTCCAGGTGTTACACAGTATCCGTGGCTGCTTCCACAGTGGAGGCCTGGGTCCTGCAAAGCCCCAAATGTTGACTGTCTGCCCTCTAAGAAAACGTCTGCTGCCCCCCTCCCCCCAGGGGAATAGTTAGATCCTCAACAGCAAGAAACGGTTCACGTGGGTTTAGTATGGGATTCTCCCGAGGCCGCAAGATAGTCTGATAGAAAGATTTCCAATAAACATTAAAGTCACATTGAGTCAGAAGTTAACCCACCCGTAGCAGAACTCCTGAAGTGTGTTGTCAGTTGGGGGTTCCCCTGTGCTTTGCCGAAGTACCAAGGGGGCACCCAGGTGACCTGGCAGCTGAGCGGGACCCAGCAGTCCTCCCTTCAGGACGCGCTGTCACCAGGCTTCGCCCGCAGTGTGTGTCTTTTCTCCTTTGCAGTCCTCGGTGGTTCTCTTTAAGGTTGCTTACTTCGTTATGTGATGAGAAGTTCATGGTAGCTCTGAAGGTAGTCAGGGTCACCTGTGGTTGGCACAGAACTGACAGTGGGGAATCACTGATCTAGTGAAGAAAGCCATGATCCGGGGACGGGGCCCGTTTCCCTCTGCCATCTCTGCCCATTCTTTCAGTGACGGCTGGTTGGTTCATGTGCTCATGCTTTAGGTTTGCTTTTTAGAAAGTGTAGTCACTTGAGTAACATTTACTGCAAATTAACAGTGAATGATAGTTTAAATTCTAGAATTATATGTCCATAAAGGCATGAAAATGTCTGTATCATCATGTGTTCTGTGAATAACTACCACTGTGTATTATATGATGATATTCACAGACATGAACATGGTGCTTTTATTCATAAGCACTCAACTTGTCAAAATAAAAACATGTTCTGTTTAAATTAGGAGAATAGTTGCTTTATTTCACGGATAAATTGTGCAGAACTGGACACGTATCTGAAAAACTTTTTCTTCTCCTTTTGTTTCTCCAAACTTGAACTTCTTTATCTGTTTAACTTACGTATTTCTGCATCTACATGTACATAAATACGTGTAGCATTCTGTTAGCCACAGATGTGGCAGTGGTGCCACCTTTCTGCTGAAAATACAGATTTATATATTCTCTATTTAGGAGATAAAGGCTGTATGTATTGTCTAGAACTGTTACATTTTTTTCTGTGAGGAAAACGTCATATGCAAAAATCTTTTTGCTTTTATTGCTGTTTCTTTGAAAAGCTAATCAGTTAATAAGACTGATGTCACAAAGTTGTTAACTATATAAATTAAACTATGTAAAAAATACTGAGAAATTTTAAAATTACTTGAAAATAGCTCACGTAAAGAAAGTAGCTTCTTTTCAAATACATTGCTTATCATAAGAAAATCTGAGATTATGCTACAAATTGGAACATTAAAAGCAAGCCTATTAGGAAAGCCATTGTACCCATGAGCTGTTTTGTTGCATTTTTAATACTCTAAAGGTACTTCTAGAAATATTTTGACAAACTTGTATAACTTACACATTTCTTTATGTGCATATGGAAATTCACACATACTTCTAGTTTTTTAAATTTTTTAATTTAAAAATATATATTAGCCCATGAGATGATATCCTTTCTTTGAAAGAGCTTTTAGGGAAAAAACAGTGGACATCCACCTGTATATGTTCTCCCCAAATACCCTCAGAATTTATGAGCTAGAAAGGAATTTAGAGATCTTTCCATCCCATTTGTCTCATCAATGAAGAAGCTGAAGCAGCATGAGAATGAGTTGTCCAAGGTACAGCACTAACAGCTGTCAACACTGAGGCTAGACATAATCATGGGGATGGGAGGAATGACATAAACATTGCTCGTGTCTGTAGAAAAAGCACGTGGACACATTTTGGAGTTGGCGCTGGAGCAGAGCTGGGGCTTCGCTATGGAATGAAGCGACGGCTCGTGTCTTTGGTAAAAGCCATGAATTCATCTGGCTGAATGCAATGTGCCTTTCAGATGTTTAGCAGAAATAATCACAGTACAACATTAGTTTTATGAGATTAAAATACAAATGTGATATGAAGCAAAAAAACTCATCTTGAGTATCACCAAGAGTTGGCCAGGAGAAAAAACAGAGCTAATACAAAATACATTAAAATCGTGGCAGTGAAAAGTGATAAAGTACTTTAAATATATCCGTAATTAACAGTTTAAGAGTCCCACAAATGCATGGTGTACTGCTACTGTTTAGGTATCAAGCCATTTTTAGACGCTGTAGCACATTCCTGTAAATATGGGCTTCATAAGAAATCATATATAGCTGTCTAAACACAGTATTCAGCTGACTGGGAGAATCTGGCATTTTAAAGGTTCAGGAACTTGTAGTTTTAAGTTTTAGACTTGAGCTTTTTTTTTTTTAAACCGCCAAGTATTTTACTTCTTAAAATGTCTAACTATATTTATTATCATAAGTTAATCTTTAGATTTTTTAAAACTATAATTCCTGTAAAAATTAACTACCTAAGTCATAATAAAATTTTGGGTAATTTTCCCCTTTATTTTTCGAAAGATTGTCCTTTATTCATTGCTGTAAAGATAAGATTAATACTCCAGGTTAGAGGTTCTCAACTGGGGGTGGGGTGAGGTGGGGAGAACATGACCTGCCCCCGGAGGACATGTGATAATATGTGAAGACTTTTTTGGTTGTCACCAGCATCTTGCGGGGGCAGGGATGCTCCTAAACATCCCACAGCCCGAGTGTCAGTCGTGCTGAAGGTGACAAGCCCTACTCGCCCCATCAAATCTAGACGAATGTCATCTCTAAGACCAGGATCTTCTTTTTCTTTATGTATCACTTTTACTTTGCAGTAAATCCTTCCTAGACCTTTAGCAAACACTACCTAAACACAGGGGGAAAGAAATCTGATTTAAATAGCTCCATGTGAAACCATTTAGGCCTTAGGTCTTCTGGTAACTGCAGATCAGACCCAAGTCAGGGAAGCCCAGAGAACAGAGTTGTTTTTTCAGGGCTCTTCTAACCATCTGGAGCTGAATTCTCACTTTATAGTGACCCACTGGTCCACAGACCCACGTCAGGTTGGGTCCATGACCCTCCCTCCACCTCCAAAATAAATGAGCGTTTTTATCTTTTGTTATAAATTATGACAGGGACAAAGCTTTCCTTTGGGAATAAACCCTAGATTCCATGTCCTGGCGATGGTATAAGACAACCATTAAAATGTATTCGAGATCATCTCTCAGTGCATACATGGGATTATAGTAGTGTTACTGTGAGAGGTTCACTGTATGAGAATTTTCTTTTAAAATTATTCAAATTCACAGTATTTTAGGGCTTTAGGGGACAATAGAATGCATGATATAAACTAAGTGGCTGGAACTTGCTTTTATTTAACCCTGTGGGCAGAAAGCACTCCTCTTTCTGTATGTGTATGTATGTCTGTTTGTAAATAAAATAATCTTTTAAAACATGACTTAAGGGGCTTCCCTGGTGGCGCAGTGGTTGAGAGTCCACCTGCCGATGCAGGGGACACGGGTTCGTGCCCCGGTCCGGGAAGATCCCACATGCCGCGGAGTGGCTGGGCCCGTGAGCCATGGCCACTGAGCCTGCGCGTCCAGAGCCTGTGCTCCGCAACGGGAGAGGCCACAGCAGTGAGAGGCCCGCGTACCGCAAAAAAAAAAAAACATGACTATTTGTCAGTCTGGCTAGCAAATTTAAATCGTGGTGCTATAGAAATATCAAGAAACACGCAAACCAGTATCAAACAGCCCGACGTTTTATTTGTATTTCTGTCTATTAAAGGTGCTTTGTGGTTTTTAGGTAAGCATTATAGCCTTCATTTATTGGAAACAATTTAGCCACCCATTGTGAAATCAGGGCATGAGTAATCTCACGTGAGAGCTCAGCAGAGCACTGCAGGCTTGACGCAGAACCATTTTGTCTGAGTTTCATGGTTAGATCACTGGCCACTCACCTTGGACCCACCAAGGTCGAGGTGGCCTCTGGTTGGGCACGAAGTGACATCATCTGGTTCGCTGTCACTTTTGTGGACGGTGACACTTGGAGATCACAGAGCTGTCTGCCTCTGTTATTCTCTGCAGAGAGAGGAGGTGTAATTGCTTAAACGTGAAAGACTCTTGAAGCAATATTGGGTTTAACTGAGGCGGTTTTTACCACTAAATAAAGTGAAGTCCTTTCCCACCGGCTGAGACGAGGCTTCTGGGATTGTTATATTGATTTTTTTAATGTTTTGCAGTTTCTTTGGCATTTACATTTGAAACCAAGCTGACAACTGTCTGGTCTCACGTAGCAGGACGCTCACATATAGGCAGGCAGTGTCCACGGGGGCTAAGAGTGCCTCAGGCTTCGCAGAGCCAGGCCTGGGCTGAGGCAGCTTGGCCACAGGACTTCGGCAGCCCTCAGTCCTCTTCTGTGTTGATGACGATGTCTACCTCACGGGAGTGTCGTGAGGATCAGTGAGACAACAGTATACGCTACTTACCTGTGGGGTCCTTGTGAAGCAGAAGCAGGGAGCAGGTGTGAAAAGGATGAGCACAGTTCCTGGTGGGTTGAGAACATTCGTGTTTCTTTGTCCCCCCCTCTTCTTCCCTCTTCCTGTAGTGGCAGGGCTGAGTCCTAGAGGCCGAGGTGCCGGGCTCTGCCGGAGCAGCCCTCCGAGTGGGATTCTGCGGGCTGTGGCCTGAGACGTGCACCCAGCGGGGCCTGTCCGCGAGAGGTGCGCTTGAACCGAACACTGAGAATGTCATGATGTTTGCTTAGAGCAGTCGCTGAGACACCCCTGAACTGCAGGGAGAAGAGCTGTACGTGCTGCTGGAGAACTGCTGGAACCACGGGAAGAGCATTTGCAAGTGAGATTCTGGCAGTTGAGCCAGCGAACGTTTGAATTAGCGAAGCCGGAAAAAGATGATGATGAGTATGGAAGGTTATGGATAATTACCAAAGGCCTGGGAGAGACCCTTGAGAAAATTAATGAAACCTCCAAGTATTTTTAAAACTGATTGACATATTTTTATTAATGGTCCTGTGAAGTGCAAAATGTTTTGTCAAAGAAATTACAAACCGGAAAAGAAACCTGCTTTACTTTTTGGTGATACTAAGAAAAAACCCACAAGTACAATTTTCATTTAAATTTTATTAATTATAAGATAAATTACAAGTTTTATCAAAAGGGCGTTTTCCCCCAAATTTAGTTTGAGCCAAAGCTTTCTTTTCCCTGTTTATTACGGGGTTTTGTTCCCACTTTTAGGGGACACGGGAGTCTTGACGTGGAGCCAGCCCCCTCCACTGACTAAGTGAGGGACTTTGGTAAGTTTCTTCATCTCTCTGAGCCTCGGGTTGCTTTTCTCATTTGTGAAATGGGGTGATAACGGTCTTCACTTAGGGAGCTGTGAGCATTAAAGGAAATAATGTACGCAGGGTAATTAGTACATCCTACTGTCACCACCACTGCTGAGGTTGCATCTGGAGAAAGGGGGTCCACCTGTGGCCACCTCACAACTTAAAATGTGATAATAGGGACTTCCCTGGCGGCGCAGTGGTTAAGACTCCTCGCTCCCGGGTTCGATCCCTGGTCAGGGAACTAGATCCCACACGCAAGCCACAACTGGGGAGCCCGCCTGTGGCAACTAAGACCCAGTGCAACCAAATGAATAAATAAATAAATATTTAAAAGCTAATAAAATGTGATAATCATGACAGGAATGATAAAGGGGAAAAGTCATAGAGGGATCGGTGACTCGTCTTCCCTGAACAAGTTGAAGAAGCTCAGCTTCCAGAGCTTGGTAACTGGGGACTCAGGTAGACAAGATGGGGTGAAGGAGCCCCCCGAGCACTAGGCACCAGGTGTTGGTAAGAACAGTGTTCTGCACTTGTTGTCTGTGTTTAATTCCCAGAGCTCAGTTAGAGACTAAACTCTGAGCAGAAAAGATTCTCCTAGAGAAAGGATTTAAACCCATGTTACTCTTCTGTGGTCATCCTTTGTAGAAGAAAACTTTTTCTGTAGAAAATACTGCTTGTAAAGAAAGAAGAGGAGGATGGGAGAAGAGCCACGATAAACTCAGTGGAGCTCTACAATCCAGCTGACAACGACTCCATGCTTGAAGGCTGCTTCCGGCCAGGGCACAAGCAGGTCCTAAAGCATCGTGACAAGCTGGGGACAGACACGCCTGTCAGGGGCGCGGTAGAGAGAGTCCACGGGAACAACTCAGCCCCTCAGGTTGCGGTCGTGGTGTGCTGGGGTGAGGGACACTGGAGGTTTTGCCAGGACCGCTGAGCATCCTTTCTAGTTGGTTAGACACTTGCACACACACAGATGTGCGTGTAAGCTTAGCCTGAGCCCAGATCCAGAGTGGGATTGGCAGCTCCTGTAGCTGAGACACAACTGGTCTGATAGAGGAGGGGTGAGGCCAGCACTGGCTTCGTTTTCTTAAAAAATTAAGAAATTTGTGAGACTCAGGACGCAAGGACGCAAAGAGCAGTCCTTTGGGTATCCAATTACATACTGAGACCTTGAATTGGGAAGGGGGCCTCTCTCCCACGTACGTGGGGAGCACAGCCCAGGGGGAGGACGTGTTGCTCCTGGAGCCTCAGGGCCGTGGACTCTTGGGTCAGGGGCCCCGTGGCCAGCCAAGCTCTTGTGCAGGGGGCCGTGACTGTGGTTCCTCCTTCGAGTGGTTTAATGCCAGGAGGGTGAGAACTTCAGGCAGGTGGGTTTGAGAATATTCAGCATTTCCCACTGGGTCAGCAGAATTTGGCCTTGAATGCTTCTCTGACCTTGGTAGTACCGGCTGATGGACCCCTGGGGCATTCAGTCCTCTGCGTACCTTCAGTAATTTACAGTTTGGGCTCAACCTCTCAACAGACCCTTTGCCATCTTCCTACATCCCTGGTTGAATGTACACTTCCAGCTGTTGTTACACAGACATTCCTGGTCTTGGTGGACCCTAGCGATGGGTCACTTAAACATCCCCGGAGTGAGCAGAGTTGTTGATGTTAAAGAAGGCTTATTTCTGCTAGAATAGGTATATCGTTACAATACAACTTTCTAAATGTGTAGTAAGTTTCAGGTTTCTTAAAAGGCACCAAAGCAGGATGTACGTGAGGATAAGTAGCCCATAATGGGATGCAATTAAGGAAGTGAAAATACAGCCTGATCGCAAAGAAACACTTCCTGGCCGTGAGGAAGGTAGGTGTTCAGCATAATTTTATCGGTGGAATAGGGGAAACCCCAGTGCCCACAAGAAGCTGAAGAGGCCACAGTGAAGTTCACAGGAAACGTCTCTGCCTGGCCCCAGGTGCCTCTTAAAATCCCAACAATGAATTTGTACAGAAGCAGCAAACCTCTTTGTAAGGAAGAGGAAGGAGTTTCTCAGAGGCGCACTGAGGAATCCTGTTGGAGGAAGACCAAGTGAATAGGGCTGGAGCCTCAGTGCTGATCTGTGGCCCTGGGGACGGCCTCAGGCCAGTGCTCGCAGAAGATTGTGAGGGACGTTTCATCTGAAGTGCTGAACACTGAGGAGTGTTTCCTAACCTGCAAACAAAGGGTTTCCTTATCGGAAATAAATACAAGACAGGAACTGAAAATTCTTTTAAAAATGAATATCATCTACTGTGCCCAGCACTGTAATGAGCCAATACACTGTATGAGAAAAAGTGACACGTATACGCGCCTCTAACAGGTAGACAGGAGACCTTGGTAGACACAGCTGAATGCTGCTGAGTAATTAAGACTGATGGTTATGAACGTGAAATTGCTTTTAGGAGTGGAGGGACCCACGTCCTCAGGTGTGGAGGGAGGTCAGGGCTCCCTGACCTCAGGGCTGGTCACCCTCCGCTTGGCAGCCTCGCCTGCAGTGGAGAGGTACCATTGCGCTCCTCTGCTTTCGGGTTGCGCGTTTGCTTCCTTTTCTGTGACAGGAGAGGAACAGGAGAGCAAGTGAGCTGATTGTGGAAGGAGACACAGCTGCTGCCTTTCGTAGACCTTTGTCTCGTCCCCGTTTTCTATCAGATGAAGAATTTGAAGCAAGGCCTTTGGAAGATTTTCTTACTTTGCAGTCTTTCCACTGGAATGGCTATAAGCCGATACTGTTTCTTTAAAGTTACTTTGAACATGGAATTTCTGTGAAGTGGCCCTGCTCTGCTTCTCAGGCATCAGGACTGTTCTGAGTCGAGATGGAGGCTGAAGAAGGAACTGAATCCACGCGGTGTCCGTCCGAGCATCGTCAGGGAGAAGCGCTGTCATTTCCGATGCAGCGCCGTGTCTCAGTTCTGAGGTGCGGCCCAAACGTGACCCAGACAATGTGGGATAAGTCGTTTTTTAATGTTAATAAATCATTTCTATAAAAAAGAGTTGATTTCAAAGGATGATATACATGTGTCTTGTGTTATTCCCAGGCGTGCTCTGCCCTGTGTGAGTGGAATGTGTTCGCTGGGGACAGAAAGTCTGACCCTCCTGCACCATGTCCCTCATCTCTCCGTCTCTGCTCTGTAAATTTCAGAGCAGATTAGAGGGAAGAGAGACTCAGAGCGCACAGAGCATCCGGCGGCCACGGCAGTCACCGCCCCCCCCCCCCCCGAGGAATCCGTCCCTGAACTGGGACCTGTGCATCTGTGGGAATCTGGGTTTAGAAACGGCAAAACTCCCACTAACCTTCAGCAAAACTAAAACAGACGGTGCGTGGTACCCACGAGTGGGAACAGCCAGGGCGTGTGTGGCCAGGGCCGCTGAAGCTGAGACTCTGACCCTGCAGGTGCCTCCCTCTGTCTGTCTGTCTTGAATTTACCTTTTCAAACTCCTTTCTTCTCTGCAGCCAGAACTGAGGACACAGCAGCCTCGGTCTCACTGCCCCCCACCTTGTGAAGGTCTGGGGAAGGCACTCCCTGTCACCTCGCTGGGGCCCTGCAGCTAGGGCACTGGAGCTTTGGGGGTGCCTGCTGGGGGTGCCAGCGTGTTAGGTTGCCCCCAGGCATGGGCTGCCAGAGGCTCGACTGTGTCGGGGTGGGGAGTGGTCATTTAGGAAAGTCAGGGAAGCAGAATCATGGGACCTGAGCCATCGGCTGGAGGGTGAATGAGGAAGGGCTGCCAGTGGGTGGCGAGCTGGTCGCCAGGCAGTGACACCCAGAAGTCAGGTCAGCAGAGGTCAGGGTGTGTCCCCTGGGGTGACTGGAGGCCCGATGTGGACCTGCAGGTCCAGGGCTGGGGCCAGCGTGCACCAGTGGGGCTGCGGGCAGTGAGGGCATCCGGGGCCTGAGTGACCAGCCCCCGGGCCTGGAGGGCGGGGGACTTGGGGCGTGGGGGGGCCGTCCCTTGTCCCTTCTGCTGCGGAGCTGCTGCCAGTTCTCCGGCTCGCCTCCTTCTCTCCCTCAGCCATATCCCTGCTGGTCTCTGGGCCTCCCAGCCTCCCGGCCTCCCCGCCTCCTGGCCTTCCTGCTGCTTCAGCCCCGCCGCTCTCTCCTTTTCCGTCACCACCACTTCCTCCTTCTCCCCAGCCCCTTTACATGCCGTCAGTAGGTTTGGTTCTTGGACATGTCTGTCCTCTTGCCCACCTCCCTCTCTGGGTCTCATCCAGCCTTGGCCTTGGGACTTGAAATGTCATAACTGGGTCCCAAATGTGTGCTCTCCCCTCGCCCTCCCAAGGCTGGACCTGGCGTCCCCTTGGCCCAGTCTCATCTGGAGCTCAGTGTTTTGTTCCTTCCTTCCCTGATGGTTTGCTCAGCACATCACGTGAATAGAGAGACAGTGTTTCTGTGGCAAGGTCAGTGCTACACAGAAACCTGTTGTAATTTGGTGGGAGTTTGTCAGGGTTGGTTTGAGTGAGGCGGAGGCTCTCAGTGGGGACACTTTGTGTTCTCCTGGGGAAGTTGTGGAGCCTGCAGACACGTTTGGGTGTCGCAGTGGGTCGGGGGAGCCCCTGGCCCCGGGCCGTCGAAGCTGCACCCAGGACAGGGGGGCACCCTGCAG
Source organism: Orcinus orca (assembly GCF_937001465.1). Classification (NCBI taxonomy): domain Eukaryota; kingdom Metazoa; phylum Chordata; class Mammalia; order Artiodactyla; family Delphinidae; genus Orcinus; species Orcinus orca. The sequence goes on from NC_064568.1 coordinate 104,690,415, forward strand.
CCCAGTGCCGAGTGCCGAGCCAGGACCAGCCCTGGAGTGAGGATGTAGGGCCTGGAATGGTCCAGCTCCCCCGGGAAAGGCAACGAGCATTTGATGCAAACAGCAAAGGAGCTTGAACCTCTCTCTCTAAACCCGTATTTATGACTAGTTGCCGGGAAGTGGTAGCTCGCGTCATGAATGGGCCTCTTGTCAGCCCGGGTTCTCCGCAGGCGCTCCTGGTGGGGCCTGAGTACCTGCAGTTAAACGCTGTTGCTTTTGGCAGGGCATAGCAGCAGGCGAGGTGCAGGTCCTCTGATCTCCACGGTCTGTGCCGTCAGCCGTGACCTTCCCCGTGTCTCTTCTTTCCCCACCCCGTCTGCACCAAGCCCCGGCCCAGGCACTGCCCAGCGGGGCGGCCGAGGTCGCTGCGGGGTGGGACCCGGGGCCCCAGGCGGAGGTCGTGTGGGGTTCAGGGTACATTGGAATGATTTCTGTTTGCCAGTGAAGATCGTCCAAACTATCTTTGTACTTTATCTAATTCCAAAAAATCTTTAAATCGAAAGCTTTTGGATGAAGTGCTGGGCAGTGGAATAGAAGTTTTATTAGAGGAATTGCGGTCACTTTACATGCTGTCTGGTGCTGAAGGGATAGTGTTACACACGTTTGCGTGTGTGCTCACACACAGCCGCGTGCACGCATGGGCACACGTCCCGACTAAAGTCACCCCACACTCAGCGCTTCTTTTCCTCTTAGGAGTTGGACAGTGTGACTGCAGGGCCAGCGTGAAACACACGTCTGAAAAGAAGTCACTTTGTCTAATGGGACGAGCAGAAGAGTTTTCCCCGGGGGGCTCACTGGGTCTCCCTTGGCATTTCTGCCCTTTGTGCCACTGTCCAGTGTTGAATTTTGTATTATTAAAAAAAAAAAAAGTTTGTTAAAGTGATAACATTGTGGCAGAGATTGTGTTTTAACAGATGACCTAATTCTTTAATTTTAGTAAGTGTGCTACTATTCACATCTTAAAAGTTTAATGCTGGTAATTTAAGGTATATGTTTTGTAAAATTTGTCAGTTCTCCTTTTCCTTCAATTTTTGTTTTAGAAGGTATTTGACTTAGGGAAATTATGTGGGTGTTTTGTGATATTAGAGTAGAAAGTTTAACAGAAAAGGAACATGTGTATATATCCACATGCACACGAAGAGGATTAGACTTGGGAACAAAGCCAGGGTATTAGGACCTGGCTCTGGCTCCTCTGAGCCTGTGTGTCCCGCTGCCTGGCTTCGCAGTGGGTCCTAGTCATCGGGCCTCAGGAGAGGTGAGGCCCAGGGGGGAGGGTCCACAAAAACAGGGTGATCTTGTGGGTCAGAATTTCATAAGTATAGTTTGCCTGGTGTGTGAAAAAAATCATTACAAATAGTTGTATTTGAGTCAGAGAAATAGTGTGAGCAAAACAGTGAGACAAATTTCAGGTTTTTACGTATATTTTTATATACATGCATTCATTGTACAGATGTACTCCGTAGAAAAGAAAACGTAAAAATCAAATTTTTCTGAATGTCTAACATGAAAATAAAAATAAATATGTCCAGGGTGGCACAGTTGTTCACATTGTATCCAGATGTGCAGAGGAAACAAGTTTCTTTATTTCTTTAGGTCTGTCTTTGTCTTCCGGGCAGCCCTGCCCACTGGTAGGCGGGGACCACTACGGACGCCAAAGCGCTGCACAGTTCTGTTGGCTTAGTGGGAAGCGGTGACTTGAATAGGCCTCTTGGCCGCCCAGCCTCTCTAGTTGGGAGGTTCAGCTTGGGGCCTTGGTGTGGAAGTGGAGAGCAGAACGTGTTACCTTGGGACTGTAGTCAGTGGCAGTGTCTCTGTGTCCCCACCAGAATCAAGCCAGACCCTCTCAGGAGGAGACTGTCCTTCTCAGACGTGTCCCCTGGTTTCCAGCAGACTGAGATTACTAACCTCGAACTCGCAGTGTCACCATCACTCAAAGTCAGCAGATAAAACAAGAAATCAGTCCCCTAAGAACTTTAAGTATTAGAATTATCAAATTAGAAGATAAAATTACTAGGATATGTTTAAATAAATAAAATGAAAAATCATAAAAAAGAAATAAGCAACAATAGAATATAAAAAATAGGCAAAGAGAAGCAGAGAGAACTTCACATATGAAAAGTTATTGAAATAAAGAATTTTATGCATGACTTAAATATTAGGCTACTAAAAGAAAATTAGATGGATCTAAGGAAGTTACCCAGTGTATTGCAGAGAAGACGAAGAGAGGGAAATTATAAAAAAAAGAAATTAACAGACTGGCAGGTAAAGTGGGAAGGTCTAACGTTCTTTCCCAGGAGGAAATAGAAAGAAGAAACTAGAGCAAAGAAGAGGCGGTATGTGAAGAGGTACGTGTACTGCACAGATACAGGAACACGTGTACACCAAGCAGAAAACCACATCTAGATACATGGACCTGAAACTCCAGGATGCAAAAGACAAAGAAGCGTCTTTAATCTCACGAGAGGAAAAAAGGTGAATGACAGTTACACTGGCCACACTCTTATCCGGAGCAAAAAAATGGAACCCAGAAGGTAGTGTATTAGTACCTTCAAATGCTAAGAGAAAATAATTTTCAACCTGGCATTGTCTAATTATCAAAACTATCTTTCAAAATCAAGCCAATTTCTCTGCTTTAAAGGAACTTCTAAAGAATGAGTTTTAAGAAGAAAGGAAATTATGTCAGAAGAAAGATTCAAAAAGGTAGGTTGAGAAAGGAAATTGGTAAATATGGGAATATGCACAGCATTTCCAGTCCAAAATTATAAATAAATGTGTATTCTCTGGAAAAAAAAGAGATCAGGGAGCTATTCAAAGTAACCGAAGTGAACGAGCAGAGTTAAAACTGAGAGGAAGCTTATTTTATCACCTTTAATCTATTACAGCTAGAGACTCTGTTTGACAGTTTTGCTCATGAAAGATATATAATTACCCTTAAGATGACATTAAAATAATCTGGGACTTCCCTGGTGGCACAGTGGTTAAGAATCCGCCTGCCAATGCAGGGGACATGGGTTCGAATCCTGGTCCAGGAAGATCCCACGTGCCGCGGAGCACCTAAGCCCGTGCGCCACAACTACTGAGCCCACGCTCTAGAGCCTGCGAGCCACACTACTGAGCCCACGCGCCACAACTACCGAAGCCCGTGTGCCTAGAGCCCGTGTTCCGCAACAAGAGAAGCCACCGCAATGAGAAGCCCGTGCACTGCAACGAAGAGTAGCCCCCGCTCGCCGCAACTAGAGAAAGCCCGCGCACAGCAGCAAAGACCCAACGCAGCCAAAAATAAATAAATAAAATTATATTAAAAAAAATAATCTAACAATGCCTGATTCACGTTTCATCATATTTTTTCAAATGTTCTAATCCTTGATTCTTACAACAGGTGGAGTGGTGGCCCCCAAAAGATATGCCCACATCCTAATTCACAGAACTTGGGAATGTGACCTTATATAGAAAAAGGTCTTTGCAGATGTGATCACGTGAGGGATCTGGAGACAAAGATCATCCTGGAGTGCACGGGTGGATCCTAAATCAGTGACTGTCACCGAATGAAGTTCCTGTGCCCGACACACAGTGAGGCCAAACATACCGAAACGTCGGAGTCTGGAGCAGGGAAAGGTTTATTGCAGGGCCAAGCGAGGAGAGCAAGTGGCTTGGGCCCAGAGAACTCCGAGCTCCCCGAGGACTCCAGCATGCTTAAACGACAGGTGAGGGAGGGGCGTCCAGCACGTGTGATCAGCTTGGGCACGATTCTCTGACTGGTTGATGGTGATCCACCCTTAGGAGCCGCCTGGTCTGGGCTCTGTGCTCAGGATCAGCAAGTAGTTAATTTCTTCCACTTGGTGGTGGTTTTAGCATCTGAAAACCTCAGGAAATATGCCTGAGATACTATGATCTGGGTACTTCAGAGAGGAGCTGCAGCAGAGCATGTGCGGGGGGCGTGTGTCCCGGCAGGGCCGCATGGGGTCCCGCTCGGTTACATGACAGGTGTCCTTATAAGAAGCAGAAGAGGCGACAACACAGACCCTGGAAGAGGAGGTGGTGTGCAGACGCAGGGATGCAGCCACAGCCCAGGGGGACCAGGAGCCCCGACACAGAAGGCAGAGAAAGGCTTCCTCCCTGGATGGCCCAGAGGGAACGTGGCCCCGCGGAATCTCAGGCTTACGGCCCGCAGACTGAGAAATTACGGAAGCCACCTGGTTTTTGTAATTTGTTATGGCAGCCAGAGGAGTTTAATGCAGTCACCATTAAATTTACACTTTCTCTAATTCTCTGTTTACCCTAGTGTGACTCCGAAGCCAGGTTTTCTGGCCTGCCGTCCTCCCCTGGGGCTCTGGGAGGTGGCGTCCGGGTGTGTGGGACGCGGATGTGGCCAGTTGGACCTCGTGTTGACGGGGGCCCCTGGTGTCCTCAGGCCCGGGTGCAGCTCTCTGCCCTCAGGCCTGCTGGTCTCAGCTGCTTCCTCGCCTGGTGGCCAAGCAGGTGGCGTGGCCTCTGCCGGGCCCTTCCTGTGTCTGCCGCCCATCGGTCCAGGGCCTTCTCTCTCCTGGGCTCCTTGCTCTGCCCGTGTCTGGCTCAGTGGACTGTAGACCCACTGCGTCGTCTGACTCGTGGTCCCCTCCGGGTGGTCTGACGTCCACCTCGCCTGGGCTTAGCGGTGAGGGCGGAGGGCCTTCACCCCTGCTCATCTTGTTAGTGTCCCTGGTGCAGCCCCCCCAGACTGGTCAGGCCCAGGTGGCCTCCTCGGAGGGCTCCCCAGACTCCACAGGACGCATGGCACAGACCTCCTCGGCCATGTCCTCAATCTGCTCTGCTTGGTATCGCAGCCCAGAGGCTACATTCACCTGGAGACTCTCCTGCCTCTGCTGTCCTTCCCCACGAGCCCTGGAGTCGCCCCTCCCGTCCTTCCCGCCTGGACGCGGGCCTGGTCCTGCCCCTCAGAGCCTGAGGGCATCACCCATGGGAGGGACTTTGGGCTATGACCACACTGGTGTCTGCTACACTAAAGTTATCTAGAAAATTACTTTCCCATGAAGCCTTGCTTTCACACTTGCTGTCTTGTTCCAGAATCCTATTTTGAATGGTAGGGATGAGTATTACCTGGGTCCTTTTGACTGTCTGGTGTAGCTCTTCTCACCTTTCCCCAGCCTTGGGTTAACCGTGGAGAATGTCACATAAAGAGGGATGCATGAGAAAAAACTTTGCTATTTTAAAAGATTTATCACAGTAAAAATATCCAAGACAATAAGCATTTATGACTGATAGATGCAGTATTCTACAGCCTTTTAATTTAGTGTCTCACTTGATCCTTAGTATCGATTATTATCCCATTTTATAGATAAGACAACTGAGACGTTAGGACATTTAAGGTCACAGCACTGATACAAGTAGCAGAATTAAAAATAACTCACAGGGCATGTAACCCTACTTCCAGAATCTGCCTGAAAGCACTCACCCTTTGCCTCAGATTGGAAATGAAAGATGAAGCTGTTTCCAGGTCCTCAGATGGCATTCCCACCCTGCTACCAGCCCTGACCGCTCTGGGCCCACCATGACTTGGGCAGTCTTGGAGACTCAGCTTTGAATTTAAGTAAATAATAATAGTATTTTATCCAGCGTAGTTTGGTGTTTTTTAATGTGGCAGTTTTTCTTGTTTGCTGTATTGCCAAAACAGAAGTTCTGTATTTTTCATTCTGTCAACACTAGCAAAACTCATGATCTCAATCTTAGAGCCAATATTTGGGCTAAAACCAGTTTTAATTGGTCTCTTTTTTATATATATATTTATTTTATTTTATTTATTTTTGGCTGCGTTGGGTCTTCATTGCTGTGCGCGGGCTTCCTCTAGTTGTGGCGAGCGGGGGCTACTCTTCGTTGCGGTGCGCGGGCTTCTCATTGCGGTAGCTTCTCTTGCTGCAGAGCACGGGCTCTAGGTGCACAGGATTCAGTGGTTGTGGCTCGCAGGCTCTAGAGTGCAGGCTCAGTAGTTGTGGCACACGGGCTTAGTTGCTCCGTGGCATGTGGGATCTTCCCAGACCAGGGCTCGAACCCGTGTCCCCTGCATTGGCAGGCAGATTCTTAACCACTGTGCCACCAGGGAAGCCCAGGTCTCTTTCTTATTGGTATACATTTATAGGTATATTCTGTTTTCCTTGGTTAATGAGTTTACCTTGAAAAAGTAACCTACTATGAGGTTAGAAATGTTTATTAGTTCTTTGGGTGTGTAAGTAAGTCCACACGCCTGCCTCTGGCTGTTTATTTAGATCTGTTTTCAATCTCAGACGTTCAAAATCAGAGAATTAAGAGACTTAGTCATAAAAGAACTAAGAAATCTGAACTTTTCATTGAGGCTTAATTACAGGTACCATTCACATTGTAATGTAATAATTGTAGTAATAGGTAACATTTATTGGGAACTTGCTAATCACATTACCTAGATTTTCTCAGTTAAACATCAAACCTACATGGTAAGTACTGTTATTATCCTTGTTTTACAAACAAGGACGTGATGATATTAATTCCGTCTGTGTCTGTAGTGATTCGTGGTCTGCAGCACCCTGACCTCTGCTTGGGTGTCCCTGTGACTTGGCCTGGCAGGTGTTCCTGTCCTGTGGTGTGCAGAGACTGTTACATGGTTTGTGTAGCAGAGCCAGTGACCAGCAGCCGTCGGTCGGTTCACTAGGCTGACTTTCCATTTCTCGGTCTTCTTTGTAGCCACGGTCTTGTAGTGCAAGGCTCTTAGAGATCAAGTATCTATGTACATCATTTTGGGAGTTCCATAATTGGAGTGTGCTGTAACAGCAAAACCACTCAGGTGATCTAGTCTGCGGAGGGACGCCTCCTGCACTGCTGGTGGGTTGGTGACGGCAGCACAGGCGGGAAAGTGAGGGAGACAGCTCGGGTCAGGCTGCTGGCTGCACAGAGTGACTGCTGAGGCCTCAGCCCTCCTGTGTCATCATTGCTTATAGTTCTCTGCAAAAACAGCAGTCTTGTGTGATAAGGAGTGAAAATGAAGAGAACAGATTGAGGAAAAAAATCACTTTAAGCCTCTCCCAGGAATGAATGAAGCATATGGTGGCAGTAATAATGTTAAAAATGAATGTGAAAATGAAATTAAGGAAGGTTCCAGTTATAATAACATCAGAGGGAATAAAGTACTTAAGGAACAAATTTAACAAAAGCAGTGCAAAACGTATTCCCTAGAAACTACTGAGCATTTTTGCTGAAAGCAGTTTGAGAAGACGCAGGTCACTGGAAAGACCCCGTGTGCTGATGAGCTGGAAGACGAAGTGTTGCTGAGACGGGCAGTGCTCCCGCACTGAACTACAGACCCAGCATCATCCCTACAAAATCCCGGGTTGCTTTTTTGCAGAAATTAACAAGCTGATGCTAAAATTCGTATGGAAATTCAAGAGACTGAGGATAGCTAAAACAGTCTGAAGAAAGAACACAGTTGGAAGACTCACACTTCTTGATTTGAACCCTTACCAGAGACCTACAGTAATCAAGAAGGTGTGGTACTGTCCTAAACATAGGTGTTTCGGTCATTGCAATAGGACTGAAGGTCAGAAATAAACCCATGTGTCTATGGTTAATTGCTTTTCGACAAAAGGTATAAGGCAACTCAAATAGGAGAAAGAATAACCTTTTCAGCAAACACATAGTGCCAGGACAGCCCTATATCCACATGCAAGTGAATGAAGTTGGGCCCTTTCATCTTAACCACACACACAAATTAACTAAACTTGGGTCAAATACCTACAGGTAAGAACAAAATCGATACAATTCATTAAAAAATATAGGAGAAACTCTTCAAGACCTTCCTTGGGCTAGGCAAAGCCCTTTTGGATATGACACCAAAAGCTCATACAACCAAAAAAAAAAAATAGGCAACTTGAACTTCATAATAACTAAAAAAAACCTTTGTGTGTCAAAGGACACCATCAAGAAAATGAAAATATAACCTATACAATGAGAGAAAATGTTTGTAAATCATATATCTGGTAAAGGACTTGGATCCAGAACGTATGAAGAACTCTTACAATTCAGTATTAAGAAGACAAGTAACACACTTTAAAAATTGGACAAAGAATCCAAGTAGACATCTCTCCAAAGAAGATATACCAGTGACCCATAAGTACATGAGAACGTAGAGGGTTAAAGTCATTAGTCATCAGAGAAATGCAAATCAAAACCACAATGAGATACCACTTAGTACCCATAAGGGTGGCTGTCATCAAAAAGGTGGAAGTATAACGACTGTTGGGAAGGGTGTGGGCAAATGAGAGCCAGTCCACGGCTGGCGGGGCTCTAACCTGCTGCATCTGCCGTGAAGAGCAGTCTGGCAGTTCCTTAATAGGTTAATTGTAGAGCTGCCCTGTTGACCCAGTGATTGCATCTGTAGGTGTCTACCCAAGAGAAATTAAAACATAATCCCCACACAGAAACTTGTGCATCCGTGTTCACTGCAGCAGTATTCACAATAGCCAGAAATGGAAACAACCCAAATGTCCATTTACTGATGAATGGATCAATGAAATGTGCTATATCCGCATAATGGGATAGTATTCAACCATGGAGACGGAAGGAGGGATTGAGCCACGTAACACAGATGGACCTGGATAATGTTAGGCTAAGTGAAAGAGGCCAGCCACAGGAGACCACGATTGCACGGTTCCATGTATGTGAGGTGGTCAGAATAGGCAAATCTTCAGTGACGAGAAAACACATGACTGCTTGCCCAGGGCCAGGGGGCTGGGCAAGATGGGGCAGGATGATCGCTAAAGGGTACAGGTTTCTTTGGGGGTGATGAGAATGTTCTAAAATTGATGTTGGGCTGGCTGCACAGTCTGTGGATGTACTAAAAGCCATGGAATTGTACACTTTAAATGGATGAATTGTATGGTATGTGAATTATATCTCAATCAAGCTGCTATAAATAAAAACATTAAAATTAAGTTCCAAGAACTAGAAATTTCAAGTAACTGACTAGGTATCCAAGATCATTTTGGATCCAGAGAAGGAAGGCTCCATACCCCCTAGCGTGCCATTCCAGGTGCTGGGAGGTGAGAGCCTGGGCTTTGCAGCCACACAGACCGAATTGGACAACTGGGTTAGAAGGGCCAGTTTGCACAGCTTCTCTGAATCTCAGCTTCATCATCTACGAAATGCGGGTAATAATTCTTAGCTCGTGGGTTGCCCGTCCGAGGGGTGGGGTTGTGGTCACTGCGGCATCGTGTACGGGGCCCTGACTCTTTTCGTCCCTGCAGACCTGCCATCTCACTTCTGGCAGCAGGGATTGCCCTGTCCATCTCCCCCTCTCTGGGCTCCTTTAGCAGGCGGGCCTCCTCTTCACCCCCTGCTGCCTCTGCCCCGGGCTTGCTGCTTGGTGCTCACTTAGTGCTGGTTGGGGGAGTAAACAGCAGGCCGGAGTGGAGTGTTGGAACAGCGTCAGTGCTTCTACCGCGCCCCTAAGCATTACTGTTCTGGCAAATAGAATACTCTGAGCTGGTTGGCGTTGGGAGCCTCATCTGATGACTCGGCATCACACGTGTATCTAGGAAATTCTGGCATGGTGGTATAGTCCTGACATTAAAATACAAAGATAGGCATCAAGTCTAAATTTAATTATAAATTTAAATTAATAGAAAATAAAAAGTTGCTAGTTGGTAATAGATTGAGAAGGATTGTGCCTGGTAAATACTTCATTTTCAAAGGCTCTGTTTTGAAGGAGCGCTTGTGTTTTATAAGCTGCCCTGCAAATTTGAAACTGGACTTCCTCAAGTACTCTATCAGCTGCTAAGAGAAACTGAAAATTTGGATTTCCATGGAAGTCTTATCGTCATTTTTAACGATAGGGCATTGAATTGTGTCTACCGAGTTTGTGTAGTAAGTGAGTCTAGTACGTGGTTGAACTTGTACGGGGCTATCTTCTTGCCAAAACTGAGAAAACTTATTTAGAAAATTCACTTTATCTCTGTGCCAGTTTCTCTAGAAGCCCAAGCTTTCTCATAACATTCACCTCTCTGTTTCTTATGCAAAAGAACAAAGCTAAAGTTATTGCTATGTGATAAATTATGATGGTAATGTGTCTAAACTGTTTGAAGCCATTATTGACTAGCTCATGTGCTTGTTAATTATCTTGAGATTTTGACATTACCTGGTGCTTTGTGATAACCTTACCTAGATACAGGGGTAGAGATAAACTTATCTCAGAAGTGCCTTTTAATTTTGTCCTTCTTTGTGATCTTTTAAAAGTGGACAGAAGCTTTCATTAAAGACCAGAGAACTTCAAAACAATTTCACTCCTTTAGTTTATGACACCTTTCATCCAATCATATCAAAATATTTATACAGAATTCAGGAATCCTATCCTGCAGATGACACTTGGATGAAATTAGAAGGTGGCACTGTAGTAAGTACAGATGGTCTAGAAACTTACGACTTAGCACTGGATGGCTGTGCAGGTTTCTAAATAAGGGTGATCACCACTTATGCATTTCTTCTTCGTTTTCTTTACTTACACCCTGGGAGCTAAGTTGCTCTCCTCTCTCTCTCCCCGTGAACCCCAAAATAGTTTTATTAATAGGAATATATGATGTTTATGTTCTTGAAAAAATCAGGGTGGTCTGATTCTGGCATTTCCCTTCGTCCAACCCTGTTGAATTTTCTGTTTAAAAACTGGCATTCCGAGAGCTTTTCTCTGGCTGGGTGCCTGGATCGCATGTTACAGCAGCAAATGAGGAATGCCAAGACGTCCCCCAAAGACAAATGTTTGTTATGGCAGTGGAGCTGATGTGACACTCAGAGTGAGAGCTCCTTAACTTGTCTGAATGACAGTTAATGGTCTTTTTCATTTTCTTTTCTTTTGTTATTATTTTAAAGGGGGGGAAAGAATGAAAGAAATGCCCAGAGGCTGAGATTGTGTTTGGTTCACCAAACTGTTAAATGTCAAATGCACTCGACTGATAATGCATCTTTTGTCTCTTTTAGGAGCTAATTTCGTTACTCGAAAAATTAGCCGGTCAGTAGCTAAGATTTACCTGGGACAACTGGAATGCTTCAGCTTGGGGAATCTGGACGCCAAACGAGATTGGGGCCACGCCAAGGACTACGTGGAGGTAGGGACCCTCGCGTTTTGGTCTTTAAGTGCGTGTATCTGCTGGCATCCGGACGCCAGGCCTCGGGGAGAGCTCTCCTGGAGGTGGCGGCAGGTACGCTGGTGCTAATGCAGATGTGTTGAAGCTCACACTGTGCCCCCTCCCAGCTGGATGGTCAGCGGTGTGTGCAGGCCGTCCCGCACCCCCCTGGAAGGGGGAGACCTCTCACGACCCTTCTTTTAATCATTCAAAATGAAGGTGCCGGTCAGTGGTCTGGATGATGGGTAAAAATTAAATGGTGTTCCTTCCTTTCTAAAGCGTCTTCCTTGTGCCACTCCCTCATCCCTGCCCAAGACGCGCGTAACTAACTGTGAGAGCATCTTGTTATAACAGAACTAGTCCTCAGACCTGCAAGAAATACTGCCTGATTTCAATTTGTATAATCTAAGACCTTCAGATTTACATTATTCTACTAATCACTCCCAGAGTGCTGTTCTTACAGAGCGATTGGTTCAGACTCTGGTTATTACCCCGTGCGCTTGGTAGCCTGTGACTCACACCCGTGATTGTGTCCATTAAACAAAGAGCAAAGAGAGAGATGCTAGTAATAACGCTATTGCAGAACAACGGGTGTAGTTAAAGGGAAATTCAAACTTTCAGTCTTGGGATTTATGTGCTATTAAGTTTTGGTTTGGGTTACATGTGTTACATATATAAGTAGTATGATTTTTCTTTAAAAAAATTATTCTCTTACCTTGCCGGCATTAGTATGCTTTTAGATATCCGTGGTGATTCTGTGGCCAGACGTGAAGGAGCACGTTGGTGACATTGTGTTTGTCCCGGAGTCTGCTGGTCCTTGTTTAGGTGCTTACAGATTTCCTGTACTCGGGAGACTATTTCTGTCCTCAATGATGCCTCTCTGGGAAACCGGATCTGGTTTCCTAAGCAAACAAGCAGTTCACTTGCTAACCCAGAGGTCAGCTTCAGAGTGTTATTATTTTTGTGTGTAACAATTAAAAATGTTGCATACTTAAACACCTAATTCTGATTTATATTACAGACAAAAAAATTTCTGATTTAAAATTTTGAACAACGTAACATTTAGATCATTTAAATGTGTTCTTCTAAACTGTAAATACAATGAAGCATTTTGTGATAGTCGCCCTTGGATATATTTTAAGAACATTCGTTAAAAATATGTAAGACCATACTTTCAGAAGTAATAAGAAAGTGGGAGAAAGGAGGTGTTAACAAGAGAAGCTGAAACTTCCTTTTGTCTGACCTATATGGTCTTACCTTCTTAAAAATATGAGGCAAGTTTTGTAAAAATAAGTGCCTTATTTTCTCAAGAATAGCATTTTGGCATGTAACCTTTGAGCTTCTGCATTTACTTAGAGCCGCACAGAAGGCTCTGTGCGTATCCTTCGTCATCCAAAGTCTTGTTCTTCAGTTTCGGGAACCAAATAGATGAAATTTCATTCTATTTTATTTTATATTTTTGCACTGGGGTACAAAAGAAGTTTGTTATTGGAACTCAGAAATAGATTTTGATAGTGTGAGAAACAGTATATCAAAATGTTAGTAATACTTATTTTTGGTCATGTTTATTTTTTTCTGTATACTTTGGTATTTTCCATATATTGAAATGAGTATGTATAAACTTTTTCAATCAGGGAAAAAGATACATGACATTTTGAAAACAGGCCAGAAAAATTCAACAAAAAGGCATGAGACTGTTACATAAACACATAAGTAACAAGAACACTTTTCGTGAGCTCAGTGGGTCTGCGGGAAGGACCGTGCTGTCATCTCATCCCCAAATGCCGAGGGTGGCACTGCTCCTGGGTGTCGCGCAACCCTGGCACAAAGGGCCCACATTTGTATTTGTTTAACAGGAAAATATTTCAGAAACACTGTGTCTCAAAGACTTCAAAAAGGTCTTCTCAAATGATGTCATTTTGAAGATTCCTTGCCGAGATGTGTCAGTACAGCAGCCGCAGGAGCCAAGATCTCCGGGAGAGTAAGACGTGAGGGTTAAGAGGTTCTGGCTTTTCAGCAAGTGTCACATTTTCAGATTTCACAAACACACGTACAAAGTTAAGTCATTCTCGCTGGCGTTCAACACCTGATTTGTTCCATAATACAGATGGGTTTTGCGTATTAAGGATTCCCTTGGCTCCGACAGTAACACATGTTGATGCTCTAAAAAGCATTTGCTCACTTACGGGTTCTGAAAGAAGTCGACATTTCATGATTTCTAAAAATGTGTCATCATTAAATAAGAATCCATAGTTCGCTATCTCCATTTCAAGAAATATTATCATCCTTTGCATTTCTAAATATATTAAAATGAGGTTACTTTACAGACTTATGATTAAAAGTAGGTGTGGCCAAAATTAAAATCAACAAGGCTAAGAATGAAAAATGAGAAGCATTGTTTGTTTAAAACACATCTGCATCCTGGCGCTATAATCAGCTTTAGAGTAAAGAAGCCTTGGCCAGCACAGATCAAACAAGTCATAATAGCATCTCATTTACATACGCTTTAATTATATAATCCCTCTCATTTATACGTAAACGTGTTGTATTCATATATCTTTAGATTAAGTGACTAATACGTTCTTATTTATGGATGAATTTTAATGAAGAAGAGTAGAGAGCGTTTGCCAGACTGGGTGTAGGTGATCCCAGCTGGGTCAGTGAGCCTAAGTCTTAACAAGGTTTTTTATTTTTTTGCGGTACGCGGGCCTCTCACTGTTGTGGCCTCTCCCGCTGTGGAGCACAGGCTCCGGACGCGCAGGCTCAGCGGCCATGGCTCACGGGCGCAGCTGCTTCGCGGCATGTGGGATCTTCCCAGACCGGGGCACGAACCTGTGTCCCCTGCATCGGCAGGCGGACTCTTAACCACTGTGCCACCAGGGAAGCCCTTAACAAGGTTTTATACATCAATTTATCCATCTGTGAAAAGGACATAATAGCCATCCTGTTAAAAATCAGCATTAATGTGCTATACATCCCTGATGAGAATCTCTCTCTTCCTTCTAAACATTTTTCCAACAATTTATACAAACCCATTTCCTGTTGCTGATTCAGATTCACTAACTTCTGTTCTTAGTCTTGTTTCCTAGATCAAAATGATTTAAAAATTATTTGAGTGGGTAAGAGGTATTTCAACTTGAAATGAAGAATATAAAAACTATATTAAATTACATGGTGCTTTAGAATAAACAAGTCATGTGCAGTTACATCTTTTATATTATTTTATTAGAAACATTGTTAAAGATGCAGAATTGTTGCATTCATTTTACAGTGAACAGACATATACCCACCACCCAGGTGCTGTAATTAACATCTGCAGTTATTGTTGTGTTTTGAGAAAAAAATGACTATTTAAAAATTGCTGTAGTGCTAATGGCTCGGGGCTATAAATACACAATTTACACAAACACAGGTTTTCAAAAATATGCATTTCTTATGGGATAAGGTCAGTTGACAATCCAAACTTTTAAAATATCTTCATCTTCTTAAATATTTCTGTGCCCTGACCGCAACCTGTTCTCACGCCTGACTCCCATCATGAACTCGTCATGAACTCGGAGCATCAGCTCGTATTCATGAGAGCACGCGGCGCTGTGTGCCACGTCGGGTGAGCTCAGGCAGCCAGCATTGCAGCAGCATTGCACCAGCAGTGCAGCATTGTACCAGCAGTGCAGCAGCATTGTAGCAGCAGTGCACCAGCAGTGCAGCATTGCACCAGCAGTGCACCAGCATTGTAGCAGCATTGTAGCAGCATTGCACCAGCATTGCAGCAGCAGTGCACTGGCAGTGCACCGGCAGTGCACCGGCAGTGCCTGGAACATTGTTCCTTCAGCACCTCTGTGGACTATCTCCCACGGCCGTGGTTCTAGCTGCTACAAATGACCCTGCCCAAAGCCAAACCCTCCTGACAAGACAATGCTATATTGCATAAAGGTCAGCAGATTTCTTTACTCTAAGACCACCTTCTCAGAACTTAGCATATGTGAGCCTGCACTAGGCCTACTGGGAGTAGTAGAGGGTTTTCCAAACACATCTTACCTTGCCCCCCTTCTAGTGAAAAGTGGGCATTAACGTCTAGCAGTGCGGAGTTGGGAAATGGTGCCCTGAGCTTAAATAAAATGAACAGTAGCCGTTTGGCTAAAGAGGTCCCACTGTGGTTGCACCTTGATAGAATTAGCCAGAAAAGATTGAGAGATAAGTTATTGTTAAGGGCTAGGCCACAAGAGTCCTTAAGCTTTTCCACCTACGGGATGGTCCTTTGCTCTTGGGATACACAGGTAATCAAGAGACCCGAGTCTGAGCTCTTTCCAGGACTCTGCAAAAAGCCATTTAAACATATCATGAGGTTCTGCTGCCCACGGCTGACAGGACAGATGCTCCTGAAGAGAAGCCTGGCCTAGAGGCAATCCGGGGACGTCCACATTATCAGGGGAGAAGTTTTGAGGTTCATCTGAATTTTAATATATTCCTTTAATGGTTTTCTTTTTGGTCAGGGAGCCCAGATTAGTAATAAAAAGCTACTTTCAGAAATAAAAATAAGAATAATTGCCAAATGTTAGGCATGTATTACATGCCAGAAACTTCATATCCATCGTCTTCTATAATGTGCGCAAGCCCCCAGACAGGGTGAGTCCGTCCTCCTCTTACAGACGAGGGAGCTGAGGGGACGTGAGTGCTCAAAGCCAAGGTGACCACGGAGGTGAAGGCCGCCTGGTCCCCGGCCCGGGCCTGATGCCCGAGCCATACCCCTGACTTAGGCTGAAGTGAGGGCAACAGTGGGATCCGGGTGACTTTCCGTTTCCCGGAGAGACAGAAAATTACCTTCTGTCCTTTTCTCTTTCTGTCCCAGGGCAGGAGGAGTATCTGGCAGTTCAGAACCACTGAGCTGGCTGTTGGCTCTCCCTGAACCCCTCCCACTGGCTGGATGCATGCGGCCCAGATGCACAGGGTGTGTTTGGGGAAATGAGCTGGGAACCGCCCACCCTCCCTGTTCCTTGGCCACCAAATGAGTTGACCTTCAGGACAGCTTTGGTCTCAGCAGGTGACAGAGACCTGGGGGGAGCAGGGAGCCTCTGGCGGGGACGGAAGCCTGGTGACAGAGCTGGGGAGGTGACTGCTGTGTCTCAGGCCCCCTCTCCTCCTCGTGCAGGCTGCTGCTGGCATTTTGCACCTGGTATTAATTCACACAGATCTGGAAGGAAAGGATGCATTTAAACTTTCTGAGATTCTGTGTAAGGGGAAGCTTGCTTGTTGGGACGTCTCTTCTTCACACTCAGGAGAGGAGTTTGATTTCCTCTTGGGTTTGCATCTCTAAGAGTCAACGGTACCTGATCCCGTTCTCCAGTCAGACCCCACCCAGCAGACGTGCAGGAAGTCGTAGTTGCCATATTTCCATGGCCAGGTCTTCACGGGTTGGGGATGACACCACGGGAGCAGCCATGCCCCACACCCTATAAACTGCAGGCCCTGTTTACTTCGTTGTGTTAACAAATGAAGCTTCTAGGATGGATATGCCTCAAGTTTTCATCCACAGATAAGTTAGAAACATGGAGGTGGGTGCATGGTGAGATCAGATTTTCAGTGTGTTTTAAAAGGGTAGAATTGAGCATCTGACTTTAAATTAGAAAAGTGGTTCTTGGCAAAGGTGTGTGTGTGTGTCTGTGTGGAGAGAGGAAGAAGCGGGTGTAGGGTGGTGGGCTGCCCTCTCAGAAGACACAGCGCCTGGTGTGTAGACGCCACTCACCTTTTCAGGGGCAGCAGTTAGCTGCAATGAGCAGCATCCTGGCCCCCCCTCCAGGTCACCCCCCTCCCCGATGCTGTGTCAGCATACCCTGCAGGCCACCAGGCAACCACTCGTACCCAAGAAAGTCACGGGTCAGTTCCTGAACATAACCGTGTAAATGGTGGGACTCATTCACTCTTGTCTCAAGTGCCTGGCAAGGGTCCCTCGGCTGCCGTCCCCTCCTCACTGCCTGGCCCTGTTCTTTCTCTGCCCCTCCGCCCTCCCTCCTGTCCCTGCTGGCGCCCGCTTCCTGTCTGCTTCCTCCCACAATGAAAACTGGCTCTTTAATTGTAGTGACAAGACTCCTCATGTGATATGGATGTAATTGCCTCTCAGAAAGTATGACGTCACCTACGCTTAGTGATGATTTGCAGGAGAAGGCAATGCTCTGGGCTCTTGTTTGGAATAGATATTGTGCAGGAATGAAGTGTTTGACACCTTGACTAAATAGCTTCAAAATAGGATATTGACTTTGTTTCATGTCCTTGATGCCTTATTGTAAAGAATCTTCAAAAGCCACCATCTCTTGGGACCAGATTTCCAAAGGGTTTTCCCACGTAGCCTTTCGAGTCGTTCTAGAGGCCATGGTTGTGTTCTGCCTGCAACCTCAATATGCCCGAGTGGATGAACCTGGGGGCTGTTGAGTGAAGATCCCCTCTCATTTTAGCAAAGAAGATCATGGATGGGGCTTCCACGAAACCCAAATAATTCACAAGTGAAGTTGTACAGAAGCAGAATTATCTGAAGGCAAAACTGAGAAACCATCTGTGAAACAGTCTGCACTGTTGACTGAAGCCTCATTTGGAAATTATTAGTAAAGATCCTAAAGAAAGAGACGAAATTACTCTGCAGTCCCCCGCTATCTGTGAGCTATGTAAAATATTTGAGATCACTTTTGCTGTATCTTCTCATATTCTAAAGAAAATGGTCGAGCTTAAATCATTGTTCATTACTTCCTGCAGAATCTAAGATCTGAAATCTCGGAGAATAAAATCACTCCTCCACAAACATGGGAAAGGATGTGGTTGGTTATCTTGTGTCTGTCCCTCCCAGCTGCTTGAAGGCACGAGTGGATTTTGTTCCTCTTCTAATTGTGCCTCGCAACCTGCCTGGTACAGAACAGATGCCCCATAAATACTTGAAATGAGTGGAATCTCCCTATCTGATCAGCTCTTTATAAAATTTATCAAAACGAATTTATAGAAAATATGAGATGTGTTTTATTCCCCTTACTATTAACATATTGTTTCCTATACTTAGCATGAGACATTTTCCACTCTTGAGCAAATGTGAATATGCTCTTACCACCTTTAGGTTTTAGTTATGTTGGATTTACTTGATTCCAGCGAAACGTGTTCAAGCAGTTTTCTCTCTTGTTGCATGCTGCCGTGAAGGAACGCTGAGCAGTGCTTAGACGTTCTCATTCTGTGGTAAGTTTCCCGATGATCTCTAGGTTCTACTATTATTAGACTTTATTCCTATTTTTATTTATTTATTTATTTTTATTCCTGTTTTTCAAAGAAGGATATCTGAACAGATGGAAAACATAGAAAGAATGATACATTGGCTCTGACTGACAAGACGAAATTTAGAAATCGCAGAAGTACATTAGTTGACAAGGTCAGGCGCCCTTTGTGTGACTGATAGTGTTGACATCTGCTCCTCCAGAAGCCTCTTCATCCTTGAGCCTCTCGCTGTGTTTCCTCTCAGTTTTCAAGAGTGTCATCTGATGCAGGATTCTTGATAGAGCAAGATTTCCATCACAGATTCTGTTGTTTTGGAAACTTTCTCTCTCCATTCCTTCCCCTCCCCCGACCCCCAGACACACACACACACACACACACACACACACACTCACTCACACACACACTCATCAGTAGCAGCTCACTTTCTAATGATCCATCTTTGTTCTTAAATACATGTAAAAGTTGACTTAAAGATTTGTAGGCAGAGTTTTTTGACAGTAGCTGTGGAAGATCTCTGTGAAGGAAGGAGGATGGTCCTGCAGGATCTTTATGTTCTCCGAGTGCCACGTCCTTTCCTCCCCATGTTCAGAGCACGGATGCAGGTGTCTGGGTCTGCCCTCAGCTGCTGGCTCACCTGTGCGTGGAGTGCGGCAGCCCCGCTGCCGGGTGAGGGTTGCCTGGGCGGAGCCTGGGAGGCAGGTTGCATTCCTGGCAGGTCCACACAGTCCCCACACTCCCCCCGGGCGTGGCAGTGGCACCTCCGTCCTGCTCACCTGCGCAGGGGCAGAGATCAGAATCCCGGGCTTCATGGTTTCATATGCTTTTTCTTATAGTGCCTCCTTTGGGTCAAGAATTACTTGCTGATTTTCACTGGATCTTAAATTTCAAGTTTGCAAACAAAATACAAAGCGCTTTCACTGGACCTTTTTTTTTTTTAAAGCTCTGAAGGTTATCCTCTTGTGTTTGTGTAGTGCTTTATCACTTACGTCTTTGGATTTGATTCTCCTGACAGATGTCAGCCCACGGTTAGGAGAGCAGGAATTATTATTTGCATTTTTTACAGGAAAAAGGCTGGCTTTGAAGGGAGGTGCCCTGGACTGCAAGGCCTGGCCTTCCAACGGCAGGTTCCAGCCAGGCCCCTGACTGTGACCCGCACTGCGTTTCAGGGCTGCTTCTTGGTACATTTTAGTCCTTCTTGTGAGATGTGACGGCTATTGTTTTCACTGGCCTCCAGTGTTGACCCTCACCAGGAATTAGGGATAAACCAGCATTTGTGCCGCTGGCTTTAGGGCCTCCCCTGCCCTGTGAGATGGAGCCCAGTTCCGAGGAACTGGGTTAGGAAGAAGCTGCAATATCTGAGGACCCAGAGTTAAAAGGCTATAGCTCCACGTTCTGCGCAGAGACTTCCGCTGCAGTGACTATTAGTTTAATAGTTGTACAATCATGTAATTTGGAGAAGGTATCAACTCTGTACAGGAAATACAGGTTTAACAGAAATCATTTCATTTGATCCTTATCTTCAAAAAACCTGAAGTGAGAAGTTGGAAGAAAGGACCTAGGTGGCTTGAATTCCACCGCCTGCTGTCAGCGGTGGCTGAAAGCCTCATTGTCGTGAACTGTCTGCCTGAGGCTCTGGGAAACCAAAGCATCAGCGAACGGCTGAGCCAAGTGAGTCACCTGCTGAAATGAGCCCTAACGAGGTCCCGGTGTGGGACCTCGGGAGGCTCGTGGGCTCGAAGAGGCTGCGGAGGCTTAGGTGACATTCCTGTCGGGTCCTTCCTGGCTTGCAGGGCCCTGGCCCTCCCCTCCTTCCCTCCCTCCTCCTCTGGGCCCCGCCCTTCCCCTTCTCTCAGGTGGCGGGGATCCAAACCCCCGCCGAGAGCGTCTCTGATGGGTCACCAGCATCTGGAGCGGGAAGCCCTGGCTCTGCACCCCAAGGCCTCTTGCAGTAGCGGGAGCCTCCAGGGTCCTGGCTGGCGCTTGACCGCGCTGGGCACGCGTGAACCGCCTTCTCCCGCCAAGAGGTGGCTGCCGGCCTCCCCTCCTTCCTGCAGTAGCTAAAGCCTCCTGATCTGGTCGGGAAGGGCTGCCATTTAAGGAAACCATGATAATCACGTGAGCTCGCGTTCAGCAGGTGAAAGGACGGTGTCTGCAGCTCATTTCCCATCTCCGTAGTGGGTTGGAGGAGCGGCCAGCCTGTGTGGGAATAACTGGGAAACCAGAATCTCCTGGACGGCCCTTTATTTTTAACCTGCTCTATGTGTCAGTTGTTGTTTTAAAGAAAAGACCTTTCTCTGAATCTGAAATGCTGTTCATTCAAATATATGTTTAGCCTTTATTTCCAGGTTTAAGACCTTACTGAGTACTGAATGTATAAACTACTTGACGCTTTTTACAAGCTGACTTTCACAGCAGTCTCATGAGATAGACGCTATTATCCTTCTTCCTCCAAAATAAGCCTTGGAGAGAGAATAGCTCAGTTTGTCTCTGACCAGCACCCGAGGGCTGAGAGCCTGCCTTGTGCCGGCTTGGACGGGCTCCCATGTCGGCTCTGCTGCCGGCCGGCCGCCTCTGAAGCACAGAGACCATCGTCCTTCTCCTTACGGCCAGCAGCAGCGTCTCCATTGCGGAGCCAAGGCTGGTGACTGGAGTGCGGCACTCGAGGTCCTGTCCCACCTGAGGCTGCCGCGCCTGCGCCCGTCGGGTCGGGGGCTGAACCTCACCTGGCCCCTGCAGGGGCCTTCACCGGGCTGGCTGGGCCGCCTTCACACGCACGCACACGCACGCACCCTCCACATCTGGCCTCCACGCTCACCCTTGCTTGCAACGCACGGAGCCTTCAGAGCACCTGAAGCAGGGGCACCGAAACGGGATGGACTCAGACCAGAGCAGCCTCGTTGGTCCATCTAGTTTAGAAGCAACTGATGCAGCCCCTTCCTCTGGCAGGTGAAGCCCTTCATTCCTCAGAGACGTTCACTGACTTGAAACAGTTCAGTCTCAACACGGCTGCAGGCCCCCGTGGTCTTTCCGCTGTGGCTTCCAGCGGATCACGTAGCCAGCGAGAGTGCTGCGTGACGCCTTAGCCATTCACGCGGAGACGGTCCCCCGGGTGCTTCCGTGTCACTTAGGAGCCACACTCAGCCGCAAGTGACGGGGGCCTGCGGGGGCTCCTCTCTCCTCACGGCCTGGAGTCCACGCTGCGGCCCTTGCGTCTCCCGTGACCCACGGCGGCAGCAGCAGTGGCCACCCCCGTGGCCTGTGCCCTCGCTGGGAAGAAGAGAAGGCCGCGGACTTACGGTGAGCCCTGGCCTGTGGCCGTTCTGCTCTGCAAGGGAAGGGGCTCGTAGGGCCAGGTTTTCACTCGCAAAGACTCTCTCTCTGGTCGAAGGTGGGAAGGGACGCTGCAGGGGGCACCTGCCCGCCCCATGTGGTGTCGCAGGGGGCCCGGCTCTGCACTGGCCCCGGGCATGAGGCTCTTGGCCCGCCCGGCCCCTGACCCGCGTCCGGCGCGGTCTCACCCCCTCCCAGGACCCGTGTCCGGTGCCGCCCCACGTGGGCTTCGTGTGGTTGTGACAGTGGTGTAAAGTAGACAGCGAGCAGTCGGGGTGCAGAGCGTGCGTAGCCTCTTCAGCCTTGGCTTTCCAGGCTCCCGGTTTTGTTTTTGGCAGCTCGTGGGTGCTCAGTCCAACACAGATCGCGTGCGATTGGCTTCTCACCTTGTAGCACTGCCTGTGAAGAGCTGCTGGCAGCTCGCGGCCGTCAGGCGACCGTGCGGATCTCGGCCTGCACCTCCTGTGTCGTTTGCCCTCTCTCGTGCTCCCTGCCACCCCGTGTTGGTGTCGATGGGACACCATGCGGAGCCGTGCTTGTACTCACGTGAATCTCCTGTGAGCTCTCCGTCTTGCCGTACCTGCACTTTTGTGTTCGCCCGTCCCTGCTTTTCCGGATTTTATAAAGAAACGGGGCGTCCCTCAGCGGAACCAGCTGGCTGGGGCTCCTGTCCCTGAGCAGCCGCGTGCGCGCTGTAGCCAGCCGGCCCTGCAGTTTCTGAGCGCTGCTGCTACACTGGTGGCCTCGGAACTCAGCTGGGGTGATGGGAAAGTTGCACTAGAGGCTGCTTTCAAGTCTAAAGTTTGCAAGGTGACAAAAGGCATGTTATTGTCATTTTTGACATAGTAGTAGTATTTTTCTCTGTAACTGAAATCTAGTCTTTTAAAAAGAATTACACCATTGTGTTCTTTGAGGAGGAAAACTTGCTTCTACAATTTCTTGTAGATAGTGGGCTACCAAGTTTGGCTGCCAGCCACCTGAGGTGACTGTGGATGGAATCGACATGTTTGCAGCAATACAAGTTTTCTTAAATTAGGGTCAGCTAACAATAGTTTTTTTTTCCATTGAGATCTGGTTGGCGTATAACACTGCATTAGTTTCAGACGTACAGCATAAAGATTTGATACTTGTATATCCCGCAAAATGGTCACCACGATAAGTCTAGGTAACACCTGTCACCTTGGATAGTTACAATTTTTTTTCTTATGATGAGAACTTTTAAGCTCTACTCTTAGCAGCTTTCAAGTATGCAACACAGTGCTGTTAACTGTAGTCACCCTGCGGTGCGTCACATCCCCGGAACTGGACGGTTGTACCTTTTGACCCCCTTCTCCCCCTTCGCTCGCCTTTTACTACGACTCCTCCCCCACACCGGCAACCACCAACCTGTGCTCTGTTTTGATGAGCTCCGTTTTCTGCTTGCTGTATTTCTTAGGTTTCTCTCATAGGAGTGAGGTCAGACAGTATTTGTCTTTCTTTGTCTGATTTATTCACTTAGGATAATGCCCTTCAAGTCCATCCACGTCGCTGCAAATGGAAAGATTTCCTTCCTTTTGTGGCTGAAAAATATTCCGTTTTTTGTTCATATCTATATATGAGCTATAGGATATATATTAAGCAGTTTTCAAAAAGGATCATATAGCAACAATAATCAAATTAACAATAAATAATAACAGTAAGATTTATAACTGAAGGAGTCTCTCTACTCAGTTCCTATTTTGTGTGACAGGAGAGAAGGTAAATCTGCTTCTTAAAGGTGATTTCTTTCAGTGCAGGCAGAGATCACCTGGCATCGAATATATTTCCACAGGTGAATGTGCACATGGAGGTGAAATTCTGTATTTTTTTGTAACATTCCTATATTTTGAAAATGTTCTGACCAAATGTGCACTTACTTTTCATTTTCTGAAATGCTACTTTTTAACATAACATCATTGTTTCTAGAAACAAATCAAAAGGTTTTGTTCATCTCTCACTCTGCCCCCCCCCCACCCCCCCAATATCACAGTGCAGCTCAGATACACAAGCTGTGGAGAGAGGAACACCCTCAGGGCATCTTTTTCTCTTTCTTTGTAGGTATCATGTTTATTAAGGGGTGGGCACTACTTTTCACAAATTTTACCACATAAGATAAATTTAAAGTGCTTAACATAATGCCCAGCACGTAGAAAGGACTCAATTTTCCTTGCTTCTTTTTAGTGATTAGGAGTGATAAACCCTGGAAGAATAGGACTGTGAAATCTCTGATCCTTCCCCTCAGTTTAAATCATGTAGCCTCAGACTTAGCACTTTTTAGGAAGGGTTTGGAGACATTCAAGGAAACTCCACCCAGGGAGTTCGTTGTTTGTGGTGTTTGCCCCAGGCCTCGCTGAGCCTGAATGTGCCCTTGAAGGGGCACACAGGTGGAGGGAATGCTCATTTTTAATTTCAAGAGGAGGAGAAAAGTTAAAAATTGAGGCCGATAAAAGTTAATGAGGAACATTTAAATCTTTTAATGGGTCACTTTATGTCGCGAGTCAGAGTGGTTACTGCTGTTACTGTACACGTGCGGCATCGTCCTTTGTCTGCGGTAACTCTGTTCCCTGGAAAATGAGCCAGTGCGACGGGGAAGGCGCGTCCCTCTCCTGACGATGGCTTGTTCTTTTGACGAGCTCCACGGTTTTTTTTTTAAATGGTGGAAAGAACAGGCACAAGGAAATGAAAATATAAAGGTTTGGGTTTGGGGTTTTTTTTTTTTTGCCATTTTCCCTTATTTGACAGATGACTAAATAAAACAGTTAGCAGCAGGAGAGAGCAGTTCTGTCTCTTTGTGCTTAAAATTTTATTTGGGGATGGGAAGCATGCCCCGAACCCAGAGGGTACACTTAACATGCCAGTTTTCATTTGAGAAGAATTACTTTTCCACGGTCGGTGTTCGGGGATGAAGCCTCATTCCACATACAGTGTTAATGGTCCAAAGACAGGGCAGCTGAACTTTCTGATGGGCTTTCCTTGGGAGACATTAGCATGTCCCTGGAGACGGCTTCCCAGCTCTGGTTAGTCAAATCTGTATGTAGGGAAAGCTTATGACTTTTAGAAACGTTACTCTTGGATGGCCCGTCTATTACCCAGATCAAATATGCGATGTGCACTGCTGTTTTCTCTGTGTTAGACATGAACTAGACCTTCACTGTACCCACCTGCAGAGCCCAGGCTCTGGGAACACGTCATGCACTGGACCACCTTGAAGGAGGTGCTTCTGTCACTGGGATGAATAAATAAGGCAGAGCATCTTCACACAGGGATCAGTCACCACGACAGTCATAAATGTGGAACAATTCTAGGTACTAGTTCATGTAGTGAGCTTTTTTTTTTTTTTTTTGCGGTACGCGGACCTCTCACTGCTGCGGCCTCTCCCGTTGCGGAGCACAGGCTCTGGACGCGCAGGCTCAGCGGCCATGGCTCACGGGCCCAGCCACTCCGTGGCATGTGGGATCTTCCCGGACTGGGGCACGAACCCGTGTCCCCTGCATCGGCAGGCGGACTCTCAACCACTGCGCCACCAGGGAAGCCCCTGTAGTGAGCTTTTTTGTGGTAAAATTAATCAGTTGCCCTTTCTTCAGAGTTATCAGTGATTTTTCTTAAAAACACAGTACCAATTTTTCCATAGCAATTTTTTTAAAGCTAAAACTCAATTATTCTGAGAAATATTCTATCATATTTCGTAGAGGGCAGTAACCTCATGAGCTGTTTTAGTAAAATAAAATAGGTGCGTGTGGAACTTATCTCTAAATGGAGCGTGAAATCTTGTGGGTCTCTCCCTAGCGTTTTCTCGGCCTGTGTGGCCTGACTCAGAAGGGTCGTGTGCTGTCAAGAGCAGCCCCGCCGCCCGGTCTTGCGTCCTCAGCCTTGTGCTGCTACCTCGAACTGTGGAGCCTGAAACACTCACTCTATCACTCCAAGTCTTGCCTTTCTCATCCTCACAGTGAGGGGCTAGAGCCGTATGCGCTGTAAGATTCAGAATCTGAGAATAAGATTCCAGCTTGATAAGCACTTTTTCCATAAAAGTCTAATTACCATCTAGTATAAAATTCATATTGTTTTTAATGGTGCAGAGTATGCTTTGGTGTTTTGACATTGTGAAATCCCTAAATGAAACAAATAATTTATACAGCCCAATGTCATCTTTTTTTTTTTCAATTTTCCTGAGTTAGTCTAGACTAATTTAAGCTAACATTTATTTCTGTTTCCATACCAGGGTAAGAGATGATATAGAGTGTGACTCTCCAATAGAAATAATTGGATAATAATAATAATTCAAGCCACACGTGCAAGCCATTTAATTTTATATAATTTAAAATTTTCTAGCAGCCACATTTGAGAAAGTAAAAAGAAACAGGTGAAATTAATTTTAATAGTTTTATCTAACCCATTATATCCAAAATACCATTTAAGTGTGTTAAAATTACACAATGTTATCAAGACATTTTACACTCTTTATCTTCTTCTGTACTCAGTCTTCACAACCCGGTATATATCTTACACTTTACAGATTGGCCACATTCAGGTCACACCGCGAGCTGACCTGCCGTGGCGAGCGCTGCACCGGGACTCTGTAGATTCGTGGGTTTAGAGTCTGCCTTCTCACGCAGAGCTTCATATTTTAAAACCAGCTCTTACGTGTGTGGAATCCTGAAGAAGGGCATCCATGAGAAAAGAAAACCTGGATGCTCGTAGAAGGCCGTCGTTTGGGATGAGCAGTTTGTACTTTTTCTCTGTAGTAATCGTGTGACTTGACAGTTGGTGGCCTGTCCTTGTCCCACTGAGGAGCAGATGGGGCCACGGCCAGGCTGTCCCTGCTGCAAGAGGGGGCAGGCACAGGATTCTCTTTCCAGTCTTTTCCCAGCACCGGCAAGGCCACAAGTGCATGACTTCAACCTTCTTGGGGGCAGCAGCCACGCAAGAATGGCCGTGACACCAAGGGCGCCGGTAACAAGGAAGGCAGCTCAAGCCTTAGAGCAGATCCTTTCGCAATCCAGAGAATCCCGGAGTTTTTTACCTAAAGGACCTTAGAAAGGATGTAGTTGTTGACACAGGATTAACTGTAAGAAAGGAGCATATATCTTTGGGTCTTTGATTTAGGCCAGACAGATTCACTGTGACTCTGTTCTTTCAGACAGGTAATTCAGAGGGAGGAGGAATCCCAGTTGTCAGGTGGAATTCTGGGCTAACTTACTTTACTTTACAAGTGCTTTAACTTCACAGTAAGGATCCATTTAACGTTGGAGAACGTTTTAGCTGCACCTTTCTGTATGGTTTTGAGGGCTGCCAAACTTTGCTAGTTACAAGCTCCAAACGTCTGTTTAAAAGGAGCGTTCTAAGCTCATGGTGTGCTCTCTTTGTTCTTAGGGGCAGCAGTACACGTAAATCAAACACTTGTAACTTTACTGGTGTGACTAACACCCTAGGTTTTCAGTGAGTCCATGTCATTCTTTCCATTTACACAGCATCTTTTTCGGTAAGGATCTCAAACCTTTTTTTGGAAGAAGTTGGTATAGTTTTCCTAATTACAGAGATGTGGATGTTTTAACTCCCCTGGGGCGAAAATGGCTTGCCTTTAGGGTCAGCCAGGAGTCTGGGGGCAAATCTGGGATTTTACCCCAAGACTCCTGATTCTGGGATTTCCGCTCTCAATTTTAGTTATTTAAAAATATGAAGAGGCAGGATACTGCAGCTCATTCCAGTGCACGCCCAACCACGTGTGAGCAAATAGCCACCGCAAAGCCCACCTTCTCCGTGGCCCCTCCTGCAGCCTCAGAACCGAGGGGCAGACACCTCATGCTTTGCCAGGTGCTTATGGGAGCGTCAGAGTGGTGACCCGAAGCAGCGGGTCAGGAAGCAGGAGACGCGGCTGAACAGAAGGTTCCCCTTCCAGGACCCTTGCTGCTTTCTGGGTAGTCGTGTCAGCTGGGTGGTGATATCAGAATGACACAGTCTTTATTGAAGTTGATGTCATAACTCAAATTACATGTATCTCACAGAAAACTTTTCATTCCAATAAATATTTTTTACCAAAAGAAAATCAGAACAAAACTGGTCAACTCATCAACTACTTGGCGAAGAGAAACCTTAGATGGAACTTGTAAGTGAAAAATATAAGAAAAGGAATGTATAAAAAACGGTATTGTCCTCTTATTGATGGGTGGTGTCTCTAATATACAGGCATACAACATATTATTTATAACTCCATGTTGATTTAAAATTTTGTTTGTGTTTTTGTAAGTGTACACACCCCCCCAAGGCCACGCTGGCTCACGGGGGAGGGTGGCTTTCACGTTCGTCCTGTGACTGCCCTGCTTTGTACACGGGAGCAAGTCGTGGACATTTGCTCTGTGAGATGACTGGCCTGTTCATCTGGGAAAATAAAGACTCCACGTCCTGTAAGAAAAGTGTTCTTCTGGTTTAGTTAAAAGCCCCCTTTAAGGTAGACCATTCCTAGGAGAGTTTGTTTTACTTCCCTTATTTCACCACTATATGGCCCAAAGTATGTATTCAGTCTTTGATTTCTTTCTTTTTAAGTTTAGTTTATTGAAGTATAGTTGATTTACAATGTTGTGTTAATTTCTGCTGTACAGCAAAGTGACTCAGTTATACATATATATATTCTTTTTCATATTCTTTTCTGTTATGGTTTATCACAGGATATCGAATATAGTTCCCTGTGCTATACAGTAGGACCTTGTTGTTTATCCACAGTTTTTGGTTTCTTAAAACTTTTAAAAGTTTTTAGAAAGTTCTGTCTATTCATAGGTCACAATATATCGCTTTTGCCAGATTTGTTTCTTTGTTAAATTCTCCTAAAATTCAGCTTTGGAAAACTGGTATGTGGGACCGTGTGGCCCTTGGCTTGCCATCTCCCCACACCCCCCAGTCATATGGAGCTTTAGGTCGTCTGGGTGCTTGGGGGGGGGCAGTTAAAGTTAATGCAGTTGCGTGCAGCATCTTCCCCAGAAGCCCATGGTCAAACCCGAGAGAAACCACGTGCACACCAGGAGATGCTGCTGGGTGGGCTCGTGGCCCAGACCCGCGGATGGAGCAACCCAGCCTCATCTTCCTGCTCATAAGTGACGGGGGCAGGGAGGGCTCCTGACAGCTTTTCTGTGCGTCCAAGCCCCCATGTCTGGTTCAGGCCGAGGGTCGCTGCGCCCCGCCCTGCCTGCTCCCCCAGGTGTGGCCGCAGTGAGTATGCGTGAGCCCCACCTCAGGTGCTTGCTGGTCCCCGCCCGCGTGGGGCTGGGCACACGGGTGACGAGTGACAGGGGCCTTGTGGCCACACTTCAGGGAGCCTTGGACCCCCGGAGGCCACGGGCCTGCTGAGATTAGGAGGCGGCTGCCGGAGGGCCGAGTCCCCTGCTCCCCAGCACTGGTGTGGGGGGGTAGGGGGCAGGAACCCTGGGACGTGCACACCCAGGATGTGTATACCCGGGTCATGTACACCCAGGACGTCTACACCCGGGTCGTGTACACCTGGGATGTGTATACCCAGGACGTCTACACCCGGGACGTGTATACCCAGGTCGTGTACACCCAGGTTGTGCACAGCTGGGACGTGTATACCTGGGACATGTACACCCAGGATGTGTATACCCATGTCGTGTACAGCCAGGACATGTACACTGGCTCATGCCCACCTGGGACATGTGCACCTGGGACGTGTGTACCCGGGTCATGTACACCCAGGACATGTACACCTGGGATGTGCTCACGCGGGTGGTGTACACCCGGGACGTGTATACCTGGGGTGTGTACAGCCAGGACGTGTGCACTCGGGTTGTGTACACCCGGGACGCGCATCCCCGGCGGCTGCAGCTTGTGGGCCTGGAGGATGTGCAGCATTGCTCAGCTGGACTCCACAATCCCCAGCTTCCCCAGAATCTCCGAGAAACTAGAATATCATAGAGATGTGAAGGCTTAGATTCCAAGAGCAGTGAACAGGTGTATTCAGATAACTTTGACTTTAGATTTCTTTTTTAAAGTCGTAAAAATTAGAATAGGCTTCAATGACAAAACAAAGGCATCTCTGGCTGTTTAACTGACAGCAGTTTGGGTTCTGGTTTGGCCTAAATCGTACCTAGGACTCTGAGGGATTCGCGGACTTCCCAGCGCCCGGGCACCCAGAGGACCCTCCTCCCACGCGTGCTGCTCGCCGCACAGCGCTGTCCGTCAGCTTCACCCCGAGTCCAGCCCCAGCGCTGTGGCTGTGCGCACCCATTGTTGCAGTGTCAGTCACCAGGGGTTCCGAGTGAAGAACGCTGTGTCTCCGGGAGCAGCATCTCCAGGCGTGCAGGGGGGACAAGGCGATGCGTGCTTTCCATGCCCGGTGAGGGTGGCGGAGGCGCATGCGCAGACGCAGGGTTCCCGCTCCTGCCCTCGGGCGCCCAGACACCCCGGCGGGCCCTTCCCACCACTCACACCCAGAGCCGTGTGCCGGTGCTGTGGGCAGGTGCGCAGGTGAGCTCCTGTCCTCCTGCGTCCCGTGTCCGGCAGCGCCGCACCTGCGGCTTCAGCACCGGGGGGCCCAGGTAAGACGTGGGGAGAGCTGGACTGCAGCCCTGCAGAATAAGCGTCTCATCCCCGTTTGGCCGATGAAGCAACGGTGCGCAGTTTGGCCAAGCAACTTGCCCGGGGAGCGTGGAGACGCCGCCCCGGACGCTGAGGGCGGGGCACGTGCGGGCCTGCTAACCTCTCGTGCCCTTGTCCCCTTTCCTCTGCTTCCAACCCGGTTTCCTACCGTCGTCCCCCTCGGGGAGCGTAGATTTGCCTCTGATGGGTTTCTGACACTTTCCTTTGTTAGCTGCCCATTCCGTGTGACATGGGCCAGGACGAGCTCCGGGGCTGTCACCCTCCAGGGAGGGAGCAGAGCCCCCAGCAGTCAGAGGCTCCAGCCGGGGCCGTGGCTGGCATCTGCACACCCTTATTTGGCAGTTGGGTCACCGTCCTGGTGTGTGGGCCGTGCCCACAGCAGAGTGTCGAGGCCTTAGCCAGGAGAGGCCTTCCCAGGACAGATACAAATTTATTCGTTAAAATTGCTGACTCCTTTGTCTTTGTTTCATCAGATGACTACGCCTTCTTTGACTTACTCTGTCTGCCTGAAAAAAATCAGCGTGGGAAATCTGCCCTTCCTCCATCAGCCAAAAGCTGACCAGGGGTGTCATCCCGGGGCTTCTCCCGCAGGTGGGAGCGAGGGAGGGCCAGGCCGGCTGGCTTCCCAGCCAAGGCAGCCTGCGGGGAGTCCCCCTCTTCCCAGAGATAAGGCCTGGGCTCCCTGCGCTGCCGCCAGCAGCCAGCTGTTTCAGGAGCCCTTTTCTCTCATCCAAGATAGTTTCGTTTTGTACAACTTCATGTTATTTGAATCTTAGATTTTTTGAAAATGGCTTTCTCAGAGGCTGTTCTCTTCTGCACTGTTTGTCCTGCGGCCCTCGGAAGTCTGGAGGTCCTGTCCTCATGTCACGTGTTCTACACTCAACAGCGCTTTTCTGTTCTGAGCTTGCCCTCCTCCCCAAAGCTGAAATAAATCAAAGTTGGTGGAGACTCAGTCGCAATAAATCAAGGCCTGTCCAGAACTGGAGCCTGCCCAGTCAAAATGTCATAGCTTGGCTTTCACTGAGGATTAATTAAAGGCCTGATATAAAGCCCAGATGTGCTTCAGGAGAGCAGTGAGCTGCCTGGTGGCTGTGTCTCCCCAGGTTTCTGCCCACCCAAGAACACGCTGGAGGAGGACGGGAAAGGCATCCGAGGTTGGGAGGGCACGGAAGGGGGAGGTGCCCATCAGCACATCTGAGTGGACTTTATCTGGTTTGGAGGAAACAGAACAAGCTTTCCAACAAGGAGCACATTCTCTCCGTGTCAGGCTCTGTGTGTACAGGCTTTAAATGGAAGGGAAATGCAATAGCTCAGAAGCTGTATTTTAATTGAGGAAGACAAAAGAAAATGGAACGAGTAAAGGTGCTTTCAATGTTAAAAAAAAAAATTGTAGTGACATCAGTGCCTGGTTCGCACTGCCCTTGTAAATGTTTTAGACCAAAGAAACTGTGGGATAAGCACGTCCGAGATGTTTGTGCTCACAGAGAGCTGGACTCGTCGGAAGGGGCTTTTGGGTTAGAAGTTGCTCCCAGCCCTCCCTTCGTTCCTGCACAACTCCATGGAACCGTACAGAAAAGGGTGCTAGATTAAATCCCCACTGAGCAAATCTGCATGAGAGGGAACGTGTGGCATGAACCAGTTCTCCATGTGTACAAACAAAATAGTGCATTGGAAACAGAAAACAAGGAGTAGCTTGTAAGGTAAAACCATGCATCGTGGCCATGTTTTTGTATGACTTTAAACTTAATATTAACCACTGTAGAAATTCGATTCTGAAGTTGGAAAAAAAGACACCATCAAAGACTAATAATAATTAACGTTCTTTCCTGTGGTAATGTGTTCGCTTTCCTTACTGAATATCTGAAAATTAGCTATTTAGAACTTCATAAACAAAACAGTGACCCTCCCGATGGCCGTACAGTCTCTAATAAATACTTTCACAGGAAGAAATGAGGCCCTTTGTGATGAGGAGACCTTGCTGGTTTTATAGCATATCTTTATGTTAACATTAAGTTTTTATCAATGGAAAGTTCAGCTTTTCCCAGAATGCTGGATTTTCTCACATTACCCTATTGATGTTTACTTTCTGGACTGAACATCTTGTTTCCTATGAACTTAAATAATGAAATGGCATATATGTTAAACAAATTCCAGAGAAATGTTGTGATTTCAACTGAAATGATCTGCATGTTTTTATATCTGTTATTTGACCCAGGTATTTAAATATACAACCATATCCAATTGTAAAGATATTTTTTAATCTAATGAATTTTTAATAGACACATTATAAGTGGTCATATATGGCTTCTTAGTATTTTTATTCTATAATCTGATTATTGTGGCTGAAGTAGCAATTTAAATAGACTTTTTTTAAACATACCTGTGCAATTTCTCAGAAATAACAATTTCAACTATTTTCCCGATGATCAAGCCCTGAATTTCTGTTGAGGTTATTGGGGGCTGGTAGGTCATTTGGGGTTATTATGTCTCTAGCTGCATGATACTTGGTTTTCTAAGGCTTTCCTCAAGGACCCTTGGCTTATTTTAGTCAGTTATCTGGGAAAAAATAGTTTACTGCAAACTGACATTTCCATTGGTCCAGATAATTGACATTTTCGGAAGGACTGCCATTTCGTGCTTTCTTGCTTATTAGTCCGTGAGGAACTTTCATGTTTACCATTGCTTCTGGTCCTGCATGTAAATTTCACTAGCTCTGCGCAAGGTTGAAAGGCCCCAGTCAGTGCCTGTAGAGTGAAAACTGGGTTTTAAGAGTCAGGAAATTTGGAGAAATAAACCTTCCCTTTTGGCCATCTTAAATACTCTCACATCCTCAACACTCAGCATGCAGACTAATCGTAGCTTCTGGAACTCTGAGTCACTTGGCAATTGTATACGACACAGCGCGGGACATCGTAAAGGAGCCTCCCTCCAGATCTTCCAGTCCATAGGCTGTTCTCTTATGTTTCAATTTGGAGTATTTTCACCTTTGTATAAAGCTGTATGTACCCTTTTACCTTTGGGCGGTAGTCTTCCTGCCCACAGTAGGCCTTCTCCTGTCTAAGCCTCTGTGGCAGTGATTTGTTACTTATTTGTTTGTGTGTCTGTCCATCTAGGCAGATTCGAATTCCTTGAGGGTGAGAATGGTGTGCTTCCTTTGGTTTCTGCAGTGTCTAAGTGACAAGCACGTGGTATGTGGTGATGATGGAATAGAAGGGGGCGGGCATATGTCTTTTCAGGGACACTTAATATGTGGTTGCCACACATACCAGAGGCCACAGCACGTTTCTTGACAGCCCTTCAAAAACTACTATCTGAAAATGCCCCCCCCGAGGGAAGAGCACAGATTCTCCCGGTACACAAAGTGTTTGGGGAAGATGCCCCCCACTGAGGGAAGAGCACAGACTCTCCCGGTACACAGAGTGTTTGTTGAAGATGCCCCCCCCTGAGGGAAGAACACAGGTTCTCCCGGTACACAGAGTGTTTGGGGAAGATGCAGCAACGCTTTCTGTTTGGATGACGTAGTTTTTGGAAACAGTAATCTATGATCTTCAACTGATCTGAAAGAGTTACTGCAATTCCCCAAATTAGGTAGCCTGGCTCCTAGAATAATCTCATTCATTATGTATTTTTCCTTCTGTATTTCTAATTGTATTGAGGCAAACAGCTAATGTAACAAACCCTGTGTAGTTTTGCGAGGTGGGAGCATATGCACCATTACAGTCACACCACCAGTGCCAGCAAGGACATCTCATTACCGAGCCCAGGTATTAACACTATTAAAATTCAGAATAGATGCACTAAGAACTTGCCGTGGTCAAAAATCAGAATTCTGTTCCACAGTGTACCTTATTTAACACAGGCTGTCTGCAGCCCAGGTGGTGCAGCCCAGGTGCTGGGCAGTGGGTGGGCTCCAGGCCTGCCTGCCCCCTGGGCCTGGGGCCGGAGCTGGGAGCTGAGGCCCAGGGGCCTCCAGCTCACCTGGAAACTGTGTCAGCTCCCAGGGCCTGCTTGCCCTCGGCCGCGCTCTGATTTTGATTCCTTGCTAGTTAACCGTGTTGGGGAAATGGCCAAGGAAGGAAGAAAAAGCCACAGCATGGCCTGTCTCCCCCGGATAGGAGGAGCACATTATTAGTTCAGCAGCTTGGCGTGAGCGAGTTGTCTGAAACGCTCTGGGAGTGATGGCAACCAGAAGCACTGTTTGCAAGTTAGGCAGCCTCTGTTTTCAATGTATAACATTTTAGACTCGAAGGTTCACTTAGAAATTGTCTGCTTTGATTAGACGTGGAAATGAAAACCAGAAGTCAGCGACGTATCCTGTGTCCTCCGGCCAGAGCTGTTAGCCCCCTTGGCTACGGTTTTGTCTTTCCACTGTTGTCCCATATTGTCATGTTATTTTAAAGCTTGGTAAAAGGTGATCATAAAACTTCATGATTAGTTTCTGAAAGCACATTTATCCATGGGCTTATAACGTGTGTCCTTTCTATCTGTGTAGGATACTTCAGCATAAACTATCTTTAAGTCTCTGAACCCACTTACCAGCGTGGGTTCCTTCTGAACGTATTTTTAACGACAGTAATGCTTAGCTCTTAAATTCAAGGGCCTAGTTATAAAAAGATGGGCAGGGGGGTCTCTGCTGTGTCGCGTCTAAGGCGGCCGGCAGTGTTGCTTGTAAAGCCACGTGTGGTGCAGGCATCGCCTGGCTCGGGTGAGCGGGTACCCACCGCATCTGCTTGGGAACCGCCTGCCCGGGGGTGGGGGTCCCCCCTCCCGAAGCCCCCCGTCCCGTGTGGAAAGCAAGTGGCTCACACCTTAAACGTTAGCCCAGACGGTGTGGGAGCTTGTGGCATCCCGTCACAGGTGACGGTGTTCTCTTCGGCCAGCGTCTTTGCTGCCAGAGCCCCGCCAATGTGTCTTCTATTAAGATGACGTCATGTTTACAAAACAGTCTGAGCTGACGTTCTTCTGCAGCCTTAGGAGGTTGTTCTTTGGCTTTGAAACTTAATATTTTTTTACAGTAAACTTAGTAAAACTTCTGCTTTTTTCCATCATTTCCTGGAATGGCCCAAGGGGTTTTCCTCTTGCTTCCTTGCAGCCTTCGTACTGGGCTTTCTTAGTGAAGGTCTTCTCTCTCCGGCGGAGCCAGTTCTATACAGACCTCTCAGGTCACCTTTACCCCTCTTTGCCGCATGGAGAATTGCAGCCACTGCTCCCTTTCTCTCTCTCCACGTAACCCTGATTCACGGGAACCATGGTTTTAAATTTCCTCTTAGTGACGAAGTTAGATATTGTTAAGTGTACTAGTTCATAAATATTAGATCAAAGCATTCAGAAAAGCAGTAGCACCGGTAACATTTGAATCCGACACTGTACGTGTTCTTTCCGGTAGACGTCTCACCAGCTCCACAGGCTGGATGGATGGGGCGGGGGGCAAAGGAAGCCTCCTGGTTTATTCCCCGACCTCCGCTTCAGTCTTCTCAGCAGAGACCGGCATGGATGAAGGTTGCGATAGCTGACAAGGCACCTTGACGGCCGTCATCTCCGTCTGTCCCTTCCTTCGTGGCGTCTGTCTCGGTTGCGGTCCGCCTGCTGCGTGACCTGTGCTCATCTTCCTCCTGCTCTGTGCTCTGAGGCCCCGCTCACTCCTAAACCCCCGGCCCCGACCCACCTCCTGGCCCATCACGGGCAGCGTGAGTTATTCAGAGGGCGGCTGGCGCGATGCGACGCTTCCAACATCCTCAGCTTCCACGCAGCTCCACGAGGCTGCCCCCATCCCCGGTCTGAGAATCCGTTTGCAGGCTGCCTTGTGTCCTATACTTCATCTACCTTGAGTAGGGGCCGCCGTCTTTCTTCCAGGCTCGTGAGTGATTGTCACTGGCCCCTCGGACCTGGCGTGGCACCAGCGCGTGTTTACGCCTGGTCCACGTTTACTGAAGGAACAGACAAGCCAGCACCTTCCGGATGAGGAGGGAGGACACTGTTGTCCTGCCCCATGCACAGGGCAGGGAGCTGGGCCTCAGAGTGGATGGGCAGGTGGGGGGCAGGTGGGGGCAGGGTGGCTGGCCCGGGCCCCAGCTCCGCACCCCATCCCTCCAGCCCAGCTCCTGGGGTGCGGCCCGCCTCCTGGCTGCTCTCTGGATCAGGCCCTTCCCAGATGTGTAGTGAAAAAGAGAGAACGGGGCCCACAGAGGACAAAGGCCTGCTGATGTGCGAGCTGCCTGTCCATAGCAACGGGGCGTACCCCGTGTACTTAACTGACCTAACGCGGTCAGATTCTAAACGAACTTCAACTGAGGGACGAAGGGTACATTCACGCCCTTGACCTGCGTGTGTGTTGTCACTGAGAGGAAAATGCAGCTTCTGGTTATGGTATCGTTCCGGATCCCCAGAGCTCCCAGGCTGGCACGCTGCTCCAGGCTGTCCTCGAGGAGCACCTGACCTTGGGACCCGCAGGGCCCGGGGCCCGGCAGGGGGTCCCACGTGCAGCGGCCCCAGGAGGTGGAGGGCAGCCGCTCTGCTCTGCTTGGGTGAGGCCGTTGTGCCCACTTCCCCGTCCGCCCGTCTCAAGGATGCCTTCTCCCTCAGGGCTCCTGGGGGCCCTGCTCCCCGGCTGCTGTGAACCCGCGTGACCAGTAAGCATCACAGACAGGGGAGAGCCAGGAGAGGGGCTCCCAGGGAGGAAAGAGCCCCTGCTCACGTCCCGCACCCGCTCAGCCGCCGCTGCTGCTCGAGCCCCGGGCAGCGGCCATCCGCTGCCTCCTTCCCTCCCTGACGCTGACCGTGGCTGAGCCCCTTGGGGAGGGAGGTGATGGCGTCCACACAGAGACTGAACTGGGTCGTTTCTAAACCATCTCACGCCTTGAATTTTTTTGAAACATGAGCAGTTTAATTCAGAAGGTTTCTTTCCTCTCGAAGTCTTCTTGTGCCTGGAAGCAAGAGGGCAGGCTGCGAGGCTCTCCTCGTGGGGCAGGGCTGGCTGTGGGCCCCAAGCAGGAAGGGAGGCAGAGGGCCCCCGCCTGGCTAGGGTCCGCCCCGCACACAGTGTCAGATATGCTCAGGTATGAAGGGGTTGCTTTCCGGAGAAAGGCTGTCTGGGACTCACTGAGGATTAGATGGAGAACAGCTGTCCTGCCCGTGGTCCCCGTCCAGCTCTGGTAGCGGTGAGCTTGGGCCCCACTAGTTCGCCAGCCCTTTTTCATCAAGAAGCTGGAGGTTGGCACTTGACAGCACTGTCTATTCACATTTGAATGAAAACTTCAAAAAAAATCTTTCCTTTTAGGCTATGTGAATTATTTGTATAGACTTAAAACTGTGTCTTGGGTGAGAGTGAAGAAAAATCACAGCAACATAATGTATAAAAATTAGGACATCGAAAGCATCGGGAGTTGAAGTTCATTTCACAGAAGGACGCCCCACAGGGTGCTGTGAAATCGTGAGCTCTCCCAGTGCAGCGAAAGCACAAAGCAGTGCCTTTTGATTTAGACGCGTCCTGCAAGCACACATCCTTTGCCTCGTACGATGTGTCAGAAGCTCACGAAATTGAGAGCACCCCATTCTGATGTAAAAACATCTAATTGCCTAAGAAAAGAAAGCATCATGGCATAGGAATTGCTTGGCAGTGGGGTAGTTGGCAGAAGCCATCCCTCTTCGGAAAGGAGGGGCTCACGGCCCTGAGAGGAGACTCCAGCAGACCTGCCACAGACACTCATTTGTGCGCAGCACACCAGGCCCTGTGCTGCAGGCTTCGCGCCCTGTGGATGGCGGTGGCTGCAGCCCTGCTCCTGGAGCAGTGCAGACGCTCTCCGCTTCTTCGCTGGCGCTGGGGCGTTAAAGCTGGAGCTGGAACTCAGGTGACCTCCTGAACCTTTGTCTCCTGCAGTCATGCCATCTACTAGCAATCTGCCTTTTGTTTAGTTTTTCGTAACATGTGCCGTTTTTGTCCCGCAGAAAAAAATGCAGCTAAATTCTCACTCTACAATCACATGATGGGAAAGGCAGCCTCATTCTAGCAACCTTAAGGCACCTCCCAATGAATTCCTGAAAATTTACATTTCTTTAATGCTCATCAGAAGATAAGCATTAAAGATGCAAAATTGGGACCATAAAGGAGGTTTGGTTATATATAATTTTTTTTAGATGAGTGATTTTGATAAGTCGCACTAGTTAAAAGTCCCCCACATACATAGTCACTTCTTTTATAAAAAGTCATTTAATCAGTAATACAGGTACATGGTACATGATTCAAGCAGCTTTCCATCTATGTTGGAGTGTTTAGAAATTGTTTTTTCCTAAGATTTCCACTTTTAATGCTGATACTGGTTTTATTTTATTTTATTTTTTAACAAGTAGAGCACGTTCCCTCATCGTATTCTGAGTACAGTTCCCCTTTGAGCCTGGATAGGCTGCGATTTTCGACGTGGATCAGGAAGGCTGAAGTCAAGTGCATTCAAGTCAGATGCTGTTTTCAAGTGAAGGTATTACATGTAATGCCTAAGCATAAAGCAGGCAAGTCAAAGAGAAAGATTTCTTCGCTAAATCACCTTTCTTCTATACGTGCTTTTTTCAAAAAGTCAACTACTGTCAACACTTTGCATGTTAATGTTAATTTCTTCCTTTAAGGTATACTAGATACGGCATAAATATTTTGTCTAGAGCCAAAAACCCCATCCATGCTAAGTAACAGACTTCTCAAAAAGGCAAAACAACGCAGTGACTGGAGAGACAGCTCCTCTTTCCAGAGGCCGGAGTTCTGTGCGCAGATAGAAGGCAGGCTTGGCCAGGCACTGCCCTCCGACGACACTCCTGCACTCGCAGCCCCTGGGCTGAAACCCCCAGAAACCGCTGTACGGGCCCTGGGGCCTCCCTGGCCTTAGAGCACCTTCGCCGCGTGCCGCCTTCAAATGACTTCTGGAAGACGCCGAATCTGTTTCTCAACTACGGAGGCTGATGGAGAGAAAGCAATGTCTTTCGTTTGGAAGATACCGAGGGGATGTGATTTTTTAAATGTTTTGTGATTGTTAATAAGTAAACTCCCATAGCCCTCCCAGCAAATATATTTCAAATACCGATTGCCACAACCCCAGTATCAGTGGGCACTGGGAGCGTATTTGGGAAGAGTGTAAGACGTCATCCCCAAACTCCGTGGAGCTCAAAATCTTTCACATAAAAATGTGATTTTTATTTATTTTTTTTATTTTAAAATTTATTTCATTTATTTATTTTTGGCTGTGTTGGGTCTTTGTTGCTGTGTGTGGGCTTTTCTCTATTTGCAGCGAGCAGGGGCTACTCTTCATTGCGGTGCGCCGGCTTCTCATTGTGGTGGCTTCTCTTGCTGCGGAGCACGGGCTCTAGGCGTGCGGGCTTCGGTAGTTGTGGCTCACGGGCTCTAGAGCGCAGGCTCAGTAGTTGTGGCGCACGGGCTTAGCTGCTCCGCGGCATGTGGGATTTTCCCGGACCAGGGCTCGAACCCGTGTCCCCTGCATTGGCAGGTGGAGTCTTAATCACTGCGCCACCAGGGAAGCCCCTAAAAACGTGATTTTTAAAAACGTGGTTTTTTTCATTCCCATACTGTTTCTCTCTAAAGCTTTCAGCAAAGTAGCCTGTAGTATCTGGTATATGTTTATTCCCTTACTAGATAGGAACAATTTTACTAGATTGTTTTGTGGAAACAAAACAGTAGATTGTAACATCTTACCTTGTATACAATAAGAAAGATGCAGGTGAAAATGAGATAAATATGTGTTTGCACTTTGAAACTGTAAAGA
Organism: Orcinus orca; assembly: GCF_937001465.1. Taxonomy (NCBI): domain Eukaryota; kingdom Metazoa; phylum Chordata; class Mammalia; order Artiodactyla; family Delphinidae; genus Orcinus; species Orcinus orca. The sequence goes on from NC_064568.1 coordinate 104,730,550, forward strand.
AAGCACTAAGCAGTATTTAAGAAATGTCATATATTCCCTTCTATTAATGTTTTAATATTATTAAATGTTTTGATATTAAAATTAGATGATTGTTTAAGGAAGGGCCAGTTTTCCACAGCAGGCGATTTTCACAGGACAGGAGTAAACGTCTGTAGAACCCTTGACTTGTGACTGGGGTCGTTCTTCCCGGGGAGTCCCCATGGCTTTTCTTGGCGGGGCAGGAAGATCAGATTAGAAGTGTGAGCAAAATATTATTGCAGTCAATTAAAGCATTAGGCTCAAAAATCGATCAATAAGTTTTCAAGAACACGATAGGTCCTAATTTCATTTCACTGAAGAAAACCGTGATAGCTAAGATGAAAAGCCATGTTTCTTTTTGTGTCAGGTGTTCCATGATGGGTTAATGAATGGTTTTCTTCGCTAGGCTGACCCCTCATCTCCTGCTGCAGGTTGGCTTTCATGAACCCCCCCACCCTCTGACTCTCCGCAGCCTCCCAGGCTGGGGAGCCCCTTCCTTGCCCAGGGCTCCCCACCCAGCTTCCCCGCTCGAGACCCAGAGGTCTCAGGTTTGTACGAGGTTCACGGCAGGTCACATATTCTCCAGTATGTTTTCTAAAGGGCTGCTTGAGCTAATTGAATTTCTTATATTCATCGATTCCTCTCCGTCCACCTCCACCCCCTCCGCATACACGGCCCTTCACGTGAATCCAATTTCGCCTCAATGCACCTCATTCACAGGCCAGCTGTCCGGCTGCCCGACTGCCTCAGGTTTCCCGATATAGCTCTGGAAATGATTTCAGCATGGCAAAAACGTTTCTCCAGCCAATTTGGAAAACAGGGTTCAATTTGTGAGGGGGGCCCAAAATGGCAACTGAACTGGGAAGCGGGGCTGGGACCGGCGGGAGGGGTGACGAGGGGCCTCTGCCACACTCGCCCCGACGCTCTGGCCTCTCCAGGAGCACCTCCCAGGCCGGGTCCCCCTTCTTGCACTGGGGTAGGATGGGGGGTGGTGAAAGTCAGGGTCTGGCATTGCACTCGTGTCTCTCTCCCCAGCCTCCTCTCTTTGGCTTGGGTCTAAGTGCAGCTCTGGTGTAAACAAGGCGAGGGGCCTGGCAGCCGTGCCAGCAGGAGGCTCAGCGCGGGGCACAGTCACGTGTGTTGCCCGGGCGTGGCCTGCGGTGGGTACGCCCGTGCGGCTGCGAGCGAGCCCCAGGTCTCAGCAGAGCGGGCCGAGGCGTGCGGTGGATGCCCACGTTTACACGCGCGGTGCAAGACTAACACTGCCCTGTCCCAAACGCCGTTGAACTTAAGCCACCTGCTCACTGTGGCTCTGTCTGTTAGATCCAAAAGTTATTTGTAAGTAATTCATACGGGGTGTTAAAAGTTTAATTAAGAGTGGATTTACTGTGGGCTTTGGTAAAAGATATGTGATCGAAACGCACACAGGCAGACTCTGGGTTCGGAAGGCAGGCTGCTGTCAGAGGCCGGGGAGGGACCACTTCTGTGAAACAGTGTGTGTGTCGTTGCTTTTCTCTGTGGGTGTAAACTTCAGTCTCTCCCAAAGAAAAGAAATATCGCATTTAAATATGAGTGTAGCTTAATAGTAGGTGCTGCTTAAGCTCTGCCGTGTTGCTTCTGCTATGTGGCATTGGTGAGGTCAGAATAAGCACGTTTATTATTCATAGTTTTTCCTGCAGAGAACACTGGACTTTGAATAATTTCAAAAGCCTAATACCTTCAGAAGTTAAACATTGCCCATAACAATCTATATATTTAGCTGTATCACTTAGACGTAACTATTGCACGTTGATAGTCAGTTGCCTCTGGAGCTCTTTGGTTTCACGGGTGGTTTCAGCATCTAGACGAGATACTGGCGCCGTCACGTAACCTCTGACACCCGCACCGTTTCCCAGGTTCAGGCTCCTCCTCTCTGCTGTCCTCGCTCAAAGGTTCTCAGCCTTCTGGCTGCAGGAGGATGGCTTGGAAGCTGCAAGCTGTCGTTAAAGCACAGACTTGGGGGCCCTGCCCCCCCGAGTCTCTCACACAGCAAGTCTGAGTGGGTCCCAAGAATGCATTTTTAAACAACTTCCCAGGTGATCCTGCCGCCGTGCGTGGTACCACTGCTGTACCAGCCACTCACCCCTGTCGTGACCCAGCAGTGAGGGAGTGGTAGCCCAGTTTTAAGAATCAGCAGTTCTGGAGACCTAATGAAAAGTGTGGGGACCATCGTTAATACTGTACCACGTACGTGAAGCTTGCAAAGAAGGTAGATCTTCAGTGGTGTCACAGTGAAAGGAGAAAGAGGAAGGTTACCTGTGAGGTGACGGGATGTTAATCCGCTTTGGTTCTGGGGTGATTTCACAGTGTTTACATACATCAAAACATCAAGTGTGTGCCTTAAATATATATAACTTTTGTCAGTTATACCCTCAACAAAATGGAAAAAAATTAGCCTGTCTGCCTAAATTAGGAGCTCAAATATTTCTGCAAAGTTGACCATTTCTTTAAAATAATCAGAAGTTTTCTAATCATCCAGGACTACCGCTAACATTTTTCCAAATTAGCATAATCTTTTCTGGACGTTGAGAGACAGGCCAAGGATATGAGTGGACGACACAGCCATTCACAGGCCCCGTTTGTTCCCCGCCCCATACGTTGGATGCCTCGCTTTGACCTTCAGAGGGATGGTCGCTTGGACTTGGAAAGGTCAGGCTGCTGGGTTGGAGGTGACACCGCTCAGCTGTCCTGAGGCCCACGGTAGTGAGCACTTGCCTTGGGACAGTGTCACTGAGGTGTGGAGGGAGGACAAGTGAAAAGGATTTGTAGAAGTGGCACAACTTGGTAAACCTCCCCAAGTATGTGGTCCCTGCTCCAAAATGGTAATAATGTCTACTTGCAAGGTTTCTGTTAGGATTATTTTTAAAGTATTACTGAAAATATAGCTGCTAAATAATTGGTAAAGAATAAAGCCCTAGAACAGACTGTCATGGGTTCCAATTTAGGGCAAGTTCCTTGCCCTCTCTGTGCCTCTGTTTTCTCATCTGTGGGATGGGTATAACAGAGTTACTAATCTCACGTGCTTGTTATGATGAATAAATGCGAAAATGGGTGTGTGTGCAGAGCCTGGCATGGCGGAAGCGGTCAGTAATTTAAAGTGGCAGCAGCGGCCACTGCTAACACCACCACTCAGAGTAAAATTCTAAGAACAAACAGAAGAAAATAAGAAACATTTTCTCCAGTCGTTAATGAGAGCTAACCAATAAGAAGGACCTCTGCTGGTTTAATCGTTTATGCAACTTACAGCCTGAAGCTGCTGGGGTAAGTTTACCATCTCCTAAGAGTCAGATCTAATCTCTTACTACAATAACCAAACAGTGCCACCTCGGACGTGCAAACGTCAGTCGTTTTCACCCTCAGTCCTTGGTGTAGATGAATGTAATAAAATAAATATTGTTTTTGTTCCTGATTTTTAAAAAGTATAATTAATTGAAGTGAAGTAGATAAAACACGATGTCAGGTAGCCATTGTTCACTGCAGAACCCCCGGGTCAGAGGAAGGTGCCCTCGCAGGTCCCCCTAACGGGCGTTCTCTCATCTAGGAGGCTGTTAACCAAGTCGCTGTCGGGTCTGCAGGCTGCCGTGAATGCAGTGTCCTAACAGTGTGAAGCCCGCTTGCAATTATGTTCCCCTTTCGTTCTCTGAGATGTGGTGAAGTTATCTGATTTATCACAGAATAAAATCTGCGCCATTTCTGGTCATTATCCTTTTCCCATTGATATTTTAGTGCTTGTTACAGTAAAATTCCAACAGAATTACACAACTGAGAAAGAAGGATTTGATAGGTCCTAAAAGTATAGACCCTAATGGATTTCTGATGGAGATTGAACTTGATGGCAGTATGCTAAGTTCTTGAAGTTGGAAATTAATGTTATATTTTTAGAGGACATTCTTGGCATTGCTTTTACCTTTTAGGAGGAGGGGAGGAGAAATATCATAACTTTTCTTCTTTTCTCAGACAAATGACCAAGCAGGAAGTTTTTTGTAAGTTACAGAAACATTCACTTTGCAGAGCGTGCTGTGATTCCCAGCTCAGTCCCTTTGGTCCCCCGTCCTTGGCATTTCTGCAGACAGCAGTCCTCAAAGCGGCCTGAGGACCACGCACACCCTGATTCATCAGGGCAGCCAGTGAGTTCAGAAGTCTTCTCTGTTTTGGGGTGTAGAACATGAGGAAAGGGCAAAGCTGGCCTCTGCCTGAGGCTGGATGGCTGTGCTGCGCCCCAGGCTGGCCTGCCAGCCAACTGGTGTAAAAAAAAAGTCTGCAGCCTTCATCCTCCAGACCGAAGGGCTGTGTCCTGTGGGGATGGCAGGTGGGCAGTCACACAGGAGGTAGAAAGGACGGAAACGCTGGAGGGAGGTGGGCGGCCCGCAGACTGGGCAGTCCGCGGAGATGGACCCTCCTTTGACACCTAGGGCACCTCAGCGGCCAAGGAACAACCATGATGTCACTTGGTGCTTTTCCACAGCAGTTTTTATAAACCAAAAATATGGGGCGTTCTCAGCACCCTGAAATCACTGCTGTGTCCCTGTGCCTTTGTAGTCTCCAGCCAGTGTCAGGTTAGACATCTTCTCCCACCTCTCCTGCTTTTCCCTGGTCTGAGAAAGTGACATGAAGTTCAGATTAAACACTTGACTTCTTTACTTGGATCGCAGACACATTAATTTGATATATGCTGAAGATAAACACGCAGAAAGAGGATGAGTGGGGGAATCCACTTATTCTCAGATAGCTTTTCTTTTTTAACTTCAAAATGAGAAATAATTATATTTATCTCTGTAGCATGGAGATAACGAGGCTGTAAATTAATTTCCGTGCAGGCTTTTCTAATAAATTACAGAGTTTTGCTCTTTTCCAGAATCAGAAGTCCAATAGGACGTTTCTGGGTCAAGTGCCCCTGAGACGTCCGGGCCTTCTGCCCCTGTTCCTTTATAACAAGGGCGTTATCCCCTTAAATCCATAAATTATTTGAAGCATCCTTTTAACTTCTCAGGAGAGAGGTGCCAGATTGCTTAAATATTTCCTGTTTTATCAGAGTTCTATATTTCTTTTCACTTGTTTCAGCGTAGTTTCCTCCTATAATTAAAACAGCGTTTCAAAATTTAACATCGAGCAGGGAGCTTACAGATAAATGATAGAACTCTGTGGCTTAAACAGATAAATCTTGGGCCCTGCCAGGAGGTGAAGAACTCGCTTCTATTCAAGCCATTTAGGAGCGATCAGCTGCAAGGTCGAGGGGCTCAGGGCGCGAGCTTAATGCACTTCTTAATGAGTAAATCATTGCTAACTGGCGCTCTCATAATTTAACTCCCTTTTTAATACAGTGCCTGTGAGTTATGCCCCTAAAAAGCAACTGAGGTCCCCTTAGGGCCAGAGGGGACTGGCAGCATTTACCAGTGAGCGTGACACTGGTGTGAACCAACGGATTATCTGAATTCCACTGCCTCACTTATCGCTTAGTGGCTGCAGGCTCCGATGGCAAGCCTGTGGACTGCATTATGTTAGCCTCAAAAATAAATGCTAATATCGGCGGTGTTTTCACATTCCCCACCATATTTGGTCAGTCGTGCTAGCTGAGCCCCTGAGGGCTGCCAAGAGTCTCGTTGGCAAAAAGTGCCACTTTGGTGAAGACATAACTGACCATCAGTCTTGTCTGTAGGCTTTCTGTAGTTGAACCTGCATCCTTTCCTCCCCAGAACTCTGGGATTTGTGCTTTTTATTCACTGGGATGGTTCGAGTTATATGTGAATCGCCCTTCTAGCTTGTGCTTTCCTTCAGCGGCAGTGTTTTTGGTCTTTGGATAATTCTCATAAAGCCCTTAAATGTATAAGTTGAACGAATGGTTGAATTGATCTGTTTGTCACATGGATGTTTGACTGGGTGCTTAGGACCGTGGGTGAGAAAGGTGAGATACAAGGGGTCGAAGGACAGTGACCCCTTGTCGGGTCGTTGCCCCCACATGTAGGTTGATTGTGCCCCTTCTCCTTAAGTTCTGGCTCTGGCTCTAATTATAATTCCATTAGAGCAGAGTCTTGGCCAGTGGAAAATTACATGCTAAATATTACTTAGGTGGCTGTGTTCCACCCCTCAATTCTAAATGAACTAGAACTAGGTAATAAATTTTGTAATAATGAAAGAATACTTAGATTTGATTAAATAAACATGTAACAGTGTATTTGTATGTATTCTTATAATAAGGAAACATTAAACATGAGTTCCTTTTTGGTATATTTTATATTTAAATTAACATTAAAATTTAAAAGTTAATGTTTTAATAATGAAACTTTTAAATCACTCAGCTTAACATACAGAATAATCAGTAGATATTCAGGTAGAAGGAAGGTATCCAGGTGCCAGGGGTGCCGACTTGAGTCCCATATCTGCTCTTTAATCTGTGTGTATCTCTGCAAGTCATAGATTCACATAAATTTTTTTCAGCAATACAGGGTTTTAGAATAGAGATATGCTATATCTGAGGGCCCTTCTAAATATCAAAATCTGTTTTGTAATATACGTGGAAAGATCTTTTTTAAAATAGTCTTTAACGTATTTAATTTGTGTTTAATTTTCATTTTTATTAGTAACTTTTAATATCCATTGATCAGTACATAAAAAAATAGATCAGTGGACAGTTGTGATTAATGCTATAAAATTAATTTTTAAGAAATAAAGTCTAAAGTTTGTATTTATTTTTCATGCCATACATCAGGTGAGTGGTCCTTTTCTCTAGGCAGCCCCACTTCCGGAGCTGCTCTGACCAGAGGCTAAACGACACACCCTCTTGCTCTCATCCTCACGAAGTAAACGCACGATAGGCCTCAGTAGCTCTGTTTTACAGGTGGAAAAACTGGAGCTGAGCCCAAGGGTTTGTAACTAGAGAGCCAGGAATTCTCTTCTATTACGTCATGTGGCCGCACCCTTGTAAGTCCATGCTTGGACATCATCACGTAATGAGTTCAAGAGCCAGAGAACTGAAAGGTCCCACCTGTAGCCATGCTGGTGCTTGTAAGAATCAGCAACAGAAAGTGTCAGGAGTCTCTTGGTCGCGGACTTTCTGTGACTATAGGTCACGTGCTGGCTGTTGCTAATGGTGTTAAGGTTAATTTTAGAGGGGTTTTTTTTACCCTCCTAAGTCTACATGTAGAGTTTCTTCATTATTTCTCCCTCTTCTTTTTAAGTGACCCTAAGTTAATTGCAAAATAGGGAATTTTGGGGCCAACTGGTCCTCCTATCCTAAGAGCACTTCAGATCACAGGCTGGTTTATTTCATTCCAACCTGTCGTGTGTCTTGGCATGTGTGTGTGCTCGCGTGCACACATATGCACACGTACATCCTCACGCGTGCTTAACTAAATGGTGATGTTAACTATAACCAATATTTCTATTTCTAAGTAATATTTTATCTTCATTTGAAAAGCCAATTAAATAGCCCTTTGGCCAGCCCCACTGAGAGCCCTGGGCATGAATTTTCTCTGTCTCCAGTTCTGCGGGACCAAGGGCTGCAAAGAATTCTCAGAGCCCTGCTGCCTGGTAAAGATGCTTAATTTAGACAGCAGTAAACTGGATGTTCCAGTTCGGAAATGCCACACCATGTTTTTAAGCCAGTGCCTTCCTTGGTTGATTTAGAAAAGAAGTTCTAAAGATGAAATACTTACCACAAAGAAACCTACTTCTATGTGCGTTCAGAAGTAGTCAGTTTGACTACCTTTTGTGGATGAAGATTCCTTGACATAGGACCTTATCTGGGAAAAGAGTCTATTAACTTTCTCTGTAGCTGCACGATTTGGCATCCCTGCTCGCTCTGTGCTCCTCTGAAGCTGCGCTGACTCCTTCCTCTTGTGACTCTGCCTGAGCTGCTCTGACGGCTGCTCCTCGCACCGCGTCTTGAGTGATGTCTCCTGCTTCCTCCCGTTGTGCATCTTCCAGGAAAGCAGGTGCTCTTCGTCATTTGAGTGATCTGAATCCCGTTATTTCCAGTAAACTCAGTGGGATTTCTGGGATGAGAGTTGGAGCAGTCCTGCTGAAACACCGAGATGAGAGACGGGTGGTTTAGTGAAAAACAGAGCAGGCGTTGTGGGGTAGATAAATTCGTCTCATTTACGCGGCTCCTTTTTAATCACATCTTTGCGGTTCTAAGAGCATGTTGTTTCTTCAGATCCGCTTCTGCCGACTTCGTCAGTATTGCCTGGGAAGGCCACCTGGGAAAGACTGATGATGGTGTGCTACAAAGTCACTTTCCTTAAACCTGTATTCAGCCTTCTCTTTTCCTAGAAAGGAAGCCAACTTCATTTCTAATCTCAGTTGTTTGTTTTTTTTAAAATTGCTTAATGATTTTTTTAAAAAGTTTGGTCTTACAAGTTTGATTGTCAAGCCCAAGGGCTTGGCTGCAAATTGGTTACAGTGTCGTGGGGGGCATTTTATATATATATATACAATATATATAATATGTAAAAATAAATATATAATATAAATATATAATGTACATAATGTAGCTTTCCTTCATTGTTTCATCTCCTTATTCATATCCTCCATGTTTTGGATGTACGTCCAGGCAGATCACTTGTGTCGCAGGTTCCATTTCTGCAGGAAAAGCCTTCTGTTTTCCACCCTCTTTGGTCGCTTTGATTCCTTTATGCCTTCTTTTTCTCCTGCCTGTTTTTTAATAGATGGATGTCTTCTTTACGGAGAACAGAAGAATATTCTTTTCTAAAATGTCTTCTTTTTCCATCTAAAGGATATACCTCAGGAATTACTTTACCTTTGGTTCATCTAAAAGTTTCAAGGTAACAGGATGTTCTTTTTTTCGTTTCTTTATCCTTGATTTCTACTATCATATCCTTATTTCTAGTTTAATTTTTCTACTGAATACCTAATGCTGTCTAATCAGGGTGTAGATTTAACTGCTGATTTCAGTGTTCACCAGAAGACATGCAGAGGCCTAGCCCTGGGCGGGCAGTGGTTGAGATTTACAGCTGGACGTGGGGCTTCGTTTCTGCCGCCGGAAGTTATCTTTGCTTCTCGTGATCCTCTGAATATGTTACTGGAATTGGGTTGGAATTGGGAGAATGCTGAACCAATCGTATTGCTTCTGCCTTTGCGTTGACAGATGCTGCGTAAGTGCACACTTTCTGACTCTCCTGGCAGAGACAGCAACTCTAGCAGCCGCTTGCACGTTCACTGAATGGCTAGGATCCAAACAGCGCATTTACAGGGCTGGGTAGAACGGGGGTAGTAAGTCGCACTTTAGCCCGGTACCGTTCTGAAGGCCTTCTTATAACAGTAAAATACTTGTGCAAGTATTCCTTCCCTCCCCTCTCGCTGTCTCGCTCTGCCTTCCTGCCTGTGACCACCTCCGCTTAGAACGCACGGCATCACTCACCACTCTTCACATACGAGCAAATAACACACCGGTTGCTTGCTGAAGAGTAAAAGCAATCCACGGTCTCTCTCCTCCTGTTCGCCAGGGTGCTCTGTACACCACAGATGGGGAGAACAAGGTCATCTGTTCTTGAAGCAAAATGAGCAGTGCCCCCGAGCCCCTCCAGTCCAGAGCTACGGTCGGCAGGGTTGTCACCTGGAAAGGCTGAGCTGCCCAGGCCGGGAGGGACCCGCCACCCCTCGGGACCCTCTCGGGTCTCCTGCACTGTGTCCAGATCAGAACTCACTACCTGAAGGTGGTGAGATGTCTTTTAAGAGATGTCTTAGAACCACAGTGCATTTCCAGACCAACCCACAGAGGCGTCTGTCCTGCCCGTGACCTGGTAGTTAGTGGATCATCTGTCAGGATGTTTACCTTCCAGTACTAGATTTTCTGCTGCTTAAACACAGAGAAGTAAAAAGGACAGAAAATCTATAGTGAAAAGAACTTGCCTGTTATTATCTCAATATAAAAACTGGGGTAATGTGCTAAGAAATAAGAATACATTTCTCTCTTCAAGGAATAGTCTTTTACTTAACATAAGAATGCCTGTATCAGCTCATAATTTTGAGGTCACCTTGTGTTTACTCACGCAGCCAGCTGGCTTCCTTAGCCGGTCAACACCCACACCATCCAGAGTTGCATCTCAAAGATTTCTGAGGGCTCTGAGCGGCTCTGCCGCTGCCTGGGTGCACTTTCGAGACTGTTCCTCTTGCAGCCAGGTTGTCCTTCTCACCTAAGTCTAAATATTTTTCTGTGTTTCGCACCCACTATCTGTTTAAATAGAAAATCACCAGTAAATTATTTTCTTTTCCATGTTCATAACTGAATTTTAGAAATAATCCGTGAATTCTTTGGGCTCGCTCTTTACTTATTCACAGTTTTTAATAATAGTTTATACAGGGAATATTTTTAGAATACTGGCATTTATTGCGACTTACCAGTTTTGCACTGGGGACCGATGACGCAGTGAATGCGACACAGCCTCTGACTTCAGCAGGTCCACTCTGTACCAGAGCAGCAGGCTCACTGAAGTCAGTCCCCATACCTGACGGGGGGCATGATGGTCGCTCTGGCCCAGGAAAATGCAGAAAAGCGAGGGCTGCCTCAAACCCTGCTTTCCACCATTTGCTCTCTTGAGTGCATTTCTCTTGGGAAAGTACCCTTTTATGGGAGTCTTTTAAGTTTTATTTTTAAGTGCCGTTTTCCAAATATCTAATCATCGACCTGGTTCTCCACTGGATTCCGCAGAAAGTACACTGGGTTCATTTATACTTCAGTTCCTATTTCTAGGGATTAAATAATACCTGTCCAGAGCATTAACATGTACATTGATGGGCATTGTTCATTCCACGCTTGTCACCCTTCTGTAAACGTGACCAGTGGAAATGTTAGAGCCTAGACCCATGGGACTGCGAGTCAGCCGTCTATGTGGACACGCTCCAGAGCACACCTGTAGAGCCAGGGGCTCCCCAGGGGTCGCGGGTTACAATTTTGAGGGTAAACACATCGCATCATCCCTTAGAACACCCGTGGTTGTAACAATGGAAGGAGGTCCCTGAGGTATTAACTAACGCAGGTTGGTTTGCATAGGTGACTGGAGGGCTTTCTCAAGAGATGGTATTTCTCTGTGCAGTTACGCATCACCGCTGGACCAGGACATAGCCAGTCACATGCTCAGGTGAGCTGGAGAATGCAGACAGGTGTGGCTGACCTCTGAATCCTGGGTGCTTGCCTTAAAGAGCATTTTGCTTCTAGATCTCATAAGTTGTATAAATTTACTCCCCAAAGGAAGCATCCCTCAAACAATGTGACATTCCTCTACCCCTACCTCCTGAGATGCACACGGTAAAAGGCTGCCGGGCCAGGTGGCCAAGGAAACAGTGCACCTTGCAGGATGGTCTTTAAATCTCTCCCGGTGTTTTTCAGTGGCCACGTTGGCCGTGTCTGGATTGCTCTTATGTAGAGTGTCCCAGGTGTGAAGAGGGTGCAGCCGCTTGGTGAGAGCGTGTGCCTGCCATCCCTTCCCCACTGAGGCCCCTTAACCTTTTCCGTCAGTGGTTCTGCTGGCCACCTGGTCATCCGCAGCAAACTGAGACCACTCTCCTGTGGGTCTGACCCTGAGACTTCAGGAACGTTCTGTGACCTTGGGGGTTGGAAGTGACAGTTCCAGCAGCGCAGCATCTCTGAGGTGACCCTGCGGGGACTGCTGTCCATCAACCTGTGAGAAACTCTCTTCTCTTGTCCCCAGAAGGACGGGGACTCTGATACCGAGTCATAGAGGCAAGTGGTTTTACTTGGGCAGTTTAGCCATAACTGTTACCCGAGGAAGTTTTTCCTGCAAGGTCACTCTTCCTGGCTTGCCCGCCAAGGGAAAAGGTAAAGGTGATCAGAGAACGCTGTACGTAGGAGAATTAATTATCTTATTTTTCACTATAAATCAGGACGGAAGGGGAGAGTTTTATTTCATGGTATATTCTAGGTAAAAGTTCATTGCAGAAACAAACAAATGTCCGTATTAATACCTAACGTTTGTGTCGTGTGTCAGAGTTTTCAGAAAACGTCACCTCATTTAATCAGTGCTCACGATGGCACTGGGTAGTATGGTTGTCCCCTATTAGGTGAGGGAGTGTCACATCACAGAAGTTCAGGAATTGCCTGAAAGCCCCCCATGAACCTGGGTCTTCTGCTCCCAGCCCTTCCACCTTCTCCAGCCTCACCCCACAGCCTCCCAGGAACCTGGGCAGAGCTTTGTTTCCTTAACGAATCTTCACATTTATTTTCGGAGTCTGTTTATTGCATCATGAGGATTACATCCTTTGCTTAAAGATTAAGGATTATATAAATCAATAAATGATCTCTTTTACGTTTCACTTCAAAGCCTTTTCTTTTCTCATCACCTTCAGCTCCTCAGCATAACCCCAAACGCAGGTCATATTTCTAGTGTTACCAACACTGAATTATCTTTTTTTTTTTTTTTTTTGTGGTACGCGGGCCTCTCACTGCTGTGGCCTCTCCCGTTGCGGAGCACAGGCTCTGGACGCGCAGGCTCAGCGGCCATGGCTCACGGGCCCAGCCGCTCTGCGGCATGTGGGATCCTCCCGGACCGGGGCACGAACCCGTGTCCCCCGCATCGGCAGGCGGACTCTCAATCACTGCGCCACCAGGGAAGCCCTGAATTATCTTTTTGTTTAATGAAGATGCAATCCAGGATACATTATAAAAATATTTTAGTCATTTAATTAACACACACGTGCACACAAAATCTTTTTTCCTGCATATTTTAAAACATGAGATGAACAATCTTAATTCTTATTCTGAGCACATTTTACTTTGTCAAGTTTACTTTGGCAAATAGAAATTGTGAAAATATTTGGCAATACTCCAAGATTAAAAAACCCATTGAGAACGTCTTGATATACAGTACTTTAGTGACTTTAGTTGTCAAGATTCCATAGTCTTAAAATCTCTTCTGATTTCTAATCTACCTGTGTAATTCTGGTGTTTAACAGTTTTGAGATGATAATAGAGTGCCATGGGTTTTATTTTGTGTGCATGTGTGTGTTAATTAAATGACTAAAATATTTTTATAATGTATCTTTTAGCATTTATATACTTAAAAAAATCTTTTTAATCCTAACAGAGATTGTGTTGGCACATACTTTTCCAGTTTTTGTGTGTGTGTTACGTATTTATGTAGTATGTAAATGGAAAAAAGATTGAAAATAAAATATATTTGGTTAAATAAAAGTTATTCGAATATTGTCTATAAAATCTGAATCACAAACATCAAGATTGATGTTCTTTTACATTAGTTCAAATTCATTCATTTGAAAGAGTTTTTTTGGAATAGAACTTTTTTGCATATTCTTACGGTATTTTACAGTTTTGTATTCTTTTTATTTTGAATTACACATGCCCAGGAATAGGTAACCTCAAATATGAGGCCGTCCCATATTTTCCAAAGGGAAGAAACAAAAAGTACTCTGAGCCAACCGAATATTTAAACCTTAAGGAATGTGGACAAAATGGTTAAGTGACTAAATAAATATTTAATTTGCTAAATTAAGTACATATTCATATTTTAAATAACATAAGGATACTTCGAAATATTGGAATTTTTCTTTTTGCATTTTATAAAACAATTTTATCTAATATCCTCAAACGCGTCTTTGGCATCTTTTCGAGTTGTCGTTTTCCCAGAGTCCCTCACTCCGCCCAGGGCTCTGAATCCACTGCTGGTCCCACTAGGGGACATCCATCCCAAGGGACCTCGGCCCCTGGTGGGAGAACGTGCTGCTGCTTCCTTCATGGCGTGGACAGGCCGTGGGTGCTCCCCACCCAAAAGTCTAGCTTTCTAAAGGGATAGAATTCTACGTCTGCATTGACATCGAACACTTAGAATTGTGAGGTCATGCTCACAATAATTACAGCTCATTTTTTTACCTCTTTTTTAAACAGATTCTTTCACGTGGCCCCTTGAATCGTGGAAACTGGGACTGATTGATGTTATTTCAAACGAGTGTGTCTTCCCTCTCGCCCTGCCACCCTGCCATGGTACTTAGTTGTTCAAAACAGTATAATTGAGAGGCTGCCCGTGGTCCCCAGTTCTGTCAGCACTTGGATAGAAGGTGCACTGGGAGGGAGGGTCAGCATTTAAACCACACTGTGGAAGAAACGTCCGCGTCTTTCTGTGTCACCTCTCAAATTTCACGTTTCTTCCATCAGCTTTTGCGTATAAGCAAGGTAATGAATTTGAAATTCCATCAGGCCAGAGTGAAACACTTGAGTCAGGAACAGAGTGACTGCTGGCACTGGCGGCCCGGAGGCTGGGCGGCAGTGCTGTCCCCGGGGGACATCGCGGGACGAGCCCTGTGAAAGACGGCGGTCCCCTCTTGGGCTGCCACCTCTCACAAGCTGTGCTGCTGTGGCCCTGGGGGACCCGGAAGCGCAGCCGCTGGGGGTTTCATGCAGGAGGTGAGGGGTGGGCAGGGGTGGGCCCCCCGGTGTGGCTGGACACTCGCCTCTCCCTCCCCGCGAGGGGCCTGGGTGGGGGTTGGTTGGCTGCTGTCACCAGCTCCTCCCACCCACCCAGCTGGCCTTGCCGAGGCACCCGACACCCCTGATAAAGAGCCGGGGTCGTCATCACTTACAAACACGCAAGCGCTCGGGTTCGGGCCTCTCACCCGCCAGGCAGGCGTCTCAGGCCGGGTCTCTCTCTCTCCTTCTGCCCCGGTGCCGCCGGATGCCGAGGCTCGAAACCCGTGTGCCCGTCTCCAGAGACACCGTGGCGCTGCGCTCAGAGCCGTTGCCCCAGATTCCCTTCTCCCCAAAGCGGGGCGGCCATGCCCCCGGCCCGAGTGACAGCCGCCTGAAGGGCAAGTGCTGGGAGGAGGTGCAAGTGCACGACGCCGGTGGCACGTGCGCTCGCCCGGCATCCCTGGGGCTCACCGCGAGACCCTCCTCGTCCCCATAGCACCCCCTTGCCCTCCCGACAGCCTGGAAGGGGGGTTCTCACTGTCACGTTGCCTCTATAAAGTACAGGGACAGAGCGGGAAGGGCCGCTCGTCGGACGTCCCCGGGCTGCCCCTGGCTGTCTGAGTTTTCTGTCTTTCCTCGTCTGTGGAATAACTCGCCCAGACCCAGAAAAGTGTGGGGTTCCAGCAGTTCCCAGAGCCCGGGTCTGCGGCACCAGCACCGAGATGCTGACGCAGCCCAGCCCTCGCTGAAGACACGTAAACAGCTGGGGAGGGGAGGCCACGGAGGCCAGTGTAACAGAATCGGCCGCCAGCTTCTCGGCTGCCATATGTGCTGTGTAATGCTTGTCATCTCCAGTGAGTCATTAAAAGGTTCCCCTTAATGGGGCTTTGAAGTGCCGGGCCGCTTGAGCGCTTCCATAAATTCCACAAACAGCCCTCTGACTGCGCTGGCTAATTGCTTGCTCTTTGACATATTAGGATCAACTGAGCTAAATAATTTGTCACATGTGTGGCTCGTAATAAATAATGTGACCAGCCGGTTTGTGAGCTGTTTGGGTGATATATTGTACCCCTTTTGGATGTTGTCACACGTAGCTAGCAAATGGGGGCTGTTTCATCCAAAGGGCTATCTTTTCCCTGCAAAGAGAGTAAGTTCTGACAGAGCAGCTGGGGAAAAGAATTTAGAAGAGTCTAGTTACAAACAAATGTGTTCATTTCTACTTCAGCCTTTCCGTGAAGCATTAATCATCATTTTTCTTGCTTATTAGGCATATATATCACACATCATGCAAGTCATAGGCAAGAGAATAGAAATAGTAAGTGTTGAATTGTTACCTTTAATATGGATCGAGTTATTACAGTTAAAGTATCATCTGAGCCCCTTGTGGGAAGGAAGCTGTCCCTGCTGGTAGCCTGGTGGGCGTCCTCTGTCCCCTCAGCACTGCATTCGGGCCACATTGCTGCTGTGGGCGTGGAGGTCTGTCCGCGGGTAAAGACAGAGGACGGTAAGGGCAGGAGATAGTACATGGGCCAGGGAGAGATTCATTTGTAAAAAGGGATCTGGGAACCTAACTGTCCAGTCGTAGGAGGGAGCATGCTTTGCTCGCACTCGGAGTTCATACTTCATTTGCCCGGGAAACAGTCTGGAGCCCAGAGATGCTCCCACGTCACCAGAAGCACAATGTCCCAGCACTTCTGGGCTCCTTGGCTTTAAGATCAATATCGTGTATTTGTTCACATTCAGAAAAAAGAAAAGAAAAAGAAAAAAGGGCAAGTTTCCTGCCATGTTAATCTTTTTTTTTCCTTAAAATTTATCTATTTGTTTATATTTTATTTTTGTCTGCGTTGGATCTTTGTTGCTGCACACGGGCTTTCTCTAGTTGCGGCGAGCGGTGGCTTCTCTTGTTGCAGAGCACAGGCTCTAGGTGCACGGACTTCAGTAGTTGTGGCTCGCGGGCTCTAGAGCACAGGCTCAGTAGTTGTGGCGCACGGGCTTAGTTGCTCCGCGGCATGTGGGATCTTCCTGGACCAGGGCTCGAACCCGTGTCCCCTGCATTGGCAGGCAGGTTCTTAACCACTGCGCCACCAGGGAAGTCCCATGAGGTTAATCTTAGTCTGGACTATGTTCGTGCAGAAAGTATTATGAGACTTATAAGGAAAAATTGAGCTGTTTGTAACTTTTTAAAAAATCCTTACAAGAATACATCATAATTGTCTCTCCTTATTATTAGCAATGGCAGCTTCATACAGCAATTTTATTGTATTAGCATGGAACAGATAAATCTGAAGTGAAGGTAGTTACGCTTTTCTTTTGTAGATTAGTGCTTTCACAATTTCACGAAGTATTTCCGGAACAAAAAGGGACAGGAGAAGTCCAGCTCACCAGGGCTTGCTTTCAGCTTTTCATTTCATGGAATGTCATTTATAATTTATTTATTTATCTGTGCTCCCCGAAGCACTCAACTGAAATAATAATGGCCTCAACTAACACTTTTATGGCAATTTGAAAAATTACAATACTGCGTTCTCTGTACGTGCTGCTTCGGAATTAACGTTCTCGTGCTGTTTTCTCGAATGGCCTATTCTTTCTCTCTCTTTGAATGTATTTACTTAGGGTTTTAATATATCTCTATGCTTGCACATTATCACTGAGACAACAGGCAATAAAAATGCCAGAAAGGCTCAAACAGCGAGGCCAAGAGTCACGAGCAGGCCCCAGCTGGAGGGCTTCCCGCCTGCGCCCGGCCGGCCCTTTCTCAGCCCACGGCACTGGGGCCTCTCGTCTGGATGCTCACAGCGTCGTTAGATAACGATAACGTCTGAGCGTGCAGGGGGTGGGCGGCGGTGGGCGGTAGGGCTGGGGCGCGGACGGCTGTGTTCAGTTTGGAGGACACGAGGGGAAGCCACCCAAGCCTGGATGTGTTTCGTCTGTGGCCGGGGGATGCCGTGCACCCAGCACCTGGGGCAGGTGGCACTCAGCCCCGGGGCCCGTGCACATTTCTTTGCTTACAGAAATCAGTTACTCAGTCAACTTTATCATGTCTGCCGTCTATGAGAAGTGATATCAAGAAAAATAAAGCTAATCACATGGCTTCATTTAACTAATAGTGTGTTTTGTGTACTACTCCTAAATGACTTTTTAAGCTTCATAGGTGTGTCTTGGGTGTAGCGACAGTAAGCGTTCTATTAAGAGGAGTATGTGGACAGAAGAGTGTTTATTTGTCTCCCGGGTGGCCAGCGCTGCAGCGCGCTTCCTCCTCTGAAAAGACCAAATGTGCTGGGGTGGGGCGCACCCGGCCCATCCGAGGCTTCCACCTCGCGGGCAGGAGCCTCGGTGATGGTTTGGCCTGGAGTGGCACAGCCGTGCTCTGAACACGCGTGGGGGGCTGTTTGGGGGAGGGGAGAGAGAGTGGAGCTGCGGATTGATGGGCACGTGTTCTCCTTCTGCGAGTCAAGGGCACGATGGGCCTGAAAGTCCGAGCTGAACGATGCGCCCTTCTTTGAGCTTCCCGCTCGGGGGCAGTGGGAGGCGTGTCCTGGCTTCCTCACGGTCCAGCGACACAGCAGGGACCACAAAGCACACTTCTTCCTAAAGCCGGTCACAGCAGTCCCACGGTTATCACCCGGCACCAGAGCAGGAGCGACTGGGAGAAACCAGCACCGATTCCTCCACTTACGCCCTTGAGCTGGAGACGTCAGCGCAGGTGCCCGAGTGGCCCGTGGGCAGAAGCCGCCTGTCACACAGCCTTGTCCCCGCTCTGCCCAGGGCACAGGCACCGTGTGACCTGCTCCTCCTACAGTGAGAGGGCGGCCCCTCCCTCTGGGGGGGCAGGCATGGTCAGAGACCCCCTCCGCCTGCAGCCCCCCACCCTGTTAGGGTCACCTTTCTGGGGTCGGGGGGAATGTCCCGAGGAGCCAGCCTACTGGGCTTATGACAGTCGCCCCCAGGAGGAGGGCCGGGCCGTGTTTGGGGGCGACCGCTCCTGTCCTTACCAAGCGTCCTCCAGAGTGACGGGGAGAGAGCCCACCCAATGCCCCGGGACAGAATTGCCTCTTTCCTGAACGGCGCTCCTGGTTGTGGGTTCTGTGGGCTCTTCCTGCGGACCCTCAGTGCTTTCTTTTCTGCCTGTAAACATTTCCATCCACTTTCTTCCCCTGCTAGTAAGATGGTCCTGGGATTTTCAGTTCCTAACAATGTCAGAGACATTCCTGGGTAAACACCTAATGGCCGTGGCCGGGGCCCGGATGGCCAGTTCAGGACACCCACGTACCCCACCTGCGAGATCTGCGCAACCCTCCAGCCTCTGCCAAGAGCAGAGAGAGTCTGAAATCATTGCTGCAAAAAGAAAGACCCCTGCCCGGCTCTTCTTTGCAGCCTTGGGTTAGCTGGCCAGGGAGTGCGCGCCTGAATCACATGTGCCTGCGCTGGGCTGATCTCTGGGGGCCTTTGCCTTCTCTAAGGGTGCCCTTAAAACACAAAGGACAGAAACCGAGGGAACACGTGAGCATCTACAGAGGCACCCTTGAAAGCATTCCTGGTTGTGCCCATGCCAGAGCAGAGCATCCTGGGAACCGCGCCGCCCGGGGCCCCTCCTGGCGGCAGCTGCCCATCTGCTGGGGACCGAGAGGGGCCCGACGTCCGTACTGCTGTCACGACATGGTGTCAGCTCCCTTTCTCAATATCTCCTTCTCATGTTATTGTTTCAGTTGTGGGTATTCACATTACAAGGTGTCCTTAAATCACTTTTAGAAGGACAGCGCGTGTGAACTATGAGTAATTAATTTTAAACGAACATTTTAAATTTTAAATATTCATACGGAATCTACTCTCGATTCCTCTTTTTCCCCAGTTTTATTGAGATGTCCTTGACACACAGCCATGTATGAGTTTAAAGTGTGCAGTGCAATGACTTGATCACAACATCCGTGTGAGATGATCACCACAGAAAGTTAGCATCCGTCATTTCACATAGATCCCGAGAAAAGGTTTTCTTTCCCTGTGGTGAAGACTTCTGGGATCTACTCTCTTAGGAGCTTTCAGATGTGCCACCCAGCCCTGGTGCCTGTAGTCGCTGTGCTGTGCATCACATCCCAGTGCTTACTTATCTCATAACTCGAGGTTTGTACCTTTGTACTCCTGATTTCCAGTAATACACAATTACTGCTTTCTAAGATTCTGGTTACAGAGCTACTTTCCTGGATATTAAGTATCTGGATACACAGCCTATGCCATATATTCCTGTACATTCTACAGCTACTCAACATCTACTTACAACCTTGGTAGCAGAGGGTCCGGAAAGAGCCCTCAACTGAAGTCAGAGATTCAGGAATGACCCCCAGCTCTGTCCCGTGTGACACCTCCGAGATAAATTTCATCATCTGTAAAATTCTTTAACTCAAAGAGCCTTTCAAACTATTAAATGAAGGAAGGGATGTAAAAATGCCCACCTCGGTGCTCTGCAAAGCCGTGTTCTCAATTTCCTTCCATCGTTCTTGTCCCCTGGGGTTGAGGCGGTCTCGTGATGGGAATGCACTCAGTTTATGACACTAAGTGCTTTCAGTCCAGATCCCCACTCGCCCCCCTGCTCATCTGTATACTCACCCCATCAACACAGGAAAGTGTTTCCCAGGTGACCTGGTTACCCACCTAGCATAGACTGGTGAGTACATTTATGGGTGAACAGCTCCTGATGGCAGAACAGCTATTGGGAGATAAGGTGAACTCTTGGGACCCGGCACTCCTAGAGTGGCCTCACTGGGGAGAAAACACCTATGAAATAACAGGATGTTTCTTCCACCTGCAGACATTCTGCCTTCCCTTGTCAGGGCTCCTGAACGTGGGTTTTCTTTTAGTTTCACCTCTCACCAACTTTAACTTTTATTCTGGTTTGTTTTCTCAGAATTTTCTTTTGATTTACTGACTTAGTTTTATTAAACATCTTTGAGTCATACTTATGAATAATTCAAAGTTACTCAAGCAATAAAGGGAAATTTCCTCTTATACCTTGATCTGTATCTAAGATGCGTGTCCACTTGTTTCTAAGGATCTTTGTGGTGGAGACCTTCTCGTGTAATAATTAGGGAAGGCTTTGAGTTTTCCGTTTTTCGGCTGAGTGGACCTTAGGATGTAAAGTGTTCTGGTGGTCTGAGTGCACAGAGTTGTGTTGTAAAATCCAGATGGATGGATTCTAGATTTGTCAAAATTATTTCTGTCTGTATTTGCCCACAAACACTATCAAATCTGTCAGACGTAACCTTACTGTTACCTCTTAAGACTCGTGCCTAATTGCTTGTATTACCCTATAATAGTATAAATAAGATATGTCTTCATTAACATTTCAGAGAGGAAAAAAACTTTGTAGAAAACTTGTAAGGCTTATTTTATGATGCTGATTTAACCACTGTTTTAAAGTGTCCCTTATTTTGACTATATTAGCATGCCCTTTAAAAATGCAGTGTGTGGATATTTCAACTTTAAAAATTGTTACAATTTATGCTTTTGAGTTCAAAGTCATTTTTCCATGTATTAGAGAATTCACCCGAATTAAAATCATCAGAAGGAAACACACAGATTCTGTAAAATTATTGTAAGTACATTGAGAAACGTGGCTGAATGTATCCGTGCGACTTGTCTGAAGCAGAGTTTTGCAGAAACTGAAGGACAACACTGTTGCTTTGTTAACTGCTCTTTTGGGGGGTGGTGCTAATTCGAAAGTTCCCAAAACTATTAATGTAGTATAAACCAAAAAATGCATTTCTGTTATCATCCTGTGAGTTTGCTGTGCTGGGTGGTTTTTCTTTCTGGAAAGGACCCGAGCAGGCTGTCCTGCCAGGGCAGCAGAGCGGCCGCCTGAGTCCCCAGCCTGCGGCCCCAGCTCCCAACCAGACACCTCCCAGCTCTGCCTTTTCCAAAGTTAGGAATAAAACCCGTATATTATAGAGAACAATTTTAAAAAGCTCTCAGGTGTGTTCCTCGCTGTGATCTCGGCAGGTTTTGTCGTTGAACTTCAAGAGGCCAGTCCAAGTGGCCGTGGACCTGCTGGTCTGGTGGCTGAGGCCTGCCCTTCACTGAAAACTGGGTCCTGCTCGCGCCCGACGACCCGCCTTCTGCACGGCCCGCAGTAGCTCCAAGCACTTAACATTTTTAAGCCTCTTTTCCCGTCTGTAATGTAAACTCTGTGAAGCTCCAGCTTTTTTAAAGCGTGTCCCCTGCACTGATTCAGCTCACACAGTAAACCCTTTGTTCCCAGCCACATTGCCCATTCATATATGCATATCCACACATGCACTGTCTACTGTTTGTCTGGTCTGGAGTAAGCGTTCATCGTTAACTACTGCACAGACATTCTGAACAGGTGTGGAAGCACCGCATCCCCCCAGGTGCGGGCTCTTCTCTGGGCTGCCAGGCCGCACCGGCCGAGGCGTGAGCTGAGGTGCAGGCGGAGGGGCGGTGGGTAGAGGGCAGAGAAATGCCCAATGCCACATGAATCAGAAATTTCCAGGTATACATCATGCGCCACCATAACATCCTTTGCCGCAGCCTGCGTGCCAGGAGTGGAGCTCAGGTAGTTTCTAGCAGAAAGGTGTGTTTTTCTGTGTGAGTGGGGATGGTGGGGAGGGGGGAGGGGCTGTGTGTAACCCCGCATTTTTCTCCTTCCCGGGCATTGGGCACCCTCGGCCGCCTTTCTTGGGGCTGTGGTGTGAGCAGATATAAAGCAGCATTTTTCTCACTGCCTCTGGAAACAATGGGGGCTCTGTTAGCAGGAGCCGGGCCTCTGCAGACGGCCTCGCCGGCTACAGGGCTGGTGGAGCCCAGGTTCAAAGCCGTCGGCCTCCGAGTGCTTTAATTCAGCATTATTTTTGCTGCTCTAACCTTGTTTTTTTTTCTTTTTACATAAGCCTTCTGAGGCCTCCTTGTTTGGTTGGGAACCGAGCAGTGACTTTTTCTAATTAGATTAAAGTTAATCAAATGAAGACTTGGATATTTTTTAATGTCATTTAATCTCCTTCTCCTCCTCTTTCCCCATGGATTTTATCACCTTAGCTCAATTTGTTGCGAAATTTCACCTCATTTTTGCCTAGTTTCAGGTTTTTGAGTTTGGAAAAATAGAGGACAACAGGCATTTTCGGGCATCTCTGTTTCTCTTGGAAATAAACACAGATCAGTTGTGCATGTGCTGCATTTTACAGAATTGTTGTCGCCTCTGCTACTGCTCTTTCGACTGTTGCAAATCTACCAGGTTTAAGAAGTGAGAGAGGAGATGTAAAATAAAAGTTTCTATAATCAAGGGCAAAACAGGGAAGAAAGGTTATAAAGAAGCTTAGTTGAGAAACATTTCTTACAGAAAGCAATTGATGTCTGAAGGGGGGCGATGAAGTCAGGATACTTCGGTGGGTTTAGATGATAACGCATGAAGAGGGACCCAGTGAACACAGATGGTGGAGTTTCTATGCTCCAGCAATAAAAATGTAAACGTTCTTTCTTGTTGAGTCCAGATTTATATCCTCTGTGATATGTTTTGCAAATGAACTTTGAAAACAAGGCAAAAATAGTTCTTACGTCAGACAGTGTTGTAAACTCTAGAATCCATATGAAATTGGGCTTTCTTTAGAAGAATCTCTCTGTCTTCTGGTGGCGGGGGTGAGGCAGCAGAGTGGGGGACGCCGCGGGGTTGCCGCTTAGCTGGAGTTTGACAGGCCTCCTTTCTGCCCGGACGAGGGGTCAGGTTTCCAGTGTGTCGAGCTGAAGGCCGTGGGGTGGTGTATGGAGGGGCCTGGTTCTGATTTTTAAGTGGTGTTAAGAAGGTCAAGGTTCACATTTTTTCCATTTTATCCCGAGTTCATCACCAGCAAATCTACCTTTGCCACATGTAGTAAACACTCCTAAATGGATGAAGACCGGGAATGGGGATTGTAGGGTTGTTCCCACTCCCTGCTACACGCTCACGTCCACTGTGTAAAAAGAAAACTCCATGTCGCCATAGACTGACCCACTACTTCATAGCTTTGCCCAGTTGTCTGATCATTAAAATGTTCTTAATTGTAGTAAAAATAAATAATTTACTATTTCTAATCTTAGAAAATAAGAGTGGAATGCTATTTTATTAATTCATCGTTTTTCCTTTGTCACGGTTCTTTAAATTTATACTTCTATTTTTAAAAATGCTGTTAGGAACTACATCATTTAGATACATTGCATTGAAATTCCTGTCTTTTTTTTCTAATACAGAGGTTAACTATAGCTTCCGGAATCCCTGCTTTGAAAGATTAATCGAGGTGCCATTCCTATGCAGTAAAAGACCAACGAATAAGAAACGTTGTATAAGTAACGCAAATCTACATGTTTCATCTTCTTCCGATTGTTTTTGAACTGATAATAAACTAGGGAACATATTCCTTATTTTTGTAAAAAGTGACTTAAAATTTTTTTCATAAATAAAATGTTATGACCTGCCTCTCATAGATGATTTAATCTTATCAGTTGAAAATGACCACTTTTTTCGTGTTGGTTTATTGGCTAATTTGTTTGAAATTGGTTAATGTCTTTTTAAGGCTACACACTAGAAAATATGTTACCCAGCTTGTTTTTTATTTTTTCCTAACTTTACAGGTTGGTGATTTGTGAAGTTCTTACAAACACAGATATGAAGGGAGTCACATGCATGTGACATGTTTGCATTTTATTGATAAGTGTGTGCTTTACAATAATGCCAAAGGTAGAGGGATTTATACACTGTCCACCTTCTGTGCTGTTTAGACATACACATGCAGGTGTCCTCACTGCATGAGCTGAAGCAAAGGAGAGCACGTCTAAATCTTTACTTAGGAGGGATTTTAATGTATATGATGTTTTAAAAGCTTCTAGGAGGTGTCAGAATCTTTAAATCACTAGTATAAAATAGCCCATTCTCATGCTACACAAAAGTTCTTTTAAAAAAAAGCTACCCAGATACTTCATGTAAATTTAGAGTTGTTGAATAAAATCACCCGGAGACTTCCCCTCCCGCCCCTATTATATTGGAAGACGCACACATACACACACACACACACGTTTTCCTGTGTTTGGAAGTGTGATATGAGGAATTACTATGTGGACACATTACATAACACTTCAGGGTTTACAGCCAAGCGTTTGTGGGTGCTGTTTCCAGTCCACTCATCCTACACACAAAAATGTACTAAAACAAATAGGAAAAATATACCCTCTAAGCTGAAATCCTAAAACATTTTCTTTTTGACTTGCTAGAGTTTTTCCTGTGGCGAGTTTTCCCGTGTGTTCCGAGAAACTAGCGGTTGTGAGTGTGACCCCCGGCTGCAGCTCGTTGATAAATCCCCCTCCCTCTCGGTGGCTTTGCCAACTCCCCCAGTCACAGGTGACAAAGGCCACTGAGGCAACAAAGGCAGACGCTTTTGAATTTAATGTCTAAAGTCACATTCCCTGAGAAAGTTTTCTTCCTGTTCTGTGGAGTGAAAATATAAGCATCCTTCCTTACATGTTAAAAAGTAGAATAATTACTTAGTTTAGCTTCTAAGCAGTTGCTACTTCTAATAAATTATGTATAACTTCAATATTTAACTTCTCTAATTTAGTGATGCTTGCTCAGCGTTTGGAGTAAGCTGATGCGGATTTTATGTTTGGAGGAGAGAGTGCTGCTTGGAAAGACTTCTTAACAGTGTTATGATCATCACGTGCATAGAAATTGTTTCTCTTCTCCACCAGCTTTTCAGTTATGCCCATTATTTTAACCTGAAGAAGAATATCTTCCAACAGTACCAAATAATAAATCCACAATTTCTTACCGAGGAAAATACTACATGAATAAGAAGTTAGATGTTTTCAAGTTAATCTGAGGCTTGCTGGGTGCAACTGGGGAAGATTCTTTGGCAAAGACAGATCAGCATGAGCTATAGCAAGATGTGGGGATGTATAAATCATAGGCTCTTTTTATGAAAGATTTTAATATTTGTTCACCTTATTCTAGCTAATGCAAGGAACTTTTCTGAGCTACACATTTGAAATATGCAGCCAAGTCTTTCCAGTAGCTCGCTGTGCTGTCCCAGCACCTGATGCGCTGGTGAGTGTTGTTGACAGGCTCTGGCGATGCTGTTCCCTGGCCGCCCGATGCTGTGCCAGCAGGAGCCCTTGTCTTTTCCCGTCTCTCCTGTCCAAGGTATGTTCATGTAAAGGGAGAACCACTCTTTCAGTTTGAAATATTAAACAAAATAGTTTTTATTTCTCTTTCAATACCGAGGGATCACCCACAGCCTCTAAAATAAATAAATGAGCTTAACTCATCAAACAAAACATTATTTTTATTGGTCTGGTTTGTGAAGAATGAGGAGTTCTAGTGCAGAAATATCTGTTCTTTCATCATCATCTCCCTTCCTGTTCGAGTTATTTTCTGTAAATCCTAGTCAAATACTCCAAGGTTTAAAGTAACTAAAACTTCAATGGTTGGGAAAGGGGTTGAAGCAAATGTCCTCTCTGAGGCTCTTTTATTATTTTAAGGTTTGTGGAATGTCTCTGTTCTTAAACATAGTCAATAATATCTGCTCTTCAGTTTGAATTTTAACTAAATTTAGATCTGAAAGAGATAAATTATATTTTGTCTTTGTAATCTACACGAACTTTCTCAGAAGAAAAGTTGAACGGGACCAAGCGTGTTCGTAAGCCCCGCTGTGGGACTCCTAAGTCCTTCGTAAGGACTCGCTGTGGTCGGGGAAGGAAGTGCATCTGCCGCAGGACAGGGCTGTGACAGCAGGCCAGCCAGTTGGCCAGCTTCTCTGTGACCTGTGGGTGCCTCTTGGTCTTTCACTTTTGGAGGGGAGAGATTGCAGAGATGACCTTTAGCCGCTGACATTGCTGCTTCATGCCCTGAAATCAGGGGAATTGGATCAGGCTGTGTAGCGCTGGCATCCAGCCCTGGAGGCTGCTCTTGTCACAGGAGCCAGGCTCCCCTGATTTCCCTCTGGAAGGCAGGACCGAGCTGCTTACCCCACTGGCTCTGGGGTAGAACTAACCCCTGGCTGTGCCCCCAGTGTCCGAAGCTGGAGTGCCCCTGCCCGCCGTCCCCCCACCCCCCCAGCCATTGCTGGTGTAACATTCAGAGCCTCTGGCATCTGCCTTTTGAGATTATGCGACCTTTCAACTCCTAGGGCTTCTGGATGACCCAAGGCTGACTTGCTGGCCACCAGAGAATGGTGGATAGAGAATGACGCTTCTGGTGACTGCGGTCAAGGAATTAACGTCGTTTAGTTGGCAATTGTAAATATTTCTTAGAAACTACTTCAGTATATGCTTTGGCCTAAAGTGGAAACTTGAAAGCTTCGTTTTCACACTTGAGAGGCTGTTATTTAGTAGAGGGAATAGAAATCATCTATATTGTTCCAAAGGTCAAAATAACATTTTACAAGAAAGAGTTTGACTGCACGTAAGGCAGACCGTTAATGACCAGAGCTGTTAACGCTGGCGATGGCTAACTCAGGTGCAGGGCAGACAGCAGCCTCGCGCTAACCTCCTGGTTCTAGAACCCTTGGGTTCCCCGTGCTGTCGGTTCATGGTGCAGACTGTGGTCTTTAACCGCATCCCATCGTCTTCCCCCCTTAGACTGCGCACCTGTCCATCTGGAATGAATGTTGTCAGCCCAGAATTTGGGAGCTGTTGGTCTAGCTTTCTGTCCTTCGCATCCTGAGAGCCCTCCATCCTGTGAGCGTCGTGCCTGCGGCTGACCCGTCAGGCTTTACTCCGGGCACCTGGCTCAGAAGCAGGCCACTAACTAACTGGAAGACAGAGGAAAGACAGAGCTGGTTTCTGTAAATTACGCTCTTGAATGGAGAGGCCTGGTGTTTCCTGCCCCGACGGGATGGTGAGCCCTGGCCCAGATGCTGCCCGCTGGCCAGAACTGGTGGAGCAGATGTGGGCGGCACCAGCGGAAACGGCTGGTTGACCCCGGGGGGAGCGGGAACGCTGGGATTCTTACCTCCCTCGCATCAGCATTTGGTCATATGCGACTCAGTGAGTTGGAGAACTTGACTTATTGAAGCTTCTAAACGCATGCCTTTACCTTCTGAACCAAGTTCCTGAAAACCCAAACCTGTGGACCCGGCTCCCTTTCATGGCTGGCAACATACGCTCTTAAGACTCTTTTCGTCTGATTTGGGACAACTCTCCATATTTTAGTGAAAAATATCAGCTGTTTGGTGTTGAGTCAGGTTTACTGAGGTGTAACTTACACACAGTGAAGTTCATCCTTTTTGGTCTGTAGTTCTGCGGGTTTTGTAACTGCGTGTAGTCCTGTAACCTCCACCATAGTCAAGATTTAGGACAGCCCATCCCTCAGCAAATTGCCCCTACCCCACAGCTTCCTCTTCTCCTCCCATGTCTCACCCCTCGGAATCACGGAGTGTCCTACCCCATAGTTCCGCCTTTTACAGAGTAACATATAAATGTAATTCTACAGCAGTAGCACTTGGAAGTCTGGCTTCTTCCACTTAGCATATGCGTCTGAGATTCACCCCAGTTGTTGTGTATTTTTTATTGTTGAGCAGTAGCCCATTATACGAAGCAACTTCTTTAAACTGAAAAAAATTACAAAATTTATCATAATGTTTTAACTGAATATCTAATTTGCGTACTCCCAGTATTTAAAAATATGTATTATTAAAGTCAGGTCATTGATTTATTTTGAATTTCTCTCTTCCTTTTTTTCCTCATTGATTATCTTTTTTAAAAAAATTGAAGTATAGTTAATTTACAGTGTTGTGCTTTAGGTGTACAGAAAAGCGATTCAGTTATATAAACTTTTTTAGATTCTTTTCCACTATAGGTCATTACAGGATAGCATCTCTTCCTTTTTTTAAAAAACAAATTATGATGTAGATGTTTTGTGAGGTTTTAACTGGTTATGTGCTTAGTCTCTCTTCCTCACTAGAATCTGAGGTCTGGAAGGCCAGTGAGGAGAAGGGCAGTGTGTATTGTCGGCTTCTAGTCCGATCATTAAGCAAGATTCTCTAGTTCTGTCAAGTTTGGACTTAGTACTGTTTTCTTAAAATAAGGATGAATATATTTGAAGGCATTTAATAAGTAAATTATGATATTGTTCTTTGGATGCAGTCAAGTGTCACGATTTGAATGTGACTGTCACAAGGGCTGTGGCCTCATCTGTGCGGCCCCCGACTGTGCACAGGGAACCTCAGAGGGCGCTGGGCTTACGAGCCGTCCGTGCCATTGAGGGCGGGGCTGCCCGACCCCAGACACTTCAGCCGCCCATCCACGGCCTGGGGCCTCTGGACAGATCGCTCAGAAGCAAGGGCTTTCGTGTCGTTTTTCCTGACTCATAAAGCAAAAGCAGAAGCCAGATGGGAAGTTCAGCCCCATGAGGAGGGGCAGAGGTTGGACTCCAGTCTCAGGAGGAGGGGACTCGTTAAGGCAGTTACACTTGTCTCACTGCGCTCTTGGTGGCCGGTACCGCTAAAAGTTCACAACTTTACACCAAATGGAGCTGACTTTTTGTGTTGAAGTCTCACCCAGGACCCTGCAGTTTAGCCTAGTCTCACCTTCTGCCTGAGGAAGTTTTTGTTCTCGTCTCTCTCATGAGAACCATCTCAGTGATTACTTTGTCGACGGCCTTTCTGTGAGCGGCAGCATTTGAGGAAAGCACTTCCGCCAGCAGAGCAGACACGGCACGAGGGTCCTAGTGGGACTTCTGCCGTGTCCACTGTTTGTCTCCTGCGTAGGTGCTGTGGTTGGATGTCAAAAAGAAATCATGCGACAGTACACTGGGCAGGTAACAGCTGTGAGGGCCTCGGCTGAATCCTCATTTTGTGCAGGTCTGAGTACAAAGTTCATAAAGTGTAAACAGTAGGACAGAGGACAGGGCGTGTCCCCTCAGACCTGAGCAGCCGACCTCAGGGCCTCTGCTTCCATCTCAGTCCTGTGAAATGAGAAAGGCCCAGAAATGTGGCTGACACTTCTCCTTTAATGGAGCCTGCCAGCGCTTGTAAACGATCGAAAGCCATTAAAATTCCCTTTTAGAAGCTGAAGAGATTCTAGCCTCCCATGTAGACAGTAAGAAAAAGAGACTAAACATCATCATCTTTGTTGAATTCTCATAAGATCGACTGACCATCCTTAATATTACTGAAGCTGAGGAAGGCCCTACAGAAACGGTAAAAACGCCTCTTTAAACTGGTCAGGGAGAAGGATTTTGAGAGTTAAGAAAGTGTTGACTCTGGGCATCAGAAATAAACATCTGAATTTACTCACCTCTGTTCGTGACGTTTCTTCGCCTGTTTTTACTCCTGTTCGGTAATGCATAATGCACTCCTCAGCAAAAAGTAATTGCAATAAGGAAAATCCAAACCGAATAGTAGTGTGAAGTAGTAGGAAAAAAAGAAACGGAAATCTAGTGACAAGCAAAGCATTGTTATCGAAAGGTTTTGGAAAAAAAGCCTCTTTCACGTTGCTGGCCTGGTTGGGAAGTTTGGTCCCTGGTACAAAGCCATACAGCTGCACACAATATAAAGGAAGGTTAATAGCATATTTGGTGCGTTTATAACTTCCCTGGGGCATTTTAACAGTAAAAATAGTCATTGTTAACCCGGTCCATCTGAACTTAAATATGAGCTTACTTTGTAAGAAATGAGGGGTAACGTCTAAGCAGTTTTCTCCAGGCTTCATTCTTGTTTGAAGATTTAACATTATGGATCCTTTTAGTCTGATTTTATATGTTTTATTCAATGTGCTGAGATGTTTGGAGTCACAGACTAATGAGACGTAAGGCTCCCGGCTCTCAGCTCTGTGACTTTTCTCGTACGTCAAGGGCGTAGATCTTCATGAACGTAATACACACGGGGCTCTGATACAGTGAGACACGTGTTCATACGTGTAATGCAGGCTGGGGGTGGACATGGCAGAATTTATCCTAAAATCAATCTGGTGAATTTTCCAGGACGCCGACCTCGGTGTCCTTTGCTTATAATCACGGAAATGCAATTTCTAACAGTGGCAACTGCTAGACTGTCAGAATATTTCAACTTAATTCGTAAACAAACCCAAGTCTGCACACGGTCCGTGGATCAGTCCTGCTACAAAATGTAAAGAATAATACAGATGCATTTCATTATCTTCCTGATGATGCCGAACGGACAGGGCCGCCCCTCTTCTCAGGCTTTGGGCATCTGCATTCTGCTGGTGGCTCTCAGGCCCACAAACGGGA
The DNA here is from genome assembly GCF_937001465.1 of Orcinus orca. Lineage (NCBI taxonomy): Eukaryota > Metazoa > Chordata > Mammalia > Artiodactyla > Delphinidae > Orcinus > Orcinus orca. The sequence goes on from NC_064568.1 coordinate 104,761,218, forward strand.
GGCCAGTGTATGTTCCATTTTAAGAGGCCATTCCTGATAAAAGGAAGTTTAGGAACACTTTCCAAATGAGCCCTACGGTGACCCTGCATCAACCAGCCCTTAGCTGGAGCCGAACTGCAGTTTCCAAAGTGTAAGGAGCTGAGATCGTGGACCGGACATCCCTCTCCAGCCCGGGTCAGCGTGAGCTGCCCCAGACCTACGGCCCCCATGTGTCCACAGGCCTTATCTCCTGAGAGGAACTCCAGGAGCCCTGTGCTCCTGACGGCTGGCCATCTCCTGAGAGGGGCCAGCAGCAAGGCCCCGCCCGGTTCCCCGCAGTGAACGTCCTGGGGCGGTTCCCTCCGTCCGTCTAAGGCCTGGCCCTCCTCTTGCTTCGTCACTTGGTGAAGCCTCGGCTGTGTCTGCAGAGGTAGTTTCGCCGCTGGGTGCTCGTGTTGCCCTGTGGAGGGGCCTGTTCGTTCCCTTAGTGTGTGGTGCAGCTGTCTGCATCCTGGGACCGGCTTCATCTGTTTGATTCCTTAGACTCTGAGCGTGATTAGAAGCTCGCGAGTGGTCTTTAATATTTTTGCGCTCTCTCTCCATCGCATTGACGAGCTGCTGTCCTTCAGCTCAAGACAGACTTAGGGAATGAGTGGTCACTTCCCCGAGGCCCTGTTGGCAGTAGAGTGGTTGGTCCCAGGGGCGAGGTGTCAGAAGCACACAGCAGAACGAGGGGCCCCTCTGAGTCTGCCTCTTGAAGCTGCATGTTGCAGCCCGGGCGGAGCGGCCCTGCGTGTTGAACCCCATTGGGGGTAAGGGGCTCACTCTGCTCTGTTGCGTTTTGTCCAGATGGGCAGCTGCTAGTGTCACTATCCTAAGCAAAGCTGGGGTGTCCGCATCCCAGCGAGGGAGTCTGTGCAGCCGCGGACTGTGAAATGCAAAGAGTGTGAGCACGTTAGCTCCCAGCCTCGGGGAGAGCGCCTGTCTAATCGGGGGGAAGTCTGGCACCACACGGTAGCCAGGGATGTTTTCAGGGCCAGGAGGACTTCTCTGACTTAAGGAAGTAAAGGGAGAGATTGTAGGTCCCGAGTTGTAACTAGGAATGGATGCAGCCCGTGCCCACAGGTGGGTTAGAGCACAGCTTTCTGTGAGGAAGCGCCAGGGCCAGGCTTAGTACAGAGACGGTTCTCATGTTCAGTGACTTTACTCACCAGAATCAGGAGATGAAAACGGTTGAGGCATTTTAAACACTCAGACACCATTGTTATCACTGTCACCTCCAACAGCTAACACATTTGCCCTCGCTGGCCACACCCCGAAATGCAGGACCTGCCCCTCGAGACTGCCTGTGCGCCCATAGGGAGGTTTGCCTCTCCTCCGCCTGCACCTTGGTGAGTGTTCATTGCGCGGCCCTTCGGATTCCGGAGGATGTGGGACTCTTGTGGGAGGTTTGGGGGTTGCGAGATGGATACACAGACACACGGTGTATATGAACGTTTATAAATCCAACCTCACAATGCCAGAATCTCCCCAGGAAGTGCATATATGCCTCTTTACACACGTGTGGGGGTGTGTGTGTGTGTGTGTGTGTGTGTGTTGTAGCAGTAACAGTAGTAGCAGTGGAGAGAAAGGGTATGATACGATGCCTATAATTTGTTGGCAGAGTAAATTTAAATTCCATTGGAAATGTTTCAAATTCTGGAAGGTTGAGTTTTATGTATACTTTCACCTGGTGAATATTATTTCCCTGTCACTCTACTAGTTGCTCATATGCTATATTTTGGTAACAAAAGTAAGACTTTCATTGCTTCATCCAGTTGACTACTTTGCTTAACGTGCTATCCTTGCGTTCTTTCTCCTCTGCTGTTAGACGTCATCTGCCTCGCCCCTGTGACAGCTACCAAGACAGCCGATGAGGAAGGGCACACCCTCTCCGGGCAGTGGCATTTTGCGGGGTGCTGTCGGCCGTCCCCGAGCTTGGGGCGACCACACTCTGCAGGGCTGTGTGTCTCCTCTCGATGGGACTCTACCTTCCGCCTCTTGCCCTTGTTCTCTTTCCTTAATAAGTACGTCTTCCCCTCGATGGGAGAAATAAGGAAGAAAAGGACTTGACGTTTGAATGACCAGAATACGTTACTTTGATGGTTTTAGCAAACAGGTGGCACCTGGAGAATACGCTGACGCTCGTGCTGAGGTCGGGCCTGGGACCTTCTTCTTAGAGTCTCGTCTGTACCTCCTCGCCCGTTTCCCATCGCGGGTCATCAGGGCACACACGGCCCCTCGTGTCTTCCCTGACCCGCGGTGTGGAGATGATTGATGGATAGGAGATAAAATGCGGGCATTGGCGATGCGTTCGTCATGGATGAACAAGGCGAGCGGAAGGTTTTTGGTGCCCGTGAGCCCAGACTACACGCTGTGGCCCCGCAGCGCGGCCGCCTCCCTCCAATGCAAACAGAAAATAGGCATCGGGGCCTCGCACAGGGCCGCTTATTTCTCATCTTCCTTTTCTTTCTTTTTTCTGGTTGTCTCTGTGCTTTAGAAAAAGTCACCCTTAGCAGGAAAGTATGACCAGGGGAAGAGGCCGAATAGTGGATGTGGGATGTCGACGTGCCTCCTTTCCAGTAGATGCATAAAGAAAACACATGCGAACCTTTCAGGCCCCAGGGAGAGGGTCTGTGCGCAAGGCCTGCCTCCTGCGGGTCTCCCCCGGGGTGGGGGGCGGCCTGCGGGGCTCCGGGTAACTAACCAGCAGTCCCGACCTCGCCACCCCTGCCGTCCGGGACCCTGGGAGCAGCCCCCCGGCTTCGGCCCCGGTAGCGCAACCCCAGCTGGGGTGTCAACCACAGGCGTCCCAGACGTGGCCACGGCCCCCTGGGGGAGAACCCCCCCCAGTGGATGAGAACCACTGTTGTATAAGGATGGATGGTGTCGGAGGAGAGAAGGTGGTCATGAGTCTTACTGTCTTTTGGTTTTGACAAGGACAAAATCTGAGTTTTGAAAACTGAAATCCCAATTCAGCATGTGGTCTCTTTGCCCTTGATTTCGGTAAAATGAAGCCACCGAGATGCCTGTCGTTGCCCGAGGCCACGCCCCCCACCACAGACGGGGACTCACCTTTCCCCGAGGCCTCTTGCCCCATGTCTGTGTAGGAGAAATTGGTGTGCGTTCAAAGTATGACTTTTTGAACGCGTACATTTTCCCGTTTTACAGAACGAAATAGTTTCTGCTAACAAATTTTACCTGGGTGTGGGTGTGAATTTTTACAACTGAGCTATTAGTCCTTGAAAAGAGATTTTTATAATGGAAATGCTGACACAGCCTCAGCTGCCCTGTCCCCCGGGGCATCATGATGTTATTCCACTCTTGACCATGTCTGTGTTCTGGAAACAGTGGTGGCATTGTCTGCCTCCGAACGGTGCTAGAGGCCGGGGTGGGGCAGGGGAGTGGGGGGATTTGGCACTGGTATCGGAGTGGAGGAAATAAAACACAAAACACACCTTACGTGCATGACTCACTCGTTCGACTCAGGGGATTTCTGAAATGAATAACTCGGTCTGATCCATGTAGGGTTTGCGTGTTTCGCCACCCACAGTAAGCGGTTACCTCTCCCAGGCCATCTTAACCGAGCCTTGAACTGCCGGAACGATTGCCCAATTATGAGTGTTCTCTTTAGTGAACTCATTACTCCACATGTTGGTGTCCTGGCAGCCTCCTGCTCTGTGCAGATCTGGACAGCTTGTCCAGCCCCACGTCCATGGCTGTCCGCGTGTGCACGCACACGCCCTGTTATCTCCCGCGTAACCTTGATACAACCTTTTACCGAAAGGCCCGATGCTTTGTGCTCCGTGTGGCAGTGTTGCATGTCTCGGGCCGTTTTCAGAAGTTTCCTGTGTGTACTTGGTGAGGAGGAAAGAAAGGAAATGGAAGAAACTCTGTCACGGCCCGCCTGCATTTCCCCTCTTCCGACAAGGACAGAAGTGAGGACACTTAAGTGGTGAGCAGACCTGCCTCCTTCTGCCACCCCCAGGAACAGAAAAGTAGTCGATATTTGTTTTTCTCTTTCGCTAACACGTACATATGGAATCTAAGAAAAAGAAAAAAAAAAAAAAAAGGTCATGAAGAACCTAGGGGTAAGACGGAAATAAAGACACAGCCCTACTAGAGAACGGACTTGAGGATATGGGGAGGGGGAAGGGTGAGCTGGGACAAAGCGGGAGAGAGGCATGGACATATGTACACTACCACACGTAAGGTAGATAGCTAGTGGGAAGCAGCCGCATAGCACAGGGAGATCAGCTCGGTGCTTTGTGACCGCCTGCAGGGGTGGGATAGGGAGGGTGGGAGGGAGGGAGACGCAAGCGGGAAGAGATATGGGAACATATGTATATGTATAACTGATTCACTTTGTTATAAAGCAGAAACTAACACACCATTGTAAAGCAATTATACTCCAATAAAGATATTTAAAAAACAAAAAAGAAAAGTAGGCGAGGGTTGTTAGCAATGGAAGTCCAGAGGAAAAAGTGAGAATGGGAAAGATCAAGTGCAAAATCATCAAAGCGTGAATTACGAGGAAAAGCATCCTTTCAGGAAGGGTCAGGCTTGTGGAAGATAAATAGTGAAACACTGCTGTGCAGCACGAAGCAGCAGATGTATCTCTGCGTCTAGAACGGACGTCTTGACTTCATTTCTGAGTCAACTCATTAGGCAAAATCTTTCCTTGTTACAGAAAATGTACTTGGAAGATTTGACCCAAAGGAAGCACCAGCAAATCGAACCTGTCATTTGACGTTCAGTTCTGGGCACACCCCCTGCACACGTGGTCCCTAGCTTGATCCCAGGGCGAGCAGGTGCCCTGAGTCTTCATCAGCTGCTGCCACTGCGACCCAGTGGTTGGAGGGACAATCATGGGAGAGCAGTGGTCCCAGGGGCCCCGTGTGGTACAGGCAGGGGCCCTGCACGGCCTTCTTCCTGTCCGCTGCCCGCGGGGCCAGGACCCAGCATGGTGGTCAGTTTCAGACACACACGGGCGGGGACCGCGCACGCATGTGGCCACTGCTCGGCGGTGTCTGCCAGTGGCCTGCCACTTTTTTCTCATTTGAAAGAGTGCATCTCTGCAAATAAAAGGTGATTGTTCTGAATAAGAAACAGAAGAGGGGTGTGAGGTTGGGAGATGCTCGCATTGCAGACAGTCCAGTCACCTCGGATTTTCATTAGAGCACTTTTTTGTTTTTTTTCTTTTTTTGCGGTACTGGGCCTCTCACTGTTGTGGCCTCTCCCGTTGCGGAGCACAGGCTCCGGACGCACAGGCTCAGCAGCCATGGCTCGCAGGCCCAGCCGCTCCGCGGCATGTGGGATGTTCCCAGACCGGGGCACGAACCCGTGACCCCTGCATCGGCAGGCGGGTTCTCAACCGCTACGCCACCAGGGAAGCCCCATTAGAGCATTTATTTCATGCTCTGTGGGTAGTTCTCCAGTCCAGCGTTTCTTGTTTTTCATTCTTATTTTTTTTAATGTGGTGTTTAGTGGTGTAAACACCCGGTGAGGGAAAGCTCCCGGTGGTTTAGCGTTGGTGATCACTTCCTTGCTGGTTTGCCTGGATCACCGCCCCAAAAAAGCCTTTCCCATTAGGTGCCTGTGTCCTGCCGCACAGCTGTGTGTTTTCAGACAGTCGAGATTGCACAGGCAAGAAGCGCATTCCTGCCCTGAAGCTCCTATCTTGAACAAAGTCTGTTATTTCCAGTAAACCCCTTGAATGTGAGTATAGTATATATCATTGCTCACCAAATGCACTTAAATATTTAAGTGACATCAGCAAACACCTAGAACTGATTTCCTTTTGCAGTAAAATATATACATTTTCTCAGTCTTGTAGGTGTCCACATTAATAATAATTAAAAGGTTAGAAGACAGTCTTAATTACAGCTGGTCCCTCAGCTCTCCCCTCTGGTTTGGAGCAAACACATGCATTCTGAACATGTTAACTAAACTGTCTTAGGCTGCATCCTCTTCTCCTTCTTTCTAAATCTGATGTGTAAGAAAGGGCGCTTGATTGATGGGCAGCCCTTAACCGCATACCGCCGGCCTGATAGAGCGTTTGCTGTTGTCTGTAGTCTGTTATCCTTGGGGTTGGCTTTCCGTGTAATAAAGCACTAAAAATCTCATTGAGTAGGATCAACTTGGGTGTCCTGCGGTTTGCATGGCAGCTGTTCTGCCCGATTCCCACAGCAGAGGAGGGAATTAGGGGGAGCAGCACAGAGAACAAAAGTTAGGGGGCTGCCAGCTGAGTAAGCCCCCCTCCTGTGAACAGGTTGGGGTACTAGCAATATTTCTGAAGGGCAGGCGGTGACACTTAAGTGAGGTTGGCCTTAGGAAGCAGTCACAGGTCTGGATCCAATAATCTCTCATTGGCCGCGTCTGGAATAGATCTCGGGGTAAATTAAGTGAACTCTTACCCTGCTGTGTGCTCTGTACTTATTAGCCTCCCAGCCCCTAGTTTGACCCTGTTCCCTTTTTAAATTAATGCATCTCCAATTCCCTAATCTAGACATTTTTTTTTAATCTCATGTTTCTTTGTTTCCACCCAATTTGAGGAAATAGCTGAGGAGTTTTCAACTGTTTACCCAGAGGCAAAATTAACAGGTGCATTCAGGGTTATTGCGAGCCTGGCCCACCCCGCGGAGGCCAGCCCGGTTGCAGTTCCGATAAACAGGCCGGCATTGTCGGTTCACTGAAAACCGACCAGGCAACAGGCGTAGCTCAGGGCCCTGGATGAGGCTTCACTGCGTCCCTGTGGAGGGGCCTCCACGCCCGTGTCCACAGCAAGGACTGTTCTCGGGAACAGAACTTGGGTGACAGAAACCGAATCGGAACCAGAAAGGGCCCCATTTTTAACACAGTCTGGGAATGTATTTACATCCAAGAGCAGCCTGGCACAAGGAAGAAACTGTTCAGAGGTTTGCCATCTGTTTGCTGCCAGTTTGTGCCTTTATTTGGAGCGGAAGGCCCAGGAGCCTGCGTGTGTGTGAATGGGGAGAATTAGGAAGAAGTAGGATGTGTCTGGTGTCCTCCATGGGAACATAAGGACCGTTTACAGGGAAACAAATGGAATTTTACGTACATGTGTCTTCAGGTACAAAAGCTGTTTAAGGCCTAACTTCCTTATTGTGAAAAGTAAACTTCACATTTTGCAAAGAACACCTACTTTTTCTGAGCCATTCTGGCTCCATGAAAAGGATTTTGAAAAGTTCTTTGTTAGAGAGAAGGGATTGCAAAGCTCTGCCGTCGTAGTTCCGACAGTGTTGCTGTTTTAGGTACCACAGTGAAGAGCGTCCATCTGAAGTGCTGGCTTTGGGCGTAACAGGGTCCTTCTTACCATTTAGTCTTTTTAGAGTGAGGAGGTTATAACAAGGATTTAAGAAAGTCAAATTCAGGGAAAAGCTGTAGCCACAGCAATTCTAGGATTTGTTTTTTCAGTGACAAAACTGTCTCACTCCATGGCAGCTGAGGACATTTACCGTGTGTTCACAAGTTACGAATCAGAAGGCTTGACGTTGCGCGCTTATTCGCAAGTCAGGGAGCACTTCTGCATCTGGCAAGGACAGGAAACAACAGCATCATGTACGTCTTCACCTGCGTTGTCTGCTTCAAGGAAGGTGGGCAGACACGCCAGGCCCCTCGCTGTGTGTGTAGCCTGTGGGTGCCTGAGCGCGGAGCCTCTGATCTGTGTGCTTCCAGTGCTCATGTCCCTTTATGAACAGCTGTTACCAGGTTTCCCCCGGAAATGTAGCCTTTTTCCAGATATTCTGTGAAGAGGTGTTCAGCATGTGGCACAGCCTCCAGCGCTGGCATGAGTGCCTTACACGTCACAGCCGCTCACCAAGTGCTTGCTTTACAATTAATTTAATCAGCGAGGGACTAAATCACGGGAAGAAAGAAACATACTTGGGACCTGTGCTCACAGGTCTAGGCCAGTGGCTCTCGGGCGGTGGTGGCTGTGCCCCCCCCGCAGGGGACGTGTCACAGTGTCTGGGGACAGTCTGGATTGTTGTGGCTGGGCACGGTACTCCCAGCACCTGTGCTCAGGACAGCTGCCCACAAGGGACTCTCCAGCCGGAGGGTTGGTGCTCTGCCCGCCCTGCCCGGTGACTCCTTGGCTCCCGGCCCTGCGGCCACGTGCACTCTCAGTCCGCAGTTTTGTCTCCAGTGCAGCCCTCTCCCTGCTCCCGGCCCGGGACAGCCTGCCCTGTAGACGTCCCCTCCCTGGTGTCTCAGAGGCTGGCCCAAGCACAGCCTCCCAGAGGGAACTCGCTGTCTTTCCTTCTCTGGTAGGCACATGGCTGGCACTCGGGAAAGAAAGCGCGTTTAGTGACCCAAGGCAGAAAGTAGCAAATGTCAAGCGCTTCTGCTTTGAGGGCAGGGAGGGCCTGGCCTGGGCTGGGTAGCTCAGGGGCCCCCGGACGTTTCATGGGGAGGGTGCCCCTGGCGCTGGACACCGAAAGCTTCGTTGCATCTGGAGGCCCGGGATTCTGGGTGGAGGGGACGCAGGCACAGGTCCAGAGGCTGGGAGCTGGACTGTGACCGGGGCGCACGTGCTGGGGTGCCTGCTTCAGGGAAGATGGCTTGGTGCCGGGCCGTGGAGAATCCAAAGGCAAAGCTGAGGGGTCTGCGCTTCGTTCCATAGGCAGTGGGGAGCCGGGCGGATTGGAGGGGCTGGGATTTGAGGTGGATTTCAGGCAGAGTAAGCAACAGCAGTGCCGGGACCTCCTGCCGCCTTCACTTCGCATCCTCCGAGTGTCCGTTTCAATGTCCCTTCCCCAGAACCCTCCCCAGCTCCCAACGCCTGGCTCGATGCCCTGGCCGTGGACTCCCCCAGTACCCTGAACTTCGCTGCCGTGTATCTTGTGCACTTCCCTCTGCCCACAGGGCTTAGCTCCCCTTCGACTGTAAACTCTCAAGTCAGGGGCCACGTCTGTCTTACTGTCTGTGAAGGCTCAGGCCAGCACAAATCGGAACTTCAGCCCTGGCTGACAGAGATGCTGCCCGGGCAGATGTGTACAGTCTACCAACTGATTAACATCGGGGCAGGGGGGAGGAAAGGAATGCAGCCGACTCCAGGGCTGTAGCCCTCCCTCCGGGGGCGTATGATGCTGCAATGGGGCAGAAACATGGATTGATGCACATCCAGCAGAGGGAGAGCTGGGATCAGAGCGCTGGTTGGTTTAGGGCGGAGAGATTGCTCAGGCCTGGGAGATGGGGCAGAGAACCAGGGGTGCGTCTGGACCTAGATGGGAGAGCCATGTGCACGCGTGGGACTTCAACCACAAGACAGCCTGGACAGGCGTCTCTGTTTCAGTCTCCCGCACTGGCCGAGGGGGAGTGTCCTGCTGCCGCTGTCATCCTTCTAGCCATCTTCTAGATTCTTTGGAACATTTTCCCCTCTCCAATGAAAGGCACCCAGTGATGCTTCTTAAACACATCTGAAGAGTCAGGAATGATGTCAGCTGCTTTTCTTCCCCAAGAGTCTTTTCCGCCGTAATCATTTCTTTTGCCAGACTTTCTGCCTTCTTGGATCACAGCAAGGGCTGCTACCTCCTAAAAAGTAGAGGTTGTAAATACTGAATTTAGAGACCTGTCCAGACGCCCCCCTGGGCTGTGCTCCACAGCTGGGCCACCTCGGCTCTGGTCACCTCTGCAGCCTTCACGTCTTGCTCTGCCTGGCCCGAGTTTTCCAGAATACAGATTACAAGTTCAGGAGTTCAGTGGAGGAAATCGAGGTTTGTAATTCAGGATGTCAAGAGGTGTGAGACAGCCTTCCTGCTCTGTGTCCCGTGCCTTCCAGACTCTGTTTCTCCTTCCAGACTCAGTTTTCCCATCTTTCCTACTCTCTCTGGAGAGAAACTTCATTATTATTATTTTTTTTAATTATGGTTCACTTTATGTTGGAGTAGTTGTGTTTCCTTTTCTTGGTTTTGAGAATTTGAGAGAGAAAAAGCCATTAGAAGCCGTGGTTTCTAGGTCCCTCCTTCCCCTCCCCTCTTCATATTATCCAGGGGGCCCGGGGAGCGCCTTCCCAGGCTCACCGGCAGGCCTGGGCTTCACGCCTGCCCGCAGTGCGTCGTCTTGCACAAATATCCCGTGAGGACTTCGAAGGGCGCCCTGTGAACAGACCAGCATCGTCAGGAGCCACTGGAGAAGGTCTCACTTAGAATATCCACTCAGTATCTGTGAGCAGTGAAGTGGCTGGCTAATAAATAAGGTTATGGACTGGTGTATCATTCTGCTGTAATCAGTGTGCCTTTTCTGTGAGAGCTGTGTTTACATGTGTACACGTGCTGCGTGTGTATGTGTGTGCATCTGTGTTCATCATCAGGAAGTGCTGCAGAGGGATTCCTGACACACTTTTCTTCCACTAAAAGCATAAATACCATCTTGAATGTGGGGGCTATTTTGGGTTATCAGGACATGTAAAGTTTACACTACCCTGTAGTCTATCACACGTGCATTGGCATTACATCCAAAAAATGTACAGACCTTAATTAAAGCACACTTTATTGCTAAAAAGTGCTAACCATTATCCGACAATGCAGGGTTGCCACAGACCTTCAATTTGTAAAAAACACAGTATCTGTGAACTGCAGTAAAGCCAGGCATGGTGAACCGAGGTCTGTCTGTGAGGTACAGCGAGGTCATCAGAGTCAGATGGTGGCACTGACAGATGACCCCATCTCAGATGTAAAATGCCGCGCGATGTGAAAACTATTTGTCTGCCATCATTTCAAGTGTTCCCACTTTTCATCGATAACCAGAGTCTCATTTCGTGCTCAGTTGGAACGTGAGGAAGGTTCTAGGAAAATGTGATTTAAGCGTTGAGGTTTAGCAGCATTTACTGACTAGGACAATGCAGCCCAAAGTTCTCTTCTGAGGCCCACTTTCCGTTTTGTTTAAAGAGGCCACTTAAGTTAATTATCATCAATTCATATTAAGAACTGTCGCCTTAAGATTACAAATAACTTAGTAATTCTGTTATTAAGGTCTTTTACTTGCATGAAATTATCTAAGAGAGAAGTTAGCCTACTTATAAAAAAAAGTATCTGTTTGGTCTTCAGCCAAAAGTTATTTTGAAATGTACTTTCGTGTAGTAATGCTACTAAAATTTGCTGGATAGACACAGTTGGGACAGCTTGTACATTCATTGTCTTTGCCATAATTGCCAGCCAAAATATTCTAAACAAAACAAACAAACAAACAAAACAATGCTACTGAAATCTGATTTTTTCAGTTCCCTCCAGGAAAAATAAATAAATAAAAGAAGGTGTAGGTCGTTCTATTTCTTGGTGCAAAGTTTTGAAAGATTTCCTCTGATAATGAAGCTTATCTGTCAGCGATCTGGGGAAATTTAAACTAAACATTAAAAAGTATGCCAAGTATTTTTGAGTTTAAAATTCAAGGTAAATGCAGAAAGTGTGGTATGGCAAGAATTTCATGTTGAGTCCTGAAGCGGGCAGAAACCATTTGGGGCGGTCTGCCGTAGCGTGAAGCGTCTCAAGGCCCATGGCGGAGCGCGCACCAAATGCAGCATCCGGCCTCAGCACCGCCGCTTCGGCCTCTGGCTAGAGAACAACTCGTTCTGCTGGATTTGTTTTCTTTTGACCTTTTATTTTGGCCACACACCACACGTGGAGACATATAAGGTTTAGAGAGGAACTTGCATGCGGACCCCAGCTCTGGGCCCACCAGCGGTGGCCTCGCTGCCCAGCCGCGGTGGGTGTCCCTGCAGCCACGGTCCCTGCTGAGATGGCCTTGACGGTGAGAGCGAGGACCCTGCTGCGTGAGCGAGTCTGGACAGGAAGCTGGCATCACCGCCAGCCAGCGCCTCAGACGGTTGTGACCCTGGCGCCCCGTGCCACCCACTGTCTTCAGGGGGCCCGTGGGAGGCCCGTGCTTGCTGGCTCCACAGCCTGGTCCTGTGACAGAGGGTCCTGGTCATTGCGATTTTCACCGTACGTTGATGTGGGCTCTTTGCTTCTAACCCAGGAGCCGGGAGACCCAGGAGGGCCGGTGTTCGTCTCCTCTGCCCCACAGGGCCACGGCCTGCCCAGGGCGTGAAGGGACCTGCCTGCCCGAGGCCACAGCCCCTGCCGCTCAGAGGGCCACCCACTTGGGTGTGGGCAGCGGTGCTGTCACAGTGGCATGTGGCTCATAATCTGCGCCGCCCATGGCTACCACCCAGGCAGAGCCCAGCGTGCAGAGCCTGGGTACTTTCTTACGACAAATACACAATCTGAGCCTCTGTCTCAAGGCAGCCTTGGAAGGCAAGGCCCATCAGGCAGCTTATGTCCTCCCTCCCTCCCCCGTCCCCAAATTAGGGTATTTTTATCTTCAGGTAACAGATAGTTTGAATCAAATTGGCCTTAACTATAAAAAAAATATGTTGTCGCAGATGACCTGACATCCAGAGGTGGGCGGGCTTCACCCGGCTGCTCCAGCGGCGTCCAGGGCCCAGCTGCCCCTCTCTGCTGTCCCCGTGTCCACACGCCCCCCCCAGGCCAGTCCCCGAGAGGCTGTAGACCAGCTGCCAAGAGCAGTCAGGCTGCTTCTCCTCCATCAGGAAAAGAGCAGTGACGCCCACAGCTTTCCTGGAGGTCCCACGGGTAGAGCCACAGGCCGGCCCCTCCTGGACCCCTTGCTGGTCTGGCGAGGGGACAGCTCTGACTGTCCCAGACGAGTGCTGTGGTCGGTCAGCCTCCCTGAGGCTCAAGGGTGCGGTGACCACTCAGTGTGTACTGGGCTTCGCTCAGGAGGAGAGCAGGTAGGAAATCACACCATGGAAGACTTCCTGGAGGAGGAGACCTTTGTGCTGAGTCCTGAAAAAAAAAGTAGAGTTAGAAGTTACAGAGGAGATTTTAAGTAGAGGGAATGGCTTGTACAGAAAGTTCTGAAGTCTGAAATAGCAGGATCTCGTGGAGGGAACCCGACGTGCGTGAGCGCAGAGGATGAGAGTAATGGGTTGGCCCCAGGAGGAGGGCGTGGTGTCACGGCCACTCGGAACTTCAGGGGTGTCCCGACCAGACCCGAGGAGGGCTCTGGACCAGGACCACGTGGGGAGGACGGGGAGGAAGTGACCTTAGAGGATCCTTCGGAGGTAGGGCTGCAGGGCTTCCTGGACAGTGGGGAATGAGGAGAGAGCAGACGGGGCAAGCCCTGGGCCCTCCAGCCTCTGGACCCTGCGTCAGCGTCGCTCCTCACAATGTGCGTCTCTCTCTCTCTCTCTCTCTCTCTCTCTCTCTCTCTCTCTCTCTCACACACACACACACACACACACACATTTCTGTGGCACTGACATTGCAACGAAAGCAGTGATGTGTGTGCAAAATACTAAGTTTTCATTTGTTCTCTTCCTCATTCTAATATTAACAGCTTCCCCCTTCCCAATTTTCCAAAATATTTTAAATGAACAATTTTACTTGTTTGAGGATGCAAAAAAGTGACTCTTTTAAAAAAGATTTGGTGACTTCTAATAAGCCGTGACGTGGGTCTTTAGAAGGAATCATTCATTTCAAAAGCCTCAGTTGTGTGGGTATCAGCTCCTTGTGAATTGTTGGGTTCCATGTACATTTCATTTTGCAGCGAGTGTTTGGAAGGAAACCTCGGATTTTCCAGTGTCCTGTTTCTTACCAATGACTGAAATATGCTGCGTCAACCTCCTCCCCGCATGGAGTTCACCTTTGAACTAAGTGCAGACAAGGAGTGCCCGGGGCGGGGGGCGTTCTGAAGGCTGGGCTGGTGGAGAGGGGCCCCGCTCTGCGGTGCTCCCTGAGGTTGGATGAGTGCTCGAGACTTAGCGGCCTGCTTCTTTTCCTACTTAGGATCTTGTTGCATTGCTGAAACACTAGTTAACAAAACTTGGGAAAAATTCCAGAGAATTGAAAATGTAGAGCTTGTTCAGTGTCTGACGCCTGGAACGCTGTGTGCCGTCATCCGCGCGTGGCCTCGGGGAGATGCGGAGCCGCGTGACGCTTAAATCCCAGGCCCCGTGTTTATGTTAGTTTGGGCGATGAGTCCGGTGGGGCTTGATCCTGCAGCAGTGAGCCCCCCCCCCCCACCCACGGAGGTGGCTGCCCGGCCCTTGAGCACCAGCGTGTCACCGAGGCATCCCCCTGCCCTGATGACCGCACACTAGGGCTGTCACATGCCTGGTCCGCCCCCAGCCCGCCATGGGCTGGACGCTGCAGCACTGGTGGTCTCCACGCAGAGCCCTCTGTGGAGGTGGCCCAGACGTTGGTTTCTTAAAGTGGCCAGAACCCAGCGTCCGGCCCTAACTTAGACTCAGCATGCGGGGCCCCCCGAGCTGTGGCCACTCCTCTGGCTCGGGGGGGGCGTGGGGTTGGGGGCTCCCACCTCGAGCCCCTGTTTTTCCGGCTCTGACTCTCACTCCCAGCAGCATTCTTTCTACTGAATACTCGCGCAGACCTCGTTGGCATCTCTGGTCGGCGTGCTCGCCTGCGCGAAGCTGCTGTTGCGTGTTTCCTGCCCAATCAGGAGAGAACTGAGAACCTGCTGTGAGCTGGGCTCGGCCGGGGCAGGGAGAGCTGGCGAGCTCGTCCTTCTTGCGGGGCCTGCCTGGGTGCGCCTTCCGGCAGCGAGGTCTTGAGATGTCACGGTACAAGAGCATGCGTCTGTCTTATAACACTTGCTGTTGCCCGCTGAGGGCCTTTTCTTCCCCGGTCTTTGGGATTAACCTGTGTTTCTAAAATCCTAGCCTCTGAAGCACGCTTGTTTCGTGTATGGGATGCTGCGGGCATCTCACAGGAGGGCAGGGAAAGCGCGGGGCCCCTGCCGCACAGGGCCTCCGTCCAGGCGGCTGCTGCCCCGGAAACTTGGGAGGGGTTTAAAACACACACTTCCCACATCATGCCTCCGTAATGTTGATTTCAAACAAACGAACAAACGGAAGCGGTTCCCAGAGTATTCCCTTCCTGACTGTGAGCTAAAGGTGAACGGTTCTCAAACATCCTCACCCAGGCTCGGGGCCCAGGGCGGCCCCCGGCCCCTCAGCCTGCTGCCCGCTGGTCCCAGTTGTGGTGGGACTGGTAGCGGGAGCCCATCCGCTCTTCTGTGGGAAGCTTCTAGCAGGAGAGCTTTCCACCACGCCTGGCAGGGCTCGTGGTGGAGCAGCGGGGTTTCGTTTCCAGTTTCAGGGTGAAATCACAGCATCATTTGGAACAGCACATCCGACTTGGAATTGACTGGAGTGGGCAGGATGATGGATCTGAGATATACTTGAAGGGATAATTGTACACAACCAGTTTAAAAGCTGGTAAATATTTAAGGGTCAGGGGTTAAATGTCAAAGCCACAGCACTTGGGCTCAGCTCCATAAAGTATCAAGAATGACTGCTAATTAAATCCAGGGTGTATTTCACCAAAGGGAAATAAATTTGACAGCTAACAACCAATACTGGATTACCACCTCACAGAGGTTAGGGATCACGCTAGTAATCTCAGATGGCTTACAGTTTTTTACGCAGTAGTCATCAGAGGATGAGTGCTTACAGTTACAGATCACCGCACGGAACAGAGTCCTGTGAGTCGGAAGTGTTACCAAAAGGCATATCCATCTGGGTCCCCGACTCACTTTTTGTTTAAAAACGAATGCCCTGTGACTGCTGCAGAGCAAATCCCTGAAACAAATGTAGTCAGAGAACACGCTCGCTATTTTTTCCTGAGCTGAAATTTTTTTTCTGCGATTAATAGTTACCAGCGAGTGTCATGGCTAACTATGAAACGAGAGGGCTTTGATTCACAAACCAGGACAGCAAATTGAAAGCAGAAAACTGTCAGCTAGGGTGTAATCGCCCCTCTCCTAGTCACACACTTGTGGTACTTAGATGATACGATATGTTACCTAAGTTCAGCATTCTTCGATGGGCAGGTAATTTGGACACTATTTTAGATGCCTCACCTCAGGAAAAAGCTGTTTACCTTGAGATGAGATAGGCCGCTTGAGCACTAAGCAAACGAGCGATTGTAACATTTTCATAGCTTTGTTTACATGCAGATCTTGAGATTACTTCTGCCGTGGGTGATTTATAGGTTATATTAAGTAAATCATACTTGGAATGCTACTCCGAGGGATGAGTCACAGAGTATGGCCATTCCCTTTCTCCTTTCAAAAGGGAGCTCAAAGGGAAAGAAAAGGAAGCCCTCCACCGCCCACCCTCCCCTTAATGCTACTCGAGAAATCATTCCATTTAGCTGTTTTCGATATTGACTGACATTCATATGTCTGTTTAAAGTAAAATTGTCTAACCCAAAATTTCACAGAGATAAATTTATGTAGAAAAAAATAGCCAAACCCGTTATAGAAAACCTCATTAGTCTTAATACTCCAGCTTCTGCAGGCTGAACTAATTACTCCCTAATCTTTTTGTGAGGTATTGCTTAAATCAATTAAGTCGTTAGGAGTAATTTCAATAATGCTAGTGTTTGAGAGAACTACATGGCAAACAGGATTCGCCTCAATTAGACTTTTAAATTCAGAGCCCTATCTCAGTCTGGAGCCAAGTTCTCTATTTTGACTCTCCCTGTGTTCACTTAGTTGTAAAGGGAAATTTTTTAATATGTCTGGCTCGAAGTAATTAGTTTGCAAATCTGTAATGTGAGACGGACGTTGTGGGAGCTGAGTTCGGGAAGGAAAGCAGAGCCCCTCCCTTTTCATTTTATTAGCTTTTCCTGTATCTGGAGGCTTCCTGCAAGGATGGAGCATTCCTGGGAGTTCAGCTCGTGGGAGGTTTGCCCCAATAGCATCAAATGCCTCCAGACAGGTACCTGCTGCTGACCTTCGGGTACCTTTGCCCTTTAAAAAACAGCAGTGCTGTTCTTTGTGGGGTCTCTCCTCCTCCCTTCTGCTCCGCCCTGGGGGCTGGTCCCCGGGCGCCCTCCACGCACGGCTTCCTCTCAGCGCTGGACCCGGGCAGGAGATCCTGTCCAGACCTGTGGGAAAGCGCCCAGAGCCCGCTCTTCCCACCGCCCCTCCCACCCGCTGGGGAAGGAACTCCCGGCAGGCAGGAAGGTCTCATTAGCCTAAAAGAACATCCCGCCTTCCTTCCCCTCTGCGGCTCCTGCAGCAGTAAATCCAGGAGGGTAGCACTCACACTTCAGATACGAAGCTCTTTCTTTGGAGAGTCGTAATTGCTCTGCTCCCACAGAAAATTTTCCTGCTAACTTCCATTACCAGGCGAAGGTTCATCCTAATGCATTCCTGCTCATAGAAAGTTCAGGCTTCAGGAGCCGGGTGACCAGCACACCGGTCGGCACTCGTAATAACAGATCAGGAAGCCAGGTCGTCACATCGTGTTGGAATTTGAATCCTCAGTATAATGCAGTTGGCTTAGGTTTTAACATTCTTCAGAGTTTGCATTTGTCAAATTTTATGGTAACTTACTCTATGTTATGAAGAAATGGCTGCGTCCCCCCCCCCACCTTGGGAAAGAGCAATCCCTCTTCACCCACCCCCTGCCCTTGTGTAAGTGCAGAAAAATCAGCACAATCGTGACGGACAATTGTAGTAAACATTTAACAATCTGTGCTTTCTCAGGTTTATCTTATCATCTGAACATGTGGTGAGCCCAGATAGGTTAAGTGTCTTTTCCCTAAGGTGCCGTATTCTACACTTTTAGATGCAATTTAAATTTTATTTGTAAAGCCTTGGGTGACACATTTGAACATTCTGAAAATTAAACCTTGTATGAACATAACTGCAAGGGTTAGGGGAAATTGAACAAGCGAAATATAAAGACCTGCACTTCCTATAGATGAAGTTTTAGCCTTTTCCCAAACTTTCTCTATTGTAAACTTAAAACAAAGTCTTATCAGCAAGCAACATAGAGTAGCAGCTGGATATCATTAAATCCCTCCGTCTCAGCTATTCTTCTTCATTACCTTTTTCCTGACAGGCCTCGCTCTGCACAGAAATGTAACTTTGTCATGAGATTTATGTAATTCAGGTGTCCTCTCTGCTGAATGAGCCCTTGGCTGCAGAAGAAAGGGATTTGCAAGCATCCACAGAATTTTATAAGAAGAGGCAGAACTTCACAAAATTCTCAAGGAGACACAGGTTAACGTGACCTCTGTACTGACCACTTTTACCGATCTCCCTTTTATAGGTTCTTTTCATATTAAGAGTATTTTCCTGAAAACTGAAATAGTAAGTTTTATTTTACTAACGCAGACCATTAGCTACTTCATCATGAAATACCCAGCAGCGCTCTTCAAATGCTTTCAGATTCGGTGAAACAAACTGTCTTTACTCAGTAGCATCATAGAAAATACCGACAGACATCTACCGATAAATGCAAAGTGGAAGCAGCAATGCAGATGCCCCTCTGAGTTTAGTGAAACAGTGTAACCGTTGTGAAGTTGGTGGAGTTGTGGTTACTTACACTCACCGATCTGTGAGCCTTCAGTCTGGTCCCTGCTGGATTTCATATGTCAAAATCTGAGCCCAGGGTTAGGCGTTCTTCTTTCAGTGATACGACAGAACCACTTGGAAAAGAGACGTGTATCTGTTAGAGGTGATAAGACACTAGGGAATCAAGAAATATGTACAAAAAAAATAAAGCAAATGAAAAAAAAATCCCTAGTGACCCTCTGGAACATTAAATTGACAGTTATTTTTTACTCTTCCCAAATTGGTATCTTTAAGAATTGTTGTGTCTTCCCTGGCAGTCCAGTGGTTAAGACGCGGTGCTTCCAGCACAGGGGGCACGGGTTTGATCCCTGGTCAGAGAACTAAGATCCCACATGCCGTGCGGCGTGGCCAAAAAAAAGAAGGGAATTGTAATCAAAAAGCACCTGCTACGTGTAATTTTATTCATGGCTTAATACAATTAATGATTCAGTTAATATTTACCTGCACTTACTATTTGAATTAGAAATACAAAGAGTCTAAGAACTTATCAAATAGTTGATTCATCAAACCTATGATTATTTCATAGGAACATATCTCCTTTGATTTCACCTATGTTTCACGTAATTTTCTGTAAAGCAGGGTAAAGATTCCCAGAGTTTGACATAACAACCCCGCTCCGCCTCCCCCAGAGGACGCAACCGTAATTCCCCTCCACAGTTTCCCTCTGCCGCTGCTCTGGACTCAGACAGGCCTGTCCCCGTGTGCTGTCCACCAGGCTGGCTCCATGCGTCCCGTCCCCAAGGAGATCTTCTCTGCCTGAGTCTCCCCGACCCGGCACCAGTTCTGGGCTCTGCCTGCTCACCCCCGGATCACCTCCTTCTCTCTCCTTCTGGGCAGTAGGCCGTCCTTCTGCCAGAGGCCAGGAAGGGCTCTGTCCTCCCCCCACCCCGCCCGGGGCATCGTCTCTGGGGCTCTGACGTGCGTGGTCTCGTTCACCCTTCTTAGCCGTCCCATGAAGCAGGAGGAAGACCTCTCCGTGTAGGCAAAGAAACAGGCTCGGAGCAGCTGCCCTGGGCCATGCAGTCTAGTGACAGAGTCTACGTGGGAATGCAGATATTTCTGGCTAAAACACCTGCTATCTTAAATAATTTAAAAGGTTCTTTTACTGACTCACCTATAGAAGCATCTAAGCTCACGCAACTGCTCCTTTGACACCTGGGCATACACTGCTTTGTGCCCCTTCTGAGCTGTCTCTGTGGCTTGTCTCAGTAATGGCATTATAAGCCCCTAAGGCACACTGGTGATGTTGTTGGGTTTTTTTTGTTGTTTTTTTGCGGTACGCGGGCCTCTCACCGTTGTGGCCTCTCCCGTTGCGGAGCACAGGCTCCGGACGCGCAGGCTCAGCGGCCATGGCTCACGGGCCCAGCCGCTCCGCGGCATGTGGGATCTTCCCGGACCGGGGCACGAACCCGTGTCCCCTGCATCGGCAGGCGGACTCTCCACCACTGCGCCACCAGGGAAGCCCTCTGGTGATGTTTTAAAATCACCTCCTCTCACCCTCACCGCCCCCCCCACTTGATACCTAGTGGATACCAAGGGCTAGACATAGAGTAGTAGATGTTCAGTAAATGCGTGCTGAAAATATAAAAATTAAATATAGAATACAGCATTGTTGACAATAGATAGACAACAGACGTTGATTTTGGATCAAACTCAAGGACCAAAAAATGACTCAAGTGATCCGCTACACCTAGTTAGAGCCGTGGAAAAGCATCAAGGCAAGATTTTAAAATCCAAAAACAGTTGTCTTTTAAGGAGCGGGCGTGTGGGGAAGCCTAGGCCCATCCATAGAGAACTAGTTAATACCTAACTTAAAATAGTTAAACGAATTACGATAAACCTACAATGTGGTTGGCTTGCAGCTGTGGCAAAGAGTAAGAACGATCTCCACGAGGTGACAATACCGCTTAAGATGTGTTCAGATGAAAGAGCAAGGTCAGAGCGGCGTGCACAGTGTAGTGTTGACCAGGCAGGTGAGGGCAGGAGAATGTCCCCATGGCTGCCCGCTTGGGGGAGGTGGGGGCGGGTTGGGGAGGGTCAGGGCTGGACGAGGGCAGCTCGGGATACGCCTCATCAAGCCTGAGATCCTCACCGTAGGAATGCGGTATCTGCCAAAAATAAATGAGTCATTCTGGGATTACTGCGGATGAGACAGCTTAACAGGAAGTTGCCTTTCAGTCATCCTCTGTAGGGTAGTGGAATCTTGCATCCAAATTACAAGCGCGCCAAAAACCGAACGCAGGCCAGTGTCTAAACCAAGTCCCCCAAAAGCCCCGTGCGTGAAGGGTGCGTCGCGCTTCAGCGTTCGCGGGGGAGGGCGCCGCTGGCCGTCCACGCGGGTGCCACGCTCCAGGAGGAGACGGGCTCCAGCCGGGCCACGGCAGCGGACAGATGGTGGTGCCCTGGGCACCCACCGCTCGGGGCGGTGCGGCACCCTGGGTCCTGGCCCTTCTGCTGATGGAAATTAGTGTCTTGAAATCACCCAATTTTTTCCCACAAACGCAGACATTTTAAATGGACTCTCTTTTAGGCTTTTAAACCTTTTAAACCTTAGGTTTACATGTTTTTAAACCTCAGTGGACGCCTAATGAAACCTTCTTCAGTATCTTTCATTTTCTTGCTATGTGATGAAATTAGGTAGCAGTTGGTTGCATTTCAAAGCATGCCAAACATTTTAACCTGCAAATCAGTAACTTTTCCCTTTTCAACTTTAACTACTAGATTTTAAAATATTAACCCTTAATAATGTCTTTAAATTTGCAATAAATTTTCTCTGAAACCTAAGCCCGGCCTGATGCTCCCATCGTGCGTGTATGCACAGGTCTCTGTTTTCTGACCGGCAGGATTACTGGGGTTCTGCAGGAATGGACACAGAATGATTTGAAGGAGAGCGTATTTCCCACGTGCACGTTGACTAGGAATACAGAAAGCTAAGCAACTACCTCTGAATTCACTCTGTTTATTTAATGAGCAACTTGGGCTGGTGCTAACTTCTGCCTCCATAAATGACCTTACTCTTGAATAATGAAGAGTCTTCAGCCCACTGCCCTTGCATCTGAAAACTGTAAACAACCTTGGTTACAGTTTTCTCCTTTTGCTGCCAGAACGAGGTCATCCAAAGTATGTGTGGGGTGTGAAGTTTGCTTTTGGCCCAGATTTGTCATGAGCCTAAACATTTCTCTCTCAAGTAATTTACGTTGAATTACATTGCATTATGTTCCCTCAGGAAGGCGAGGAGAGGGAGAGGAAGAAACTCACAAAGCAAGTGGTTTCAGCGCGGCCTTCGGGATGCAGGTTTCGCCTTATAGCGTCCCTACGATGGCGTCCCCCTCTCACTGTGCCGTGAGGCGGGGTTCTCTGGCGCTCGTCGTGTTTTATCCTGACACCCCCGAGATGAGCTTTCCTTGCGAAGGCGGAGGAGGCCTAATGCCTGCAGTGGGATCCGGGGTCTCCCCTTCTCTGGGGTCGCTGACACGTGCAGTTCGGGCCAGGAAGCCCGGAGGGAGGCGACCCTGGGCCGACTGCCCCGCTGATTAATGTGCCTAAAGCTCCCTGCCACCCCTGCCCCTCAGGGCGCCAGCTGCAGAGAAGGGGGCCTCCGCGGGCTGCACCGCGGCCGAGCTGGACAGAGGGCCAGCGGGCCGGCAGGTTTCCACCCTTCGTGTGGGTGATCAGAGGCCCAGGGCCGACAGGGCTTCACTCGGGGCTGCTGGTCTTCAGGAGCCCAAGACTTCCTTCCTCGAGTGGCCACGCATCCTGCGGGTGAACGTGGGACTTGGCAGTGGCCGCGGGGGCCCAGCTCAGCAAGGGGCACCGCGGGCTTCAGGCGGCCACGCCTGCTTCGACCCACATTCAAGTAAATGCAGCTTAAAGGGAGAAATGAAAGGTGAACTTGGCCTTAGCGGGGTTGTAAGTGCCCTTTCTCCGCAGAGCCCCTTTGTTAGGCTTCCTACTGGGTGTTCACAGTCAAGCTGACGTCCGCGTGGCCGGCTGGCTTTAAGGGCAGAGGGTCTTGGGCCCCCTCACTGCCTTCCTTTCCCACCCCAAGGTCTCCATCCCCTGCAGCCAGTGAGTCCTGGCAGGTGGTGCTGGTCTTCTGTGCACAGGCTTGGTAGCATTTGCGTGTCCTTCAGGACAAAAAGGTCATCACTTCAACCCTAGGGGCAAAATGCTGCAGATAAAAAGTAGCCTCTAAGGAGTTTCTCTGTTATGCACCCCGTCTTCACTCAGCTCCAGCAAAACCCTGCAACACGTTAGTTTTCACAAATTTACTACATTTCTGAAAGTGGAGTGAACGTGTGGGCTTGTTTCTGCCACCAGCTTAGGCCCCATTGGAAAGATGGTAAAAGGAGGAAAGATTTACATACTTGTAACAGCAAAAGGAAGAGCAGATGAGGGGTTTGACCTGATTTCGGAATACAGACCAGACCGAGAACCAAGTGGAATAGAAGAGATTGTGGTTTAAACAGCACTTCTGGACTCTGACCTGCGTGTGAGTCCTCTGAGCTCTGTCCTGCGCCTGCTCTCAGGTGGGGCTGAGAGTCTGCATTTCTGACAAGGTGCACAGGTGACACAGACGGTGCTGATCTGAGGACCACAGGTTGAGGATCAAGAGCCTCGAAGACTGCGGGGGTAGCCTGTCTGCCCAGCAAGCCGGGGAGCCTCTGCGGTAGAGTGGACACGCGTCTCAGACACTGACGGGCCTGGGAATCAACTAAGGGTCCATATGTGCAACGCCTGGGCGTGCCTGCCTGTGCCCTGTAAAATCAGAACACTTTTCTCTACGGGACCTGGGCAAGCTCTCTGGGCAGAACCAGCACAGCTGAGGTAGCCTGGGTTCCCTAAGCCTTGTTTCTGGTCTTTGGGGACCCTCAGTAGAATAGCTGACTCCCCTCGAGGACGAGTTCACCAGTCAGTAGGCCCAGCTTCATTTGCAGACCTAACTTCTGGCTTTCCCCTTTCTTCACTTCTACTTAGTAGCCACAGAGACTCAGGAAGACGCCACCTTCGCAAAATGAGACTTGAATCTACCAAAAAAGCAGCAATCAGAGGACAAGAGAGAGGGCTTGGGTATTAAAAATATAATTGCTAAAAGAATGTTTTCAATAAAAGGTGGGTAGAGAAAACTAAAACTATTCCAGGGTATCATACAAAAAGATGAAGAAACAGAAAATATGGGAAAACAAGCCAAAGGCCTAAGGGATGATTCTGGGAGGTCCAGCTTCCGAGCAAACGTCAATAGAGAAAAGTTCCCAGAACTTCAAGAGAGGCTTTGGGTTGAGAGGCCCGTAGAAGGCTGATCAGGAAGAAGGACTGTCACACACACTCACTGTTGTCAAGTTCCAGAAGACCAAGAATGAAGAGAAGATCTAAGACGCTTCTAGAGAAGGAAATACGGGACACCCACAACCTAACGAGAATCAGAGTCACATTGGATGTCCTGTCAGCAACAGCGGGCACTGAAGCAGAGATGAGCGAGACCTTCAGAACTCTGAGGACGATTCTTCCTAATCGAGGTTTTCTTACCCAGACACGGTGTCAATCATTAGTAAGACTAAGGTCCATTCTGAGACATCCCTCTCCTGCAACTCCTGTGAGATGAGAGAGAACCCCAGAGAGAAACTGTGATTCAGTAAGCGGTGGACCCAACACAGGCATCCAGTGGAGAGAGGCCTGGTCTTAGCCGTGACCGGTACAGACGAGAACAGACTTGGTCGGTTGTAAGAAGAATCCTTCAAACAACAGATACAAGGAGTAAGACGACGGAGGATATGAGGGTTATCACTTTCTAAATAAAACCTGTTGGAAAAACAGAAAGCTGAGATAGCCGTGGTCCAAATATGTACCAGACTAAAAGAGAATTCACTTTTTAAAACTTTTCATCTGAGACAATTTTAAACGTATAACATTAGGCAGTATGACATAAGTACCCCTCAGCCAGCCGCCACCGTTTATCAAGTTGGGCTCTATACTCTGACCCACTGCTCTCAGCCTGTCTTATTCTTAAGCAAACTCCAGGCATGATACTCCCTTTGGCTTTAATGCTAGCACGGTTCGTCTTGAGAGGCTCAGGCCTCGTGTGCCGCCCTGGAGACTTAGCGGAGGAAGCGTACTCAGGGCACATCCCTGGCTCTGCACAGAGCACCGCTGTCCGCACGGCTGTTACGATGCAAGCTGGATGTATGGCTGCCAGTGTTTAGGGTGACGCTGTGACAAACCACGGGTGACTCATTTGTGAGGGTGGAACGGGAACAGATGTTCCTGCCTTGATGGTGAGAACTCGCAGGTACGAGTGGACAGAAGGAGAGCATGGCGTCTGTTGTTAGATGTGCTGAAAGCAGTGCTCACCTGCACTGGAGGTTTTGGTCCCCATCTCTCCTACCCGGGACCTTGGTGTTTGGTACTCATCTGGAAAAAAGAAAAAAAGCTTAGTTACTTGTATCATTACGTTGTTTCGCTAAAATGTCTTTAATTTTGCTACAGATCCCTGACTCACTTGCAGCTGTTTTCATTATACTGGAGGCTGTCAGTCATTTGGCCCCTTTATTCACCTGGTCGTTGTGATGTGGGGTCCTGTGTAGATCTCTAAAGGCATCTCAGGAAGGGCACCCCTACAGGCAAGGTTAGGGGGCATCTGCTTCCTCCTGGGCTCAAGAGACTGTATCTGTGTGTGTGGGTGGCCCCGAATATGTTCAGGTTTGGATTTTTAATCATTTGTAAACTTTAGTGGTATTAATGGTAACCAATTTCTTGTGGGTCGTCTAAGAACTAATTGCATCCCACTGGAGGTATGTAACTCCTTGGTCGAAAGTGGTCCTTCAGAGGGGTACCTCATTATTACACAGCTGCGCCAAAGGCTGGACCAAGGAGGTGAATTAATACTTTATCTTCTTTTGAGATATACATTCAAATGGTACGTGGAGATTCCTGAGCTACTACCATGAGGTCCACATAACTAAAAATTGATGTGTCACTACTAATTAGAACATGAGAATATCCTTCCACTCATGAAATACTGTTATTTGTAGATGGAGCGGAAAATGGCCAGGGGCCCACATCATCCTCTTTTATATATAAAGACAGTGTGGGGACAGGACCATAGATATTACAGACGTCAGAAATGCAGGTTCAGGCAGGACAGTGTCAGTTCACATAAAGTGTATGTTCTCATCAGTCACCCAGATTCTTTATGGAAAGTTCGTTTACTCAAGTGTTTTACTTATATTAGATCATTTGTTCCTCACTCTGACTCTGAAATAGTCAGGGCACGTGGTATTAGCCCTAATTATAAATAACCAAACTAAGATTCCAAAAGGTTAAGTGGGCAGCCTAGGGCTGCGTGGTTAGTAAATGGCAGAACTGGAACCAGATCCTCACCTTTTCCCTTCTCATTGCCTTTTGTGTACATTCTATAGATACTCTCTTTGTAGTTACCATGTGGATTACACTTAAGATCCTGAAGTTACAATAATCTGATTGAATGTATACCAGCTTAACTTTACTACAGCTCTTGCTGTTATTGATGTCACGGATTACATTTTTATACTCTGTGTGCCCAATACCATAGATTACTAAGTAGTTTTTCATACACTTGCCTTTTAAATAATGTAGAAAATGAAAGGCAGAGTTACCAAGCAAAATTACGGTAACACTAGCTTTGTAACGTCTCTGTGGCCACCTTTACTGGGGCTCGTCATATCTTCATATGGCTTTGAGTTACTGTCTAGCTTCCTTTACCTTCTTAGCTTTTATCTGGGGAGTCTTAATTTCTTCCTCATTTTTGAAGGACAGTTTTGCTGGATATAGAATTCTCATTTGACAGTGTTTTCCTTTCAGCACTTTGAATGTATCAACCAGTGGCTCTTCTGGCCTCTAAGATTTCTGTTGGGAAATTGGCTGACATCTTCTTTGAGGACCCCTTGTGTCTGATGAGATTCTTCTCTCTGGCTGCTTTCAAGACTCTCTCTCTCTCTTTTTAATGATTTGAAAGCTGATAGATTTTAATAATTTGCAATTGTATTGCTATTTTCATCTGTTCAATTTTTTAAATTGAAGTATAGTTAATTTACAATGTTGTGTTAGTTTCAAGTGTACAGCAAAGTGATATGTGTGTGTGTGTGTGTGTGTGTATATATATATATATAAAAATATAAAATCACACACATATATATACACTCTTTTTCAGATTCTTTTCCATTGCAGGTTATTACAAGATACTGAATATGGTTCCCTGTGCTGTACAGCAGGTACTGTTGTTTACCTGTTTTATATATAGTAGTGTGTATATATTAATCCTAAGCTAATTTATCTCTCAAAGATTCTCTCTTTGTCTTAATTTTTTGACAGTTTGATTACATGGTCTTAGTGTAGATCTCTTTGGGTTTTTCCCACTTGTTTGTCTAGCTTCTTTGATTTGTAGAATCCTGTCTTTTATCACATTTGGACGTTGTCAGCCGTCAGTTCTTCAAGTACTCTCTCTGCCCTTTCCTCGCTCTGCTCCTCCTGGAACTTGCACAGTGTGTATGTTGATCTGCTTAATGTTGTCCCACTTGTCCCTTAGGCCCTGTTCACTTTTCTTCATTTTTTTTCCTTTCTGTTCCTTAGACTCAATAATTTCACATTTCTTATCTTCAAGTTTGCTGATTCTTCTGCTTGCCCGAATCTGCTTTTGAACCCTTCTATTGTATTTTTCATTTTATTTACTTCTCAGGTCCCAAATTTCTTTATAGTTCCTTCTTATAATTTCTGTCTCTTTATCGATCCTCTGTCATTTTCCTGACTTTGTTGTGTAGCCCTTTGAACATGGTTTTTGTACAGTTGTTTAGTAAGTCCAAAGTCTAAGCCTCCTCAGGTATGTTTTCTCTGGATTTATTTTATTCCTTTGAGCAGGTCATACTTTCCTATTTCTTTTTTGTGGTCGAAAACTTGACATTCGAATTGGATAAAAGTTAACTCTGGAAATCAGATTCTCCTGCTTCCCAGGGTTTGCTTTTGTTTTGTTCCGTTTTTATTGTTGTTGGGTGCGTCTGTGCCAGGGATCATCCTAAGGTGAAAAAGATTAAGGTCTTCTCAGGTCTTTCCTGAGCCTGTGTCTTAGCCTGAGCAAGCACAGTGGCTTTCTCAGTTCCTGAACATGTGGTTGTCTCTGAATATCAGAAACTACAGAGGCAGTTCCTTTGGATCCCCTGGAAGCCATTTCAGCCAGTGGGGGTTGAAGCAATGGAACAAATCCTTATCTTTTAATAAAACTGATTTACAGATTGCTAAAGTTAGAGATTCTGCCTTAGGACTCTTTTCCAAACATATGATGTAGTGCCTTGAAGTTAATGTGTATTCAGTAGCTATTTATTAAATTATAAGAAATAATCACTGTACAAATTCTTCATTTTATACATGCAATTGACCCTTGAACAACACGGCCACTTATTATAAGGATTTCTTAGTAAATACTACAGTGCTACCCCATCCAAGGATGATTGAATCCGCAGACGAGGAACCGCCTGTACAAAGTACCTGTGGGTACAGAGGGCCAACTGTAAAGTTATACGTGCATTTCTGACTGCACAGTGCCCCTAACTCCAGCACTGTTCAAGGGTTACTAATGTGAAATAATTTCAGGTAGCAATTTGAAGCTTATAAGGGGGCTTAGGTCATTCTTGATAAGATTTCAGAATTGAAAAGTAACCAGGTGTGTTGAATTAAAGTCAGGTTATTTTAACTTGCCTCATTAATTTGGATTCATAACTATACCTTTACAATACCTGCAGAAAGGATTTGCTTAGCATATTAACAGTTTAAGCAAAGTGAAAATGATGCTACCTACACCAAACTTCTAAGCATTTAACATAATTTTAGGAGCCTCTACTTGTACGAAAACAATTTGCTGATTCAAATGTTGTATCTATATATACATCAGACCCCTTAGGCTCTCTACTGAGAAATACTCCACAGTCCTCTGACTACAGATATTTGAACTAGTTCTCCAAACTAGACTGGCTGTACTTATTCAACATAGCTTAATTAAGCCAACTTTTAATTTATTTGTCTGCTATTTTGCGAACCTTAAGTTTTGTAATACATTTGGTCTAGTACATTTTTTAAAGTTATGTTTTGTGACATGTTTAGGTTTGCTGTGTCTGCTACAGTCTCACGGAGTCTGATATTTTGAAGGACACTCTGTACGTTAAACTTCGTCGGGAACGTTCTTAGCTGTGGGTCTTGCATCCTCAGGCACTGTGCCCCAGTGCAGCCTGAATGCAACTGACTCCTACAGGGGATTGATTTCTTTGCAAGCCCAGTACGTCCCCTACATACGAACCTTCCAGTTAGTTGCGAACTTTCAAAGATGCAAACGTGCGTGCCAGCCCCTGGACGCCAGCTGTTGTACTGTACTAGTGTACTTTTCAAGGTGCTGTACTGTAAGATTTAAAATGCTTTTTTAAGTTTTTGTGTTTGCTTTTTATGTACATATTATTTGTGTGAAAGGTATTATAAGCCTATTATAGTACGGTACCATATAGCCAGTTCTGTTAGTTGGGCACCTAGGCTAACTTTGTTGGACTTACGAACAAATTGGACTTAACGAATGTGCTCTTGGAATGGAACTTGTTCATATGTAGGGGACTTACTGTAAAGGATTTAGATGTTTAAAAGAAGTTTAAAAAAGCCCTGTGTGGTTCCCCTCCCTCCCTCCTCCACCTCTGTAATTTCTGGCCCAAGAAAAAGTGACTTCAGAAAGACAAAGTATTTAGTAAACACCTAGGATATGTAAGGCACTGTGCTAGGTGCTGGAAGTGATTTAATGCAATAATGACTGCCCCCTCCTTCTGAAATCTCATTCAGGAGGTGAGAAGGCAGCAAATGCACAGCCCCAGAGTCCAAGGCAGAAGGTGGAGGAGAACAGAAGCACTACATCAGTGCGAGGATGTTCACATAATAGCTGCAAAGACTGAGCATTACAATGTACCAGGCGTGTGACATACATTATTCCATTTAATCCTCACATCCTGGCTGTTGAACTCATCCCCACTTGAGAACGAGGCTGTCAGGTGGCGCGTTCAGCTACTGAACACGGGTACCGGGGAGCCCGTGCTGGGCTGGGCCTGACAGGGGCAGCAGTGACTCGGAAAGATGCCGTGGGCGCCGCACAGGCGAGTACCTGGGTTGTCTCGGCCGCGGGCGCAGCCCCGGGGCCTCCTGCATGTTGCTGCCTTTGAGTGGAAGAGGACGGGGCCGCAGCTCCCGGGCTCGTGCGACAGGCCGTCTTGGATGGGCAGCTAATTGACACCTTTCGAAGGAGGGGGTCTCAGAGGCGCGGGGTTTGGTAGCATCATCAGCGCGTGAGGCACGTAGGAGAAGCCGCTTTCCAGGAGACGGCAGGTGACCAGGTGGGCTTGGGTTTGAGGCGCTGGTGATGCTGCTGGGCATGGCCGTGCTGGCGTGGAAGCGGCGCTTGGGTTTGCCTCAGCGTGGGGTCGCTGTATCACACATCCTAACCTGATCACGGAGGCTACCGCACCCCCGATTGTCAGCCACGCACCTATGCTAAAACAGGGCTGTCTGAAGCCGTATCTGTGATGAGTTTCCTGAAAAGCAGTATATGGAAAAGGAAAGGAAGGAAGATCAGGTCATAGCTTAAGGAGATGCCAAATCCGGGGGCGAGGGGGGGGGAGGGGAATCCCCAGGGGGTGGAGCAGACGGGAGGCGAGGCCGGGAGACGACTTAGGGACCCTGAAGACCAGGTGGCGTCAGCTACGCTTAAGATGATACAGTTAGGAAGGCTTATTCAGAAACTTCAAGGTTTGATGGATCGACAGACAGCTATTGTATACAGTTTAATATTACGATTCCCGTTTAAAAAAAAGAACTGTGAAAAGAGGGTTGATTTTAGACTGAAGTGTGGGTCGTGAGAAAATAGGGATGATACAGAATTTTATTAATGTCAAAATGTATAATGGGCGTTTTCCCCAGTAATTTCTGACCCAAGAAAAATAATAAAACATTTAGTGGGTACCTGTCATTCTACGTAGAGTTCTAGAGGGCATTTAAATATAAAAATTAGGTAATTTTATGTATATTTTACAAATAAGTAAATTTTATATATAAGTGAGTTTTGCCAAATATTTTACATACTTCTGGTATGCGATCCAAATCCTTTTAATGAGCTCTGAATTGAAAGAGCCACTGAAATGGGAGGATGTTTAGGAAAAACATGTGGTGTAAGTGACCCAAACACACAGTATTTTCATGTTGGTTGAGGTATTTTTTTATAACATTTTGTGTTTGGGGGAAAAGCTGTTTATGTCTTCTCTCAGACGTCGCTTTAACAGGAAAGTATTTAACTGTAGTAAAACACACACACCCAAAAATACTTGTTACATTATAGCTCTTTTTAAAATCACATTTCATTGTATTATTTTTAATTAATGATATTTAAGTAGTTAAAATATTAAAGAGGTATTTTGCTGAAGCAAAAATAGATCATTGTAATCTGACTCACCCATTATAGGAAAAAGCAGATCTCTGAGGGCGTAAATAAATCTCAGACGTGCTTCTGCTTTGGGTTTGTTTCTGCCTTGATCACAGAGTCTGAAACGTAACCAAGAATTCTTTCTCCTTTTTTCCTGTCTCCCGTGTATGTGAACATTAACTATTAAGCCTACAAGCATATTGATATTTGTCTTGAATTATCTCATGACTGCCTGTTTTGTCTCTATGATTCCCTTCTGCTCTTTGAGTTTGTCAAATTATTACTGGCGTGGAGTTCTGATGTGAATGTTTCCCCCTCTTTTTTGTCTTAAGGAACTCACTTCCTATGAACATAATCAGAGCCTGTCAAGACTACCAGTAATCTGTGACCTAGGACTCACCCCAATACTTCTCAGAATGATGAGTTTCTTAATATGTTTGGGCTTTGCCAAACCATCACATATTTTAAAATATAGTTCTGGTTTTGAATTTCCAAATGCATTCACTCTGAATAATTTCATAACACTAATACTTTTAAATGGGAAAATGTGAATTGGGTCGGAAGGCTTACTTTTTGCAAGCGTCCTTCAGCTCAGGTAAACTGTCACGGGGTTTCATAACGCATAAGGCAGCAAACAAGAAGTCACTTGTCAGAGCCGTCTGTTTCCTGGTAGTTTACACACCAGAAACTGAAATCTGAGAACAGCCCTTGAAGGAAAACAAAGAGCTTTACAGTATTTTTTTTTTTCTTTTCAGGAAAACACACAGAAGCTAATTTTAGCTTCTTGATCAGATTGACCCAGCCTTTAACCCTGGCAGACGTTACCCCACACACTTCCAATGGACAATAGTTTGCATACCAGCCTCGCGCTGGAAACAGATGTGTGCAGGGAGCAGCCCCTCCCTCCGGACTGAGCCCGCGCTGTCCTGGGCGCTGAAACAGACAAGGTCCTTCCTAATTGGGGTAAAAACTGGGGCTTCCTTCACATTTCAGACTACAAGCTTTCCTGACTTCTTAAAAATTTATTATGTCACAGTTCTGTTTTGACCCGAGTTTCAAAATATCATTCACTAGAGAAACATCTCTTGGCTTCAGCATGAATTCTATCCTGGGGGAAAAAAAAAAAAAAAATTGTTAGCAGCTGCGCTACTCATGAGTGATGGTTACACAGTTTATATATTAAAACGTTTGGAATGCGAACAATTACCTCTTTTACTTTCCCACCAAGTCTCCTATAGTTTATATAAATTGCATTTTTATTACCAAAGAAACGTCAGTCTCCCCCCCCCCCCCCGCCCCCCGTTCTCCCCCACCCGTCCTGCCCTTGCCGGGCACGCTCCGGGAAGGGCCCCCCCCCGGCCACTGTCCCATCCTGTCCCTGGCCCGTCCCCCGGCAGCGGCTCCTGGCAGCTCTGCTAAGAAGGAGCCCCGAGGGCTGCCAGCTCAGCAGGATTTAACGTGGACTTCTTCTCCACACCTCCGGGGAGACCCACTAACTGCTGAAATGCTAGAGAGTTTTCCCATGTTTGCTGGGAGACAAGGAACAATTTCTGTTTCCTTGAGTGATGAAAGAGGATGTTTCCTGTCTCGTTTGCTGTAGTAATTGCCTCTCTCTAGACTCCCCCTCACTCTGGGATGCTGTAATTGGGTGTAATACGTGTGTCCATGTGCAGAGCCCACGTACCAGAAGACACAGGAGGACCGTTCTGCCAGTACTTTCCATGACTGTTTTGGTAAATTCCTATTTGGAACCTAAGGCTCTGGGACTTCACTGAAATCACAAAGCAGCTTAATGACCATGGGGTCTGAGGTAGGATCCCGGGGCCAGGTCCCCAGCTGAGGCCCTCATCCACGTGTGCCGAGCAGCTTAGTGACCAGCCGGAGTGTTCTTCAGGCTTACAGGCATGAAATCCTCCTTGATACTTGGACTCTGTAAAAGATGAATTTAGGCGCATGCGTGATAGTTTTTTAAAGCTGAGATTTTATGTTACAGAGCATCGTGTCAATTACAGTGCTTATCAGAATTTTAGAAACTAAATGAACTATTCTTCAATGTGTATGTGTTTTCCGCTTCTTTAAAACATTCTTCTCTCTAAAAATAATGACGAGCACCTCTTATCCCTCTAGGTGAATGGTTTACGTGAAAATTTAAATATGCAGACTTCTAGGAGATTATAATACATCTGAATAGAATTATGTACAGTAAATAGCTGTTGGACTGTTATGATAATTGCATATTAAATATATTTAATGCAAAAAAAATTCTAAACTTTATAGGGCATATAAGCAATTATTGGTCAGATATCTGTACCAAAATATTATCTCTTACATTAGCAAGTTAATAACCAATAGCTACATTTGAACTTTGTGAAGGGAGGTTAAACTATTTTCCTGGAATTTTTGTTTGACTGCCAAAGGGGGAAAATTTTTCATTGGATTTTGATATCCAATACTTTTTATGTATACATTTTTATTACCAAGGGATTCTTTATCCACCTTTTATTTTTTCATAATAAAGTTCATACATCTTTCAGTAATGCATGAATAGCAAATATCACCCTGAGTTCTTTCTCCCCACTTAAAATTTATGCTAAATATGTTTTCAAGCATGTGAGTCTCATTTCACTACTGCTGAGTCAAGATAGATAGCTTATAAACGATAACAACAGATTAGGAAATACACAGTTTCGTTAAATAATGCTTATATTGTCAGAGGGCTTTTATATTAGTACCAGACGGAAGTTTTTGTCTGATGTACGTAGTTATTGTTGTGCAGGTCGCCAAGGGAAACACTCTAAATTGCAGGAGTAGTTTCTGCTTAGCATGAAGGTTGCCTGCATGCACCATATTACTTCATTGTATGTTTTCATGATCAAGGGAGCAGTGAGGTTAGCATGACCCCCGCAGCTTCTGCCTGTCATCTTCTTGTCTTGGTGGAGAAACCTGACCCAACATGCCGATTTTGAAGCGGCTAGAAGTATCCTTCAAGGAACAGGCCTCTTCCATGAAGCTTTCCTGATGTGACAAGTTACAGCCAGTAGTTTCCACAAGAAATGCTGAAGCCCATTGAGTTTAGCTCTCTCTTGAGTTTACTAGTGTCAGCACCTGCTACGGATGAGGTAGGACACCTGGGCCTTGCCTGTGTTAACTTTTTATGTCTCAGTAGCCCTGTAGGTGAGTGGTGCTCTCCTTAGTCTGAGGCAAAGGAGGGTGAAATGGCTTACCCAGGATCACAAGGGGGGCACACAGTAGATCTGGGATTTAAACCCAGGCTCCCCGCCGAAATCTAAAATGCAGAGTGCACTGATTTTTATAATCTAGTGTTTATGTATATGTGTGTGCTACATACATGATGTGAACGTGTGTGTATATATATGTGTACGGGCATATGTGTGTATATGCACCTGTGTATTACATGTATATATACAATACGTGTGTACGTATATGTGTGTACACATTTGTATATATGCATGTGTATATTGTGCGCATGTGTATATATGCATGTATATATATACGTGTGTATATGTGTGTCTATGCATGTGTATATGTGTATAGAGTGTGGGTATGCATGTGCTTATATATATGGGTATATCTGTGTATCTGTGTGTGTATCTATGTGTGTCTATTGGTATATGTGTGTGTATATGTGTGCTTGTGTATATGTGCGTGTGCATATGTGTGTATAGAGTGTGTGCATGTGTTTATGTGGGTATATCTATGTGTGTATATGTGTGTGTATCTATGTGTGTCTATTGGTATATGTGTGTGTGTATATGTATGTGGATATGTGTGTTCATGTGTGTATGTGCATTGTATATGTGTGTATAGAGTGTGTGTATGCATGTGTTTGTATATGTGGGTATATATGTGTGTGTGTCTGTTGGTATGTGTGTATGTATATATGTATGTATGTGTGCATGTGCACATGCATATGTGTGTATAGAGTGTGTGTGCATGTGTTTATATGTGAGTATATCTGTGTGTGTATATGTGTGTATAGAGTGTGTATGCATGTGTTTATATATGTGGGTATATATATGTGTGTATATGGGTGTGTATCTGTGTGTGTCTATGAGTATATGTGTGTATATATGTATGTGGATATGTGTGTGCATGTGTGTGTGTATCTGTGTGTGTCTGGGTATATGTGTGTATGTATGTTTGTGTATATGTGTGTGTATCTGTGTGTGTCTATGGGTATATGTGTGTATATATGTATGTGTATATGTGTGTGCATGTGTGTGTGTCTATGGGTATATGTGTGTGTATATGTGTATGTGTATATGTGTGTATGTGTATCTGTGTGTGTCTATGGGTATATGTGTGTGTGTATGCATGTGTGTGCTTGTACTGTTTCCCCCACCACCACCACCGCCCAGGTAGCATTTCTTCTCTCACTTGGGAGAAAACTTTCACTTAGAGAAACCCTAAGTTTGAGTCATTTCAAAGTTAAGTCATTACAATAATCTGTCTTTCATATTCTAGTTTTTAAAATTCATTAGCTCTACTTTCTCTTGGCTAATACATTTTCATATACTCAGTTAAGTTTCCCAGAAATGTAATAGATCCAGAACGCTTTTGGTAATATTGTTATCCATTGTCATATTTATACCATGAACTTGCATTAACGTGCATTTAGATGGGGATTTTACGTTTTCCCGTCTTCTGTAGTTTTCTGTTGGGCTAGTGACTAGGAGGCATATTTTAAGACCAACTGTATATTTCAGGAAACTTAATAAAGTGATTTCACTTTTTCCCCTTTTTCTTAGCTCTTTACGGCATTATAATTTTTCTTTCTTTTGCATTCTCCTTAAAAAAAAAAGGAAGAAGCTCATGACTTCATTTTATTATAACCTCCTTTAGGCTCCACCAGGCCTTTCCCCTCCCCCTTCTCTTCGCCCAGCGAACGGCCTGCTGTGAGCTCCCCAGAAAGCCGAGCGGTGCTCCCGAGGCGGCCTCACGGGGAGCCGTTTGCCCTCACAGGGACAGAAGCAGTTAATGGGCTTGGTTCTGCTACAGAGTAAATGACCTGCTGAGAACTCGTTTGTATTTGTATATGTTTTTATGGTTGATGTTTTCAGTGGCCCGTGTTACAAAGTAAGCCGTAACTACTTCTGTAAACACGTTACAGTAGTAAAGCAAAACTGTATATTCCTAGATATTTATATCACTTCACTCAAAGCCTTGGAGTGAAACTTGAAAAATAAAAAAAAAGGTTTCTTCGCAAACATTTCAGTTAGAAACTCCATTTCAGACCCTTGGCAGTCTCACGTATAGGCTCTCTTACATGATTGTTGAATAACATGTTATTATACGCAGGGAAGAATAGTTCTTTTGTTGGCTGCATTACATTTTGTGGTGAAATTGGAGAAAACAAATCATTAAGGAAGTCTATTTTGGTTCAAGACATTACACACTTATGACGAGTCTGTTTTTTAACCTTGCCAAGTTGAAAGAAAATGCAGACCCATTGGTGCTGGAACAGGAAGGCATGTTGCAGGTCGCAGGCCGTCAGCAGCATCGTGTGTGTGTGTGTGTGTGTGTGTGTGTGTGTGTGTGCAGGGCAGCAGTGGATGACATAGGTGTGTGTGGACACCAGCGTGTATATAGCCCTGCTGCTGCTCCTAAGTGCGGTCATGGCTAATTCATTAGTGACTGGCTTTCTAGATCCTGCTCCAGAAGGAAGGAGAAGGATGTTTTCTTAATGACATGGTAACTCTGATAATCTTACCAGACCTGCTTTCCTCGGGCAGTTTCCCTGGTCTCCCGAGAGCCTGTTGCCACTCCTCCATTGAAACTCCCATGGAAGCAGCGTCCTGTGGTCAAAGGACAAAAAGAAAAGCTTCCGCAACTTAAAAAAAAGAAAAGTGTCTGTGTGTATCTATTTGCTGCAGTTAGCATGAGCAGAGAAAACAGTATGAAAAGAAAAATGCCAAATTCGGACTTGGTCAGTGGGTTGAATTCAACTTTGTGTGAAAGAGGTGGAGAAAGTCTTTATGTACTTCTGTGTTCTTTGATTTGTTACAATGAGAATGTATTACTTTTAAAGTTATAAAAAAATAGAAAACACGGCCAAATGTTTTGAATTACCAATAGCAGTCTGACATCTTCCCTCTATGGATACCTGTATTTTCGGGAGGGAGGTCTTTTATTTTTTTAATTAATTAATTAATTTTTTTTGACTGCGTTGGGTCTTCGTTGCTGCGCACAGGCTTTCTCTAGTTGCGGCGAGCAGAGGCTACTCTTCATTGCAGTGGCTTCTCTTGTTGTGGAGCACGGGCTCTAGGTGCACGGGCTCAGAGCTGTGGCACGTGGGCTCAGTAGTTGTGGCTCGCGGGCTCTAGAGCGCAGGCTCAGTAGTTGTGGCGCACGGGCTTAGTTGCTCTGCGGCATGTGGGATCTTCCCGGACCAGGGCTTGAACCCGTGTCCCCTGCATTGGCTGGTGGATTCTTAACCACTGCACCACCAGAGAAGTCCCAGATACCTGTATTTTGGAAGAGGGTTAATGTACCTGAATAAATCTAACAGCGGTACTTTGTGGAATCCCTGTAATATTGCCATCAGGAGTTCCTGAGCTTTGAAATGAGACAGCACTGGGATGCAGCCCTAGCCTGGTCCTTAGTTGATGTGATTTAGGACAGCTAAATAAGCTCTTTGGACCTCACTTTCCTCGTCTAGAAGGATGTCATAAAAATACCATTTCTGTTAAGATGGTAGCGATGAGTGGAGATGATTAAAGCTGCTAGTATGTGTGGCAGAATTCCCGTAAATGCCGCCGAGAACATAGCTGAGCACACAGTAGGTGCTCGGAACTATGGGATGGGTTAGGGTCAGGGAGTAAGTGATTACTTCTCTGCCAGTGCCAGCCCTGCCCGGCCACCTCACCGGTCAGGTCAGGGTCAGAGTCATATGGAGGCCAGGCCTCCGCTCAGCTCAGCGCCCGTACCCGTGGGACAGCAGGCCCTCTGCTCAGCGACTTCTCCTTTGCAGACAGCGGTGTTACTAGCAGACACCACATATCAGAGATCAGAAATGTATTGTGTCATACACAGACTGCTTTTACCAATTGAAGTGCTTCCTTTTTCTCTCTGCTTTGCAATATTCTACCAGTCTGGGTTTTCTCGTGAGTGAAATTTGCAAGAATAAAAGCGAGAGAGGACATCAGAATAAGGGGCCATCCAAAGAGCTGAATAATTAAATAGGAAGTTATCTGCACACTCATCCTGGCCTTTTACTGCTCCTGTTCTTTTTCATTAGAAAGAAAAAAGGAAAGGAAGAAAGAAAGAGAGAGAGAAGGAAGGAAGGGAGGAAGGGAGGAAAGAAAGAAAGAAAGAAAAAGAAGGAAAAGAAAGAAAGGGGGAAGAAAGAAGGAAGGAAAAAGGAAGGAAGGAAGGAGGAAAGAAAGAAAGGGGAAAGAAAGAAAGAAAGGAGGAAAGAAAGAAAGAAAGGAATCGAAAGGCTTGTTCCTTACCTTGTATGAATGGGAGTGGGTTTATATTTTTAAATCTCACTTGAGCAACTTACTGACTCTTTTTAATAAAGTGGGGTTCAAAGCATGTGAGTCATCACAAAGGAGAAAAACAAACAAAAATTCAGGCTAATTTTCTCCTCGTTTTCCAAGAAATGGATTATTCCAGGGTGTTACTCATCAAGTGGAGTGAATGTCTCCTTTTGAGCCCATGGGCAGGGCTGCCACTTCTGTCCAGGTACCTTTTCATGTGTGATCAGTAAGTGCAGACCACAAGTAGCCTCCTTTGAGAATTTAATAGCAAAAACAAAGGCACTGAGATTTTCCACCATAACTTTTTTTTCCAAAAATAGTTATCTAATGTTTACTTTGTGAAAGTATCACTTTTTCTGTATATATTTGCACATGGTCACTTGGTGGGTTAAACATATTATTTATGGGGTGGACTAACGCTCTGAACTTGCCTCAAACCTGGGGTGAATTGTGGAAATGTTTAACTAGATGAATGGCTTTGTTACTGCAGGCAGTATATGCACTGGGGAAAAATGTCTTAAATGATCCTAAAGCATTTCAAGACAGAGCAAGTCCCAGCTTTTTATGTTGAAAGAGACGTAGTACGCACTTGGCGGGTCTAACCCACAGCAGAATTCATTTCGTCTTACAGACGGGTATTTCGTAGCATGATCACGTATGTTTGGTCTTAGAATTTATGATGTTTTATTGAATGTGTCCTATTGTCCCCAAATGTGACTCGTTTTTTCACATTTGATTTAAAATAAACAAAATAAATAGGATGAACTGTTCATCCTATCATTTTTCATTGGAAACTGAAATATCCAGAAACTGAAATGTCAAGAAATTTTACAAAATCATAAAATAAATGCCAGTTGTTTAATTGGTTCTGTATAATGAAATTTAGAATTTATAATTATAATTATAAAGCAGAACTGTTTCAATATGTGAGCTTTGACATACACACACACACACAGATTTTTTGGTAAAAACATTAAATACCTTCAAATTAAATCTGCTCATCTTCCACTTGAGAGTTCTTTAAAACTATAGACATTAAGTAGCTTTTATATTGTTGAGTCTTACACCATTTAAGTCTTCATAATAGCCCTGTGGCACATGGACAGACTTTGAGAGAGAGCAGCCTGGGTGGTCCCTGAATGTTCCAAAGGCAGCTGCACTTTTTTTTCCCGGGTACCCTTATCTTGGGTCTTAATGTTGAAAACATTGCAAGACTTGTCATAATGTTCTGACAGTCTTTCTGGTCCCAGAAGTTACCCTTCTTTTAGAAGGAAGAAAAAGCCCTTCTAGCCATGGTCCTTTGGAAGTGGGTGCTTCTCCTTTGTGAGAAGATTCCTGTCTCTGTGAGGAAAGGAAAGAAACCTCCCGGCCTGGGGAGCTGGAAACTCTTGGTAGCCAAGGTAGATTTAGTCAGACTCTTACCCCGGAACTGATATTCTGATTGGGTTTAAAATTCTGTGGTCAGTATTAGTTCTTATCAACAGGTGAGATCTGCTGACATGAAAATGGAAACACGAGAAGGGGGACAGGCTTCAGGTCGCCCCGGAGCCAGGAGCTGCACCAATGCACCATGTTTGTGATGCCAGATTTTCAAAATGTGCTCTCAAGAAGCAAGTATGATTTATAATCCAGTCCCTACATTTCTGTATATGAAACCAAGTATTACCAATTGTATTAAACAATGAATGGAGTTTATTCTGCGACTTTCCCCCAATATTTCAGTTTCCACCTAGAGAACACTAGGATGGGACAATTCTATGTTTAGTTGACTGTGTAAGAAACATTTTAAAGAAGTTTGTGCTTTAAATCATATTCGAAGAGTGTAAGTTAGTAGAGACTTCTTTTCTAAAGGAAGGCCAGTGAATTGCTTTTTCTCTTACACTTGAAGCTCTTAAGGGTCTCGTGGGGATGTCGTAATCCTTGGAAAGATGCTCTTATTAAGAGCTCTGGCGCTTTCTCTGTTTTCTCAGCCATCCATTATTAGCTATCTAGAACTAATCACTCGCAAGGCACCTCTTTAGGGATTTTATGATTCTCTCTGTCTCCTGGGACATCATGTAGAGTTTTCAGATGAAAAAGGAAGCCCATAAGAATTCCTTCTTTTTCGTAAATCAGATGAAAATAGGAATGACTTAGGAATAGTTGTTCCTAAAATAATTTCATTCCCCGCCCTTCCCCGCCCCTCCCCACCCCACCCCGCCCCTCCCCTCCCCCTCCCTCCCTCTCCCCTCCCCCTCCCTCTCCCCTCCCCTCCCTCTCCTTCCCCCTCCCTCCCTCTCCCCTCCCCTCCCTCTCCCCTCCCCTCCCTCCCCCTCCCCTCCCTCCCCCTCCCCCTCCCTCCCCCTCCCCCTCCCTCCCCCTCCCCTCCCCCTCCCTCCCCCTCCCCCTCCCTCCCCCTCCCCCTCCCTCCCCCCCTTCCTTCCCCTCTGTGTCCTCCCCTCACTCCTCATCCTCCTTTCCCTCTCCCCCTTCCCTTCCCTTTCTTCTTTGCCTCCCTCACATCCTCCTCCTGAATTTCTTGGAAGATTCTACAGCTGCTCCACTGGGGACCTCTGGTTCTCTCTGCGTCTCTCAATGCAACCTGAGCTACCGAAAGTCTAAAGTCCTCAGTAAGATTCACCTGGTCCCCGTTTGCTGCCTTCAGCCTCCCTTTCATGAGCTCTTCACATGAGTGGCCGGGAGAGCCAGGCATCCCGCAGCCCACCCTGCACGGCCAGGCCTGTGACCCTGCTCTTCCCGTCACCTGGCCCAGGCTACACAGCCTCTCTGGTAGTGATCATACATATAAAATTTTATATGTTGAAGATATAGTAAAATGTAATAGTCTACTAATAATTAAAAGCAGCACGCATTCCTTTCATTTATGCAAGATGTATTTAATCAACTACCAAGTGCAGAATACCGGTGGGAGTTGTCGGGACATAAAGATGAATGGAACTTAGCTGCTAGTAGACTTGCATCACTTGTTGGTCCAAATGTCTGTTCAGAGCAGGTCAAACTTCGTAGCTGCATAGTGAATCCCAGAAAAGCCTCAGGACTCTGTTCTTGGTTGACTCCTATGAAACAGGACGTATTCCCACGGACAAGGTGAAAGTTTTTAAAGGATTATTTCATCCTTTCAGCCTCGGCGGGCCTGAGAATTTACCCAGCACAGCAGTCCCTCTAAGTCATAAGAGACTAAAAGAAGCTTTTAGACTCTGTCCTCCTTGCGTGGGACAAACTAATCAACAAGATTCTACTTCCCGTTGTCAGAACCGTCCTAAGCCATTGCCAGTTGTCCTGAGAACAACGAGGAGAAAGAGCCCCACGAAGAAAGGAGGGGCCGGTGAGCCCGGTACAGGGCAGCCCATCTCAGCACCGCCCGAGGCACCCTGCTGCGGCCGCCACTGCCGATTCCCAGGCAAAGCACCGGGCCCTCACGTGTTCAGTGCGTGTGAAAAGAAGGCAGCCAGGTCTGTTCTAGTTTTCATAATTAACTGCCACCACCAAGATAAATTTTTAGTTTCCAAGATGGTTCTGTTGAAACACGCTTGACTTTGGTCCTCAGCGTCAGATGCCCTGAGCCACGGCACTGAAGGCGAGTAACCTTCCTAAAGCCGGTGTGACCTTGTCCTCACCCCCTTGGGCCGAGGAGACCCCTGCGATGGCCCCCCTTCCCTCCCCCTCATCTCCCTGTCTGTTCCCGGGACAGACCAGGCTCTCCAGGCCGCCTTTATTTACTCTGGTCCATCTGCCCAAAAACTGTCTCCATCCTGCCTCCCCGCTGTCCTCTCACCGGTCCTCCGAGCACAGCCGCCCCTGAGCTGGCCTTCCCACCCCGGCTGGGTCAGCTTAGGAGCCTTCAGACTGTACCACCCCAGGCCGGGGCCGCCCCGCATCCCAGCCTCCAGGACGGCAGGGCTGTGCCTGATTGCTGTCCGCGCCCCAGCCCCTGGCCTCAGGGTGGGCACACAGCACCTGCTCAGTATCTGTTCTTTGAATAAATGGAAGAACTATTAATCAACTGAATCAGTTTGAAAATTGATATTAGTTAAAAAAAAAAATAACCATCCCAGGTTTATCTCTGTGGCACCTGTTAGGTCTCAGTGTCCACCCTAAGGCTGTGAACATGAACTGTATTTCAGGGTAACTGAGCTTCGTTCTTTGAGGCCACGGTCCGACCATTTTCATACGTCGCCCCTAGCGGTCGCGTAACTGCTCCGGG
Organism: Orcinus orca; assembly: GCF_937001465.1. Taxonomy (NCBI): domain Eukaryota; kingdom Metazoa; phylum Chordata; class Mammalia; order Artiodactyla; family Delphinidae; genus Orcinus; species Orcinus orca. The sequence continues at coordinate 104,803,843 of NC_064568.1, forward strand.
AGGGTTTGTGCACCCCTTTCCTTCCACCCCCTCCTCTCTCTTCGTAGTTAATCCTCGTCTGTTCCTAGATTGCAGAATGCTTTCACTAGCCCTCTTCTTTGTCACTGGCTCTTTAATTTACACACTTGGTTGGCTGGTTCCTGTTACTTGGCCAACAAATCTGTCCTGTGTCGTCTCCTCTGAGTAATTTATAACCTCCATAAAATGCCACGTAGAGGCACTTTTTTACATTTTTGAGTAATGGTGAGAAAGAATTGCCCTGGGAATCAAAAATCCAATGAGTCATAGATTATTTTGTTATTTATGACCAGAGAGTGGTCATTGACAATATTTGGCAATTTTACAGCTATGAACCTAGGCTATTGTGCTTTAGAATGTAATTTATTAAGCAAATAAAACTCTTACTGGTAATGGGTCCTGTTAAATCTGGGGGACCACATGGGCTCCAGGCCGGTACAGCTGTGGAAGTTTCATAGTAGCTGCATACATCTTGGATGTCTGGACACTAATATTTTACACTTACTTCATGGTTTTATTTATTCAGTTGCCTTTATATTCTTGATTGGATTCTGACCAACCATTTTGGTTTAAGAAGTCATCAGCTTTGAGTAGAGAAGGAAGAGCCTGGAGAAAATAAAATGGATTTATGTTGAAAAAGCACAAATCCTTCTTTCATTAGTAAATTCAGGCTTTAAAGAAACACCAGATGTGTTCATGGAAAATAACTGATGTAAAATCATCTTTGAAAAAGAAAAAGACAAGGACCTTCAACTTAATTACATATATCCAAGGGAGAAGTGGACACAGAGGTAGGTAGGTCTGTATATGCAGGCACACCACACACACAGACACAGACCCACACACACACACACACACACACAGCATATGCTAGTGCAAGTGGTGTCAGTGAGAGCTTAGGAGTTCTTTTTTTTCAAGTCTCCATTTATATCAGTAGTATTTTGTAATGTTGACTTCGGTTTAATTCCAACCGTCCTCACCTTTTAATATGTTTGGAGGAAAAGGTGATCTTGAAATTCTCAACAGAGGAAACGGATCTTTTTCAGAATTGCTACATCAGGCAGGACTTACTTTTTGTTGTTTTCTTTTTAAGCTGGAAATGGGCTTCCTTTGAAGCAATTGTTATATGTGTATGTCTGACAAATTCCAGGGCTAGAGAAACTCAGTTACTACTTAACAGCATGAAACACTCTCAAGAACTTGTTTCAAAAGCCAAACTCCAAATACTGATCAACAAGAAAATTCCAAGAACGTTCCTTCCATTTGAAAGTAAGTTCTGGGCGTTACGCCTACCAGTCCATTCTACACAGAGTTAACTAGAACCTCGCCGTGGTCGTTGCTGTGTATCTCTGCATAGAACAGAGATGGGCAAGTGAGACCCAAGTGTGTATGTGGAAGGGGCACTAATGCAGATAAGACTGGAAGGAGATGAAACCAGGGATGTGACCTTGAGGGCTGCCCTTGTGCTCAGCCACGCCCCCTCGAGGTTCTCACTGCGCCGTCTCGCGCTCCGTTATAATTTCCCACTCACTTTTCTGCCTCCCTGGTTAACTGGAATCCTCTTGCCATTTCCTTTACCAACTGTGCACCACTCCTGTGGGGGCCCAGGTAGCAGGGCTGCTTGGATGAGCCCAGGCCTCCTCCCCGCTGGCTGCTCTGACTCTGCTTCCCTGGGCAGATGATGGTGCGCTCAGTCTGAAAATTCTCGGGCTCCTGGCTCTCCTGCGCTAATTTGTCGGAGTTCTTTATATTGTGTAGGATCAAGTCCTCCGTCAGCTGTGTGCAGCGGGAGTATTTTCTCCCGGTCTCTGTTGCCTTTTCACTTTCTTTGTGGTTTCCTCTGATGTGCAGTCTTTGATCGTCGTCAAGTTTGGTTTATCGTTTTCCCTTCAAGGTTAGTGTTACTGTGTCTTCCTCCAGAATCTGCTCGTCTCTGTGGTCATGTTTCTTCAGGGAGCTTTGTAGTGTTAGCTTTTATCTCAAGATCTGTGATCCACCTACAGCTGCTGTTGTGTGTGGTGTGAGGCAGGGGTGGAGATGCGTCCTTTTCTGGGCGATACCCAGCTGTTCTAGAGCTTTCTTGAAAACACCTTCCTTTTCCCCCATTGAATTGTTTTGGTATCTTTGTTAAAATTAGAACAATATTTCAGTTTTTGAAATTCATTCTTTCATCCATAATTATTCCAGTGAATTTTAACTGGGTTCACATTATGGTCATTTGCCCAAACAGCATGAAACACACACATGTTCCTGCTCTGGTGGGGTTTACAGTCCATGGTTCTACCCTTCGGTTTAGATTGAAGCAAGGAAGGGATTTTATAAGAGAGTAAAAATCTGTCATTGTAAGTACAAGATCCCTGTCAATAAATCTCACTTTCTCTAATCTGTTCTTTGAATTATAAAAATAAATATTATAACTAAAAGAAAAACAAAAACCACACACAGCTGAAATGCTGAACGTGCTTTTCCAAAGCACACAGACTACCTCTGCCCCCACCCCCCAGTACTGAGATTCTCGGGTCTAAATGGAGACCATGTATGCAGATGACATTTGTCATTAGGACTGGACATGTCAGCACTTGAAGAGGCCTGATGGCAGCACAGTGACAGACACGTCGAGTGAACTGTGGCTTTCAGCTCTGAGGGAAACATGAGCTGATCTGTGAATTTGTATCTGTTATGCTCCTATTTTTGAAAGATAACTATTGCTTAAATAAAACCTTAGGTTTCGATTATAGGTATTAGTGTGTGAAAATATCAACAGAGCCTTTTTCCTGTTTTGAAATGGAAGAATCCTAAATTCTAACCTGGGCAAATTCAAATCCATTATATGTGACTGACACATACTAATGGCTGTAATAACAGAAGGCTTTTGTACCAAAATCCAAAATGGATCAAGTTGAAAAGGTGTTTCCACAGCCCTATTTAAGTTACAAATGGGCCCACAGACCAGGGTCTCTGACGACCGTGGTGCCCGCACAGTTTCCTTTGACAATGGGTGGGGCGCCCGTGCCCGCATTCAGAGACTTTTAATGACTTGAATTGCTTTGACAGTATGAGCGCTGATCCAAGAGAATCCGCTTCTTGAATCCAAACTAAGATCTCAGTTTATAAGAACTGTTAGTGTGGTAGTCAGTACTTTAAGTAACCCCAATGAGCAAATGCTAAGCCCTGTTTTCCTAGCGGGGATCGCTCTCCTCCAGGCCCTAACGCTGATGTTTGAATGGCTTATGCTTCTTCCAAAGTAAGGGGCTAATTTGGACTTGGAACAAAGTTGGTCATCTAGATACATTTTCACACACAGATCACAATTACAAATACCCACATTTTCATATAAACTGAAACCGTGCAGTAGAGGAGCCCCAAACTGGAAGCCGCCTCAGTGCCCTGGACCAGAGTTCTGCGAACCGTTTTCATCTCAGAGCCCCATCCCCTCCCCTTAACACCCTCTTAAAAATTATTGAGGATCTCAAGCTACTTTTGCTTTTGTGGCTTGTATCTACCAATATTTACCATATTAGAAAATAAAACAGTGATATTTAAGAGATATTTATTAATTCTTTAAAAAAATAACATGGTAGAAATATTTTATGAAGAATAACTGTTTTTAAAAACAAAATATTAGTAAGAAGAGTAGCATTATTTCACATTTGAAAAAACTCTCATTAATGTCTGGATGAATAGAAGACAGTTGGATTCTCTAATCTGCTCTGACAGTCTTGCAGTGTCACAACTCAGGTGGCCTCTGGAGGACCCCTGCACACTCACGAGAGAAGGATAATGGCAAAGACACAATATCCTCGTGTTATTAGAAAATAATTTTGCCCTGGAGACCGAATTACAGGGTCTCAGGCAGGGACCTCCAGGGACCCCGGATCACACTTTGAGAACTGCGGCTCTGGAATGCTTATGGGCTACATCAGAGCCCTACAGCACACCACCATACAGCCTTACAAAATGGCATGGATGTGTACCCTTTCAATACACAGGAACATATGTTTAATAATACATGCTCCCCCTACCTAGAAAACAAACAGTATATCTTAGAATACTTAAGTGCATATTGAACATGACAGAAAAAAGAAAGATAAAGCATACATTTCAGACCACTTCCTATATCAGTACTTCATAAAATCAAACAGCATGACATTGAACCATCTTAAAGGGCTAAACCAATAAGCTACCTTATGGAAATCTAAGAATGTAAAGATGGAGCTATAAGTTCTATGTGACAGGAAAGGGACCCATCAGTTGCTAAAATAAGATAAAAAAGGCGGAAAGTTGATACTCTAATACAGACAGTAAGATGCCTGTTTTAATTTCTCTTTGGAATAGAAAGCCACTCAACTTCTTTAGAACGTTGGCTGCAGGATACTTGGCGACCATTTTTTTTTTTTTTTCTCAAACAAAAGTTTTAATTTTGTTGAAGCACTTGGAAAAATATTCCACTGAGGTCCTGGAGTTCTCTGCCTTTGAATTTGCAGAGATGACCTTAGCCTAGAAACTATCAAGAGCAATGCATTTCAGCTGCCAATGGAAGTGAGCGTATGATAGTAAAGAGCTTGGGGGAAGCACGAAATAGAATAAACACATTACTGTCATGTAAAAATGTGCATTGATAAGGCTTAGAAGTGAATCTCTAGTAAGTTTCTAGAACTTTCTGTGTATTGGCTTTGTGTTTTACTTTAGCACATTTTGACCACCTATAATTTCCAGTGAAAGTGTATACAACTCGTGATAAATAAGAGACATATCTGTCCTCTGGTAGTGGGGGAGCCAGTGACTCAGGGTGGTGTGATCAGCTGAGGGGACCAGCTGACCCTGAAGTTCTGATTCACTGGCAGGGTTAGCACAAAGCAGCGCTTTTTACCCCAAATCCCTGAAGTAACAGAGAGAAAAGCAGAATGGCCCCAGTAATGTAGGTGGCCGAGGCACGGTTGCTCTTTTGGGGACCAGCCTCTGGGATGGTTGAGGGGGTCTGGGTGCAGCCCCAGAGGACTCCGTGGCCCCGCTGGGTGCGATTTAAAAGACTGGAGAGAAGGACGTGAGGTTGGAAAGGCTTCCATTAGAGCCACGCTCATGCGCGAAAGCAAACCCTCCAGGTAGCCAGCTTTGCTCTGTGAGCTGAATAAAAGGCTCTTATTGTTCCTGCTTCCTCAGAGAAAATGAGCTGATTAGTCCACTTGTCATAAGGCAGTTACAGAACGAAGACAGTAAAGGAAACCAAGTACTGGTGACCGTTCCATCTCACCCTTGAGTCCTGGCTTTATCTTGTCGTCGGCTTTGTTCTCCTGCTGCATGGTCACGTCAGTATCCTTTTCTTTTCTGGGAGCCCTGGCATTGCAGCAACTCTCTCAAGATATGCACGCAAAATCAGACACCTGTGAGCTTCAAGCAGCAAAACTCAAGTCCGACCGTGTGCGCCCTGGCCTTACAGTGGAGTTCCCACCGCGTTGCCTGCACCTCGGGGTGCAGAGCTGCCTCTCTCCCGAGAACCTCGCCCCTCTCTCCCCCCTCTCATTTCCCCTCAGTGTAACCCAACACTTCGGCAACTGGAGGCCCAAACAGTCTTGTTAACTTAAAAGTTTTCCTTCAGATTTATTGACCCAGCAGAGTTGAACAGGGTGAGTGTTGATCTGCGCCTCGCAGGTATTTCTTTAATTATTGGGCTGGCATCTCTAGGGCCTCATAAAAATGTGCAGTGTGAGTCGGTAGTAAAGTCACTGTGTGTTTATTTATGTATTTATTTACGTATGTATGTATGTATGTATGTATGTATGTATTCGGGGGGTGGGGGAATCGGGGGTTTTCTAAGGGGAGCCTCTACCTTCTGCCATAAATGGTAGCTGTGGCCTTGATAATACTGTGGTTGAACAGTAAGGGCCCCAGGACTGCTCCCTGAAAGAGATTAAACTGTAATTAAACTCCACTGTGAGTAAGGAGGGACGGAAAAAAGAAGGGAAAAAAAATGTGGTTTCATAAGGCAGAGAAGAAATACATTGAGTGGTGTTTACAGCCCAGAGATGTTTTTTTGCCATCTCGACTACAAAACAGTCCTATTTTTAGCCAGCCGAGGTTTTGCAAGAAGGCCTATCAGTCCCACAGTGCTGTTCTCTGAAATAATTGCACCGAGCTGGTCCCAAGTCAGCAGCACTAACGGAGAGGCAGGAGGGAGCATTTCTCAAGCCTACAGTGCTGGTGACATTTGCTTTAACACTGAATTATGTCGGCTGCCGGCGTGAAGTTCCACCTAATGGGAGCAAGAATTTAACTGGACCGTAATTGAACATACAGCTACATAATATCCTTTTGTTTAGGCTCAAAAATGGATTTTTTTAAACCTACTTATCAGTGCAGCTATTAAATATTGTGGCTCTCAGGCTATCAGTCTGTGATCAGCACAGTTAGTGCATTTTACCTTCCAAGGAAGTGCACTTGAGCCAGCTGGAGCACGGAAGACAGAGGAGCGGGGAAAGTCGTAATTGAAACAGGCGACTGCTTCAGCACAGACAGGAAATAAAAGGAACACTGGCCCTCCGCGGATTAAATTAGATGTTTCAAATTCAGACAGTATCGGGGAAAAGAAGACTTACGGGAGGGGAAAAGGGTAACAGTGAGTTCATTCAGCCGAGCCCCCGTTCCCCTCCTAACACGTGTTTCTGCCGGACCCTCACTGTGCCTGCCCCTGCAAGGGTCGTCCCCAGCCCACCCCTTGCCCTCCCGCTCATGTCACACCATCCGTCCCTCCTGCCTGTCCTCACCCTCCCAGAGTCCTTTGGTTTTCCATTTCCATAAATTAGGCGTGAAATTACGTTGGGCTGAGGATACAGGATTTCAGCTGTTTTATAGTTGGAAGGGAAAATCTTTCAGACCTAAAGCAAAAACATTTTTTTAAATACGCTTCCTGCCTATTAGTTTGAGATATGCCTATTTTAGAAAATGCTGGCTTTGTAGAAACCTTCTTTCTTCTTTTTAATCTCACAGAATTCTGTCTCATCCTCCAGTTCAAGTCAAGTCACAGGGATTGAGTGCGGACTGTATACAAGGCCCCCAGGCTAACTGGAGACTGGCATGTGTATGTGCACTAAGATGATCTTAGCATATGGATACTGCAAACTCTCAGTGAGGACTTGTGCTACTTTGTTAAAATATCTTAGGGAGTAGATTTTGTTTTACGTTGTAATAATCAACTGAAACGGTTGCAGCATTTTTGTTTTCACTTTCCTCATGCGCTACTGCGTCTCAGTTTTTCTATTGAAGCGAATATGGGTCTTTGTTTAACAGAGTTTGCTTAAATATCCAAATTCAAAGTTTGTTACTAGCAGTGACTGCGACATTGCTCTTTAAGGTCAGTGCCTCTTTCAGCCCGATAGCATCCAGTGTCGTTTATTTGTGGGGATGGGTAGCGTCCTTGGGTGAGGTATTTTCTCCGAGATATATATAAACACACTGAAAACGTCAACGAGTTAAAAATATGATCGCTCTGCCCTGTCCCTTCTTGAAAGCTGGTGACGGTCAGTGTTAGTGTCGCAGACGGGTAGCATCCCAGCTTTAAAGGTCTCTCTGAGGCTCCCTGGGTCCCTAAACCATCGTTCTGGGGGAGAGTGGGCCGCCCCATCCGCTCGGTGGGTGCACTGGTTCAGCTTCTTGAATTGAGCCTGGGAAAATTCTCGTGCAAACATCTGTTTCGTTCTCCCTGCCTCTGCCACGGGAGCAAGGTGGGGTGGGGAATAAACACATCGTGGGTGTGGGTTTGCATGGAAAATGTTGCGGGTTGCGTCCACTCCAGCTGGACAGCTTTATGTAGCTATAAACCTTTACTGCTGTGTTAAGGTTCTATTCAAAGGGAATGAATCTCTGATGTTCGTGGTCCAACAGAACTGTTACTAATTACTTATCTACTGAATAGCTACCAGGGCTGGCGGCTTGAACAGCAGTAATCCAGGAATGTCGTGTTCTCCAACAAGGGAACATTCTTGTTCGTATAAATAGCATGGCTTGCATTTTTCAAACTCGAAGCAGCAAACTAGAAATGCGTACCTGCATCCCCCACCAAGGCCACTGGGCTTAGCGTCCTCCCAGAAAGTGTATTTCTCCCTTCCTGAAAGGTCATCCCAACATGGTCTCCAAGAATGGGGGCATTATACAGAGAACTCTGGCCTCAGGCAGGCTGTGCTGATTGCTGGGTCCCAGGTTCAGGGTTGAGTGTCCCAAAGAGTGCCTGGAAGTGGACTGGCCTCCAAGCAAGGATGAGGTGGCTGCCCGTGGCCACAATCTGTGGCACCCACAGCCCTGAACTGGACAGCCCCTTTCAGGAATTCCAGAGCTCTGTCCTGCAGAAGTAATACCTGGAGGTTTGCTCTGGTGCTTCCACATCTTCTGGTGACTGTTCCTGGAGGCTCAAGCCGCCCCTGTGCATGCAGGTGCAGAAGTGCATGCCTCGCGGCAGCCGTGTCCCGGGGCCGGTGCTTGCCGGGCGGTCCTGTGATGAGGGGGGTGTTAGCAGGCCCGTCAGCGCACCAGCCCGCCCATCGTGGTGTCGCCTGCTCGAAGCCTCGCAGTGGCCCTCCCGAGACGGGCTGTGTTATCATCCGCTTTTACAGATGAGCGCACAGAAGCTTAGCGCCTGTGAGGAATTCACCACCAGCATCCGTACACCTGGTGTGTGGAGCTGCTGGGATTCACACGCAGGGCTCTGGGAATCTGAAGCCTTTTTAGCCCCCTGTACCACATATACGTGAGCTGGACCTTCTTTACTTTGAAAACCTGGTGTGTTCAGCATGAATGGTTTTCAGACGGCGGCCCCATGTGGGCGTCGTCCAGCAGCCCGGTCAGGGTGGGTGGAGGGCAGGCAGGCGGCCACAGGGAGAGGCCAAGGCTGGCCCTGAGCAGGTGATGCATCCCCACCTCCTGCTCTCCTTCCCAAAGACAAGCCCTGAATAGTAGTGATTTTAATTATTAAAGAAAAAGGGACACCAAGGTGTGAATGACCTACTAGCTTTAACCCTTGGAGAGTTCGTTAAATCACTCTTTCTCTGACGTAAGCATGTGGGAGGTGTGTGCAGCAGGGGGTGAGTTGTCTTCTCTGTTCAGGAGGGAGCCCTCAGACGGTTTGTCTAGTTTAGTGGGATGTCACTCTGAAGTCAGCCGTTTCAGATATGTCGTGCATTAATGACACTAACAGCATTAAATGAAGAGCACACACACATATTCGAGACTTGCCTTTTCCAGTCTCCCGCGCCCCCATTTCTCTTGACCCCCTTTGCGTTCTTTTCCTCTCCATGTGAGGCTCCGTGACACCTCTCTGCTCTGGAACGTGACCAAGGAAGGAAGGAGAGCCAGGGTCTTCTTTTCCTGCCTGCCTTTGCCCCCTTGGACAATAATGAAGACCTTCAGACTTAAAATAAGGGTATATCTTGATTATTGTTTTCCTGTTTAAAAATACACCCATCAGAGTTCTCAGATTTGAAAATGAAAACTGGAGGGAAGGAGCTTAGTGTAAGCACCTTGGAGTCACGCGTCAAGGCCCATCCTGGGTGAAGACCCTGCCCGGCTGGAGCTCAGGGTCTGGTCAGCACGTGCAGTCTGACCCGAACAACAGGGCCACACACTGTCATCACTGGGGATTAAATCCTGGGAAACTCAGCACTTGAAAGGGAACCTCTGTTTTATTATCTGAACATTGAGGGCAAGAAGGAAGCGACTCGACTCTCCTGCCAGGAGGCTCTGGGCCTGGACCCGGTGAGGGGTACCCCTCCCTCCCCACTCCCTGTTTCCCACTCCGTCTCCCCCTCCTCCCCCACTCCGTCTCCCTCTCCCCCTCCCCTCCCCTCCCCTCTCCCTCCCCCTTCCCCTCTCCCTCCCTCCCCTCCCCTCCCTCCCCTCTCCCTCCCCTCCCCTCTCCCTCCCCTCCCCCTCCCCTCCCCCTCCCCTCCCCTCCCCTCCCCTCCCCTCTCCCTCTCCCTCGTCCTCTGGCTCCAGGCTCCTTCCCTTGCTCATCTTTGAACTAAACAATGTCCTAGGAATTGTTGGGAGTAAAGGTTTTGAAAGTTCATATTTAAAAATAGGCAGTGGGGGGCTTCCCTGGTGGCTCAGTGGTTGAGAGTCCGCCTGCCGATGCAGGGGACACGGGTTCGTGCCCCGGTCCGGGAGGATCCCACATGCCGCAGAGCGGCTGGGCCCGTGAGCCATGGCCGCTAAGCCTGCACGTCCAGAGCCTGTGCTCCGCAGCGGGAGAGGCCACAACAGTGAGGGGCCCACATACCGCAAAGAAAAAAATAAAAGTAAAAAAATAAAAATAAGCAGTGGTGATTGAAATGCCTCTTTACTGGCTTGGGAAGTGCTCACTAGGTCCAGCACACCATCCATGGGACAGAAGTCAGATCGGGGCTTTCTGAGCTGTTTACGTCCAGCTGCTGCCTCGCTGGATTCCTGAGGCTGCTTCCCATGAGCCAGGAGCCTGTCTTCAAGCCAGCAGGTCTGTGTTGCGGCCTGCAGCTCACACCCCATCGTGGGTGTCAGCAGGGCCAGCTCTTACTCTCTAAGCAGTGCAGGGCCCGACCAGAAAGGGGACCTGATGGCAAGGCGGGCGCTGGGGCTCAGAGTGTTGGCTCTGTTTGGTGTCTCGGGGACCGGCGCTTGGACGGCTCCCAGACACGTACCCGCCAGGAGGGCTGCTTGCTCCTGGGGAATCAGTGGGCTGCTTGGCTGTGGGGAGAGCCTGAGGCCCTTCTGATCAGAAGGAGACTCGCGCTCCCCCAGCCCCGCTCCTCCCGCACAGAGCAGCTTCCAGAAAGCCGGCGTCGTTCCAGAATCTCCCACATGGGCTTGCACAAGGCCCAGTGGTTCTACAGGTTCTGCTCTTTCCTGAGAAGAACTGAGTACAGGAAAGTTGACTTAATACATCCTTAAAAATCTGGTTTCTTTCAGAGTTGCCCGTTACAGTCACTTATTTGAAAATGATAACACAGTGGTGTGGGGTTGCATTTTTCAATAATAGCTTCTAAAACCTTAAAAATTTTTTCTTAAGGCGTGTGTGTGTGTGTGTGCCTGATGGCTGTATAATTAGCAGTAAACTCAAATCAGAATTTGGGCATGATTGGCCCCTTCCGTATACAGCCACAGTTGAAATTTCTAGAATTACAGGATGAGTGTTCTTCTGAAGCTGGTACAAATGGATTGAAACCAAAACTGGGAAAGTGTGAAAACCTCATGTCCTTTGACTTCTTTGTAAAAGAATTGCAAGAGGGCGTTTTCCAGGAGTACTGCTGAATGTGTGTAAAACCAGGAAATAACTCTGTGACATTCATAGCGTTAATACCCCGCAATGAGTCAGAAACAGAGTTGGAACAAAGCTAGAGTGCCCTGCCTGTCATCAAAGAGCAGGGGTCTGACACGTGACCAAGCCTGTCCTCATCACACGGAGGCTTGGGGCACAGCTTTCCTTGTGGTCCACGGGAGCCGTGTCCACGATGCACACGTGGTGTCAGGGCATCAGCACGGGAGCCAGAGCCCTGGGTTCAGATCCTGGCTCTGCCACTTCCTGGGACCGTCTCAGCTCCTTTGTGCTGCAGTATCTCCAGTTGTGAAGTGAACGTCGTGATAGTACTTACCTCATAGGACTCCAGCGGGGGGATTAAACACAGTGTACCTACAGTTCTCCAGACTGTGAATATGTTTAGATGTTGGCAACTCTGATGATGACGGTGGTGGTGATGGTGTTGACAGGTACTTGCCAGCCTGCTTTGCGTCATCACCCAAATCGGAACATCGCAAAATAATCTGATAGAAAGTCGCATAGATAGAAACAAGTCTATTACGACATCCATTACCTAAACTAAAGAGAGATGTGAGAGGATTCTTTTTACCAGGTCCACCTGTACTTTTATCCTGTCAGCTCTAAGATTTAAAATCTTAGACCATTTGATGTGGGTATAGTGACACCATTCTTCCTGCTTTCTTGAGCCTTTTGAGTAAACATTTCTCATCGAAAGTGAAATAACATTTCCCCGACTTCTTATTAGTGAATGGGAAAAGGACCCCTACAAACATATCAAATGAGTGAAAATCACTGTGGTTTGAGGAATGAGAGTTTTACTCAGTGCCAAGGAAGGGAAAGCCTTATTCTCTGCTTCCTCAAGTTTTTTGCTACTAAAACAAAGTAAGTGTTTGGATGGAAAATGCAGCAAATTAATATTTTGTGTTTGTTATTTTTAATTGAAATGAGGATGCAGATCGGTGGATTTTTATGTTGCTGAAAGAGCAAATACACATAGTTCAGTATTCCAGATTTACATGAAATTTGAATGTTATGATTTGAGAAGTTAGTATCCCAAGGAAACCTTCCAAAATAGCATCAAATCTGAAATCCTAAACATGGCTTGATCGTTAAGGGCACTCAGGGAGCTTCATAAAATTAGGAGCTCCCAGGCCCCTCACCAGCTTACCTAATTGCAATCTGTAGAAGTCAGGCTTGAGAATTTGTACTTTTTTAAAGCACCCCAAGTGATTCAAAATACACATGATAAAAAAAAAAGTATAGTTTCTAACCTGGACCATCCTCATTTTTTCGTCCTCTTTTTTGGGGCACTATCTTAATGAAAAATAACAAATGTTATACTTGAGATAAAATGACCAGGGACCCCAGTTCTCTGTAAGCCTCAGGGAGAAGTTTTGAGGCTGGGTGGACTTCCCGCCCCCACGTGGCAGGGGCCCCCCATGCACGGCTGCCGAGCCCTCTCTAGGAGACGTGCGCACACACCCTGTGCTTGCACTGGAAGAACACCTCCCACCTGAGGTCACAGCACTGGTTACACTTTCTCTTCGCCTGTAGACTTCCTGCTAACTTCTGGTGGAAAGAAGGGACCTGGCCGGGCCCTGGCTTCCTCCTGTCCTGGCCTCACTGGCCACCGTAAATGCACGTGATGTACTTATGATGAATTATCAACACTCATCTGAGTGTTTCTTTAGGGTCACATTGCAAGTGTGTCCTACATATCTTTAGAGCAAAGAGCTGTTTCAATTGGGTGTAATACACTGTGAGTGACTGTTAACGTGGATGAACATCTGTTTACAGGGTCCTTGTATTGCAAGGCTCATTCTGTTCTTGAAGGAGTCCACGTGGACTTCACGTCTGCATGTAATCATCTTCAACTCTTATTTGAATTCAAGGCTTGGTTCCTAGTAATTTTCCCATTTGTTACTTCATGGTTATTATTTTTAAGGCTGAAAGTTTTCTGCAGTTATTAATTGTTCTCCAGTGAGGAAATATAGATCCTCTTTCTAATAGCTGACTTAAAAGATAAATACAGAAGAAAGAGATTGGGCCATTTGGAGGGGTAGATTCCACACAGTCATGAAAGCAGTGAGACCAGCATTGTGTGCATTTGTGTAACTTGGAGCCCACGGGTTTTCGGTGTAACTGAGAGTTCCCTAAAAAACAAAGAAGTCACTACCTTGGAGTCTTCAGCAGCATATAAAAATGCATTCATTTAGAACATTTAGGATATTATTAACATCTAACTACATTTAGTCTGGAATAGGACATGTCTCTCTCCTTTTCAGAGGTTCCAAATGAATTTTATGTCCTTGGGGTAAGAATAACAAGTATGTCCAGTATCTACACATACGAGGGTCCTTTCACTACATACATGTAGCTTTTGATCAATCTATAAAGTGATTTGGGCACCACTATTAGTATTCAGAGGTGATAGACTTTGGAAGGCGATATCACTCATTCCATCATCTTCAGACAGCGTATCGACCCTGTTCTTTCTGAGGTCAGGCCGAGGCCACACTCTGCCGGGGCTGCCGTGCTCCCAGCAGCTGACTCTGCTTCTGCCCTCGGCACCACAGCTGCCCCCCAGGCTTTCAACCAGCAAACTCCGAGCGCTCACGTCGCACAATGTGCCTCCACAAAACACCACGATTCCGTCTCCGTGAGTTTTGCGATAGCTGGGTGTCTGTTCCCCCCAGTGTTCGCACGACCTCAGCAGTTTACACGGTGTCGCACGACCTCAGCGGTTTACACGGTGTCGCACGACCTCAGCGGTTTACACGGTGTCGCACGACCTCAGCGGTTTACACGGTGTCGCACGACCTCAGCGGTTTACACGGTGTCGCACGACCTCAGCAGTTTACACGATGTTGCACTTTCCCAAGTTTTGTCTCAGTGAGCTGATATTTTAGGGAATATCTTAGGTGGAGAAGTGTTCGAGGTAGAGTTGAAATAAATATGAAGAAAAAGGATTTGGAATGTAATTATTGAACTGTGGGAATCTCCATGGGTTTATCGTAAAAGAAGAAAGAACTCACTAGGTGTTGGTTATGGTATTGAAAAAGTGGCTTTGTAAATTCACTTCAAAAGGTGTCGATAAATTTCTCATAAAGATCTAAATGCCGTATTTTGTTGGTTTTGTTGTTTTCTTTCATTTTCCTTCCCATTAAAACATGTCCACCTGGGATAACCGTTCACTTGCCCACCCTTTATTTCGAAGGGTCCGTTTCCGCCTCCTGTGCATTTAAAACAAGGTCACTCCCACATAGGCAGTCAAGCACTTTCCATCATCTCACTCCTGCTGTCCTTGGGGATCCCTCGTCCTGCCAGACCCGAGCATGTTATACCTCACGCTGGGTACAGACGTTTCTTCATCTGTGGCCCTGAACTGTCACATTTTCTGTTCTTTTAAGTCTGGAGTATCTGGGAGAAGTGCTGAGACTTGAGGCAGAGAGTTTGTGTGCATTTAGGAACACTAAGCCGAATGAGAGACCCAGTTCCAGGTGACGGTGTAACTGCAGAGCGGGAAGGGAAAGGATAGTAATTATTCCCCAGGGGTCTTTGAACTGCCTTTGGCATTTTAAAGTGAGATGAGCTGCCTTCACGATATTCTCCATCTATCACCTGTGCATGTGACGCATCTGCAGCCTTCACCTAGGTTAGTTCAGGAGTAGCCAGGTCTCCTGGACTTGCCTCCATTCACTTGTTAACACAAGAGCAGACTCCAAGTTCTGGGACGTCTTAAGGGCATACATTAAGTTTTCATTTCATGAACTTCTGGGAAGAGGTCATTCATAATTTCCCATGCTGATTCAGACCTACTTTAAAGGAGCATAGTAATTTATGTGTATCTGAATTTCTTATAACTGTTCTGAAGGCAGCTGGAACTCTTAGGCTCTCCTTAACCCATATCTATACACCTGGGACAGCCTCATAAATTCCTAAAACTGTTCTAGAGTAGAGAAGTGCATCCCAAATGCATACTCATGTTATCATGGGTTCTGAGACTACCATTGAACATGAGACGTCAGGGAATTTAAAATGACCCCGGAAAATGTGCCCCGCCCCCCCGAGGAAACCTTAGGAAGTCATTTGTTGAGTCTGGAAAAGATCACTGTTGGTGGGTAAGTGTAGACAGGGAAAGGGGATCAAGAACTTAGCCCTGGAGCCACGTGAAGATGAAATATACGAGCACTAGAGAAGGCACTGAGAAGTGAAACCCTCTAATAAGAATTTCATTATGGGAGTAGAGGGAAATTATCAGAGGACTATTTGAAGAAAATTTCCCAGAACTGAAGCATATGAATCTTGAAATTGCAAAAGCTTTATGAGTGTCCAGCTCAGTGAATGAACAAAGACCCACACCAAAGACCATTACTGTGAAATTTCAACATTGGGATTAAAGAGAAGATCCTAAAATTTCTAGGAGTACAAACAGGTTTCTTACAAATGATCCAGAGTGAAAGCAGGAGAAAATGTGCCACTGAATTATGTTCCAGCACAGAAATGAGAAGCCAAGGGAGCAATGCCTTCTAAATTGTGGAAATGATTTTTAATCTGGAATTCTAAACCTATACAAAATATTATAGACATTTTCAAACATGCATCATTTTAAAAGAAATTATCTTCCACGTACTGCCCTGAGAAAGCTACTGGAGAACATTCTCTACCAAAACAAGGGGGTAAACCAAGAAAGAGGAAGGCATAGGATTCAGGAGGTAGAGGATGCAACACAAAGAGAGGAGAAGGACGTTCTCAGGGTGACAGCAGAGGAAGGTCGAGAGCAAACAGTCAGTGATTGAAGGTGGAGGTTTCAGGAGGTGCGTCTCCAGGAGGAAAATGAAAAGGGACCCAGTAAGTACTCTGACAGGTTTGAGGGTGTGGAGAATTACATTTTTACAGAGAGTTGAAGGGTGTGAGAGAACTCAGATATATAAGCAAAACTAATCAAATGAAAAACCCCAGCAGTTATTAAGTCTGGTAGAGGGAGGGAAGGGATTGTTAAGAAACTGAAATCACGATCCACCAGTTGATTCAGAAGTGAAAAATTCATTTAGAAATTAATAATGGCTACTATGAATATAGACTTAACCAAAAATTGAGAAGTAATTATAGATGGAAATTAGGGTAAACAAGTGTGTAAATGTACTAAACATCCCCTATTACTATACTAGGCAATAGTTAAGGCCTAAAATGGATTCATCAGGCGATAAAAGAATAAAACACATCATTTACCAACTGGTTACAAGTGTTGAAAAGGGCCCTAGAGCCTGACAAGTTGGGAGGAACAGGGAACAAGGGCACTGTTTTTTATTATAAGTCTTTTAGCACTTTTTAATTTCTTATATTATCTACATGTAATATTTTGGTTAGTTTAAAAACTAATTTTAAAATAAATATAATTTGATTATATGACGTACACAGCATTAAAGTTAAAAAACATACTCAGTTTTCATCTTTACTAACTATACCACTGCACCCTGCGTTCTAGAAACAGGAAGTAAGACTTTCATTGTTCTTGCTTTGAATTGCGATATGATCGACATGTAACATTGTATTCGTTTCAGGTGTACAACATAATGATGTGATATTTGCATATATTGCAGAATGATTACACTAAGTCTAGTTAGCGACCATCATGACACATAGTTACAGTTGTTTTCTTGCGATGAGAATTTTTAAGATCTCTCTTAACTTTCAAATAGACAATACAGTATTATTAACTGTAGTTAGTACCGTAAGATGTCAGTATCATTCATCAGGGAAAGAAGTATATTAGTTTCTTGCAGCTGTTGATAAAAATTACCAGACTTCAGGGCTCAGAATGGCACTGCTCTGGACGGGACTGTGACCCACCCCCCCAGCCAGCAAAGTGACGTTTAGAGGTGGCGCCTTTGGGAGATAAATGGATTTAGAGAAGGTCATGAGGTGGTCCCCTCATGATGGGGTTAGTATGAGAAGTGAGAAGGTGGCTGTCTGCAGGCCAGGAGCTGAACATGCTCTGATCTCAAGACTTCTAGCCTCTAGACCTGTACGAAAATCACTGTCTGTTGTTTAACACCGAGTCTGCGTTATTTTGTCGTGGCAGCCCAAGCAGACTAAGACAAACACAAACTTACCTGTTAGTTCAGGTCAAGCGTCTGGATGGGTCTCACAGGCTAAAATCACGGAGCCCGCCGAGCAGTGTTCCTCCTGGGGGCTCTGGGAGGCGCTGTGCCCTGCCTTTCCAGCTCCTGGAGGCCCCCGCATTCCTTGTGCCCCTTTGCCACGTCACCTCACATCACTGCATCCTGTGCCTTCTCTGATCCCGCTGCTTCCTATGAGGACCTCGCGCTCACACTGGTTGCCCAGGTAACCAGCACAGCCTCCCCTCCTCAGGACCGTTATGCACATCTGCATCACTTGAGCTGTGTCAGGTCACATGCTCACAGGTTAGGGGATCGGGGTGTGGACATCTTTGGGGACGTTATTCAGCAACCACTAGAGGTGAGGGAGCCAGCAGGTGTGAGCAAACAGCCTTCCTCACGCTTAATCCCAAGCATCAGGACGGTTGTCAGCGAATTGACATTTGTTTAAAACCATGTACGTGTTCCTGGTTATATTCAGATATAGAAGAAAACTCAAATCTAATTTCAGTTCTAACTATAACTACTGAAAACCTTGATATTTTGAAAACTTTGGAAATTTCATGGATAATTTGCCTTGTCTCCATTAAAACAGGTAAATAAGTCAATGGCAGTTAAGAGTTGGATGCTTGTGTCAAACAACTGAGTTTAAAACCCACTTCCACCTCTTTGCTCATGAGTTTGGACCAGTCACGGAATCTCTCTAAATCTCGATTCCCGCATTTGTGCAACAGAGAAAACCGGCGTCTCCACCCCATGGGTTGTTGCCAGGCTGTGCCTGACACACTGAGGACACCGTGAGTGGGGGCTCTTACTGTTATTATTAATTGATGGTTCATCTCCTTGACGAAGGGGCTTGTCTGACATCCCCTAAGCCCTGAGAGATTATTCCTGAGCTGTCGTGCTGTAGTGATGCAGTTTATGTCTGGATTTGTCACCAAGTAATAGGATTGGTAACGTTGTTCATGGAAAGAGGGGGGGACATTTCATGAAAAACAGTAAGAACTTCAACAGCAGTAAATGCAATGTCATGTATTTAGGGACAAAAAAATGTATCTTTATGGACACAAGAAGGGGAAAAATAATAAAAGATATCAGAGTGAATCAAAAATCATTTTAATTGTAGGAGCTAATAAATGTAAAGTGTGTTATTATTTAAACGGCAGTGAGATTATATGCCACTCTTAAATGCAAGCACGGTTTAGCTGCGTAACCGACAGCAAGTTGTATTAAGGACATTTTGTTATCCGGTTACATTTGACTCTTGTGTAATAGAGAATTTGGCTGCCCTTTGTCCCTCACTGCTGGAACCCAGGCTCTAAAGCCTTGGAATTTCCTCAGTGCAGGGGCATCTTGGTTATTCGTGGTGGGCTACTAGCTAGTAGGGTGGGGCTGGCCACCCGCCGGGTTAGAGAGCTGGAGCTCTGAGCCACACAAGGGCAGCCCACATCCTGGCCTCCAGGGAGGAGGGGGCTAGGGATCAAGTTCAACCACACTGCCAAGAATTCAGTTAATCAAGTGCGTAACGAACCCCTAGTCATGACTCTGGGTACCAAGGCTCAGTGGAGATGCCTGGTTGGTGACTGTACACGTGTGCGGGAGGCTTTTGTGTCCTGAGGGCATGGAAGCTTCCTGTTTGAACCCTCCCGGGGCCCCTGATGTGTCCCCCCACCTGCCTGGTCCGGGTTTGTGTCCTTCACGTACTGTGGTGCTGTCCTGAGTTTTGTGAGTCATCCTAATGAAGTATCAAACCTGAGAGGGTCATGGGAACCCCTGAATTTGCAGCTGGTTGGCCAGGATTACAGTGGCCGAGGGATCCCACACTGTGGCTGGTGTCGAGGGGAGGGCAGTCGGGTGGGTGGTGTCAGGATGACGTCATAACGTTGCACTGACAGACTGGGGAGGGAGGCAAAGAGAATCCAGGGATGTGGCAGGAATTAAACCAGGCAGACGGTTTTTGAACGTGATTTGACCTAAAATACAGATGCTGAGTTGCATCAGGAGGCTTGGAGCCAAGTGGGGCTTCCAGACCCCTGACGTGTGGCCTGAGAGGAGGGGTCTGTGGAATCCCCCTCCCTGAAGAAGTGGTACCGTCCCCTGCAGCCCTGCTGTCCGGCCTCGCCATTGCTGATGAGTGTCAGAAACGGCCTTTCTTCTCCTACCGTGTCCATCAGATTTTCTAGGCGTTTCTGCTGACCCCGTGTCTGTGAATGAACTGACCCACACCTCTCAGGAACCCACAAAAAAGCCCCAGGAAGGAACCCATTTCTGTGCTCCCGCCCCCGCCCTGCTTTTTGGTTGTGAAGACCTTGAAGGGCCGGGGGTGTCCACAGTGACACACGCTGCACCTGTGTGCCTCCCCTCCCCCGGACCATGGCCCTGGTGGCCACCTGGCCCCCGCCTCGTGACTCATGGTTCCTCTGTGCCTGTGTTGGGCCGGCTGGCCCAGCCTTCTCTTGTTGCCCGTTCTAACCTCTGGGCATTAATATCCAGTTTGACATCTGGGCAGCTGAGCCTGGGAGAGTGTAAGGACCCGCCAAGGTCACAGGCGAGCGCGGCCAGGCTGGACTCCCCAGGGGCCCTGGGCACACCCCGCTTTTACAGCAGTGCATGAGCACCGAAACCTCAGTCACCAGGTCTACAGAAGTGTGTGTCCTACAGAAAATATTCCAAACTTGTGAAGTGGACTTATGCTTTATTGCTACCTTAGAGTCGAAGTTCTCTCTTTGGTAACTCAGGAAAATCTTTCTACCTTCTCCACATTAAAAGTGTTTCAGGCATCTGGGGCCTCCTCTCCTGCCTTTTTTATATATTCGGGCCTAGAGACTTTACATGTTAATTTTGTTGTACAAGACAGAGTTAAGCCAATTAATGTTTAGATTAAAAAAACAAAACCAAACCATAAATCCAAAAGAACATGTCGAGTTCTGTTTTTCCCCTTATTGGAAGTGAAATTCCCATTAGCGGCAGCCAGGCCTGAGCGCGGAGGGAGAATGGGGCCCGTTGTGTGCAGAGATGGGCTTATCACATGGTTAGCAGCTGGGGTTTATGTGGCGGCTCATTAAATAAAGCAGCAGTGGCAGCCACCTCCTGCTGGAGTACGCTTGAGGTACGGTACCTGAGTTTTCGAATTCTAGCTGTAGTCTTTTGTACTTTGTTTTATGTCTCTCTCAGTTTTCTGACTGTTCTTGACATTTGCTGACCTCACAGTACTTTTATTATTATTTTTATTGCTACTATAACAACGATAACTTAAGGGCCTGATTTATATGATGGCAACTTAGCCAAGGGGGAGATTAAGGCGCACCCAGAGAAGCATGCCGTAAATGCTTGAGGCTGTCAGCCTTGCGTTTTATTAAGTGGGCAACTTTTGTTTTGACGCAAATGAGTTTGGAGAGTCCTGAGCGACTGCAGGATTGTGTTTGCTGGGGCACACGGCTGTGGGTCCCTGAGCTGGTGACATCTCAGGGCATCTGTAGTTGGTCACCCTACATGACACTCAATTTATTCAATTTCTTTCTTTCTTCTTTTTTTTTCTTTTTTTTTGAGTAATTGGTAGTCATTCTTTTGTTCTTTCTTTCTGAAGGAATTCTGATTTTCGGAATGACGAAAATGCCACAAATTACAGGCAGATTCCCTTAATTGTAGTCATGTCATTTCCAGCTGGCTTGTTTGGGAGGCGCCAGACCTGCTGCACTCACAGCAAGAGCCAGTCCCCTGGGAGGGTGGGTGGCACTGCCCTGAGGGCTCTCGGCCCCCGGGCTCAGGCTGTGGGCAGCACCTGGGCCCTCGTGCACCCACCTGCCAGCGAGGGCTGGGCTCGCTGTGTAGCCTGAAGCCCGGTGCGTGGACCCCGAGCCTGGGGTGCCGAGCTCACCTCCTGCCCCGAAGCCTCAGCCTCTGGACTCTGCTGTCTTGAGAGTCCGGCCTGGAGCCCAGCCCTGCCCCCCCTCCCCCAGCCGACCCCCCTTCCCACACGCTTGCTCCTCACCCCGCTTCTTGGCCAAGTGCTCGCCACTTCCCTCTTTCTGCATCGTACTTACCAACCTCATTGAGGGCTCTGATTTAACGAACTTTGGTGAACTGAGTTGAACTGTACTGATGCTTCGCTATTTTACCATTTCTGTGGAGTTATTAAAATACCCTCCTGTGTGGGGTACAGAGTGCGACCTTGAACATCCTTAGACCGACCTCTGGGACACACTGTAACGTCACACTGAAATTGTGGCTCGTTTGGGTGCATTTACCCCTTGACCACTGTCGTGTTAACATCTCCCTCTTTATCGGATATTTCAGCGTCCTGGCTGAGAACCGTCTCTGCTGGGCCCCTTCACCGCCTTCATCGGCACCCTTCCGGGCTTTATTTCTAGGAACGTGTTTTACCAAAGGGAGTTGTTACCTCTTGGTGGGAGTGACTGGGTCTTGAGCAGACAGCAGCCCTTCTGGAGCTCAGAGTGCTGAGCAGGTCACCCGGGTGGCAGGTCATGGCCGTACTTGCTGCCCCAGACCCTCCTCGCCAGCCAGGTGGGCTTCGTGAGAGCTCGGTGAGCAGAGTGGCTGAGATGGAACACAGGTCCCAGCTGACCTGCTTGTCCCTGGGGTCCAGCTGTCCACCGAGGAGGAAGCCTGAGTTGGCCTGAGTGCTCGCAGGGATGAATCAGCACCTGCCCTGGACACAGAGTCCAGCCCCAGCCTGGGCGTCGTCTAGCGCAGGCCCCAGACAGCAGCTCTGTCCGCATGGCTGACCCAGAGAACTCATGAGCATAAGAGGTGGCGGGTTTAGGCCACTAAGATTTGGGGGCCCGTGTTACTCAGCCAGAGTGACCATACATCCACCGGAGGCCTAGGTCAGACACAGCGGCCGCGTGGAGCTCAGCTGGGGTTCATACCTCGCTCGGGACGCGTCCAGGGCCATCAGGCTGGGAGCCTGTGGCCGCCTGCTAGCAGGGAAGGTGCTGGCTTTGCAGCCACTCACGCCCGGCCGCTGACCCCAAACCAAGGAGTGCTTTGTCTCCTCTCTGGTGACCCCAGTCAGTCCTGGAATGTTGGGAACACGGGGTTTGCTTTGTCCGTGAGAAAACAATGCGGGTGGAGACCCTGCCAGCTTTCTGCAGATCTGAGGTCCTTCCTTGAGTTGTTGCCCAGAGGTGGCTGCTTGGGCCGAAACGACATCTCTGGGTGCCCTGTGCGTCCAGGAGGCTGGAGCCTGTTTCAGAGCAGAATGACCCATCACTTCCGGGCTTTCCTGTCTGCCAACTGGAAGCAAAGGTCTCTGAGCCCCTTGGGATGGAAGGATCCGCGGGGTGGAAGGGTCTTGGTCCCTGAATCAATGCAGGGATGAGAGGGGATTCTTCTGTGCTGGACTTTGTCGTCCAGGGCTGCGGCCGCCCGCCACCCGAGGCTGCTGAGCCCCCAGAGCAGGGCTGGTCTGACCCGAGGTGGTTGTAGATGTGAACTGGACGCGAGATTTCCAAGAGCACAAAACAGAACGTAAAATATCTCAACAATTGTTTATATACATTACAAGTCAAGATAATAATACTTTGGATGTATTAGATTAAGTAATATATTATTAAAGTTCATTTCACCTGCTTCTGTTTTTACTGCGGCTACTAGAAGCTTTTGGGGACCTTTGAGGTGACAGTGTGCTGCTTTGGCGCACAGGGCTGTCCTGAGACACTGCAACCACATGTTTGTCTACAGTACATCCCCTGAGCCCGGGCCCTGGAGCCATCACTGGGCACTGTGGCCTGGTCTTCCGGACCCATCGCAGGCCCTGTCCCTACAGTAGTACTCTGCCGTTCTCTGAGAAATTGATGTCTCCAGAATGAGGTGTTATCCACATTGTTAAAACTTCAAATGAAGCGTTTCTGAGTATAGTATAGTTTTTCTGTGCTGTCCTTCAGAAATAAGAAAGGTCTACCAAATACCACCATGGCATTCAGTTGCCATGGTCATGGTTAAATTACTCCGTTCCAGGAAATGAGGCCTAATGATGCAGCCTGTTACAATTGTATACTGTATAGCATCATGACTTTCATCGGATAAAACAATTTTTCTTGCTACTTGTTAGAATTTTTCTTAACCCACCATCTATATATAGCATCCATCTATATATAGCTTTTTTATTCTTTTATACTTCATGCTGAAGATTTATTGAGTACAAATAAAAACATGTTTCTAATCCTGTTTTTCAACTATAAACCATCTGGATTTGTTATGGCCAAAGGACTTCGTGAATTACATTCCTAATCGTGCTTGGCTAACGTTAAGTCTCTGCTAGAAGGTAATGGGTCAGCTTCTTAGGACTTTGGGGTACTCTTGGGGCACATTTTTATCCTTGCCTTGTTACACTAAAAAGTCATTGTTTATGCTTTATTAGAAAAACAATTTATGCTGTAACACAGATTACGTCTATAGAAAAACTACTCTGGAAAACTGTCTTTTTCTTTCTGCGTGTTTTCTGAGCAGTGATGTTTAAAATAGAGTTGCACCATTTTAATCTGCGTGTTGCCGTGATCTGTTTTTCAGATCTGAAAGCCATATCTGTGATGGACCAGAGAATGAAATCAGTTTGTTTTGCGTGTAATGTGGAGGAAACTAGGCTGCCCTATGGTCAGTTACATCCAAAAGAAGGAAAAATCCAACCCCACAGAAGCACTGAAAAGTTGCTTTATTCTTCTCTGCAGCCTCTAGAAGAGGTGGCAGAGGGTACCAGTCACATGACGCAAAGCCGTGCGTCCGGAAGTGCCTCGTACCCCTCTGCCCAAAGGCCTCTGACGTCTCCATCCTCTTGGCCCCAGACTCTGCTCTAAACTTCCACCACCTCTGGCCCCCCACCTTTCCTTCTGTCCCAGCCTCTCCATCTCCTGTAGCCAGTATTCCTTCCAGGACCAGACAGCCCTGAAGTCAAACAGATGCTGGACATCCTCAGGTCCGGGACGGGGAGGAGGTTTGTGAAAACTTACAAATGAACTTTTCTGGTCTCTGTTTCATATCATTATGCTTAGAATTTTTTTAAAATTGGCAATCATAAATAGCCCACCTGTAACATGCAAGATATAACTTTTATCACAGCTGATTGAACCTCTGAATATTTTCCTGGTGTCAGGGCCCTGACTAAGGTTGAGAAGTGTTTTTGGTTTTTGTTTTTTAAAGACTGGCCCATCCAGCCTGACCAGCTACCTGATTATCACAAATCCAGGGCTGGCCAGAGACCCAGGGGGAAGGGGCAGGACTTTGTAAGTCACGCAAGCTAACCTTAACATGTTAACATCTTTTCTGCCACTAAGTACCAAGAGCCTGGTGTCCTTTTAGTGTGTGTGTTTGAAGCTCAGTAATACGAATGAGTGAGCTGCACTGTCACGTCACTCGTACTGATGTTTTCACATCTGTGTCTTTTGCGTATCTTCGGTAGTAATACAGCTGCTGCCTCTTAAGATGCCGAAGCTGTGCATTTTCCAGCAGGGTTGCCGTCACCAGCGTGAAACATCGTGGTGCTTTGTAAGGAAGGAGGACACGTTAGCTTTATGCAACATGCGTCTTGTTCCCATTTCACACCTGGCTTCGGATTTTGTGTTCATTTTGTGCCCTTCTCCTGGGTCATTTCAGACGCGTGGTTCCTGACCTCAGCGTGTAGTGGAGTCAAGCCCAGGGGTGCGTGGGGAGAGAGGCACCCTTCGCCCTCGGGACACACACGGGCCCCACTTAAAACATCAGGGTCTGGGGAGGCTGCGCCTGTCTGGCCTCGGGCCAGCCTCCCAGCAGGAGGGGCCGTCGGGGAGACTGAGCCGCGTGACCCAGCCTCGTCACCTCTCTGACCTCGGCTTTCTGAGGGGCAGGCCACAGGGTTCTGGGAATCAGGCAAGCGGGTGGGCGTCCGTGGCGCCTGGCACGGTGTAAGCATTTAGCGACATTGTCTTGTAAATATTTTATTTCATTTTGATCGACAGGGCAATTCTGCCCGTATTCCTGACTTCCTAGCAATTCCTAATACTTCTCTTCGCCAAGACTGAGTTAAAATCAGGAGCTTTGAGAGTCAGGCATCTGGCCACGAGGCACTTCCTCCTGTGGGCGGCACCGTGCTGGCGTTTCATGACAGTCCCATTTGCTTTAGATTCAGATTTTTATTGGTCCTAAGAAAGACTTTGAAAGAGATCATTAGAAGATTAAGGCTTGGGAGCATTTTGTGACCTCCAGTGAGATGAAGAAGTTATCTCGTCGACCTTACTCAGGTTAATGAAGCTTCAGTTGGAGGTGATTGAGTCTGGTTCTGTGCGTGGAGGAACAGTGACCCTTAGAACAGACTTCGGTTTGGGTGTTTTGTTTTTCCTTCTTGCTGTTTGAATACATGTAACTACGTCTGTTGCTAGAAATTTCTTTGGGGCTAGACTGGAGTAAGGAAATAAATTAGAGAGTTGGACCAAATTCTGTGAGTCTGGACTACACCAGGCCAAACTCCCTTCCCTCCCATGCAGTTTCAATAGAATTCCATTGAATTAATTTTGCTTGTAATAAAATCGGCTGCATTTCAGGCCTCCAGCTCTGGGGACTTCTGATCCAAGTACAACAGCCTGTGCTGTGCAGCCTGTTGACCTTGGCGGCAAGGGGTGGGGACGGGATCGTGTTTGAAGTTGGCCCCTTCTACCCTGCTCATCAGTATTTCAGGACAGCTGGGATTCTCTGAAAATCAACTTTTGCCAAAAAAAAAAAAAAAAAAAATTGCTGGTTTGAGAGGATCATGCTACTCCTAAATTATTATTCCTACAATACTATAAAATTGTAAAAGGCTCCATAAACCATTAAGAGTATTGGAAGCCAGTGACTCATCTTTCAGGGCTAAGTTGAAAGGAAAGGCAGTTAGGGCCAGCAGGGTCCATTCCAGAGGACGTCCACAGCACGCTGTGTTCCCCGAACCGACGGTGCAGCCGGGTCTCACACGGGATGACCTGGGCTGGGATGAGGGGGACAGGGGACAGCAGAGGGCCAGGGCCACTAACAGCAGGGGCGGAGCTGGCTCGGACGCCTGCGGAGGGACCTGGCAGGCGGAGTCCTTTGTGAGGGGCGTCCCCTAAGCACAGCCAAGAGCGTACTCCGACCAGCAAGGTGTCCTGTGCCACCTTCACGAAGCGGGGGCCTCCCGGTCTGGGTCCATGCTTATAGACTCAGAGATCTGACGGCACAGGGCAGGTTTGTCCAAGTGCAGCATTCAGAGAAAAACCCACTTCCCGCAGGTAATTCTTCAGACTCCAGTTGTGTGCGTAATGAGATCTGAAAGAAGAAGAAGAAAAATCTTGGTTGCTTCATATCATGGTATTAAATTTATACATAAAAAAAAAAGATGCTGCATCATCACGTCCGTACCACGTCCGACCTCTGCATGGACTTGGACTTGTAAATCTCGGGGTGCACTCCAGCCGCCCCAGTTAAAAGGAAAGTCCCCTTGGTGTAGAATAAGGCAGAAAGAAAAGGCACGTTCTTCTCTGGGTCTGACGTCCCTCAGACACTGGAGCTGTTGTAACACACGGGCGACGTGTGTCCGGGAGAGGTGGTGAGCGTGTTGATCCTCGCGGAAGAGGAAGTGGGCAGAGCTTCCTGGGGTGGGAGGCTGCCCACTCCCTGGGTCTGGCATCCAGCAGTGCCCCCTCTTGCCAAGCAGGTGGGTAGAGAGGCCCCCGGCCCACAGGCTGGGGAACAGGAAGGAAAGCAGGACGGTCTGTGTGACGGATCAGGCTCCCGGTGCCTGGTGGAGGTGGGTGGGCTGAGTGTCACAGGAGCTCGGAGGCAGAGGGGCACAGGCCTTCGAGCGCCACGTGCCCGGCCAGTGCCGACCATCCCCAGGGAGCTGCAGGGCCACCTTTCCCGCCGTGGAAGCTATTCGACGAGCAGCAGGTGTTGGGATCTGGTCTGTGTGTCCCGCCAGGCTGAGTACTGACATTGAATCCTAATGAGACCCCTGTGCTACCCCACGTCTCATCCTCATGTTACAGACGAGGAAACCGGGCCTCAGAGAAGGAAGGGATTCGCCCAGTGTCACACTTTCCCAGAGGGTCAGAAGTGATGGCTTAGAAAACAAAGCCTTCTGTCCTCAGGTGCGGTTCCGAGAATGTCTCTTTTCCCCCACGTCAGCGGTCGGCTGCAAGTGGAGGGGTGTGTTCAGCGCACCCTCCTCAGAGCCCATCACCAGCTGTCCCGCAGGGGCGGGGGTCTGTGTGTGGCTAGAGGGGCCCTTCGGAGGGAAGGGTCCTCAGGAGACGGATCACAGGACACTCTTCACAAGACGGTGCACGTCATCGCACGGTGCCCCCATGGCGAGCGTCGAGTGCACCGTCTCTCCTGGAAAGTTGTGGCCTGGGTCACCAAGTTTCCTTCCAAGTCATAATCTTCTCAAGTCGCTCATGGCTCTTCGGTCGATTTTGGAGGGATTTGGAGGGAGAAGGTCTGGGGAGAGTCCCAGGCCCTAGCCCACCAGACACGTGGATTCACCTAGAGGTAGCTGTCCAGCTCTGGAGCACGGGTCCATCGGTCAGGAGACAGTCCCCGGGGCTGAGGAGTGGGGCCCCGGGTCGGAGGGGAGCCCTGGACAGGAGACACCCATCCTGAAGTTTCCCGTCAGGTGGCATCGTGGGACCAGGGCAGAAAGGCTCCCGGCGGTGGCCACCAGGGAGACCGGCCGGAGAAGGGCTGGCCCGGCCTGTGAGCGGGGTGGCCAGGCCTGGTCCAGGGAGTAGCCTGGGCGGCCTCCGCAACCCCTCGAGAAGGAAGGGGCAGGCGCGGCAGTAGCAACCTGAACCGGGAGGGCAGGGGCTGTCGGGCTTGGAAAACATTTCCAGGCATTTTTCTGCCTTAGAGGAAAAAAAAAAAATAAAGAAAATCTACGGTGCCAAGTCCTGTCGGAGGAGCTGGTGCAGGCCTGGCCCACAGCGGTCAGGCCGCGGTCCGCGCGCTGAGGTCTGAACTGCGGACGTCAGCAGGCTTTTTCCTGGCTGGCAGGAAGGGAAAGTTCCCTCCAGTGACAGACAAAAATAATGGATCTGGGGCAGGTCTTGGCCTTCAGAGGTTACGGTGAAAATTAATGGAGGGCCACGTTAACTAATGTTACTCTAATCCTGCAGTTTGGGACGTTGGGCTGAGTTTCTGTTTTATGGCATGTTTTACAAACTAACCTATTTGAGATGCTGGAACGGTCAGGCTGGAGTGAGTTCCAGGTCAGGAAACGTGCCCCTCCCCACGGAATCCAGAGTCCAGCCACTGGGCACTGCGCTGCCCGGCCCCTCGCCTCTGCCCCCCTGCACCTCACGCCAGATCATTTATCTTTCAGGTGTTATAATCTGGGCTTCAGTCACTGCTCCATCACCCTAAACAGGCAATTATCTGCGTTGTCACTTCTGCCTCTGCTCTTCTGACCCGGGGGTCACAGAGGCCCGGGTGTAACTGAATCCAACAAAATTATTCCCTTACCTGTCATATAAATAGTCATCCCAGCAAAATGAGACCCAAGGGGGCTTTTCGAGAGGTGTTGAGAAGGCCAGTCTAACTCAAGCCTTTATTCGCTCTTTAAGGAATGCAGTACTGTGTTGGCACTCTATCAAAATAAAACAAAGTTCCATTTTTCAGCTGCTTTTTTTAAAGCGTGCACCCCCGAGCTTACAAATGCTTCTTTGTGGCCTTCTTTATTGAAATTTCCATTCAGCTCTTCCATCTGTTAGCTGTGTTTACCTCTATTTCCAGGGAAAGAATTCAGCATTTCACCTTTATTTGGGGTGTAAGGTCATAAAACTGTCTGGATTATTTCAGCTATATTTATACCAAACTTAATATTGCTTCTTTAACAGGTTTAAAGCTTTTAATTCCCTGGTTCGTTATTCACGGTGAGCTGCCTGAAGAGACCAGTTTGTGTTTTAAGTGAGGAAGGCATTTTATACCTTCTTGCTGTCCGTGCCACCGGCCCCTGCCCCCCCAAAAGAGAGAATGTGCTACACTGTGACCTTCACCCAGGGAACACCTCATTCAGCTCCAGTCCTGCCCCTCCACAGGGCTGCTGGAGCTCCCACTGCATTTAGGGAGCACATACTTGCTGTACGTGCCCCTTTCCTAGAAATATTCATGTTATTGCGATCTTAGAAAATCCCTAAGACTGATGGTGTAACACCCGCTGCTGAAGGAAGGTCTCCCACGTGGAGTTGCTACTGTGTGTATTTGTGCGTGTGCATATGTATGTGTGCGCACGTGTGCATGTGTGTGTGTGTAGGTGTGCGTGTGTGTGTGTATGTAGGTGTGTGTGCATGTGTGTGTGTGTGTGTAGGGGTGTGTGTGTGTGTATGTAGGGGTGTGTGTGTGTGTGTGTGTGTGTGTAAATTTCCCCAAACAAGGCGACTCCGCCTTCAGCAGGAAGTCTGGAACTACATCACAAAGAAATACAGAAATAACAGAAACTAGAAAAGCACGCAGATGATTTTCTTCCTAGAACTGCTGCATCGGGATGCTTCTAAAGCGTTCTGCGCCACAGGAATGCGCCGCGCCATAGGAGGCAGTGTGGAGTGGTGGGCGGAGCGCGGGCGGACGCCCAGGGCCCTCGGGAGTCGTGCGGTGCTGGTACAGGGGCGCGTCCAACCTCGCTCCTGCCGTCAGAGAGGAGCAGAGCACCGTGCGGGCCAGGACGGCTGTGGACCGCACGGGGCCCGGCACCTGCTGGGGGCTCACCAGTGCTGGGCTTTGCTGTCGTCAGGCCGTCCTGGGTGAGGGTGACCAGATCCTGTGTCTCAGCCGCTGTCTTCACACTGGTGGTTGTCTGGCACCTGCCAGTGGCCACCTGCACGTGCTCGGTGTTGCTGCTTCCTCAGCTGATGAGCTCGAGCCGCGACCCCCGAGCCCGGGAGCCCTGACGGAGCAGAGTGCCTGTTCTCACCCTCTCCTGGACGGTTTCCCGTCATGACGGGCTCCAGGGTGGCGGCTGGGGGGAGGTGGGCGTTGAGTGCCCAGGTAGAAAAGAGCTAGAGAGGCACTCTGGGGATTTGGGTCAATGCAGCCTGTGATCGTGGGTCTGAGCTGGAGCCTGAGAGCCAGGTGACTCCCAGGTGATGCCGTGGCCACAGGTCACACGGGAGCGTCAGGACCTGAGACTGCTCAGCGCCTTGTGGGGTGTTCGGCCCCCGTACCTGCAGGAGCGCCTCAGGTTTCCATGGGAATTTACCTGTTTTAACAAAATTGGCTTAAAGAAGGGCAGTGGCTGCCCCGTGACTTTAAAACTCAGGGGAAATAGAGAAACGGTGCTCTTCACTGCCCTCCGTGACTGTATCTTCTTGAACGTGCTGTGTGGTCAAGTCCAGATTGTGCCTGGTTGTCAGTTCACAGACTGATGGAGCTTCTGGCCTCTGAGTGCAGCTGTTTGCTTTCCTGGCTGCCCCTGTGGTTCCAGGACGGTGGCAGCGCAAAGGCCTGACACGCCTGGCAAGGGAGGTGGTGAAACACACGCTGCATCGTGCAGTAAGACCACTGTAAACCCCGCTCCAGTCTCCCAGGTCCCCTCTTCTATTTTACTGTAAAGACAGAAAAGAGTAAACATCCACTTTAGAAAATTGAGAAAATTTGAAGAAAAAAATACCCGACACTTAGAAACAAGCATCAGAGCATCTCTGTATCCTGGAGAAGAGTGACACACGTTTCTACAGGAAGGAGACCTGGGCCACAGGGAGACTACTGACCAGGCCCCCCTTCTCCTGTCCCTGGGTTCCCGGCAGGGCGTTGGGCTGGCCCGTGAATGGCTCTGTAGCTGCAGGCCTCAAAGAAGGGTGTGTCTGGGGACTGCGGGCCAGGAGACGGAGGAGGCTTTGGAGCGTGGCGGGTTCGAGTCCCTCCCGTCCAGCGTGGGCACTGCGCTCATAGATGCTTTGATTCGCGTAGGCGTTAGGATGGTATCTAGCGGTGGCAGGAGAGGGCCAGGTCGTGCTGTCACTCTCGTGTTGCGTTGTCAACACTTACACAGTCTCGGCCCTGCCAGGGTCTCCAGAGGTGAACTTGGGTGGGCAGGAGGCCCCTGTGTGACAGGAGAAGATGCAGACGCCAACGTGGCCCTGGGGTCCTCCCAAGGCTGCCCGCACACCCCTCCCCCGCCCACCGCCTGCGAGCAGACTCTCCCCCTCGTCTCTTGAAGGCTTGGGTCCCTGAGTTGTCTTATTATTTTCATAATCACATTAGGTGTTATGGGTTTTAATTAAGTAGCTGTCTCCACAGGACGTGTCCTGGGAAAGAAGCCAAAGGCAAGAGGCCACTGAGTGGACGTCCCCAGGGCCCTGCTCCCGCCTCCAGGGATGGGCAGGCGCCTGCCGGCTTCCGGATATCCCTCCTTAGTAAGTCCTGACTTTGTCTCTGACTCGCGGCTCTAACTTCAACTCTGAAACTCGGTTCCCTTTCCGTCGTTGAAGGCCGTCGAGGGTCTTGTGCGGCTCTAAAATTCTGTACGTCTGTGATTCAGTCAGAGTGGCTGGTAAAGATATAACTACAATAATTAAATAGGAAAATGTGCTTCTTTATACAAAGGAAAACTTCGGAAGCTTTTCTTTTCTTCGCTCGGGTCAAGCGGTTTCTACCCTGGCGTGAGTTGCCAGGCTCTTCTGAACTGTAGCTTGCTGCACAGATGTTTTCGATGTGAGCCGCAGTCTG
Source organism: Orcinus orca (assembly GCF_937001465.1). Classification (NCBI taxonomy): domain Eukaryota; kingdom Metazoa; phylum Chordata; class Mammalia; order Artiodactyla; family Delphinidae; genus Orcinus; species Orcinus orca. The sequence goes on from NC_064568.1 coordinate 104,835,922, forward strand.
AGACATCTTTCCTAGATTTTTGGTGAGACAGAAGGACAGAGTGTGTGTTTTTATGCCCGTGTTTTTCTGTGTCTGCACATTTACACACAGTCATCATGTGGGGATGCCGATGGGCCCTAATCCACTTTAATAGCCTAGTGAGAGATTGCATCATGTTTTGTTTTACAAAATCTGAAAACTCTCTGCAGCTGTGAAGGAATCGGCCTCATAATTCATCTGCGAGCCTGCCTGTCTGGCTCGTGGGATCTACCCCGTATCTCACATCAACTCATTACTCTGTATCCTCCCCGTACCCAGAAAGCCCTCGTGACAGATGCTGTACAGCAAGGATGCGATTTCCCCGAGACAGGGAGGTGCACGCTGTGACACCGGAGTGTGAGGCACAAGGCGGTTAGGAGGCGGCCAATCTCTGCACACCGGATGATACGCTGTCCTTTATTCCGCAGCCATGTCTGTGTTCACAGTGCAGCTCAGAGAGAGCGAGGGAAGTGCAATTCTTACATTTTTGATTCATGCATTTATAAGGCCTTGCCTCCGATACACCCAGTGCCCCTTGGGAATTCTGCAAGAAACAACAGTGGCCGTGGCTTTCTTCTTCCAAGATTCCCTTTCATTTATTTTTACGTCATTCTGATGTTGATATTTGAACAGTGGGCATTTCTGTGCTTTAAACCGAAGCTACTACTCGAAAACACAGCCTAGTTCCCATTTTTCAGACACGCGTCATGTAGTAGAGTGGTTTGAACTTTTGACCTAATCATAAACATTTGAACTGTAAGATACAGATAAGCTATTAATGGATTTGATATTTCATAAGAACAAGCTGCACCCTTACACGTTAAAATCTTCTGAATCCATTCCAAGGAGACTAAAATCTTGACATGTTTGGAACAATCTGTGACTACCTCAATGGAGTTTCTTTCCCACACTCTCTCAAGAGGAATTGGCCACTTAGAATTCACACATCAGACATCAGGAGCTGAGACCTGGGCCAGCCCCCAGCAGCGTCACCTGCTGACCACAAGTTCCCCGTCCACGGCTGGCCACCCCTGAGTGCGGTGCTTGCCTCCTGCCTGCGAAGCCGTGAAGCTGTCACGTCAGGTAACTCAGACTTGCCTCTGCGGTCACACACTCAGCCAGGCGGCGGCCCCGTCTTCACCTGTGTGGTCCTGAGGCACCCAGAACCCTTTTGTGAGATGGTTTAGCGCCAGCTGGTATTTGACGTCCCACGTCTGACTCAGCGGAGCCCTAACCATTCTGAGCCGCGGACAGGCCTGTCTTCATCATTCGTTAAAAGCACAGCGTTCCATCTGAGGAAGTATTAGTTCAGTAGACGCTACTACTTTCCAAGGACCACCGTAAGTGTTGAGAAAGTCCTTGGTTAACCCAAATAACTTAGATTTTCTCTCCAACAGGATACTTATCTTGAAGCTGAAAGAGTGGACCCTCAGTGTTTTCTAACTGCCCTGACTATGTAAACTATCAAGTCCATGCTCTGTTTTTCCCCTTGAACTTCCCCTGCATTTCTCCATCACCCAGAGAGACAGCCGAAATCCTCTCCGCCATCTGCTTTAACCCTGCCCGTGAGCCTCATGCTTGCAGATAGGTGCTTGCAGTCACTGCCATTCACCAAGAAGCCCCAGGTGGTGATGATCAAAGCGTCCCTGTGTGACCTCTTTACCTTATATTTTGCTCTGAAACATACATCCCAGCTTAAACAGGAGGAATATCCAACAGAACATAGGGGTAATGTTTCCAGGAAAGCCTCCTTCCGGAAACCAGTTGCTAACAAGCTGCCCCCTGCAGAGAAGTTGAGAAGAAATGAAGAATCTTTGCGTCTTTGCATTTTCGGTTTGCTCTCTGGCAGCATAATAATCCCCGGCCGACTCTCCCCCATCAGCCTCTCCCCTCAGTCACCACCCTATTCAAAGTTGCTGTAAACAAGTCCCAGTGATGGACGGTCCTTCGGGAAGTCAGCCTGGGCGACCGTGCACGTGCTGGCAGGTTCTCCTGCACCCAGTGAGGCCTCTGTCCTCTGAGTCTGTGCTCGAGCTGCTTTCATTTAAGAGCTAAATGTAATCTGTAAAGTGTTTGCCTCTGAGGATGCAGTCCCAATACTCGTGCACTGAAATTCTTCGAAGACCTCTTCATATTGGAAAGGCGTCTTCTCTTATTGACACGCAGAGTCAGAAGTTCAACTTGGAGGCCTTGTTTTCTTGCTGGAGGTGGAACGAAAGGACTGGGGCAGTTGTGTCCACCGGAACTGCTCTGCATACACTAAGTGCTTCCCACTTGTGAAGAACGGATTTCACTCTTTCCTTAGCCTAGTCCTTCCTTGCCCCGCCCTCAGGAGTAAAAAAAAAAAAAAGAGCATGGGTTTTGGTTGTGGTCTTTGCTTTGTTGTCATTTTCCACTGCATTTTCTTTGTAGCGGTAACTGAAAATAGCTGGGATGCTGGAGATTACCAAGGACTGTGTGTCCTCGACACACTGTCGTGCTGTTTTCACAGACGTCACTCTTCTGGTCCGTGTGACCCACCCTCAGGAGGACCACAGGCTTTACCCTATCACCCGTTTCTTTCCTACACTCTCCAGTTTCTCTTGAGACTGGTTGCCTCCTGATTATGTGTTCACACCCCCCAGACAACGCTTCTCTTTTTCCTTTCTTGAATATCTACAGTGTTAATAGCTTGTGCTGGACCAGTGGATGCTGGTGACACAGGATGCCCTGCTGGCTGGACACACCAGGTGCTGTAGGATGGACAGTCTCTACTGGGCCACTTCGTGTCTGCCACTGTAAGCCTGGCGAATCAGTCAACATCTTCCATCCTGTGCTCTCGTGGGTGAAAGGGAAACCGTAGTGCGCGCTGGTTAACTCCAGGTTTACCGTGAGGATCAGGTGACAGATTGTGAGGGTGTTTACAAAGCACGTAGTGCTGTAACTGGGGCACATTCGCACCTCATTTACTTAGTGAATGGCATCATTAGTGCGAATTAACGACAGCTACCATTTTAGTGACCTACTCCTTTGTGCCAGCCATTGTTATAGGCACTTTATACTCATTTTCTCATTTATTTGTTTAAAGCCTACAAAAGAGGCCTTGTTACCCTCATTTTACAGTTGAAGTGACTTGCCCATGATCCCAGGCATTGGGTAACAGAGCTGGGATTCTAGCCCGGGTCTGTCCAGTGTCCAGGCTCTCCTTACCGTGTCTCCATCCTAAGTTGGGAGAAAGAGGCGCCGTCCTCCGTGGGATATGGGGTCTGACTGTCTTGCAGCTGTGACAGGCTCTAGAGCAATCGTATTTTCAAGCTTAGATATCTTAGCTCCAAAAGCATAGTGTTTGAGTCCCAGGGGAGGGCAGGTGTTTTAGCACGTAAGGTATAAGAAATCAGTGAGTTTCAAAAGTAACTATCTTATAAACCTTTTATTTATTATATTTATTTAATTTCAGTGTATTTTATTTATGTATCTTGTGAACCAATAAGGAATGCATTAAGTAAGTCAAAAAAGTCTATGCTACAGGCTCTAGCCAGCACTTCTTCCTATTATCTTGACAGCTTTATTTTATTTATTTATTTTCTTTTGCGGTACGCGGGCCTCTCGCTGCTGTGGCCTCTCCCGTTGCGGAGCACAGGCTCCGGACGCGCAGGCTCAGCAGCCATGGCTCACGGGCCCAGCCGCTCAGCGGCATGTGGGATCTTCCCGGACCGGGGCACGAACCCGTGTCCCCTGAATCAGCAGGCGGACTCTCAACCACTGCGCCACCAGGGAAGCCCGGCAGCTTTATTTTTTAAAGGATCATCATTTAAAAAACTTTTCAAAACCGTTGACTGGGTGCTGTTGGCTAAATGACCCTCTCCTCTCATTAAGACCATTACGGACACTTCTTATGGTTAATTGTCTTCTCCTCACTTTCACTTTCCTGGAATAATTTGTGCTTTCCTGCCCAGTGGCTGCCTCTCAAAACAGGAAGGCAAGTTTGACTTCATAAAACGAACAGCTAACATTTGTACAGTGTTTGCCGTTTACAAAGAAAGCGCTGTCCACTCCATTGTCTCTGTCTCAGAACTGGGGTCACGGTCTGAGGGCTCGAGCCCCAGACAAGCAGGCTGCGGTCCTGGGAGAGCTGTGGGTGGCCGTGCTGACAGTGGGACGGTCTCACCTGGGTCTGCTTCGCTTTGCACCAGAGCCTCCGCTGCAGGGGCTGCACCCTGTCTTTCCTGGTCCCGCTCAGCTTTTAGCACAGGCCTTAAGTTGGCCTGCCGCAAACGTGGCCTGCACAGAAGCACGAGCGCGTGGGAGACGAGTGAGGATGTCAGTGTTGCCTCCGTGAATCAAACATGTCTAACCCAGTGTCCAAAGACAGCCTTTCCAGGACGTCTGTGAATCCCTTAAAACCTTGGGCAAAGCATGCCATGTGCAGGCTCACGTGTGTGTCCTTTTCAGGGAAGAAGGCGTCCACCTCAGTTTTCATCAGCTCCTCGGTGGGGTTCATGACCCCGATCAAGTTAATAATCACTGCCTTCAAAAATTAAACAGCCCCACATCTTAAGCTTTTATCTGGCCTTCTTAACAGAAGGTAGAAATCGTTTAGAAAGTTAGGCTCAAACTCTGTTACCTGAAGGATATCAACATTTCAGGTCTGAGCTAATCAAATTTGGTTTGTTAGAGCTTAAAACGAATGAGCTTGACACTTGGGTTTCAGTCTTCCGATTCCTAAATCACAGCTCAGTCCTGGGGCTGCGGATTTCGCTGAGCCCCACCAGGCATCTTGAAAAGGCCCATGATGGGCGAAAAACCGCAGGGAATTAGCGCGTCCTTTGGTCCATCACTGTGTTCCCTGTGCTGTTTGTTCCTACTTCAGTCTGGATACAGCTCCTCCTTCACAGGTTAAAGTATTTTGTGTCCTCCAGCTTGGAGAGAGTTTCTCAACCCAACTTTTACATCCAGGAGTGTTATTTTCTCACAAGTGACACCCCCACCTGCTGCCACACTGGCTGCTTCCTCTCTGCCTCTGTAACTGTTGTGTGTGTCCTGTTAGCATCTGTCGTGAAGTCATTGGGGGCAGGTTACAAAGAATCACAACGTCAAAACAGAGGACTCTCCTAGGACGTACTCACACCAGTACATAAGCTAATGTAAAGTATAATTTTTATCACTGAGTACTTTGCCGTAACATGTAGTAGAATCGGACAAAGTAAGCCACTGTCCCTCATCCAGGGCTTATGCTTGTACACCTCTCATCTTTTACAATAAAGTCAAGTAATGTCAGAAGGAGTGCGAAGTGAAAAATGTCTAAAAGTGCACAAAAATGTTTAAAAGTGCGCAGCATAACTTTTAGTCTGCAAAATGTCAGCAGAGGAATAATAGTTTATAATAAAGTGCCAGTTTTCACAAATTATGACTACTTGAAAGAAACAGAAGTGTTTTTAAGTCAAAGCAAATACCTTACGTTATGGTATAGTAGCTAATGAGAATCATTTATTCATCAAAGAATTAGCAAACATTGCCCTTCCTTGGCTGACGTAGAAGGGCCCCAAAATAAGCAGCCAGGTTTGAATTTTTTACTACTTTTTGGTCACATACTATTGACAGGATACACTGATGCATGGATACTTTTTTAAGAGCTGTCCTTCCAATTAAATTTTTTAGCAGCAAATGGTGAAGTGTGATCCTTGCACTTTTTGCACGTATCTCATTAATTATACCATCACTCTAAATATTTACAATGTGTTCTTTCAAATATTTGTAGATATAATAGAAAGCACGTCTCTGACATTATATGCCTTACTAAATTGACACTAGATATTCCCATGTTTACACACTTACATATGGTTAATGGCTCATGTTACCTATTAAAGTTTCCTGTTTCCTGATTTAAAAGATATTGAAAGGTTGAAGTACTGAAATGTTTATTTTTGACCTCGGGATCTTACCGCTTCATAGAGTCACACGTAAATAGGCTGAATACTCATTTTAACGCCCCCAAACCCACTTTTTAGCATCATTGTGAAACGAAGGTTCCATCGGCCGAGGTCACGTTGGACACTTGGCGTGGCCGGCGTGGTGGCCGGTGACCTCTGCCCCAGGGAGGAGCGTGGAACGTAAACACCGGTTTCTACAGCAGCTTAGAGCCGGGATTAACTTGGATCATGTCGTCTTCTGCTTTTAATGAAATTCCGTCCCTTGTATTTTCATGTTTGGAAGAGAGTCCAAGTTATCTCATGCTAATTTAGTCCGGCCGTGCCCTCGGGGGTGTCACAGGCTTCCCTGACCTCTCCAAGAGGGACGAGGGGCATGAAGCATTCCTGAGAAACTGGAGTGCGGCAGCCCCCAGAGAGTTTGCAGCGAAACTTGCTCCAGACTCGCCGCCAGATGCTCGAGTCCCCTTTCAGCACTTGCCTGACATCTCTGTCAGCCTGTCTGGCTGCACGGGAAGGCCAGTCCGGGGGCCGGGGGAGGCCCAGGACAGGACTGTCCGTCTTTGTCGTTTGCCGTCTGAAGTACGTCCACGAAGGCGGGAAGAGCCCGGGGAAGCAGGGCCCGATTTGGCTTGTCTATTTTTCTTCTTTCCTAGCCGCCAATTTAAATTAGGTGAATTGGTATTCCTAGTCCCCAAATAATGAATTCCCTGATTTTCGGTGACCGAAATTGAAGGGTGGTAGGTGGTGGGTTTTTTGTAGGACCTCTGCGACTAATTACTTTGTGATGACATTAGCTATCGTGCAAAGGATGTTTTCTCTTGTGCATTTAATGAAATTTGGGGCAAGGGGGCGTTGGAAAATATCTTTCTGGTTTTAAAATTATATCCTCTCTGTGGTTTACGTTTCCTATATGAAGGATTTCAGAAGAAGTGGGAAGGAGAGTACCCTATACTGTAGACAAACCGAGAAGCCACATTTCCTGTCTCGTCCCTTGTTTTCCTGTGAAGTGAGTGAAGTTCGGCGTGCCTGGCAGCGGCCACGTGAGGAGAGTCTGAAGGTCCTGCTCGACCCGACACCCGAGTGGGACCCTCAAGAACAGATCCTCCTACTGGGGTCCTTACCGCCTGCATCAGAGCTGGGCCACGGCTATGCTTTGTTTAGTCCAGGCAATATTTAAAATTTTCTTTTCTTTTTTAGCTAACAGTTAAAATTTGAGAGTTTTTTTTTTTTTTTTAAACAAAACTCTCAGCTTTCAGCATTTCAGATGTATGACTTCTCTGATATAACCAGAAGACCCGGCGAGGCTCCTTCCACATCCCCGTACGGGGACCGTCTTCTGCCCGCAAGTGCTCACAGACCCTTCTGCAAGGGAATGTCCTCTGCAAGCCACCAGGGGTGAACCCAGCCGGGGCCCCTGAAGGCACTGGAGTTGTGAAGCTGTCTTGGACTCTTTCTCCAGTGCTGTGTTAAAAAAGAGAAATCACTTTTCAAAGTAAAGTACCTTGCTCACCGGAAAGTCCTTCCTGCTTTTTGTGTAAGAGCAGATACTTAAATATTACACTCATTTCTTCATTGACCTACACTGTGACTCTCAGGGCCCTTTGTCTCCTCATGGCAGCCTGGAAAGGCGGCTGGCCTGGGAGGTGGACGCGGGCCCCAGCGCCAGGCCTGCCTCTCGCCGTCTGGAACGTCTCGATGGAGCCCAGTTTCCTTACCTCCAAAACCTGAAACAAATTTCCCAACTCTCGAAAGTTCTGTGATCTTTGCCACTTTTCAGTTTCCAATGATTCAAGACATAGTAGCTTAGGTTTCCTAACTTAACCTAGTGTCTCTGTCAAACAGAATTAATCATGGAATCAAACATGTTGCTGCCCTCAGAGGGGCTGTGTCTCACAGACCCTCAGGTTCTGTGTAGAGGTTCCCTTTGTAAAGACAAGGGTCCTTCAGATAATCACCCCGCCTCCATCTCCATCATCTTCATAAAGCGCAGCGAGTCTGTGGGCCGGTCTGACCGCTGTGACGGAGGACGTGTGCGCTGGACATCCGGAGAGAGGAGACCCTGGGGGCATCTCGGAGGACCCCTTGACATTCAGGCTGGAAACTGGGAAAGGAGGAGGGCCCCACGTTGAGCCTGGGACGTGACTGCGCGAGCCCCTTGCGTCCTGGCGGTGTCCTAGGCCGGCGTGTGCCTGGGGGGTGCAGTCACGGGTGCTGGAGAGGCTGATACAGGGGGTGTCTTCAGGCAGCCGCTTATCAAGCCTCAGCGCCTGCCGTTTCATGCAGACGGGGTGGACCGGGTGGAAACCGGCCCCAGGGTCAGGAAATCTGCCTTCTGTTCCTTGTTGTGCAGCCGCGACCTTTGGAAGGTCATTCCCCAGCCCTTCTCAGTTTCTCCATCCGTAAAATAAGATGGTGAAATTAATGTGCTTTATAAGAAACGTTAGGGAAATCCTTCTGATTATTTCCATGAGAACTATGGCCGATGAACATTTCTTGGGCCCCCACCTTGACCCCCTCTCTGGCACACTGTCCAGGGCCCTCGTCTCTGGTTGGAGGGGTTTCTCAGAGCCCTGCCTTCCTGCTGCCTGTCCATGGGTTCTGTTCCCACCCTGGTGACACCTCCGCCCCCCAGGAGGAGAGGTGGTGGAGGCGGGAGCTCCTTACGCCGAAATAAACAGTAAAGTTTGGAGACATGTAGACCAAGATAATTAGGACAATGCTGTTGAATGAAAGATGGCATTAGACTTCTTGTTATACTTACGTTGGAATCCGGTCCCCAACAGCACACTCTCCAGTTAACTGATTTGTTTTAAAAGGTTTGTTTGTTTGTTTCAAGATTTCATTAGTTGAAATCTTCTGCTCACGCCTCAGTTCAGGCTCTATTTATGGGCTTTTCTACTTCCTTGAGAAATGTTGGAAAAACATCTGTTTTTCTATCAACAACTGTTGACTATTTGGGAACAGTATAACACCAAGGAATGCGAACAATAGTGAATGAAGCTAACTATCTAGGAGAAATGAGTTCAAGCTCCCCTGAAATATCTACCTGTATAGCACGGATTTATTTTCCTGAAATAGCGGAAACGCACTCATAAGACAAATATATAAATTACCAGGATTTAAAAAAATGTTTTATTTTATTTATTTATTTTGGGCTGCGTTGGGTCTTCATAGCACATGGGCTTTCTCTAGTTGCAGTGAGAGGGGGCTACTCTTCATTACGGTGCACGGGCTTCTCGTTGCGGTGGCTTCTCGTTGCGGAGCACGGGCTCTAGAGTGCAGGCTCAGTAGTTGTGGCACACAGGCTCAGTAGTTGTGGCGCACGGGCTTAGTTGCTCCGCGGCATGTGGGATCTTCCTGGACCAGGGCTTGAACCCTTGTCCCCTGCATTGTCAGGCGGATTCTTAACTACTGTGCCACCAGGGAAATCCCTACCAGGATTTTTATACTCTTTCAAAACTTGCATATAGCCGACCTGCTTTGGGCAAGGAATCAGAAATTCTTAAGGATGGAAATGTTGAAATTGCAGATTTCCATTCTAAAACACATTTTTTTAAAAGAATTAGTGCTCTGAAAAATGCTGTGTTTTCGTGTTAAGAGTGATAACGGGCTGTGGAATCATCACTTTGTATCTCGGTGATCGTGATGGATCTGTGATCTCCTCAGCATTAGCCAGGCGTTTTCTCTAATAATATTATCCCTTGTAATAGCAGTAACGTTTTGTAGATCACAAAGCGCTTTCAAGAGATGCGCTGATAGGATCCCTAAACCCTGTGACGTGCGAGAAAACCAAGCGGGAAGTAAGTGACTTGCCTGGCGTGATAGGCCCAGAGTCTTAGGGCTTCTGTCCGCGTTCTTTTCACTACGTAACCTTGAGACTGTCCTTGATGGCCCATTTTCCTATAGAACACTTCGCTTGGGAAGACGCATCACTGTGCGAGGCCTTGTGGCCCTGCTGTCTGGGGGCGCTGGGTGTGTGGGCCTCACACCACAGGCTCAGCTTATGGAGTTGCCCCACCTTGTAAAAAGGTGACAGCGGATCACAGAAAGGTTCCTCGCCTGCCAGCGCCCAGTGCTGCTGGGAACAGGGTCGGTGTTTTCACTCTTTTTCCTGTGCTCCTTCGTCCTCAGCCTCCACTTCTAGCAGCAGGACGAGTCGGCATCAGCTGGGTGCTGTCCCTGCTCCCCCTGGACCCTCCGGACGGGCCGCCAAGAGGGGCGTCTCTGCTAAAGCAGGTCAGGGGCCCAGCAGGTGACGTGGTTTCCCCAACTGGGGGACACCGCTCGCTCTTAGAGGCAAGCGCCCCAAACCCATCTCTTTTCTCAGAGGTCCTGACCTAACACGGAGTCAGAGACCAAGGTGACTCGTGGGACTGAGATGCTCGTTCTGGTCGCCTGGGAGGTGGCCCTGCGCCATCCCGGCTGGGCTGCCAGGCTGTTCCCAGCCCAGAGCTTCCACGAGAGGCATGAGCTCTCTTGTCTTTCCGCCCTCTGTGTCCTGGAGTCAGGCATGCAGAGGCACAGGCGCCGGGGGTAGGGGCAGTGGGGCAGCCCCGGGCTCATGCCCCGCCCACCAGTCCTGTGGGGCCACCCGTGGGGGGGGCACGGGATTTCTCTCCGTGTCTGGGGAGAGCCGACTTCCTTGGAGACTTTGTTCACTGATGCTTCAGCCCACTCGTGTGATCCTTTCACTGGACCCTGAACTGAATTTGTTCTTCTTCATTCTTCTTACGAGGCTTCGCTCTGGCTGACAGTGGAGGGCCGGGTGGGAAGGGCTCCTTATCCGCTGTCTGGTCTGGGGTCGGCCGGGTGGCTTTGGTCCAGCAGCACCTCCCTGTGTGTCCCCTTTATCTGTCCCTCTGTGATTTTAGAAGGAATTTCGTAGAAATGGGAACTGGAGATTCGGGGTGGATTGAGCAGAAAGTGTGATCGTCACACTGGCTTATTTGCAAGAGCAGTAAAAGGACACTAAATATTCTGCCTGCACACATGTTCCTGCCTGAAAATTACTAGCCTCTTAATTTATGATTTTTGGAGCAAATGTTCAGTAACTGTTCTTAAATCAACAACATTGATTTAAAAACAAAATTATCAGCATTACCTAGTGTCTCACAGAAAAGAAAAAACTCTAGCAGATCACTTCACATTTAGCTTTGAGATGTTATCAGCCGTCAGCTTTCCAAGCACCCTTTACCCTTGGTAAGTGCAGTGCAGTGGAAACGCTAGCACGTACATGAACGTCCAGCAGACTCAGTTCATCCCGAAGACCCGGCACGTTGCACACCTTCCCGGGAAGGTTCACATCAATCACGGAGAAACATCTGTCTTCCGAAAACACCACCCCAAGCGCCCTGCTTCTCGGAAAGTTGGGCCGAGGGAACCAGTGCAGATCCCCTCCCTGCCAAGCCTTGCGTCACGAGCCTTCGTGATCAATAAGAACATTGTGGTGGTTGTTTCAGAGCTGATGTAGTTACTTGTCTGCAAGCCGACACTTGACTCAAAAGGCTGGTCTGGTTTCTGTGGTGCAAGTGTGGCCTTCACTGGGCCTGTCCTGGCACCGAGCTCTGGGACTGCTCTGCCCGGGCAGCAGCTGGGCCCATCCCTCAGTTTCATAGTGAGTAACCCATCAGCCGGACCAGCGCCTCTGTGAGAGGACACGGTGTCTTTTCCGTCAGAACCACCGTGGCCCGTTAGTTAGTAGGAAGGAGGGAAAGAACAGAATTGAAAACCCATCAGATGCCTGGCTGTGGGCTCTTCAATTCTGGAGAGACAGAAAATGTGGTGGCCCTGCTTTTCTTAATAACTGGGATAAATGCAGATAGTGGTAGGCCACTGCACATCTAAGGATGAGATGATGCAGAGATGCATGACTTAGAAAAAGTCTCTCCGTTCATAGTTGAGATGCACAGTGTTTCTTGGCTTTCCTGTAATCGGTTGATATGGTTTGTATATTAATTCATGTCAGGCTCTTAGAATTTCCTCTTGGAGTTTCTGTCTTCCTCCTTGAAAACTTTCTGTTTCATTTTCAGGGAAATGGAATCCTTTGGGTCTTACTGTTGAAATATAGTTTTGTTGTGTCCGATATTACTTTTAATTTCACCAATTGCGGGGTAAATAAACCATTGTGCAGTTGGAAAAAAAAAAATTGGCAGAAAGGCAGAATATGTTAAAGACTCTTGCTTTTCATTGCAGGGAGATTTCCCAACCGCAGCGGCTCTGTTTTATTCTGCCTCTGGCTAACATCTCAAGATCAGTCATAAAGCTCCACGCAGATACTTTCATGTATTGGAAGAACAATATTTTGACACTCGTTGACACAGCAGAAAAATACAGCCCCGAATTAGTGTTCAGGAGGACAGTGAAGACATTGTCCGTTCATATGAGATGCATGTGAAAATGTTGTGTTGTGTTAACAGAAAAGATGCCCCTCAGCCCTTGACCGTCAGCGTTTGCCGGGAGAACCGCTTCTGGTTCTTCACGGGATTAGACAGCTTTTTATTCTTAATCATGGGACTTGAGCAGTCATTGGTACTGTCAGACTACAGAAAATTCTAGTCACCAAAAAATACAGGTTTATTCTCCATAGTCTAGCAATTTGAGTTAAGCTTCTCTCAAGTTTTTGTTTGGTTGTTATTTTCTTTTTTGGGGTGGGGGGCCACTTTAGAATATTTAAAGACTTGTTATGTTAACTATTTTGAAAATATTAATTCAATTTATCAAAGGCCTGATTTTCTAAATTTCATCTAAAGTTATAAAGACTCAAAAAAAAAATCTGTCACTATCTATGTGTTTTTAAAATAATCAAACTTTTAGGAGCTCTCTTGATTTTTTTTTTAATTTGAAGGACATAAAGGAGCTTTTGGTTTAATTTTCAGCAGTGTGGAGGGGATGTAGTCTGTAAATTACTGGGTTTTTTATATGTAGTGGAATTTCTCTCCTCCCGTGTCACTAGGCTCAAATATTACTGCTACCAGAAATGTTTTCTTAAATAGAACTAGCTTCCCTTCCCATCTCTCTCAATCAAGGACACTACTGAGTCAGCATCTAGGAAATAATTATGATAACAGAAACATTACAGTCATGGGCAAGACCAGGTTAAAAAGAGCAGCTTAACCTCCCAGAAGATCAAAGCTTACATGGTGTTTCTGTTGGGGTGTTCTTGTATTTAGCAACCAGAAATTAAAGGCAGAATGATTAAATCTAAATCTATTCAAGCGTAGTTTTAACAGTATGGAGGGTAGAGTGACTTTTAAATTGAAATCCTGATTTCTGTGAATCAGGATGCTGTGGTGAAACACATTTGAAATGAGTTTCAATGAATGCGTTGAATGGGCACCAGCTCCCCGGTGACAAGGATGCTGCGTGTGCCGGGCCGAGGTCCTCAGGGATGCTGGACGGGCAGGCGCCGCGCTCTTGGGTCTAGGAGCAGACGGATGAGGGTTCTCAGAGCCCTCCCGCCGCGAGGTGTGCCCGCCGCCTCCCCGCTCCTGCCAGCAGTCAGCGGTCACCCCTTGGTCCCAGTGGCTCGGGGACGTGGCGTTCCTCCCTCCTCCCTGAGGATTCTGGGGCCCGGGTGCTGCCTTACCCCTTGGACCTGCCTTCTCGGCGCTGATGCATGGCTGCCCCCCGCCCCATGGAGGGACTGGTCCCCAGCTGTCTTCCTCCGAGCTCGTGGCACAGGGAGCAGAAACCAGCTCGAAGAAATTCAGGTGGAAAAGGAGTCATCCCAGGGGGCGCTGGGGCACGTCCCAGGCCGGGGCGGTGGAGTCGCTTGCCGTGCTCTGGGCGCCTGCCCCTCGCTCCCCCCATGCCTGGGGTCCTGCCCTCCCTGCTTCTCACCCAGCAGGTGTCCTGCCCTGGGCTCTGAGGTGCTCCTTCTGCCTCAGGCCTCCCCCCCGGCCTCAGCAGGGCGCTGACCCCCACTCCGGAGTCAGGCATCTCCGGTGCCCAGTGCCATCCTGCGCATTCAGTCTCTGGGCCTCTGATCACAGGCTTTTTTGAGACCCCGATTGGCCCAGAATATGTCTGTGTCCACCCTTGATATGGGACTGGGAGTGGGGGAGGCACTGGGACGGGCCCCTGGCTGAGCGTAGCTCTGGCCTCACGCCTCCAGCTCAAGCCGGGGGTAGGGGGTGGGGGGGGGCCTGCTTGGGACGGAGGTTGTCTGGAGCTCCCAGGCCTGATGTCTCCTGGAGGCTCGCTGGAGTCCATGTCTCAGAAGTTCCCCCTTTAGTCAAATGCTGGGCCGTTAGAGCCTTTTTCCTGCGTAAAGGGTGGATGCCCCTAAGCCAGGCTCTGCATCCCCCGTGTCTGCCCCCACCTGGCATCCTCCAGTGCCTGGCACTTTGCAGGCTTCCGTAAATACTTGCTGACCGACAGGTCCGGTCCCCGGGCTGGTCCGCACAAGTCCATGCAGCTGTTCCTAACGACCATTTAGAATAGCAGAATTTCCACAGGAAAATGCATGGGAGTGTAATGCAGTGAAAAGAAAACGAAACAGGATTGAGGCTCTCGTCCCACCTCCGGCCAAACTAGCTGTGTGACTTCAGCCAGATCACATAACCTCTCTGGGTTCAGCTGCTTCCCCGCCTTTTTATGAGTTGAATTGAAAGACAGCATCTCTGAGGTCCTTTCCAACTATGAAAGTCTGTGGCTGTGAACAGAATGGGGATTAAATTCACTCCACCCTTTCACTCTGCATGCCATGTATGGACGCAGGACTTTGGTCCTGGAGATGAACTAGGTTCTCCCAGGTGCCAGGAACCCTCTCCAGCTGCGTAACCACCGTCATCATCATCAAGATAAATAATAGTCCTTGAGCGCTTACTCTGTTCCAGGCACTGTTCCAGGCACTGTTCATATATTAGCTAATTTCATCCTAAAAGCGACCCTACGAGGTTGGTGCCATTATTCTCATTTTTCTGAGGCCCTGGAAGATTAGGAACTTTCCAGAAGTCACGCAGTGACTCCTGGAGCCGAGGTTTAACCCGGGTGGTCTGACTCCAGGTCTGAGGACCACAGCACGCGCTGGTTCTCGGTGTGGTCCCCAGACCAGCAGCATCAGCTTTGCCCTGGAACCTGCTAGAAGTGCAGATTTCCAGCCTTCACCCAGGCCTACTGAGTCGGCCTCGCTGGGGCTGGAGGAGGCCGGCGATCTGTGTGTTAACCTCCCAGGAGGCTCTGATGCACACAGACTCCAGCACCCCTGCCTGCTACCTGAGCACCGGCTGTCATCGTGCCCGTAAGTGTCTCTCTGGGTCTTTGCTCCCCACTGTTCCCACTGGGAGGCAGGGGTGTGGTGTCACTGCCCATTGGTACACGAATGAGACAGGCATTCAAAAGTCAGACGGTCATAAACTGGGAGCTAGTTAGCCCACTTCTCAAGGTCTGTCTTCTAGTTGGCATCACCGATGTAGTCACTGCAGGAAAAGTCAGGTGGTGGAGACGAGGAAGGAGGGAGGGGAGAGGATGATCCACCAGCTGTGTCCCGGGGTGAGCAGGCTGCCTCCACGAAGCCCTGCAGGTTGAGTGGCGGCGTGAGGGCAGCACACACACGAGAGGGGGGCCCTTCTCCCTCTGCGGGGCGGCTCCGTGGCCCGGCTGCCCCATGAGTGCCTGCCAGCCTCCTGTGTTCGTGGGCATACAAGGGTTGCCCAGGTGAGCTGAGATGTGCTGCGAACACAGAACGTGCACGGGGCTTCCAAGGCTCAGTGCATAGGAAAACGGCGTAAAATACCTTGATAATATTCTCTATTGAAACAACGATGTACTGCATACATCGGTTTATAAAGCATTAAAATTAGCTCTGCCCTTTCCTTTTCCTTTTTTAATGTGGCTAATAGAAAATGTTAAGTTATATATGTGGCTTGCATTGCATTTCTGTGGGGCAGCACCGTTTAGGGAACCTTAGCTTGTAAAGTCCCGCTGCGTTTCCCTTAATGCACATAATGTGATGTGTTTATCAGGGTTAGTTACTGGTAACGATGGCTGTCAGTACTGGAACCCAGAGGTCCGTGGAGAGGCTCGGGCCTGTCACTCAAGAGAGCCCAGGACCAGCCCAGAAGCTGGGCCCCTCAGGTCAGAGTCAGACGAGAGGCAGAACTGGGTGCTCAGGACGGCTTTGAGGGGAAGGTCACAGCAAAGTCAGAGCTGCTTCCCAAGGGTGAGTTGAGGCAGCCCTGGGCCGGGAGCCACGAGCCGGGAGTGGCGGGCAGGTGGCCGGCTGTGGGTGTGGAGTCACTTCCTGCTGTGCAGCTGAGCCAGGAGCGAAGTCTGGGTGGCTCGCCGGGCATGTGAGTGGGAGCAGGTATTGGAAGCACGTGGAAGGGGTAGGCGGCTGGGCTCCAGGAAACAGCACTTCTGGGAAGTGCGTTGTGACAGTCATGGTGTCGGGGCCCACATGCCAGGTGTGAGTCCCTGAGCTAGTGTCAAGCTGACCATCACTGCACGGTGCAAGGTAGTCAGAGCTGTGCAGGGACACTACAGCAGAGGCAACAATGCTTATGTTAAAGGCAAACATAAGGATTTCATTGCTGTATTGAAACAGCTGAAATTACAGTCATCACAGGACTGCCCGCCCATCCTAAACGCCCTGTCACAGTGTGACTTTACTGCTTTTCTCATGGCGGGGGTGGGGGTGGGGGGCGTTCCCCTTTGTCTGGATTCGGGCTGTGCCTGCCACAGTAGTCCATGGAGGGGCACGGCGGGGCCTCCCGAGGCTTTAGGAGGCCTTGCAGATTCTGTTTTCTAGGTAGCTGGGCCAGACCGGGTGAGAGGCTGCGGGGACAGGACACAAGGAGGAGGGCTGGGGGCGGTCCAGCACGGAGGACCCAGGCCTGTGCGGGAGGCCATCTCGGCCAGCAGCCCGGGAAGCAGGGAGGAGCCGTCCTCCCGGATTCTGAACTCAGGGTCCTGAGCAGTAAAAAAAAAACTCTGGCCTTAAGCCAGAGTTTCGGGATGGCTGATTAAGCAGCAGCCTTTGTCTGTATGTGCGTTTTCTCTTATGGTTCTTTCCTACGTTGTTTACGTGGTCACATAACCTTGGGTACATACCATGCTTCATGTGCTCACTCAGGGCATGTTGTGCTGGGCATACATGTCTGGCTGTAGAATTCGCTCCAATTAATTCCCAGTCCTAAAAGTCCCACACAATGACGTTCCATAGGGCTGGACAATGTCTCTATCGATGCCCAGCCTTTCCTGCAGGACGACGGGAGGGACCCCAGTTTCATGTCGGGGCCTGGCCTCCTGGCTGAGGGGCAGTGCAGACTGACCGGGTTTGGGCTGCTTGGGGCCCACACTCACCAGATCAGCACCGGGAAGTGAGGGCAGCCGTGTCCCGGGGCAGAGAGTGTCCTGATTTTGGAGAGAGGGTTTTGGGAGGACTTTAAAGTGGAGCTGCAGGCCCGCCCTGCACTTTCCTTCTCCTCACACCGTTCCACAGCAAGTACGCAGCCTTGTTCAAACAGGAAGAGTAATGGGAAAGCTGAGTGGGCCTGGGGAGAGGGCTGCAAGGGGGGACAAGGACCAAAACGAGACAGACCAAAAGCACATACGGGCCATAAGGAGTAGCAGCAAAGGCAAATACCACGGATTCAAAGAAGCTTACAGGCAGCGCAGTTTGGTTCCATTTGCCAGAAGCCGAGGTGGGCAGATTAGAGCCTGTGGGCCAGTCACGGGTTGTGTAAATAGCACGGCCGCACCCACCTCTTCCTGTGTTGTCTGTGGCCGCTTTGTGCTCCAGCGGCAGAGCTGAGCGGCTGTGTTACAGCGTGTGGCTCGAAAGCCTAAAGTGTTTACTCTCTGGCCCTTTCAGAAAACGTTTGCAGACCCCGGACTTAAAGGAAACAAATGAAGGAGTTAAGCGAGAAGTAGTCAGTAAAGACACGGACAAGAGAGAGAAAATCATTCCAGAGGTTGAAGTCACATTAGCAAGAAAACTTTAAATAAGTGTTATTAGAAACAGGTGAACAAGCAGGAGGACATCACATAAAATAATATGGAAGAGAACAAGGATAAGTATGATGGGGCAGCAAGTAACAGACCTGAACACAGAAGAAAAGAGATCCAACACATGCATAATTGGTGTGCCTGGAAAAGAAAAGGAGTGCGTGGAAGCATGGAAGAGATAAAATGTACTCAGAGATCAATAAATAACTACGCTACCTGACTCTGCATACAGAGAGAGCAGATGGTGCTCCAGAAAACTGGGTCAGAGTGATTCCCAGAGGACTAGAGCTTTCAGGCTGTATGTTGTGACCCCCAGCCTCGGACTTCGTAGCTTGGTGGACCTGGCTGGAACAAAAGCGCAGGGCAGTGCAAGTGTTGGTCTGGCCTCTTTCAGTGCATTGGTATCAATGTTGAATGATATGTTAATAGCAAGAGCTAGATAGCCTTCTAAATTTGTTTTATTATTTTTTGGTGTTTTTAAAAATGTATCATCTAATGATTTTTTTCCTGTCCAGTAACTTTGTACTTTTAAAATGTCTAAAAGACCCTTAATCAAAGGAATCCACAAACAACAGTATTTTTACCCATGAAGAAATTAATAGACTGAGGTTTTGATTTTATGCTAGATGATTTTCTCAATACAGTTGTGTTTGTTAGTCATTTAGTACCTGTGTCCCAACTATGTCAGAGTAAGGGGTACTCCCCCCGGGCTAACCCGCCCGAACTGTGTGCATCCCATAAAGCATAAGACCCAGCCTAGCCCAGGACTCCTTGAAGTCCTGATTCAAACTGAAAACACCAGGCTATCATGATGAAAGCAGCTACTGAACAGAGCTGAAAGAAAATGTATGTGAACGGTTCCACACTTAGAATCCTTTATGGGGAATTTTAATCTCCATTTGTTCAAATGCCTCTGATTTTTATTAGAATTATTTCATAGAATTTCTCCCCTATTTTTATACATATATTTATATATATGTATATATACATTTATGTACGTGTATATGTTTAGATTATTTTTATGACAGTAGCCCGTAAAGCACAAAAGCACAGGACTGAGAAGGCAGCAGTCAGATGAACATAGTTAAACATAACCTTGATTAACAAATCTCGTTATTCATGGATGACAGCTCAGTTAATAAGTGTCCGTGGCTTGGATACCGAGCCGGAGGTTAATGGCAAGGTGGAAGCAATTGTCGAACCCAGGTTTTCAAGACAAACACACATCCCAGCCCGAAAGGCACGCGTGGAATCAAGGCTAGCTGGTCGGCTGTGGTGATGCCCTTTGGCTGTTCTCCACCACTGGTCCCGCTGGGAGCCACTGCAAGCTCCTGGGTCCAGGAAGGAGGAGGCCCCTCCACTGTGACGTCCACGTCGTGACCTGTACGGCCGAAGAGCAGGTGTGGGAGAGGAGTTTTTTTTCTTTTTGGCGGGGGTGGGGGGGGGGATTTTTTAAATGAAAGTTTTATTTTGACTTCTCTAAATTAGGTTTGTAAAACAGATAGATTCGCTGTATAGTTACAAGAGAGCACATATCCAAATGAAGCGGGTACTTACAACCACCTAGACTTGGCCTTCAAGCGTCAGTGACGTGGAGTCGGGTTCCCCCTGGACTTTATATGCCTTAAAAGCAAGATGAATATGGGACATGGTTGGAGAACTGCGCTGTTCATTTGCCATCAGGAGACATTTTGGTGTTGAAGAATCCCAAGCCTTGGTGCACTCCTCCCTGTGGGATGGATTAAAACATAAAAAGCAGGCGATGTTTCCGTTTGCACTGGTGATCAGGGCAGGGCAGAGGTAATTAAGTGTGTGAGGAGGTGGGGAAGTCAGTCGTATCCTTATGGGGCCCCTCATTCCGGGAGGGACGGGCCCAGAGTGCAGACGCCTGAAACCTGTCACCTCAGGAGTGTTTCTGCACTGGAAGCCGGAGCTGGGTAGGGACTTGAGCACGGGGTGGCCGGCCGAGTCGTGGGTCACATGGCCCGCATGTGAACAGGAAGGTGAGGAGAGGTGAACCTTCGCCTCGGCCGTGCCATCCATCAGGGAAGAAATGGACCAGATCAGCGTGTGCAGCTGCGTGAGGACGTGCAGGCCTGGGCGCTTCCCACACAGGGGCCTTTGTGCTGGACACGACTGGGCATCGCGACGGGCCGCGCGGCCCCGGCTCGCTGGCAAATTCCTAACCCACGATCACCGCAGAGCACCAACTTGTTCATCTGGTCTGGAGTGTCACCGGCCTTCATTTACCAGTCAGAGACGATTCATTACGCTCAGTGGAAATTCAAACAAAGCCTTTCCCTCTGCGTTTTAAAACCAGTAAACTATTCAGTAATAACAAATAAATCTGGAGCTGTACATCCTTTCCCGCCCATTCCCAGGCTGGAGTCTGGGACAGGATGAACTTTAAAGGAAATGCCTAGAAATTGGTAGGTCAAAGGCCGCGGATGGTCGGCTGGAAAAGAAAAGGGCAGATTCTTGGCACTCAGCTGTGGTGAAAGTGAGGGCCTCCTGTGTGCCCAGATTCCCGGTGGGGATGGAACGAGCACCAGGGAGCTGGTGCCGGTGTCTCAAGTAATCCACCCGCAACCAGTCATCGTCTTTTCTCCCTTTATTTTTAGCAGCCCTTGCTTTCTTTCACATGATTAAAAATATGATTTTTTCAAAACCATTCCAGCCCAACATAGTGTTTAAAAGAAATAAAATAAGCTGAGCAGTCCTGAAAGACCTACTTGAAATGTTATTTTTAGAATGGAAAGTCAAGTAAAACACCCTTAAGTACATACACTAATCCCTCAGAAAAACGTTCAGATATAGAAATTCTAGCCAGAAGCATAATTTAATTTTTCCTAAAAACTTTGGAAGCATTTTGAAGAAAGCCAAAACGTGCGTCTGTGTGTGTGTGTCTGTGTGTGTGTGTGTGCACGCACACGTGTGTGTGTGTGCGTGTGTGTGCACACAGCACGTGAGAGGGTCAGCTTAGTTGGGGAGGTGCCCAAAGGGCAGCTCGGGCCAGTACAGCCAGTGTGCTATGCCATCGTCCCAGGGAAACCTGGAGAGACACAGGCCATGCCAGGGCCCAGGATGGAGGGTTCCCAGGCCGAGGAGGAGGGTATTCCAGGCTGGGTGGACACCTGCAAGACGCGGACACCAAGAGGGGCCTCTCGCCTCTGCTGGTGCCCACGACCAGGGCACCTTCGAGGAGCTGAACAGCCAAGGGCGCTGGCCCAGGGTCTGACCCTCGGGGCCGCACGCACCATCCCGATGAAGAGGACAGCTTGCATTTTGTGCCTTTTTAGAACTGATCAAGCTTTATTATTAATATAATTCATGTAAAATTTTTAAAGTGTTATAAATAAATTCATCAACTATAATCTCTCAATGCAAAACAAAACTGCAGACCTTTCATGAATGTGAACAAACCCCTCTCCTGCCAGGACGATTCCGTCTGATGCTTCTCAGCATGTCCCTGACCTGCGTCTGCTTCCAGCGTCCCACCCGGGGGCCGCCTCTCCAAGGCGTGTGAAATTGCCGAAAGCCGTATCTTCTGCAGGACAAAAATACAATTTAAAACAATCTGGAAATAGACCGAAATATTCACAAGAAAAAACTTCGAGTACAGGAGAAACGTGCGCGTTTCTATTTTTTAGAAGGCTGCCATAAATTGAAATGAATAAAGAAGAATTAAACTTTACTTAAACTAAATCAGCAAAAACTTTGCTGACTGTTTTCTAAAAGAAAATAAGCGGCTCCATTGATCTCAGAAACCTAGTTTTCAGCTTATCCCACAGCAGCTGGGGAGACACCAACCAATAGTTTTCTGTAGATGTTACAACAAGAGTTCAATGCACATAATACTGGGGACTCTGTGTTCTAATGAGGTGACTATTGCTTTCACCTATTTTATTTGGAAAAGTGGGTGTGAGTGATGAAAAAAATTGATTTTTAAAAAATTTTTTATTGAAGTATAGTTGATTTATGTGTTTTAGATGTACAGCAAAGTGATCCAGTTATACATATATATGTGTATATACATATGTATATTCTTTTTCAGATTCCTTTTCATTATAGGTTATCGCATTGAGTTGTTTTTTGTTGGTTTTTTTTGTCTTAGATTTTTTTCCTAAAGAGACTGCTGTCAGATACCAGCTATACTTAATTTTGTAAGATCTCCATCTTCTGTCTGTGTAAACAAACCTTTAAAATCAGTGCGTGGCTGCAGCTATAGAACCTCTGGGCCTGGCTGCTACGGTGGGAGCCATCTGAGCTGAGTTTGGGGGCCCTGTTTTGGGTCTTTCACCTGCAGCTAGACTTCTGGCTCTCCATGAAAAAGCCCGTCTGTGAGATGCGCCCACCGAGCCCCTGACCTTCAAACACAGCTACTGAAACCTTAACTCTGCGCAGACGTCTTCACTGCCAGATAACTTGTTAAAAGTGCTGTTCGTTATATGATTGTTTTTCCGTTAAGGATTGTTGAATATTTTGCTTTACCGTGTCACCGCAGTGGTAAATTTCCAACTTTACTGTTAGGAAATTTGGTCCTACTTTGGAGGATAAACACCTGTCCTTAAATGATGTTTTCTTGCCTTCCTTCCATGATTCTTAAATATCCTATGAAAAGGTTATTCAGTGCAGATGCTCTTCAGCATCTCCTACGTGTGAACTGTAGTCCAAGGTCCTGCTGCAGACAGAGGTGCTGCAACAGCTGCCCGGCCTGTGCACCTGGGCTGTACCCAGAGGTCCCCAGATGATTCTGTCTCACGTTAGAGTTTGAGAACCACGACTGCCGCGGTTAGGATAGTGGACTAGACTCATCGTCACCGTCTGGCTACACAGGTTAAAGCATCTGAACAAGGAGGCCGTTAGCCCTTGGTAGCCAGGGTCACCACACCAGAATCCGAGGAAGTGAAACTT
This sequence comes from Orcinus orca, assembly GCF_937001465.1. Taxonomy (NCBI): domain Eukaryota; kingdom Metazoa; phylum Chordata; class Mammalia; order Artiodactyla; family Delphinidae; genus Orcinus; species Orcinus orca. The sequence goes on from NC_064568.1 coordinate 104,858,712, forward strand.
CACCAGTAGCTCACCCGGCTTCCCAGATAATCAAATAATTGCTTTGCTCTGTTTCGCTTCACTTCTACTCTGTAAAAGCCCTGCCCCCCTGTCCCTGTGTGGGGAGCCTCCTGAACACCTTTGGAATCAACGTGTGCTCAGATAAACTCCTGAGAGTTTTTGCGTGCCTTGGTTTACCTGTTAGCACTGTCCCTGTCCGTGATGGGCGTTGGTGACATGATAGTTCCCGAGGGGCAGCTGGGTCCAGCTTTCACGTGGCTCTGCCTCTCTTTCTAGGCCATGTGGCTGATGCTACAGAATGATGAACCCGAGGACTTTGTCATAGCCACGGGGGAGGTCCACAGCGTCCGGGAATTCGTAGAGAAGTCGTTTCTGCACATCGGAAAAACCATCGTGTGAGTATGACTGATGGACGTTTGTCAGACGTGTGCTCGCTGTTCTGCCTGCATTTTGTCTTTTTCCCTCTTTGCTCTTGTAAAGCATGAAGCAGGGACTCGGTCCCAGTTATAGTGAGAGTCAGGTGTTTGTCACCATCTAAACTCAGTTTTTTAAAAATTTCTTTTCTCTTCTTAATTTTTAAATATGTTTTTAAGGTTTTTACTTTTTTAACTTTAAATTTTGTATCATGGTTTATACTCAGTTTACTAGGATTTTACTGTTGCTAATTGCTCTTAACAGATCAATGTGATAACATAAAAGTTACACAAACTTTTTTCAGTACTTTCACTTTATATTTTAAATTTTTGAAACCATAGAAACTTACAGAAAAGTTTCAAATACATGACCAGCATAATTCTTTTCTCTGAACCATTGAGAGTAGGCCCTGTCCCCCTGACTTCTGTGTGTATTTCCTATAACAGAGACATTGTCGAACATGAATGCAGCGCAGCCGTCAAGGTCAGGAAGTGGCGCTGCTGAGCGAGTACTGTCTCACCCGCAGGCCTCACCCGAGTCTTGCAGCTGGGTCAGTGCTCCACTTTATACCACGCGATCCACACACTACAGCTACTTGTTGCATTACACAAATTTTGAAGTCAGATTTTTATTGGAATATTTGAAAGATTGGGGGGAAATCCTTCACTACAGATGGAAGTTTCTTTTTTGGTGATTGTATTATTGAGATAAAATATACATAACATAAAATTTACCATTTTAATAATTTTCAGGCATACAGTTCAGTGGCATTAAGTATATTCACGTTGTTGGGCAACCATCACCACCATCCGTCCACAGAACTCTTTCTTCTCCCCAAACTGAAACTCTGCTCCCATTAAACCCTAACTCCCCTCCCCCTCCCCCAGCCCCGGCAGCCACCATTCTACTCTCTGTCTCTGAGTGTGATGACTCCAGGGACCTCGTATCAATGGAATCACACAGTATCTGTCCCTCTGTGACTGGCTTATCTGGCTGAGCCTGATGTGCTCAGGTTCCATCCTGTGTCAGCACTTCACTCCTCTTTAGGGCTGAGTAATATCCCATTGTGTGGATGGACCACGTGTTGCTTGTCCATCATCTGTTAACACCTGGGTGGCCCCCGCCTTTGGGCTGTTGTAAATGATGCTGCTGTGAACACGCGTATACAAATATCTGTTTCAGTCCCTCCCTGCTTTCCGTTCTTTGGCTTATAAACTTAGGAGTGGAATTTCTGGGTCGTATGGTAATTCTGTGTTTAACTTTTTGAAGATCTTTCAAACATTTTTCCAAGATTCACTTTTAAAATATAAGAAAGGACTTCCATTTCTAGCTATGATGGAATAACAGAAATCAGATTAAACCTTCTGTCTTGAAAAACTAGGAAACTATATGAAATACATAAAACACTGTTTGGGTGACGGGCAGTGCAGGACCGTGATCCCTGGTAGAAAAGGAACAGCTGAGATGAGCCCTGCAATCACCCGGGTTTCCTGGAGACATGGTCTCCACCAGGGAGCGTGGAAGAGGAACTTCAACAGAGAACAGCCGTTTGCTGAGAGCCGAGGAGGTGGAGGGCAGAATTCAGAGTCTGAGGCACCTGGAGGTTGTGGGGCCGTGCGATGAGGAGCCCGTGGCATGGTGACCTGCAAAGAAAAAGAGTTCCCAAAGCGTGCGTAAGGATCCCACTGAGTCCTTGCTGAATATTACGAAGACGTTCCACGAGCTTGCATGAGGAGCTGCCTGGGAGGTGGAATTGAAGGATTCTTAGAGCGTTCCCAGGCTTGGGAGGCACATGAGCTTCAGCTGTAATGGAGAGACCTCGTTCTCACTCAGTGACCGTCCTCACTCAGGGGATGAAGTAAGATTCCAGAAGAGCTATGCCTCAGTGATGGGACTGATTCCCAGAGTAAAGGCTGCTCTAGACCCAGGCTAACAAAGCTTAAACACAAACTTCAAAGGGATCAAACTGGATACAAATAACAGCCTTCGACCATTGCAAAGCCCAGTGTTCTTCAAAGGAATACAGTAAACTCTAGACTCAAAAGCATAACGTTTCTTTTTCTTTTGATTTTTATTGGCGTATGAGTTGCTTTACAACGTTGTGTTAGTTTCTGCTGTGCAGCAAAGTGAGTCGGCCATACGTATACATACGTCCCCTTTTTTTTGGATTTCCTTCTCCTTTAGGTCACCACAGAGCATTGAGTAGAGTACCCTGTGCTATACAGCAGGTTCTCATTAGTTATCTCTTTTATACAGAGTATCAATAGTGTATATCTGTCAATCCCAATCTTCCAGTTCATCCTAACCCCCACCCTTCCCCATTGATATCCATACGTTTGTTCTCTACGTCTGTGTCTCTGTTTCTGCTTTGTAAATAAGATTGTCTATACCAGTTTTTTCAGATTCCACATATATGTGTTAATACAGCAGTCCCTGACCTTTTTGGCACCAGGGACCGGTTTTGTGGAAGACGGTTTTTCCACAGCGGGAGGGGGGGATGGTTGAGGCCATAATGCGGGTGATGGGAAGCGGCTGTAATTACAGATGAAGCTTGGCTCGCTCGCCCACCGCTCACCTCCTGCTGCGCAGCCCAGTTCCTGACAGGCCACAGACTGGTAGCAGTCCACAGCCCAGGGGTTAGGGACCCCTGCATTAACATACGGTATTTCTTTTTCTCTTTCTGACTTACTTCACTCTGTATGACGGTCTCTAGGTCCATCCACATCTCTACAAATGACCCAATTTCATTCCTTTTTATGGCTGAGTAATATTCCACTGTATATATGTGCCACATCTTCTTTATCCATTCCTCTGTCGATGGACACTTAGGTTGCTTCCATGTCCTGGCTATTGTAAACAGAGCTGCAGTGAACACTGTGGTACATGACTCTTTTTGAATCATGGTTTTCTCAGTGTATATGCCCAGTAGTGGGATTGCTGGGTCGTATGGTAGTTCTATCTTTAGTTTTTTAAGGAACCTCCATACTGTTCTCCATAGCAGCTGTATCAATTTACATTGCCACCAACAATGCGTGAGGGTTCCCTTTTCTCCACACCCTCTCCAGCATTTGTTTGTGGATTTTTTTTAATGAATTTATTTATTTATTTGTTTTTTATTTATTTATTTTTGGCTGCACTGGGTCTTCGCTGCCGCACATGGGCTTTCTCTAGTTGTGGTGAGCAGGGGCTACTCTTCGTTCCAGTGCATGGGCTTCTCATTGCGGTGGCTTCTCTTGTTGCAGAGCACAGGCTCTAGGCACATGGGCTTCAGTAATTGTGGCATACGGGCTCAGTAGTTATGGCTCACGGGCTCTAGAGCGCAGGCTCAGTAGTTGTGGTGCACAGGCTTAGTTGCTCCACAGCATGTGGGATCTTCCCGGACCGGGGCACGAATCCGTGTCCCCTGCATTGGCAGGCAGGTTCTTAACCACTGCACCACCATGGAAGTCCTGTTTGTGGATTTTTTTTGATGATGGTCATTCTGACTGGTGTGAGGTGATACCTCATTGTAGTTTTGATTTGCATTTCTCTAATAATTAGTGATGTTGAGTCTTTTCATCTGTTTGTTGGCCATCTGTATGTCTTCTTTGGAGAAATGTCTATTTATGTCTTCTGCCCATGTTTTGATTGCATGGTTTGTTTTTTTGATATTGAGCTGCGTGAGCTGTTTGTATATTTTGAAGATTAATCCTTTGTCAGTTGCTTCATTTGCAAATATTTTCTCCTATTCTGAGGGTTGTCTTTTCTTCTTGTTTATGGTTTACTTTGCTGTGCAAAAGCTTTTAAATTTAATTAGCTCCCATTGTTTATTTTTGTTTTTATTCTCATTACTCTAGGCGGTGGGTCAAAAAAGGCCTTGCTGTGACTTATGTCAAAGAGTGTTCTGCCTATGTTTTCCTCTAAGAGTTTCATAGTGACTCACCTTACATTTAAGTCTTTAATCCATTTTGAGTTTATTTTTGTATATGATGTTAGGGAGTGTTCTAATTTCATTCTTTTACATGTAGCTGTCCAGTTTTCCCAGCACCACTTATTGAAGAGGCTGTCTGTTCTCCATTGTATATTCTTGCCTCCTTTGTCAAAGATAAACCCATGCACATATGGTCACCTTATCTCTGGGCTTTCTATCCTGTTCCATTGATCTGTATTTCTCTTTTTGTGTCAGTACCACACTGTCTTGATTACTGTAGCTTTGTAGTGTAGTTTGAAGTTGGGGAGCCTGATTCCTCCAGCTCCATTTTTCTTTTCAAGATTGCTTTTACTATTCAAGGTATTTTGTGTTTCCATACAAATTGTAAAATTTTTTGTTCCAGTTCTGTGAAAAATGCCTTTGGTAATTTGATAGATTGCATTGAATCTGCAGATTGCTTTGGGTAGTTTTGTCATTTTCACAATATTGATTCTTCCAATCCAAGAACATGGTATATCTCTCCATCTGTTTGTGTCACCTTTGATTTCTTTCATCACTTTCTTATAGTTTTCTGCATACAGGTCTTTTGCCTCCTTAGGCAGGTTTATTCCTAGGTATTTTATTCTTTTTGTTGCAATGGTAAACGGGATTGTTTCCTTAGTTTTTAATGTTCAGCATTCAACCAAAAACTAGTAGGACTGTCATGAAGCAGGAAAATGTGACCAAAAACCAAGGGGAAAATCCATCAATAAAAGCAGACTGAGGAATAAAAAAGATGATGGTATGAGTGCATAAAGAAGGTAAAATAGCTGTTATAACTATGTCAAGTATTTTAAGAAAAACATGAGTATAGTGAGGAGAGATAAGGAAATATATTTGTTTTTTAAAGAGCCAAATGGAACTTTTAGAGATGAAAAATTAAGTATCGCTGTTGGCATTGAGAATAGATTAGATACTACAGAAGAAAAACTAGTAAACTTAGAGACATAATACTACAAAGGACCAAAGATGAAGCACAGGAAAAAAAGACTGGAGGAAAAAAAAAAGAGAGAACAGAGTTTGATTTGATTAACCTGTGAGAGAAAATCAGGCAATCTAATATATGTGTAATCAGAAATCTAATATATGTGTAATCAGGGAAAAAGCGGGGAGGGCACAGGAAAAGAATTAAGTAACAGCCAAAAATTTCTCAAATTACTGAAAATAAATGCTAAAGAGAAAAAATTTAAAGCAGCCAGAGAAAAAATAGAATTATTTGCAGAGGAACAAATATAGGAAAGTTTTGTTACCAGAAACTACGCAAGACAAGAAGACCTTGGAGCAACGTCTTTAAACTGCGGGAAGCAGCCTGAACCTTGAGTTCTGTACCTGAGGAAACCATCTCAGAAATGGAAGTGAATTAAAGACTTTCCAGACAAACAAAGGCTGAGATGGTTCATCGCCAGCAGTCATTTAGGCGGAAGGAAAACGATGCTAGTTTGAAGCTTGAATCTCTACGGAAGAATGAATTGCAAGAGAAATAGCCAAAATGTGGGAAAATATAAACGTTTTCCCCTCGTTTTAAAATTTCTTTGAAGGTAATTGACTGTTGAAAGTAAAAATAATGAAAATACATTATGAGGTTTCTACTACATATGTAAATAAATTGTATAACAACAGTAGCACAAAGAGTGGGGACAGGGTGGAAGCAATGCATCATTACTGCAAAGATTCTTACACCAGATGGGAATTGGTGTGATATTATTTGAAGACAGACTGCAATTAGTTAAAGTATGTACTGCACACTCTAGAGAAACTACTAAAACAAAACAAAATGAAAAGTAGCCATAAGCCAATAGTGGAGTCAAAATGCAATCCTAAAAAATACTCACCTAAAAGAAAGTGGGAGAAGAGGGAGTGTGAACAAATAACAGGTGGGACAGATAGAAAACAAATCATTGATAATTATATCCATTCTAAGTGCTCTAAATACTCTAATTAAAAGGGTGATATAGTAGGACTTGATTTAAAAAAAAGCAATATGCTGTCTACAAGAGACACACTTTATATATAAACACATAGATAGTTTAAAAGTAAAAAGATGAAAAAATAAAACGTCCAAACACTAACCATAAGGAAACTGGAGTGGCTATATTTATATGGGACAAAATAGACTTCATTTAATTAGAAGGAATAAAGAGTCATTTCATAATTTTAAAGGGGTTGATTGTTCATGAACACGTAATACTTTTTAACGTATCTACACCCAGTTATAGATACTTCAAAATAGTGACAGAACTGATAAGAAAAAAAGACAAATGAACTTTATGCTTGTGTACTTCAACACTCCTTTCTTTGTAACTGACAGAACGAGTAGACAGAAAATACCTGTGGATACAGAAGACCTGAACGACATAGTAAACTTACTTGACCTAATTGACATTTCTAGAGCTTACCACCCAACACACTTCTAAATAACTCACAGGTTTAAAAAGAAATCACAAGGGAAATTAGAATATATTTTGAATTAAATGAAAATGAAAACAGCATATCAAAATATGTGGGATACTGCCAAAGCAATGCTTGAAGAGAAATTTGTGGCTTTGAATACTAACATTAAAAAAGAAGAAAGAGCCCAAACCAGTTATCCAAGTTTCCATCTTAAGAAGCTAGACAAAGAAGAACAAATTAACCCCAATGCAAACAGAAAGAAGGAAATAATAAAGATAAAAACAGAGATCAATGAAGTAGAAAACAGAAAAACAGTGGAGAGAATCAGTGCAACCAAAACCTGGATAAACCTCTATCCAGGAAAAAAGAGAAGACAGAAATTATATGTAGTAGAAATAAAAGAGTGAACATCACTACTGATCCTCCAGACATGAACAGAATAGTAAGAAAATATTATGAAGAGCTTTCTGCCAACGACTTTTTCAAATTAGAGGAAATGGGCAACTTTCATGAAAGACACAAATTGCCAAAAGTGACTTCAAAATATGTATAAATCTTCGTAGCTCTGTGTCTGTGAAAGGAAGAAGGTAATACCCCTTCTGTACTCACTCAGAAGAGAGAACACTTCCCAACTCATTGATGAGGCCAGCATTACCCTGATGCTAAAAATAAAAATGTTACATGAAAAGAAAGATACTGACTAGTATTCCATGAGAGCAAAGAAACATAAAAGGACTAACAAAATATTAGCAAATTGAATCTATCAATATATAAAAAGTTGGTACTCCATGACCAAGTGGGATGTATTCTAGAAATGCAAGCTTGGTTTAACATTTGAAAATCAATGTAATTCACCATATTAAGAGAACAAAAGAGAAGCCATATGATTTTTTTCAACAGAGGCAGAAAAAGGCATTTGACAAAATTTAACAACTATTATTAAAAAATAAAATAAAATAAAATAAAACTTTCAACACACTAGGAATAGAAGGAAATTTCCTCACGCTGATAAATGGCCTCTGAGAAAAACCAACAGTTAACATTATACTTAATGTTGAGAGACTGAATAATTTTCTCCTAAAAATGAGGCTCAGGGCAAGGATATCTGCTTTTATCCAACTTTTCAACATTGTCCTGGATCCTAGCCAAAAGAAAAAACAAAAAGAAATGAAAGGAAGATGTATATCTGTCTTATTCACAGATAGCATGATATATAGTACATAGAAAACCTAAGTAATCTACCCAAAAAGCTACTAAAACTAACAAGTGCATTTAGCAACGTCACATGATACGAGGTCTATATATAGAAGTCAATTGTATTTCTATGTACTGCCATGGAACAGCTGGAAATTGAAATTTGTAAAAAAGCACATTACCACTTACAATAGAATCAGAGAAATGAAATAGAGATGAACTTAATAAAATACACAAAAGATCTGTACACCACAATCTAAAAGACATAGATGAGAGAAATCAAAAAAGCCCTAAATAAATGGAGAGATACACCCCGTTCTTGGATTGGAGGACTTGATGGGGTGCCAGTTCTCTTCAAGTTAATCTGTAGGTTCAGTGCTTTCCTGAACAAAATCACAAGCTTTTTTTTTTTTTTGGTAGAAATTGACAGGCTGATTCTAAAATTTATGTGGAAATGCAAAGGATCTAGAATGATTTTGAAAAAGAAGATCAAAGCTGGAGAACACTTACTCTCTGATTTTAAGATTTCTTTTAATGCTTAATCTGCACGATATTGACATAAGGACAGATTTATAGATCCAGGGAACAGAATATAAAGCCCAGAAATAGACACACACTTATACAGACAATTGAAGTTTTACAAACTTGTCAAGGTAATTAATTGGAGAAGGATAGTCTTTACAACAAATGGTGCTGGAATCAGGAATAACCATATGGGGTAAAAAAGTGAATCTCAGCCCAAGAGTCAAACCGCACACAAAATTAGTTGAAATGGAGCAGAGGTATAAATGCAAGAGTGGAAATCGAAAACTGTTAGATGAAGACATGGGAGAAAAGCTTTGAAACCTTGGAGCAGGGAAAAACGTCTGAGGTGGTTTTCTGTTCCTGAGTTATGAGAGTTTTGTTTGTTTGTTTGTTTTTTGTTTTTTTTTTTTTCGGTACGCGGGCCTCTCACTGTTGTGCCCTCTCCCGTTGCAGAGCATAGGCTCTGGACGCACAGGCTCAGCGGCCATGGCTTACGGGCCCAGCTGCTCCACGGCATGTGGGATCTTCCCGGACCGGGGCACGAATCCGTGTCCCCTGCATCAGCAGGCGGACTCTCAACCGCTGTGCCACCAGGGAAGCCCCGAGAGTTTTTATGTTTTGCAGATATACTCTCTCAGCCCATGACTTGCCTTTTCAGTTTCTTAACAGTGCCTTGCAAATACCAAAGTTTTACATTTTCTTGTAGTTCAGTTTATCATTCTCTATGGCTTTTTGTTTTGTGTGTGTTTGCCTTAAATATTTAGCTCAATTGGGGGCAGAGGCAAGGATTTCTTAGGACACCAAAAGCAAGAACCATAAAAGAAAAAAGTGACAAAATGAATGTCATGATTAAAAACCTCTATTCTTTGAAAGTGACCACTAAGAAAAGGAAAAGGCAAACACTGGTCTGGGAGAAAATGAATGTAATATTTGCATCTGACAAAGGACTTATATCTAGAACATACAAAGATCTGCCGTAACTCAAAAGAAAGAAGGCAAATAATTCAATTTTAAAAATGGGCCAGATGTCTGAACAGATACTTCACACAAGAAATTCCACAAATGGCCCCTTAGCACGTGAAAAGATGCTCAGTGTGATCATCATCCAGGAAATGCACGTTAAAAGGACAGTGTGATAGTGGGAGGCAGCCGCTTAGCACAGGGAGATCAGCTCGGTGCTCTGTGACCACCTAGAGGGGTGGGATAGGGAGGTGGGGAGGGAGACGCAAGAGGGAGGGGATATGGGAACATATGTATACGTATAGCTGATTCACTTTGTTATAAAGCAGAAACTAACACACCATTGTAAAGCAATTATACTCTAATAAAGATGTAAAAAAAACAACAACAGTGTGATCCCACTGCACTCCCTTTGGAATGGCAAGATGGAAAAAGTCAACAGAGCCAAGTATTACTGAGGATGCTGGGACAACTGGAGCGCTCATGCATTATTAATGGAAGTATGAATAGTTCAGAAAACACTTTGGCTTTCTTATAAAACCAAGTCTATATTTACTATGTGACCAGTGATTTTCCTAGACATTTACCAAAAAAAAATGAAGATGTGTGTCCACATAGAGACTTATCCACGAATATGCATAACAGCTTTAGTCCTAGCAAAGCGTTAGCTCCCCCAGTGTCTATAATCAGCTGGCAGACAATGTGTCCGCACGAGGAATACTGCTCACTCATGGAAAGGGTGACACCTGGCACACTTGGAGGAAGAGCACGGACTGTGTAATTCCGCGCATGTGATGCTCTAGGAAAGGGTGAGTGGTGCTGATAGGAATCTGAGCGTGACGGGAGAGCGACCGGGAGAAGGAGAGGGAATCTGTGGCGGGGGTGGGGGGGATGTCTGACATCTGGATCGCAGGGGTGTCTGCATGAGTGCATGCATCTTTCACTCATCAAATTGTGCACTTGTGACACATTTTGTTTGTAAATTATACCTCAATATAGTTGATTTTTCAATAAAAGGAATCAAAAAAGAACTTAGGTGCCCATCATCAAGGGTATTCAAGTGAGTTTGATCAACTGTTTTCATTCAGCTATTAAAAATAATGCTGAAGAGGAATTTGAATAACATGAAGTATGATTATGACAATATTAAGTGAAAAAAAACAGGATCTGTTGGCTGATCTAAAGTCCCTAAAAATACGCCTACAAAAAATTAGAAGAAAACACACAAAATTTTTAAAATGGCAATTTCTACATGGCAGAATTACGTGTGACCTTTAGTGTTCTACTGAATACATTTCTCTATATCCTAATGTTCTATAATGAACTGACATGCTTTTGTAGTAAGAAATCAACTTACACACAGTTTTTTGAAGTTAGGGGTAGTCTTACAAATGAATTCCCAAACAAGACTCTGTTTTGATAAATGCATGAAACTTGGTCATTCTCCCACTTTGGAGACCATGTGTCGTTTTCAGTCACCAGGTCATCCTTCTGTCCGTAGGTAGTCCCATGGGCTAATACCCTTTTTTTTTTTTTTTAATACCTAGCACAGTCTTTCACAAACTGAGAATTCTTTAAAAAGGAAATGTCTTAGAAAGGCATTCCATGTCTAGTTCATTTGGAGAATATTGAATATTTTAACCCCTCTTAGAGAATCACCAGTAAGGAATCTGTTTAACTTTGTTTAACCCAGCACTTTCCAAGCTTACTTTATATTAGAATCCTACACAAACAACTGAGTTGTGTGGAGTACCTGCTGGGAGTGTTGTTCTGTCCTTCAAAACTGAGCAGCAGCTTCCTGGCGGGTCTGAGCCCTCCCCTCTTCCCACGTCTCCATCCGAAGGGAAGGCGCAGTAAAGCCCTGGAGTCAGTTTCACTAAAGTCTACTGCGCATTTCAGGCAGTGACCTTCATTTTGTTTCAGATGACAGGCTAAACCGCAAGTCAAGCTTTTGGTGGTCTAGTAAACATGGCCTTCAAGTGCTATATAAAATTTGGGTGAAATTGAACCCTTTTCCTGAATTCTTCCAGAAAGAGTCACGGGCGTGAGGTGCTCAGGTCCCAGACAGACTAAAGGTCTTGCCTTGCCCCTCTCGTCTGAGTCTTCCGTTCGTGGCAGCTCCCACCTGCGTGCCCCGTACCTGCGTCGCTGGGCTGTGGGAACAGAATGCTTACATTGCATGTTCCTCACAGTGTGTCTGAAAATGCAGAATTCCTTCTCAGGGCCAGATAATGAAATCATGATGGCTTTATGAATGCTGTCTGCAAGTCATGTTCTGTTGTTTGTTTTTTTTCCAATTTCCTTCCCCTGGATCTTCTCCGGGCCCCATGAGCCGCATACCGATCTCAGCTGGAGGACAAGCAGGGTAGTCGCGGCTGCTCCCGGGTCCCGTCCCCGCCGTCCCCGTTGCAGCTGTGACTTTTGACAGGGCCGGCGAGTCCTTCTTGGGAACGGTTTCTGCACAGTCAGACACCAGGCAGAAACGAGCAAAGAAAACACACTGAGATGGAGCAGAGCCTGGAAGGCCAAGGATAGTATTGAGCCTCTAGGCCTTCGGGGCACGCACCTCTTTCCCCAGGGATGCTGATTTAATTTCTCTCTTTCATGACGCGGTCACGTCCTTCTCTGCACACAGTGTGGCATAATATCGTGTGAAGTATAAAAGCACAGCCGCAGTGCCACATTCCCTGGGTTTGAATCCCAGCTCTGCAGCTTTCCCGGGGAGTTAGTTACCCTCAGCGCCTCCATTTTCTCATCTGTAAAAGGGGGATAATAAGGGTCCCTGCCACACAGGGTTGGGGTGAAGGTTAAATGGGTTAACATTCGTGAAGCGCCTAAAGCAGGGCTGGGTGCATCGTAAGCTCTGTGTGTTTGCTGTTAATGATGAAATGGGTAATTGATGGAAAATGACATTTGTCAACAGTGAATAAGGGACAAATGAAATGTGAAAACAGTATAAGATTGGGCAACTGATCATATATGTTTGGGGACCCAAAAACGTAAAGTCACACCAGCATCTCGTGCTTATGTGCCCAGCAGGAATGTAAGGGAGACGCTTAGCAGAGAGGCAGTTGAGGGAGGAACGGTCTAGGTGCCTTGCTCTGGTTGCATAGAGACCTTTCCTCCTCTCCGGGAAGTAATCCGCAGTTTTGTCAGAATTACGACGCCTTTTGGCTGCGTCTGTCTCCTGCTGAGCAGAAGTTCTCAAACGCTGAGGTGCTGGGAATCACTTGGGGATCTTGTTAAAATGCAGATTTGGAATCAGTAGGTCTGGGCGGGGCCTGAGGCTCCGAATTTCTAACAGGATACCCAGTGAGGCAGGGGCTGCTGGTGCCTGGACCGCACTCTGAGTAGCAAAGCCTGGGACAGTCACAGGACCTCAAGTTCCAAATGAGCCTGACAGTCACACGCCCAAGCCCTTCCCCCTTTGGACCTTGATCGTAGTCACCTGTGACTTTGCCTTCCGTGGTGGACTGGACAGTTCTCTCCTTAAGGCAGAATCTGCTTTGGGTCCTTTCTGAACCTTGCGTTCTGCCCAGCACAGTGGCAGACATTTGCTAAAGGAATCAACATTTACATGAATCAATAATGGAAAACGAAATTTTAGAAGTTGAGAGTTTGATTTTAGGATTTGTGTGTGTGTGTGTGTGTGTGTGTGTGTGTGTGTCATGCAGGAAGGGAGTAGGGGCAGATTGCTGGAAAATGAAAAAACCTAAAATTTCCAGGTTTTCCCATGAGAACTGTCATCCAGTGAACACCTGCGGCTGATTTAGTTCCTTCCCTCCTCTTTCCTTCTGCCCTCACGCCTCCAGGAATTGCTTAAATGCTAGTTGAATTTAATAGAAATTGGACCTAATTTATCATCTGATAAACTGAGATAAAAAGAGTTCTCTGGACGCCCCACTCCTGCCATCAGTGACTCTGGGAATGCTCTCGGGGAGATGTAGAGGTCTGAAAAGCTGGAGGAGTACCTCCCGTTCTTATTCCCTGCGGTCTGAAAGAGATCGACCAGGAGATGATGGGGATCTCCAGGGTGCACAGCTAGGGTGTCTGGAGCCCCGGTCTCTAACATGAGGTGAGAGCCCAGGCTTCAATGACGTCAGTCCCCTCTGAGCCTCAGGAGCACGTGGGTCATCCCAGAATCGATGGCGACTCAGTCCCACCAGTTCCGCAGGAGTCAAGTTCTTCCAACAACTTAATTTATACAGTAGTTCGTTTACTTCAAAAATTATAATAGCAGTCTGTCAAAACTAGCGCTGGAGATTGGAGAAGGTCCAAGAGCTCATCGTTTGGGAAACATTTCACATGCTTTCCTGTAATACGTGGCATGTTAAAACATTTGATGCTTAAGTCCCAAGAGAAGGTGGAAGTCCGTAAACCCAAGACCAATGTCCTTGTTTGTAGTAGCCTTTAGGTGATTTTGCTTCCAAATTGCAACGCGAGGAGCAAAATTTCAGTTAGAATCACCTTCTATGTCATGTTTCATTTACCTGCATTTTCTTCCTATACTTAACTACCTGACTTATAAATTTGTTTTGCATAAAAACATTGTGAAGGAGACTAATTATATTCATTAGAGAAGATAAAGAATAGGAAGGCAAACACGGAGGCATTTTCATTTTAAATGCAATGCTGGGAGTTGGCACATTAAGTAAAAACAAAAACCAGGAGGATATAAAATAATCTTTGCAAGGCAATTTAGCCATCTAGAATACCTCTATGCCCTTTATTTCATTTTTAAGAAGATATTTCATGTTTCAAGAAAATTATTCATATTCTTTTGTGGATTTACAAATGTATTGTGGATTTCTTGTGTCGGGATTGAGTTCTTTTTTAATATCTTTTTTATATAGATAAATATCTTTGTATATAGAATTCATGTTGCTTTTAAATAATCCCCCAACATTTTTATTAGAATGAAGACTACAGGGGAAGGGGAATGAGTACCCTTCACTCTATAGTAGAGGCAACTTCACATCTTATTTTCTGAAAATAAGTACACGTTTTGTTTGTGTTTTCTTAAGGAATAAAGCATGACATTTTGTTATTCTCTTAAGCTCCAAAAGTTGTGAGGGATGATATATATAAATTCTTATTTTTTTTGATGTGTGAGGTATCCATGCTAATAAAACGAAGCCGTGTAAACATAATCAAAGTGTTTATATTAGGAAGGGGAGAGAAGTGAATGAGCATTTCTAGTAGTCAGAGTTCTTTTGTCTTTAAGGGATGACAACTGACCTTGGCGTAGCCTGGGGGACACGAAGGACCCTGGCCGGTTCGGCTGGGCCCGTGACCACCTGCAGACCAGGCACTGAGGCCACAGTGTGGCCAGGCTTCTCCTGGGTCTGGTCCTGTCATCGGGGGAAGAGACCTCTGTGCTCGGCGACCCCACAGAATTCCGCGATTTGAGCCGGGGTGGGTGGGGGGGTGGGCGGGTCCTCCACCCACTTGGGATGTTACTTCTAGAAGAAAGGTGAGAAGTGGGCTAGGCCGACAAAAGCATGTTCACGTAGCTCGAATGATTGTTTAGTGCGAGCCCAGAAGGGTGCCGTGGCCGTGCCCCCTTCAGCTTCACCCCAGCACTGGAGGCACCGTGACGCACGTCCCCCCGTACCCTCGACGGCCACCTGCTGATGGGGGGGGGGGTCCGGGTCTAAGCTTCATACCGCATTTTCCATCTTGTTCGCGTGTATCCTTTCTTCGTGACATGACGGTTGTGTGTCAGAAGCAAACAACTTACCGAGCTGGGCTGAGGCCTGCGAGCCCGTGGAAGGAAGCCCGACCAGGACACAGAGACAGGAGCAGCCAAGGCCTGGCTTTGGAGTGTCGAGAGCCCAGGTTGTGATGAAAAAGTGAGATGGGAGGATCCTTCCAGGATAATTTTCCCTCCGTGCAGTTCGGGCCTCCACTCTGTCACTGGAAGCAAATCCCCCCACCTCGTCCTTCGGGGTCTGCAGTCTGGGGTCCTCAGTCCTGATCACTGAGACCCAGTGGGTGTCCACAGCCAGCCTGTGCACTGAGTCCTCCCTGGAAGGGCCCTGGTCGCCCCAAGTCCCCCATGTCGGGGTAGCAGGGCCCATGCTCCCAGGGTGGTGACAGTTGAAGGGGCTCCACCGTCCTCCTACCCCAGGGAGCCAGAGAGGCCTGGGGAGGGCCTGCACGTGCACAGGGCCGGCGACCGCAGCGCTGTCGGGTAGGACGGGAGGCCTCTGCCCTCTGGGAGCTCCTGCCTGCCCTGCTTTGTGAGCTCAGAGGAAGGCTGTAGGTATTTTCTCTGAGCTCCTGGATGGTCTCTGGAGCCTCCTGTCATATGGCTTTCCTGTCCTAGGGCTCACCAGCCAGCATCTGGAAGAGTCTCACTTTAGCTGTTTGCAATCTGCTGTCACCTTCCATTTCTTCTACTGGTTTTGAAAATGTCTGTTGAAATTTTCACTGAAAAGACTTGGAGAATGGGTTGCCATCTGCACATTTAGACTTGGCACGAATGTCTGCTCTTGAAGTTTTTGACGTCACTGAGTGAATTTTTGCTTTCAGTTTGTTGGAAAACAGCACATTCTTGTGACTTTGGGTCGGTAGAAGATACTCAGGGGAGCAGGTCAGCACCGCATGCGGTCCTGATACAATTTAGGGTCACGTTTGGCAACAAAGTTCCCATTTGGTTGTTTGCATTGAGAAGGCACCCTTGTGACAACAAATATTTTCTTCCCAGAACTTCCCGGTGTGTGTGTATCTATGTGTGTGTGTATCTATGTGTATGTGTGTGTATGTGTATATGTGTGTATGTGTGTGTATGTGTATCTATATGTGTATGTGTGTATGTATCTATGTGTGTGTATGTGTATGTATGTGTGTATGTGTATCTGTGTGTACATGTGTGTATGTGTATCTATGTGTACGTGTGTATCTATGTGTACGTGTGTGTATCTATGTGTATGTGTATCTATGTGTGTGTATGTGTATGTGTGTGTATGTGTGTATGCATGTGTGTATCTGTGTACGTGTATCTGTGTGTACATGTGTGTATGTGTATCTATGTGTACGTGTGTGTGTATCTGTGTGTGTGTGCATGTGTGTATGTGTATCTGTGTGTACATGTGTGTGTGTATCTGTGTGTGTGTGCATGTGTGGTTTTGGAGGAGTTTGTGTTGTCAGGGTTGTTGTCAGTGTGAGGCTTTGCTTTTCACTTTCCCATCAACTTATCGCTAAGTAATGTGAAAAGGAAGTGCTTTTCTCCTGTAGTTGAAGTGATGCGTAAACCAAGCAGGCCAACACTTGTCTCGACTAATTTTCTGTCATTAATCTTGTTAAATTTTGAGAAGAGAGTTGTAGAAATAGCCTGCAACCATGTGAGAACCACCGTCTGCTGCTGGGGAGATGTTTAGCCAATGGAAATATTTATCATAGTTTGTGGTATCGTATCTACATTTTCAGTCAAAACAACAAGGGCAAACATTATTATACGTTGAAAAAGAAACTCATTTCTAAACGCCTCCTGGCTGAGATAACAAGCATTTTGTGTTTGTGCACATTCTTCCCCTAATTGGGGATTGTTTCCTGGTGGGTGGGATTTCTGGCCCTTGGGCCTGGAGGATGCCCGGAGGGGACCGTAAGGAGGAGGGGGCGGGGTGTCTGGGTGTGAGCCCGTGTCCCATGGTTGGGTGTCTATGCCCTGGGCCTGAGCCCGTGTCCCGTGGCTGGCTGTCTATTCCCTGGTCATGAGGTCATGAGCCCGTGTCCCGTGGCTGGGTGTCGAGGCCCCGGGTGTGAGCCCGTGTCCCGTGGCTGGCATGTCTGCTGTGAGGCCATCCTGGAGAACGTGCTGAGCCTTGACTGTGTCCAGTTGCTTTTGGACAAAAGCACATCCTTCTGGTCAGTCGTTTTTGACGAACAGAGTTTCCCCAGGACGTGCTTTGCAGCTCCGCCTGGGCTGGGCGGGAGTTGGGAGAAGGGAAGTCCCCGTGGCTCTGCGTGTTTTCCTCCGGGAAGGTTTTGTGCGTTTTTGCGTGTTTAGGTGCGCTATCCTTGGCCGCGTCTCTTCAGACTCACCCCCTCTGAGCCCCCGGAGCTGCAGCCCCACGTGACAGCTTGCTTACTGCTTGTCTAATGCCCATACTGTCTAAGCAAGTTGAGTGGAACCTCTGACACGGAGGGGTAGAAATATCATCACTTGCATCTTCCGTGGAGCTGGGAGAATCAGTTCTCTTGAGAAGCTGGGTGTCAGCACCGTGAGAACTTGGTGGAGATGCTCTGACCAGACCCAGGCCTTCAGAAATGTCTGCGTAGAGACTGGACTCTCCCTACCAGCTTCCACTCACCGCTGAGACAGAATCTCTCCCACCACTGGGAAGTCTAAACCCTACTATCATTTCTTAAAAATAAATTTATTTATTTGTGTATTTAGTTATTTACTTTTGGCTGTGTTGGGTCTTCGTTGCTGTGCGCAGGCTTTCCCTAGTTGTGGCGAGCGGGGGCTGCTCTTCGTTGCGGTACACGGGCCTCTCATTGCGGTGGCTTCTCTTGTTGTGGAGCACGGGCTCTAGGCGCGCGGGCTTCAGTATTGTGGCTTGTGGGCTCAGTAGTTGTGGCTCGCAGGCTCAGTAGTTGTGGCTCGTGGGCTCTAGAGCACAGGCTCAGTAGTCATGGCTCATGGGCTTAGTTGCTCTGCGGCATGTGGGATCTTCCCGGAACAAGGCTTGAACCCGTGTCCCCTGCATTGGCAGGTGGGTTCTTAACCACTGTGCCACCAGGGAAGTCCCCCTACTATCATGTTATATTGATGAACTTCTAAGATACTTAGGGTTTTAATCCATTAAAAAAAAACCCCAAAGTATAACAGCCTAAAGGGATGTGAACTTTAATTCAAGCGACAGGTTTTTGTGTGGCAGCGTGTGTAGGTCTGATGTGAGCCCTGATGCTATTTGTGTCTTGGAGGCTGGGGCAACCCTTGTTCCATTTCATGTACGGTTGATGCAATTCACTGGGTAGCAGGTCAGTTAAGTTCTTTAACTAAGGATCCATTAGATCCTCAGAACAACTGCTGCCTCTGTAAGTTACCTAATGGAACGGGGGGCGTTGTACTGAAGACAGAGCGGACGTTCCATAAACGTGCTCTCTGCACATTTTCTTTTTCTTTTTTTTCCCCAGAGCCAAAATCGTCTAAGAGAACCAAGACACTTCCTTGCCCTTGAGAAGTGTAGGTTCTAATTAGGTGATAATAGGAACTCATTATGTACAAATGCATACAACTAGACGACGGTATTGTGCAAATTTATCACATCAGTTCTGAAAGAACAGCCCTGTGATGGAGGCTTGGGGTGAGGTCGGCAGGAAGGTGGAGTTAAGTGGGCCTTTGGCCCAAGCGGGAGCTGTGGCTGGGAGTTCAGGGGAGGGAGAGCCTTCCAAGTGGGTGGAAAGGCATGAGAACAGGCGCAGAGGAGCATTAGTAACCTGGCTGTGGGCAGTGGGCAGGCCGAAAGCTGGGCTGGGACAGCCCGGCCACCTCGGGTGCAGCGAGAGACACGCACACCTACCGCCCGCACACCTACCGCCCGCACACCCGTCGGGTGTCAGCTTAGAGGCCTCCCTGAGGCCACCACCCTGCCAGGTGCCCACCTGGTCCTCTGACAGCCCCTGTCTGCCTTCTACTGCCATTCACATGCATCCTGTGTGGCCGCCAGGCCTCGAGCCCTTTAAGGACAGAGGCCCCCGTCCTCAGCACCCGGCTCAGCTCAGCGCCTGGCACTTTTAGGCGCTAGCTGAGGATGTGTGGGAGGTGCAGGGGTCAGACAGCCCTGAACTGTGATGGGGCTCAGACAGAGTGGGGCTCTGGTCCCAAAATCGCCACCTCCCCACCGCGGGCCCCCGGTCAGGCCACCGTACAGTTTGCTTCACACTGTAAAGCAGGAGAAACTCCACCCACATTCCTTGGGGGCGGATAGGACACCCCAGCTGAGTTAAAATAAATACAAATAGGCAGATAAGAGCCGCGTAAGGGCTGCGCAGGAACGCGGAGGCTGACTTAGAAGCCACTGTCGCTGCACAGCTGAGGACCGTGCTCTCTGGTCTTTCATTTGATCTCTTGAGCCAGTCTCATTAGGCCTCATTAGGCTCGACGCCACAAGACTGTGTCCACGGAGTTAATCACACCCGTCGGATTTCCTACAGATAAAGCGTGAGAGAGGACAGTTTGAAAGGAGAACTTCTCTATTTAGTAGTTTCCAGTGATACTGGTGAAAAAGAAGGAAGCAGAGGAACTGTTGACCAATCGACAACTCTTACTGAAGCCACGTTTGGGAGGGGCCCCATAGGATGCAGTGTCCTTGTCAGAGGACGCAGTCTGCTCTCTTCGACCGCGTGGGGTGGAGCCCTTCCCGTGTGGCCTTCTGCCACCCGCTCAGCCCCCAGACGGCTTCCCGATGAAGGCGCAGACTGTGCCGCATCGGTGGACTGCGCGAGGAGGGGGTCCTGGTGTGGAAGCCTGCCCTCCAGCGAGTCACGGGAACAGCGTCTTCTGGAACCGCGGGAACAGGGATTTAAGTTTCACCTTTTGCTGTAATTGGTTATTCATTCATTCAGCCTAACAGCTGGAGCCGCTTGTTTAGTAACAATGATCCTTAGTAAAGGAAGCGAAGTGGGACACCGAGCGCCTGGAGACGTGCAGTCTGCGTTTCAAACCCGCACAGGGTCAGCGCCCGCGCCCGCGGCCCACGGCCCCCTCCCTGCACGCACCCAACCCCCGCCCAGAGCCCGCGCCCCCCCTCGCGCCCACGCGCCCACGCCCCCCCCTCCCCGGTGCTGCCCTTCAGGAGCGAGAGCAGCTTTGGTGATTAAACCAGCGGCCCTGGAGCCCCCCCTCCTCCTGCCCCTGGGCAGGTGCCCCCCGCCCGGGTCTGGGCCTCAGCCGCCAGCCTTCTCCAGAAACCCGTCGTCCCTCCGTCCGCCGCTGTCAGCTCCACCGTCAGCATCTTGCCGGCCCCAGGTCCTCCAGTCTTGAAGAAGGGCCCCCCTCCCTCCAGAAGGTGCCCGGTCGGCTGCCCCCCTTCCATCCCCGCCCTTCACTCCATCGGAGCCGCTCTTCCGAGGCCCCGCAAGCGTCCGCAGCTCCGCGTCCAGGGGGCCGGGGCCTCGCTGGTCGGCCCGCTGTTCGTGAAGCTCACGTTCACGGTGGTTTTCTCCTTCGTTGCTGTTTGTCCGTTTCCAATTACTCCGGCACATCATGTGACGTCTGAGCATCTGCAGGCGGTGTCCCACCCCCAGCGACCTCCCGCCCTGCACCCCCATTTTCCCAGCTGGTCCGCCCACTCTTTGGCCATCCTGCGGCCCTTCAGCGACGCGAGAGACGCGTGCTCTCCTGCGCTGGTACCTTGTCTCGGGTCACCTCCAGGTCTGCTCTGCTCCCGTGGTTTTCTGGCGTCTCTCTGTGGAAGTCCTGTTCACTGTATCATTCAGCTCATCCCTTTGGCATTTGCATCCATGTGACTAAACAACGTGCTTTGATTGCTGGTCCTCGATCTTCCCCCTTGAGGCTTCTCTCCTGGCACCTCTTATTCCAAAGGAGATCTGTGTCCCTTGTGACCCCGTGTCTCCCCCCCACCTCAGAGCTGTCCTCCCGTGTTACGTCGTCAGGACTGACCAACGCGTTCACTCCGGGAAACAACACTTTCTTCTTCCTTTCTGAGCAGATGTCCCTTGCTTACCATAGACCTAACAATTGTCTTTCTCCGTTTGCTTCATTCTCCATGTGTTTGTCACTCACTTCCCCTCAGTCTGCCCTGAAGGTGCTCAGGCCGGAGGCTTACCCTCGGGCACGTCCCCTGCAGCCCCCCTCTAGATCCTTCCGACCTGATCCCACCTGGACCGCTGGATGGTAGAGTCATCCCCTATTTTCTGACATCTTTTTAAAATTCTGTGGTTTGGTGAAGCGAAACCTTAATTAGTTTCCTGAGAATGGAAAGCAAATAGTTTTTGCATGGGAAGCAAATAGTTTTTGACCAAGCTTATCTGAAAATATCTCTATCCTGCCCTCAGTTAACAAGGTGGCCAATGTACATTTCTTGGTTGGAAATAACTTTCCTTCAGAACCTTGGAGGCGTTGCTCCATTGCCTTTACTTTGAGTGTTGCCGTGGCAGCCCAGGGGCCACTCTGGGCCGCTCCCATCCCCTTGAGCTCCCGGGGACCTCCTCCTCGTCCCCGTGTTCTGAAACTCCGTGAGGTGGTATCTGCGTGCTCTGTGGGCCGCTTTCAGTCTGGAAACGCGTGTTCATCTGCTCTGATCAATTCTCTTTATATGTTAAGATAATTATTTTCTTTACTCTCTTCCTGGAAATCCTATTATACTGACCTCTTGAGGCCATCTTCTGATTTCCTTATCTTCCTTTTTCATATCTACATCTTTTTGCCCTACTTTTTGGGAGGTTTCCTCATTTCTGTCTTCAAAATCTTCTCTTGAATTCTTGATTTCTGAATTTTTTCAACTTCTAAATCTTTTTTTTCAAATTGTCCTTTTTTATGTAGTATCTTATTTTTGTTTCTTTGATATCTTTCCTTGTCTCTCTGAAGATAGTAGCAGTGATGTGTGAGTTGGTTGTTGTTGTGTTCTGTTTTTAATGATCTTCCCTGTTTGTTCTGTTTCCTCCAAGTTGCTGGTTCTCAGTTTGTCTGCTGTGATTTCTGTCTTCGTATGTGCGGTTTTCCTCACGTGTGTCTGGTAATCCTCGGTTTTCTGCTCACGTTTACAAGTGGGGGCCTAAAAAGCTGATTGGGGTTTTTGAGGACATAGAGCCTGGGGGCTCTGGGGGCTCTGGAGGCCGTTTAGTTGGAGAATCTGAGCCCAGAGGAGAGTTCCTAGCCTCCTCCCTGGAAGGGGACCAGCCTGACCCCAGCACCCCCTCAGGGCAAAGGATGCTGGGCGTTCTGCGTACAATCCACTTACCTTTCCTCTTCTCCCTGTGGTGGCCGCACGCTCACAGGGCCCAATGGGCTTCAATCCTGCCACCTTCTTCAGGACGGAGGGTGAGCCCATTGCCCAGTGATGCCAACCCTGGGAGGGGATTGGACATCGGGCTGCTTCCGGGGGAGTTTAATCAACCCCCTGTCCGGAGTATCTGGGCTTCCCCGGGGCCAAGTGGGCCCATGCTCAGCTTCCCCACTGCCAGCTTGCGGGTCTGTTTTTTGGGGCCTCTGCCCAGTCCTTTAACACTCGTCCGTCTCCTCTCCAGCTCCCAGAACTTGGGTCTTCTCGTCTTTCCTGTTGTTCAGCCCTTGTCAGCATGTTCGTTTTTGCAGGGGTTCCGGGGAACGAACAGAAGTGTGTGCAAACACCGTCCTCGCCCAGGACCTGCTGACACTCCCAGGGCGCCCCATGCCCTTCACCAGTAAATCGTGGCTGCTGGTGACCTCCTGTCTCCACGTGTGCACCCTAGTCAAGTCTTGGTCCTTAAAGTAATCCCTGCGCGCTTCTGTGATGTCCCCGACTTGCCTTCGGCTGCCCACTTGGCTTTGCTCTGCTCCCTGGAGGGGTTC
Organism: Orcinus orca; assembly: GCF_937001465.1. Lineage (NCBI taxonomy): Eukaryota > Metazoa > Chordata > Mammalia > Artiodactyla > Delphinidae > Orcinus > Orcinus orca. Next base: position 104,881,667 of record NC_064568.1, read on the forward strand.
CTTGTTGGGGAGAGGTTAATGGCGCCTCATCTTGACTTACTGTGCTGGATTCTTCAGTGCTTTCTGTTGCCATTTCATGCTCATTAGGAGCCAACAGTTTTATTTTCAAATTTGGATTATACAGGATCCCTGCTCAGTGAGCTGCTGATCTAAATTAGTGGCTAGTAATTCCTGTTAATTCGCTGAATCCCCTACCCCCTGTCAGGCCACTGTCATTTCATGAACATTGCAGCTCTGCTTGAGTCTTAACATCACCTGTTAGGACAAGTTAGCTCTTAGCGTTTACTGGTTAACACAAGCGTTCTGTGTGGTGTTGTGACAATGCTTTCTGGTCCTTGGCCGAAACTTTTGCTTATTGCCCTGTTGCAGACCCAGTGCAAGTTAGAAAGTGGTTCTGCTCTGCGTCCTTCCCTTGGTGACAGGTGGCTGTTCAGCACAGCCAGATTCATCGTAGGGCAACGCCGTGCCCTGAGAGACGGCCGTGGCCGTAGACACGTGGAGGCTGCCTAGCAGCACCAGGCAGAGGCAGAGAGGCCTGCATGTGGGCAGCCGCCCTGCAGGTGCCTGCGTGGTGTCAACTCACTTCTAATGTGCAGGTTCTTCCCCGTCTTTTCCCACTTCAGCTGCTGTTACAAATGCCAGTGTTGGCCCAAGGCTGCAGGGCAGCCCAGGAGAGTCCAGCAGTCGGGGAAGGTCCCGCTGAGCCGGCCATCAGCCTGCCGGTGTGGACCGGAACCGGATGCTTTCCTGGGGTCAAGGGTGAGGATGTGTCAGTAAGTCATCCCCTGATGCAGGGGGGCAACTACGGTCTGCAGGCCAGACCCCAGCCAAGGCTCGTTTTTTACTGTCCTCTAAGGATGTTTTTACTGTTTTAAAGGGTAGTTAAAAATTTTAAAGAAAGAAGATAATGAGGAAGAGAAGAAGGAGGAAGGGAATGAGGAAGAACACGTGACAGAGCCTCTTATGTGATGCTCTTCACAGAAACAGTTCACAGCCCCTGCTCTGGAGACGTGGCCAGCTTTGCCAAGTTCCCTGGGCCACACGTGACCACGGTCAGGGGACGCCTCTCCCGAGGCCTCGTCGACTTAAATATGTATGTGGCTACGTGTGTGGTTTCAGAAGGATTCATTGTAAATACGTGGGTCTGAATCACCATTCCTCCAGCTTGTGGCCTCTGTTCGGATTCACCACCACGACGGGCGGTGTCACGCGTGTCTGTGTCCCCACGTCAGCCTGACCATCGCAGATTACGTGCCGAGCCGCAGCTGGAAGAAACAGCAAAACGTGCTCTGGACCCTCTGGCTCCGTGCAGATGCCATGAGGAAGGCGTGTGCAGAGCTTGTTTCTCTTCGTGAGTGTGAAACGTGAACAGAAATAAAACTAAAACGCGCTCCTGAGAAACAAATATCCTTTCATTTACTGTTGATGAAAGCGTCACCCGAGAGAGGTTCCACTAAAACAAACAACTTTAGCATTAGACAGGTAATTTTTTTAAATCATGGCTTTACCAAATACTCTCCCTTACTGTGGATATTGGCCAAGGTTTGGTCTTCATCTATCAGAGACGACAGGGCTCACCAGCCCCTCAGCTTTTCCCATTTTACAGCAGTTTTAGTTGGCATACTCTAAAGCATCCACCTACCATATCCAGGTGAATGTTCCAGAAACTTAGCTCTGATCCTGCCAAATAAGTCTAGGCAAGGGAAAGAAACTAAACCAAATAAGTAAATTACCAAACACCCTTTTTTGAGTCATTAATATAAAAGTCATGGAAAATGCCAGTCGTACATTTTTTTTATTGTTCAACATATTGAGCTATAATTCTCTCTGTGTTGTGGAATGTTTTTCATATTTGCCTTTCGTACGTTGGCAAATCCAGCATACTCATGAACTGATTATTCCTCCCACGATGAAGTATTACCCTTGTGCTATCAAAAAATAAATTGAGGATAGAACATTTGAGGGGGTGATCAGAGAGAAAGCTTGTGAGGCCAGTTGAAGTCTCTGATACCCAATCTATGTCCAAAATACAACCACAGTCAACATTTAATGGCCATCTTCAGTGGCACCTGTAATTCACACAGTCAAGTAACCAACTTAATGCTCTATTCTTTCCTTTGATCTCCACTGTGACAGAATTGTCCTGTCACAGGATTCATCACCAGCTGATAAAGCAAACTAGGTCTGAGGATAAGCATTGAAGTCAGACATTACTTGGTAACTTCTTTTCTTTCTTTGCCGAAAAGTTCCATTTGTAGAAACAAGTCAAATAATATAGTATTTTTTGTTCTTTGGATATTAGTTCGTAGAAATCCAGAGGTCAGCTCTAGCCAGTGGCTTCATTTCTGTAAAAGTGAGAACATAAAATGGAACTCCGGCAAGAAGCTGGTCTTGAAACTTGTGAACTTGCCCCTCAGCTTATGAGAAGAGGGGGCTGCTATTGGGATCCTGAACTGTTGTCGACTGTGGGTGTTTAAGGAAGAACACTTGTCCAAATAGCATCGTAGCTGAATCAGAGAAAGAAGAGATGCTGAAAGACCGTCGCTTAGCAGGGAATCAACCGATTCATTACGCACTTTTTGGAGGTTTAATCATCTGGGCTTTTTCAATGGGGCCAACTGCTGCCTGGGTACAGCAAGGGCACTTATATGGAATACGGAGATGAAATGAATGGTTAATTAGGGTATGAAACTTATTCTAAAATGGAATGCATTCAATTTACAATAAATACTCCTAAAACTACAGAAATAAAAAAAAATAAGGAAAGGAGAGACAGGAGAGATTAATTCATAATAATTGACTTTATCAAGAATAGTCTAAAGAGGTACAGCATCCTTGAAATCCTGAAAGTTGCCCAGTTCCTCGTTGTGGCTAATCTGTTCATTTCTGGGGTCTCACTTCTGAGCATACCACGATCTTCCTTAAAGAGGAAGGAAAAGGCCTGCCCTTTTGGCATGGATCTGGAAAGGCTTTAGAACCGCTGTTGCCCTCATGACACGGTTAAGCACCTGCCTGTGTTTCCTGAGTGGATGAGCTCCTGGCTCCTACAGGGAGAAGCCACGCTGCCCGGCAGCCTGGTCTGATGCTCCCAAGCAGGTTGGGACTGATCAACTCTTTTTCTCCTTTCCAGGTGGGAAGGAGAGAATGAAAATGAAGTGGGCAGGTGCAAAGAGACGGGCAAAGTTCACGTGACCGTGGATCTCAAGTACTACCGACCAACTGAAGTGGTAAGTGTCTCGGCCCTGGCGGCAGGGCCACACCCGGCCACTGGCTGGGAAAATATTAACTGGTTGCTGCAGCCAGGCTTCCCAGCTCTGCCCTGGGCTCTCTGTCGTCCCTCAGTGCGCGTTCCCCAAACCAGAGCCCAGGGAATTGCATTTGGGGTGTTATTCTCGCCACAAAATGCATTGCTGTGTAAAGGAAAACAGGGTAACACACACCCAGGGAAAGAGCTGGTTTCAGAAATGGAGGCTCAGATCAAAGGTGGATCCCATCAAGGTAGTGGCCTGATGGATGGCTGAGCCCCGGTACGTGCAGGACGTCTGCCTTCCAAGGCCCCCCGTGGCCCTCAGGGTCTGGAGATCCCGGTGCACACGCTCATGTACACACACACACACACACTCACACACACCCACGTAAACACACTCATATGCACTCACACATAGTCACATACACTCACATGCACACTCTCACATGTACTCATACACACACGCTCACATGTACTCACACACACTCGCACGCACTCACACATGCACACACGTGCACTCACCTGCACACGCACAGACCTGAGTGGTGTTAAGCCCTGCACACTTTTTAAGCCTCGGCTCAAGCACTGTCCTGGCTGTGAATCCTTTTCTGGCCGATATCCTACCACCACTGAACTCATTACTTTTTCCTTTGTACCTGTTGATACATTATATGGTATACATAACTATATTATAACACCTATTATAATTTACTCTACTCATTTGTTTACGTGTTTTTCTCCAAAGAGTTCCTCCAAAGTCTTTGAGGAGAAGGACTTTTTTTTACTATCTTAGATGAAAAACTCAGTGCTTAATGATTATTGGTGGATGGATGGATAAACGCATAAGTTTCTGAATACAGAAGTTCCTGAATATATTCAAACTTTTACTGAATGACTGAACACATTGTCTGTTCATTTTATGGGTGAAAGAATCCCCCTCGTTTACATAGCGTTTCTCTAACCCTCACCCCGTAATTTGCCATCTGTCTTTCAATTCTATTGATGGCTCTTTCTCCACCTGACGTTTACTTTAGTATTTTTAAAAACATGACTAGCCACTAATTACTAATGTTTCATACCCTCCCAATCTGTAATAATACTTTATCAAATACTAAATTTTAAAATACAAAAAAATAAAAAGAAGTTCCTGTGTTAAGAAATGACCTACAGGTTGTTTGAGCATAACATGCTCCTTTCCTAGATTTATAAGAGCTTCTAGCTTGGTGTTGTCACTTAAATGTGGACCACGTTCACTGTGGTGACGAAACTCAATGTTTTAAAGGTACCTAAAGGTGATAGAAAGCAGCAGCTTCAGAGAGAAATGTTCAGACGTGGTGGTTCCCGGATGAAATGTATATTAACCGTGAAAGTGGAGTCCTGGAACCTGTTTTACCTGTGTTTGAACCAAATTCCTATCTGTTCTACAACTTTCCGAGATCAGGAAAGGCACGGTGAAGAAAGATCGAAAGTGAACCTGTCACCGGTAATCACCCTTCAAACTGTCTTGTTTCAAACAAAAGAAAACACTTCATTTCATGCACTCGTACACACAGGAGCGAATAAAAAGGAAAGGAAATCAGCAGTGCTTGGCGACTGGGGCTGTGCAGTCGCATTGTCCTGGCCCGGGCGGGGCCGGTCTTTGACACACAGTGAACAATGGTGCCCGTGCTGATGGGGCTGGGTGTGGCCAGCAGAGGATGTGCTGGTCCCAGGGAGGGGACACCAGCGCGCTCCTGCTGACACAGCAAGGAGACCCGGCTGTGGAGCCTCCCACCGGGCCCAGAGATGGGCCACGGGCTCTCATTTTTCTGGGACATAAACAGCTTTCTTTCCGTGCTCGCGAATGAAAACTGTCATCTCAGAGTGGAAAACGGACGGAGCCAACCCTCAACCCCTGTAACAACTTCACCGTGGCCCTTCTCGTTTCCAAAGCTAGGAGGTCGTTAAGAACAGCTTGTCTGTCAACCTGACTTGGGCACCGTGTGGGGTTGATAAGGACCCTTGGGCTCACAAGACGGTTCTTGAAGTCCCTGTGGACCCTCTTTCCTGCCGAGGCTCCACGTCCGTCCTTTTGTTCTGGCCAGTGTCCCCGTCGTACCTGTTCTGCAGCTCTGTTTGCACAAAAGGCGTTTGAACGTGACGGTGCCCTCCTATTTCCTAGGCTCTCCTCTCACCCCTCTAGCTCTCCCCACCACCCGGATCCCCTTTACTGCCTCTGGTCTTGGATTTTGTCCACTGCACTCAGCACAGGGCTCTGTCGGGCAAGCCTTCTTGTGCGGTGAGGCTAAACTTTTCACCTCATTCTTCAGCACAGCAGTTTTCCCAGAACTTGGATCGGCTCGACAGCCGTACGTGGAGTTGCCTCGGGGGTGACAGTGTTCCTCCAGGTGAAAGGGGGTGAGAACTGGAGCCCGCCTGCGAGCTTGCACTTGGGTCTGTGCCGTAAACAACACACCCAGGGCGTCGCTGGCGCGAGGCCTGAGAGGCACTCGATGTGGGGAGACGTGTAATTCTCCGTGTCCCGCTGTGTCCTTCCCTTTTCTGAGGTCAAGTCCATCTTCCAGGTGCCACAGCCGCCCTCTCATCCTTCCTCGCTTTCTAGAAAAGCTTGTTCTCCTGATCGGCTTTCATCCTGTGTCTTCAGCACCTAGGACACCCCGGAGACGAATGCATAAACTAGATCTTCTCAGAGTCCAGTGGGGCCAGAATGATCGAAAGGAAAAAAATGCTGTAAAGAAAATTGGGGGGAAGAAGCAAGTCATAGAACACCGGTACCCTAAAGCAAGACTAAAGGGAGATAAAGATTTACATTGTTTTCTGAGTGAGATTCAGACCAAGCAAGGCAGGCTGTTTATGCAGCACAGGCCAGCACTGACCCCAAAGAGGCCGCCAGTGATTCTGTACAGGGCAGACCTCCCAGCTGAAAACCTCTCCCTCGCTGATTTTGTCACCACAAAATCTTTGGTCCTGCTTCTGCTCCAGAGTGGAAAGTCCTGAAAGGTTTTGTTCTGAGCTTAGGACACTGGTGTCCAGTTGAGCTGAGCGGAGTCCTGTTCTCTGGTTCCCGCTCTGGACACCTCTGGGCTTCCCTTGCATGTTGAGGAGTTTTACCGCTGTGGGAAGCTTCATCCTGGAAATTGGACTTTGCATTTCCCATTGCCCTTGAATCCCAGCATTGGTGATGGCAACACGAATACTTGGGTCCTGTACCTCTGTCCCCTCTGGCGTTTCCTCTGCCTGTACGTGTACGCAGAGCTGTGGCATTGTGCATTTGTGTGCGGGGAAGAAGCGGGCTTGGGCTTAAGGCCAGACGGCCTGAGTTACCAGATGTGTGAACTCAGGCGTGCTACTTCTCAGTGCCTCTGTTTGGCTGTCTTTAAAGATGGGATTCATAGTCAAGCTTCTTTCAAAGACTTGCTGGAGAATTAAGAGAGTCACTTACACAAAGTGCTCATTAGAGCCGTGTCCGGCACATGGTAAAATACCAGTATTAATGCTGTTATTGTTAGTTATTCATTCGTTCAACAGATGTTCACCAAACCCTGTGTTAGATCCTAAGAATTCAGCATGGACGAGACAGACCCATCCGGCCCTCGTGGAGAGTGTAGAGAGGAATAGGTCAGTTACTCGAGTTGAGTGCCTTTTGAAAAGTAGGATGTCACTGGTGAAGTGTACGTATTAACCACTAAAAAGTCAATAACATGGTATAATCAGGGCTTCTAGCAAACGCTAATAGGTACTCTGATTTTTTAAATTCTTGTTTTATCTTGATTTTTATCCTTTCTGACCCTCTTTCTGAAGATTCAATAGCTATTCAGTGGTATGGAATTGTCATGTAAATAGGAGAAAATTAACATTTACCTATTACTTAATTTAAAATAATAACGAAGATGTCTTCTTTTTGTTTGAGAATTTTTAACTTGAAAAATGCACAAAGGTTGTATTAGGAAGTATTCATCCTAATGTGCCGAATTTTAATGACACCAAATGTTCAGTTCACTTAAAAAAAAAAAAAAAGCTAAGAGTTTTTTCTTTTCAGTGAAGCAAACAAAACAATTGCCTTTTTTCTGCAGAGCATTTTAGGAAATGGCATGGGAAACACATTAACAGACCGAAGTTGAAATCACCTATTTTCCACGAAAAATGTCTTGATTGAAACTCTACTGGGTGATGGAGCTGAGTTTTTCCTTGCTGTATTATTTGTCTCTGACGTTCGCTTTTCTTGCCACTGTATTTCTAATGTCCTCAGCTGTGATTGGTTTTTGCTCTCTTTGCTTAGATACTTAATGTTTATTCGCATTCTTTATAGATACTAGAAAAAATTCCTGAGTTAAAATCTAGAGCTGGGAAAGCAGTAACTTCAAAGAAGGCCAACAAGCTAGTTAAAGCAACACCTTCCTTCAGTAAAAACATGTGGCCTGTTTCTAATCAAATTACCATATGCTCATTGAGTTGTCCCCTCTGCAAACTTCTCCTAATATTTTTCTGTAAATGATGTTAAGTTAAATGGCCCGTAATTGCTTGTTCTATCTCATAGCCCTGTTTAGAATAATGCTGGGTAACACTTTCCAGACCTCAGGAATCTGATCTGTCAGCAGAGGACTTGTATAAATACCAGTTAGAGCTTCGCCCAGCGCCATCCCTGGACACTGGGGGTCTTGAAACGGTCCCTTCTTCCCCCGTAGCTGTTCTCAGCCCCTCGCACACGTCCCTGCCCTTAGCAGGAAACGGGACCCTCCCTTGCCCGCGACCTGTCTCCTCCGGCTCTGCCAGAAGCACCCATCTCTCCCGTCCACATCCCTCCAGTGCTCTAATCCCACCCCTACGCCCCTGCTTTCCTTTGTTCCTCGTCTGGATGGTGGGGGCCAGGCGGAGAGGGGGCAGACACAGCAGTGAAGGGCGAGCCCCTCTCTCTGCTCCAGGACCTGGAAGAGGAGAGGCCAGGCTCCTTATTCTGTAAGCATCAACGTGCAGGCCCAGCGTTCTCTGCTTTTATAACTGCCCGAGCGCAACGGCGTGGAATGCTGTCACAATGCTTCCTCTTTTGTAGTTATTCTCTGAACTTCTTACTGCTTGTATTTTACAAATAGTTTATATCTCTGCGTCACTGTTCATGTGTTGTAAGCCTCCCTCTTCGGTTCCTCATACTAACCTTTCTATCCCTCCTTAATCACTCTGGCCTTTCCTGCCCTTTTCCTTCCTTGAACTTAACCGAGAGAACTGTAGTTTCAGTCTCTCCAGTTGAGTCTCAACTATTCCACAGTGTGGCCTCCGTGCTTCACAGGACGCCGCGCAGAGCCCCCAGGGTGGGTGACATTCCTCCTAAAGCCTGGGCTCTTCCCTCGGCTCCTGGCCCCTCAAGAGCGTTTAGGTCTAATGAAATAACAATTGTGTGCCGACCATGATGCCCCCGACTTCCTGCGGTTTTTCCTTGAAGGTTTATGATTAGATCCAGGTTAGAATGATGCTATTAAAGACTTAAATACCTCGGTGAATGTACATAACTATATACCTTCCCTTATATTAAAAAAAATTTTTTTTTAATTCTTTTTGTTTGCATCCAAAAATCTCCCTGGTAGCCTTAATGTAGATGCTTTCATTCCTTGTACCAATCGGGAATTCCTGTAAAATCTGTACCTTTGTTCCAAAAAAGCTGAGCAGGTCATGACTACCCTCATTTGTAATCATAGCAATGACCTCTTGACATCCACAACATAAATCCCAGCATCTTGGAAATGTGCTGTAGCCTCTGCAGCTCCTTTCTTGAGGAAGGGCAGTCTGTTCCCCAGCTCAGCTGCTACCTGCAGGGCTCTGGTCGCTCACAGGAGCCACTCCCTCTTCACTCTCATCTCCGGCCACTGGCATCTGTATTCCAGAATTTCAGGAATCCCTGTTTGCTGTTTGTTTGTTTCTTAAATCAGCAGTGCTGTTTCCGTTCTATCCAGCCGTAATTATCTCCTGAAATAACTGTGATTCAGAAACCTTTTCATGGAGATTCCACAGATAACACTATCTGTGTGTCCTTCTTCCACTTCTTCTGCTCTGTGCGTCCGACAAGGCTCATAATTCCTTAGCAAGTCTGAGTGTGTTTCCTAGCACAGCGTTCACGTGTGGACACTAGCTCTTCTGGGTCCCCCAGAGCTCCGTCCTGTCTGTCTGCACCGGCCTTTCTCTTCCCTCGAGGCCTCCTCTGGCTCCGCTTCCACACCCCTGGCTCGGGGCAGACCGGTCTCTTCACTCACCGTCACACCTGCTGGCACAGTTGAGCGCTCGCTTGACTGCCGTGGTCGGAGCCTCCGAGCTGCTCCCCGCAGCTGATGGTCTTGCTCCCTAACTCGGCAGCTCTGCTTGGCCTCCTGCACAATCACACCTGATGTGCTCGGCCTGCTGGTGAACACCCAGCTCCACTCAGCCGCTGTTCAGAGCAGGCGCTGTACTTCATAGCCAGATCTGGTTCGTGCGTTTTGCAATGCAGTCCCAAAGCAAGAAACGGGCCAGTGCCCAGGCACTAAAAGATTCTGCAGTTTTTAGGATTCGTTACAGGAATCCTTTAGTGCATTCGTCACATACATTTAAAATATAATTCTTATTTACCTTCAGCTTCTCAGAAGGTATATCAGCACATATAGAGTATCCCTATAGGGCTGAGGCCTTAGAGGTTTAATTCAGAAGGAATGTTTATTGAATTCCAACCGTGGAAGTGAGTCCTCGTAGCGGGTGGGGGAGGGAGGGAAGGCCCTCAGCGGGCAGCGAGTCTCCCCCAGGTGAGGGGACAGCTCGGCAGCCACAGGCTGGGCCGAGGCAGGAGCAGTGGGGCGCTCACTGGACCCGGTGGTTGCGGCCAGAAGAACAGTGACGGGTGCCGGGACGCTGCAGAGATGGAGAGCACAGGGTCAGGGGCCAGATCGGATGGCGGCGCACAGGTGGCGGGACCCGGGGACAGGACTCCCTTCGCGGGGCAGGGGCCTCGGGGCCTCGGGGCGCTGGTGGCCTGGTGTGGGGGAAGGCGGTTGGGTTTGGGGCTACGTGTACGTGAGGTGAGTTGAGGCCCTGAGAGGGGCGTTTGGGGCGGGGCGTCTGGAGCAGGAACTGGTCCCCAGCCAGGCAGGTTTGGGTGCAGGAAGTCAGTCTCAGAAACTCGGGCTGAGAACACTGGTTAAGAATTCATATATTAAGCATTTGTGTCCAAGAGCCTCGGGGCCGGACTAAAGTGTTCCCCACCTTCCATCGTGAGCCCCTGCCTTCGAGGCTCCTCAGAGGTTTCAAGGGCTGATGCCAGAGAGTTGACATGAACTGGAAGGTGATTCCTACCTCCGTTGAGGCAAACTGCATTTCAGGGATAAGCAGAGCCTAATTCCAAACTGATGTGCCCCGGAAGGCGGGGTGCGAAGCGTTTTGGTTCGTAAGAATGGAGGCTCGTCCGATTATAAGCTGCTTTTATTGCTGTCATTGTAATTGTCGCCGTCAGCAGCATCGTACAGGCCTGTGACGTCACTGGTTTTCAGAAGACGTCTGACAGCCTCCTTCGAGCTCTTCAGGTGCTGATGTTTTCGTGGTTTTCAGTATGTCTTTGGTTTTGGCCCCGACAGCGTCGGGCAGAAAAGGTCGTTTGCTCTTAGCGCGGCCGGCTCTGCTTGATCCTACACGGTGGAGCGGACAGTCCTGGTGAAGGTGAGGAGGTGGGCTTCCCCTCAGGTCCTGCGGATGTCTGTTCCCAGAGGCTGTCCCAGGCCCCGGGGTCCAGCACGTTCCGGGGCGACCCCGGAACTTCGGTACCGCTGACGGGCCGGAGACCAGCCGCCCTCGGCACCTCCCTGCCCGCTCGCCGTCCTCCCCCGTCAGGAATCTTCCCGGGAAAACCCACCTCTGCGCTTGCTTCTCAGAGGCAGCTGGGCATCACTTTTACAGCCGAAAATCTATGTTGGTTTCCCATTGCTGCTGCAACAAACGATCACAGAGTGGCTGAAAACTGCACAAAGGCGTCATCTTACGGTTGCAGAGGTTGGAAGCCGAACTGAGTTTCGCGGCGCTGACAGAGCTGTGCTCCTCGTGGAGAGGGCTCTACTGGAAGAGAATACTGGATTAATCCTTTGACCCGTTGCTGGACCAGTGTCTCTTGCTGTGTGGAAAACACATTATTATCACCTTGAGGAGGAGCAAGAGTTGGAAGATTCTAGTTAACTGTCAGCTTAAAGCTTCAGACACGCCCTCGAAAAACACCGTGAACGTGCGCCTGGGCCGCCGCAGACAAGGTCCAGCCACACACACGTCTGAGGCAGCACCAGGCGAGGGCACGACAACAGTAGGATCTGAGGGAGATTTGTGCTTAAAAAGAGACCCAGGGAGCGTTCCGGGTTGGGGGTGAAGCAGTGGCACCGCGGAGACGCGGTGCAGGGACCACATGGTCTCCCAGGGAGACGCCGGCCCCATGGGGATGCTGGCGCCAGGGCCCCTCCCAGGCTCCCGCGCGGTGCGTCCTCCGCTGCCTGGGCAGCGCTCGGCCCTCCTCCCCTCTCTTCTCACCCTCTTCTTCTTCCTGCATTTTGACCTCTTTTCCTTCCTTCCTGCTCTTGCTGTTGTGAGTCTCACAACCAACCAGGAGTCATCCTTAAGCCCTACAGAGTCCCTCTGCCTCTGAGATCACCCACCTGTCCTTTGGCAGGTGCCTTCTGACCACTGACTGGTCACACTCTGAGGCGTCCCCCTAACCAGTTCCGTCAAGTTAGTTAAACAAGGTTCTTGGTGGAGACTGACTCCTAAACAGCTCGCAGCTGTTGTGATTCACGGGCAGTGTCGGGAACGGGGGAGGACCCTTGTCTCCTAAGACGGGGACTTGTTCATCTCATAAACATGGGTCCTTAGCAGCCGTTCCAGGAAGACTCATCTAAATACGCTTTTATTCATTTTTTTTTACATATTCTGCAACTTTATAATGAGGTGTCTCCCTGTTTCTCAGGGATTTTTGTTGAGAATGAAGTTAATTCTATGCAGAGTGATATTAGAAAGGCACGGTACCTTTTAAATTCAGATTGTTTCTATTATTTTGGGAAAATAGGTCAGCAGAGGAAATGAGGCAGCTGTGACCCTCTAAAGCCACAGTTGAACTTGGGGGAATATGTCGAGGTTTCTCTAAGGCATGTTAAGATGCTGAAGAGAAGTATTCAATTTAGTTTTAGCTTTGGAAGCTTAGGCTTGCAGTGTCTTCCTCTTTGCACAGCTATTTTGGTGAAAATTTCAGTCAAGTGTATTGAAGTGGGCTTTGGATATGCTGTCCAACACAGGTATCCCAAATACAGTTTTTATTACTCTTACATTTCCCAGATGAACAGGACTGACCTGACTGAGGGTGGCTCTCTTGCTAAAAATGTTAACTTACAGTGACAGTGTGAAGAAATCAGAATTCTAACGGCTTGTGGATCAGATCAATAGGAAAAACAAAAGAGAGAGAATGTGGGTCAGAACAGTTGTGATTTTCCTATGAGGTCCTTGTGCCGAGTGCCGCCCGCTGAGGTGAGAGAGGAGCTGTTTTCACAGTCTGGCTCATCCGTGGACGTGGCGTGCACGCCCGTGGACGTGGGGCCCGTTCTGGGGCCCGTGGACGTGGTGTGCATGCCCGTGGATGTGGGGCCTGTTCTGGGGCCCGTAGATGTGGCGTGCATGCCCATGGATGTGGTCCGTCCTCGGGTTGGTGAATATGACATACTCTTTCCGTGCACCAGCCCCTCCCAGCTGCCCTACAGGTCGGGTGGCTGCTGCTCCCTTGGCATCATCTCTTCCCCCGGCTGCTCAGGGCGGCCAAGCAGCCAGGGGTGGGGACAGAAACAAGCAGCCCTGGGGTGGGCAGCGAGAACCTGGCCCGGTCACTGCGTGGTGCTGGGCGACCACACCCCAGCCCTGAGGGAGTGAGGACAGCTCAGCACCCACTGGGGTGAAACCAGGACGGCTTGTCCCATCAGGACAGCGGTGGCCAAGGCCACGGGGCTAGCTCTTGGTTTCTTTAACATATTTACCAAAAGGCCAGCACTTCCCTCCTGACATCGTGTTTGTCTGGTTAAACATGAAACAAAGCCTTTGCCTGTCCAGTGACAGCGTCCGCCGAGGTCACATTTTTCCCGTCCAGCTGCCTCACGTCCGAGTCTGGGTCCTACATAGTCTGTGTTCACAGCTGCATCGCTCTGGGGCAGATGCAGACCCCACGGCCGTGGCTTTCGGCTTTCTTCAGCAGGGACAGCTTTGCACACCTGCTTAGGTTGACGTCAGTCTTCCTGACTCAGGTGCCCCGCTCCTCGCCTGCCCTCCCGGACCCTGGCTAAGTAACGTTTAGGTTGTTCTGTCCCCAGCCTCTGCTGAAATCCAAAGCGAACCATCCACGGCCTACAGAAATGCTCCCCTTTCCTTGTCTGCACTTTCCGTGACGTTGCTCTGTATTTCTAAGTAATTCAGCCTCTTTTCTGTCTTCCTTCCTCATCTTTATACTTTTTCCAGGCAGCTGGACTTTATTTCTGATACCCTTATGCTTTATGGCCTGTATCCCAGGCTCAAAAGTGTATATTTATTTTAAACGTGAGTCAACGACATCATTATTTCTCCAGCATCTTCTGTCTGTGTGACATTTTGTGCCCTGACCATCACGTAGACAGTAGGTCAGGGTGTGGTTTTCGCAGGTATTGTTCATGTAAACCACTGGCAGTGGTTTTAGTTTATTCATCAAAAGGAAACAGCGAGGGGGAACACTGGGGTCAGGTACGTAGGCGTGAAGATAGAAGGTGGCGTTCGAAAGTGGCGCCTTTGGCTTCATCTTCATGTTCCCCTGACTCAGCATCCGTTTCCCCGTCTTCTGAATGAAGGGTGACTGTGCTAAACTACACAAAAGTACTGAGAAGGGAAGTTAGCGTGTGTGAAGCAGCTTGAGATCTCACGATCAAAGATACCATATTAGTGTAAAGTGCTGCAATTTTTATCAAAGGAAACTCCTCAGACCGGACTCTGGATTCACCTGCCTGCGTTAGTCAGTCAGCAACCCCTGCGTCCGCCGGGAGCCCCGAGCCTCTCCCCTCTTGGAGGTGCCTGTCTCGGTCCTAGAGTCCGTTTCTGGGTGTCGGAGAGAATCAGAGTCGGTCACGGCCCTGGAAGTTAAAGCAGAGGACACATGTCAGGTGTCCGCCGGCACTCAGGTGGGGGAGGGACAGGCGCAGGTTTGCAGGGCACCTGCTGTGGGTGACGGATGCCTGCCGGCTGGCACATCCCATCACCCTGGACACTCACGATGGCGTTTGTGAAGCCCTGTTAGCAACCCCTCCACCCAGCTGGTCCTGTGCAGCCGGCACACTGCACAGAGTCCCGCTGAAGAACTTTCCAACTTCCCCAAGGCACCTAAGGGGTGGAGACCGGGGTGCGTTGGTGGCCAAAGTCTCGGGTGAAGACAGACCCAATGCACAGAGATAAGCGAGGTGGACTGAATTTGTGAAAATTGGGAGGAATGCCCCCAAACGTGCAGGCTGTGTATGGGGCGGGTTCAGTGCAAGCAGTGGCCGAGTGGTTTTCTCCACTTACTTCCCAGCGATGCGCTCCTTTCGGGATAAAGGTCAGCGCCGTCGTGGGTGTGCGAGTGTCCGTGTGTCCTTAGAGAAGTGGCCGGAGACCGCATAACAGTGAGGTCTGTGCTCAGGCAAGAGTGGCAGGTGTGCGCGCTGGGGGCCGCCTGGCCTGCAGGGCTCAGGCCGGGTGCCCTGTGGTCTCCGGAAGGCTGCTCAGAAGTTAACTGTCTGCGAGGGCTCATCTCAGAGCAGCTGCGAGTGGTCTGGGGGCTCTGGACCTGCAGGGACGGGGCAGCCGCGTGCCTGGTCTGCACTCGGAGGCTGTGTCCTTCATGCCCACTTTTGGTTTCAGCCTCGTGGAGAAGCACATGGAAGCTGATTCTCCCCAGGGGAAAAATGCTCGAATCCATCATTTTTTTAATGTAATTTTAGGGAAGCATCGATCCTTTCCAGTCTTCATGCTGAGAAAGTCAAACTGAACGGCCCAGTCTGCCCTTCCCTCTCTGCTCCCAAGTTTTCGCCTGGCTCCAGTATTCTTTATAGGGTTTTATTTTCCAAACGCCCATTTTGAGTGATTAGACCTTTGTACAAACTGATGATGTGTAGCCGTCCCCTCACGCATCTGTAGCTAAGCCCCCCACAAATTCAGGGGGCGCTTTGGAAAAGCGAGACGGCTTTCCCTACCCCACAGGCCACGGAGAGCTCTCACCCCCCAGGGAGGAGATTCGTAGGACCCACACGCTGAACTCGGCAACTTCAAAAGATCATTTACCAATTAAAGTTACATTGACAGTGGAAGTCTGAAAGTCAGGATTCTGTGCCCAGATGGCCTTGGCCTTCCGACCCATCTTCAGAAGCTGCGGGTCAGCGTGGGCCGTGTCTGTGCCGTCGTACGTTCTGGATGCTTTGTGGTGGATGCTCAGTTCTCTGGTGGCTGAAGGTCTGTGGGACCACGACCCGTGGACTCCGTGCAGGGTGCAGAGCACGTGGCCATGGAGCGTCTGATGGCTGAGAGAGGGAACCCCACAGATAGACGCAGAGGAGGAGCTCAGGAGTCAGCTCGCCGCTTCAGGGATTGGAAGGGAACCCCACAGATAGATGCAGAGGAGGAATTCAAGCGTCAGCTCGCCGCCTCAGGGATTGGATCCATCAGTTTGATGGACTGCCTCTCCCAGGTTGGTGATGTGTCTGCTGTGGTCTCAGCCGTGATGTGGACCAGCTTGTCAGGCCTGTGCACGCAGATGTCTCTCCCTGCCTTGCGGGAGGGGCGGGGTATCCGCAGGGTTTAGAGACAAAGTCGACTTGAAGGCGAGGAGGTGAGAGCCCGGCCGCTGCAGGGACGCGTTGACAGGCGGTGAGTCCTGGGCTACCTGCCGCTGGCCACGGGCCCAGACTCTGGAGACTCAGGCAACGTAAAAACGATCTTTTAAGATCGGAAGTCATTTACCTTGTGAGCTTGTATGGGTTTTAGGTTATCGTTTTATGTACGCAGGTAAGTTTCCTGACTATTTCCAGGGATAATTCCACGGTGGAGCCGGAAGCTGTTGTGTGATGTGCCCTGTCACTCTGGAGGGCCTGGCCCCCGTCGAGCTGGGCAGCTTTCAGCGAAAGACCACTTCCGCTGAGAGGAGCTACCTTTTCCTTCCCCCCAGACTCCAAACCCTCTGTCCCCGCTCTAAAGCCTGGTTACAGCACAGATTCCTGATCAGTCCCTCCTCCTCCCTTTTCCTCTGATGGAAGCAGCATCTCAGGCCTCTGCGAGGGCAGCTTATGGGGGTGGAGGGGGGGGGCGGGATCAGAGGACACAGACCCAACCATCCGCTGCAGGGCTGAGCCTGTGAGCCGCGTACGGGCCGCCCAGGGGTCGCGGTGGCCCTGCTGGAGCGCGTCGCCCACCCTGTCACCTGTCCTTTCTGGGAGGGGCTGGCCCACGTTGTAGTTTCCTTGTAGACAAGTCTTTCTGAGCAGACCTGCTGGTCCTCCCAGCTGTGAGATGCAGCCCAGGAGGAGGAAAGTGTCGTGGCCTCTTGCCTTCTCGGGCACCCGGGCTCTTCCCTGAGCTCCAGGCATGTTCTCAAGGCCCCACGGGCCCACCTGGCCGTCCGGTCCTTCCTCAGCGTGCCCTCGGGATTCTTAGAGTAGTTACTGGATTTAACTGAAAAGGAGTATTCTAGCGGAGTTTACAGCAGGCATAGTTTGAGGGAAAACCAAGCCTGCTTTTCCCACAGTCGGAGCCACTTTATCGCCCTTATCGGATGCCATGGGGCTTCCTCCCCATGGAGAACGGTCTTTACACCTAAACTGCCTCGCTGTTAATGTCACACTTCACTTCGGCTCTGCCCACCCTGTGCCCTGTCGCTGTTTGGACCACAGGGGTCCCCACTGCAGGCCCCCTCCTCAGACTCCCCCTCTCACCTGCCTTTCCTTCTCTGAGCAGCCTGGACTCTCGCTGGGAACACCCGGCGTCTGCAGCTACAGGCTTCCCGGCCCGGAGGCTCACGAGATGCCGCCTCTGTTCCCACGCGTGCAGGCCTGGTGGGCCAGTGGCTCATGGCCGTGGCCTGCAGGCCTGACGGGTGAGCACCGGGCCTCCCCCTCGGTGCTTCTGCACAGTTCCTCACTGTGCCATTAAAAGCGGATGAGAATGGATTTGTTTATTCTCACTTCAATTGCTTATACATTTCCTGATTCCAGGAAATGTTTAAGAAGTTTATTCACCTGTGTGAGTAGGGAGGGTGCAGCCTGTCTTATGATGTTCTCAGTGCAGTAACGGATTTTCCTCCCAGAAAGCAGGTTTTAAGTGATATGGGGGACCAGCCCTGACCAACCAAAGCCTGTTTTCCCAGTTACACATCTGAAATGCGAATCAAAATACTTTAGCCACACCTCGTGACTGCAGGTAGAGTTGTTTCTCGGTGGAGGTGCACGTTCTGAGTCCCCGATCCGGGCGCTCCGAGTGGGCAGGGGGGAAGGACAGAGGCAGCCTTGCGTGGCCGGCGTGCGGTGCCTCCTGTGAGGCCGGGAAGAGAGGCCCCAGGAAGCTGTCCGCTCCTGACTCCCCTCGGCTACGTGTCCTCGAGCATCTTCTCCCGCTTTTGAGGCCCAGAATCCTTGACGGAGCAGGTGGGCAGGAAGACAGGTGCTTTTTAAGATCACTGTCTGTTCAGCCCTTGTTTTGGCCTCGAAACCTTATGACTGGGCTTTGCTTTCTTCAAGTCACGTAAAAGCATGGCTAGCAGACATGTGGTTCTGGTGGCACATGGGGATGTACTTTTAATTCGTTCTCTTCCCAACCAATAATAATATTGAAATTTTGGGTAAACAACATTTGAGAGGTACTGAAACTTGAGCTTCACTTAACTGCTAAAATACTACTCTCTTATCCACAAACCACCAGTTATAAATGTTTCCATGCCCAGTTCAGTTGACAGCAAGAGACTTTGGAAGGTTATGAGCCAGGAACTAGTAAGAGATGCTGAATGCCTTCTCGCCCTCCCTGAACTGCAGACCTGAGCGTCTGCCTCTAACGTTACATTCTCAGGGTTCAGAGACTGTGGACCCCAGTGTCCAATCATGCAGAATAATTGTGCACAAAGCTTCAAGTGGCCACAACGCAATGGAGCCGTTGAAGGCTGCCTTCATCCAGACCGTGGAATAACCGAGGAAAAAGTTTGAGCTGAAATGCTGAGTGGAAAAAGCAGTACTGAAAAATGTACAAGCAGGATGGTCACAGCCACACAGGTGAGAGAGCAGCAGGTGGAAGTCCCAGGCTCGTGCAGCCCAGAGGTTGACCTCGGCTGTGCTCTGATGATCGGCCTGCAGGGGGGCTTCCCCCAGTGTTCGCTGATGGGCATACTTCACCTGAAACTGGGAAAAAAGGAGCACGATTGCCACAGACCTCAGAGGAGAGAGGCCAGTGTTCCCACGGGGCCTCCAGTGGGAACGAGGGGTGGGAAGCCTGGGTGTCAGAGCTGAACTTGTCCCCTTGGCAAATGTGTCCCCTTGTTAGAGTCGAGAGCCGTGTCTGGTCTTGCGGTCGTGTCTGCCGAGTCCTGTCACCGTGGCAGACGAATGACAGGTGATCAGTGCGGTCGACGGGGCCTTAGGAAGTCAGGCGCAGCGACATCCAGAAACCCATCTCTTGTGTGGGATGACCGTGGGCTTAAACGCATTTGTACAAGAAGCCTGTGTCAAAGGTGAAGAAAAGGAGGAGAGAACTGTGATACTTCGAGTCCTTAACGTGGATCTGAAAACCAAGTTCCGGAGCAGACCCGACCCAACAGCACTGCCCGTGGGGAGGCCCCGGCGCTCGGCTGTCTGAGAGTCAGGCTGGCCTCCTCTAGTGGACAGAATCTGGGCTTGTGTCGGTCACTGCTGAGAAACGGCTGTGACCACGCGGACCGCGGCAGCTTTCTCCAGAATCTCCCCAGTCCCATGTGGGGTCCGGTTCCCGTGACGCCCAGAGAGCCGTGTCCAGGAAGAAGGGCCTGTCACGCCCCATCTCAGCGTCTGGACACCTGAGGTCGCATATCATCACATCCCACGAAAAGGCAAGCTCCTATGCTGGGAATCAGCTTTTAGCCACTTCGGAAGAACTGTTTCTCTTTGAATCGGAACACATTTTGCCGCAAATACAGTTATTTGTCATGCCCGTCATCAGCAAGCGAAAGTAATTCACTTTAAGGAATTTACTTTAGGCTTACAGAAAAGGAAGAAACATTTATAGAGATATGGAAAGGAAGACATGTATTTATCAATAAACTTATTCGTTACTTATAATTAGTATTTATATATAATTTTAAAATGAGAAGACTTCTGCCCAGCCCCTTAGCTTTGATGGCCTAATGTAAGAAAATAGAACGGAATAAATTATTCTATTTTTAGTTTTTTCATCACAAAGAACGTATGAGAAAATGACATATGATTCATTTCTCCTAAATTTGAATATTTATCCTTAAGTTGCACAAGCCTATCTTTAGGTTTGGAAGTCACCTCAGTGCCGGGGGACGCTGCAGCCAGCAGTGCTGTTTGGGCCTCAGAGGCTAGAGGACGGGTCTGCCCTCCCGTGTACGTCATCCTCCGTGGGACGAAAACGCCGAGACATTCAAAACGAAAGGAGGGTCACCTGTGCTTTTGAATAACAGACACAATCTATGTGAAGAACTGGGTGCGTTGGGTAATTCTAACCCGGAGCGTGGCATAGTTCACCCTTTTGGATAAAACGATGGACCCGCTGTCCAGGATGGGGAGAGGGGGGAGTGGGGGGACAAGGAAGGGGACAGTGAGTGTGGGGACGGGTGTCGCAGTTGCTGCCCCGTCGGTGCCATGGAGTTTCCCGAGGCAGGCATCCCAGGGCCCCTCCCGCGTGCGCCCTACCTGTGCAGGGCCGCGGCCGGTTTTCCTGGCGTGTACTTGGCTGTTCAGACTTCTGGACAGGAGAAGGTGAGGCCGACCCCTCTCCTTGCCTCCTGTCACTGCGTCTCAGTCATCTTTTAAAGTAACAGAAATGGTCTCAGATTTCAGACAGGGCTGGGATGGAGTTTTGTGTCCAGGACACGTAGGTGCCTGGAGTCCAGTGACCACAGGTGGACAGGAGGGGCCGCAGCGAGTTTCCCGCCAGCACCTCTGCCTGCCATGCCAAGTGTTCGTCACACAGAGGAGCCCAGATCTGCAGAGGACCGAGCAGAGATGCTGCTGTCCTGTGGTGCTGCAGGCTTCCTCCTTGAATCAGTGACCCTGATACAGAGTGTCTTTAACTCAGCCTTTCCTAGCCACACATGAGAATTAAAAATGTGCTGCAGGGTCCTTCCTGTGCAGCTTCTGACTCTGTTCAGAGTGCGTAGGAGCCAAACGATTGTAGATCTGCACCCCCCCTCCGAGGCACAAACTAATAATTGGTAGTTTATGACGCTTACTCCAGACTCCCCCCCTCCATGCCCCCCTACCCCCTGCCAACCCTGGAGCTGTTAGTGACACTGGGAGCTCCGTTTGCTCTGAACATCCAATTTTTAGTTTTCAATTTTCTTCTGATGACTTTTCTGAATATATGAAAAAGAAATGAAAGGATTGCTGATTTTTTCCAGCAAACAGAGCAATTAAATTCAGAATAAAAATAAAACCTTTCAAGAGTAGTTGAGAATAAAAGTGAGAAGTTTTCTTACATAATGAAAGAAATGTCATATTCAGATAAATCAGTAGGCGCATGAAGACGTTTCCTTAACGAAATACTCTCTCTCCTGCACTTCTGTACATGGTAGAACTTCTGCCACATTGTCAAATACAAAGTATTTCAAATTAAACGCTAGCTTCCCAAGGAGAGTCTTGAAGAGATGGACAAAATAGATAAACCAGGAGATCCAGTTTGGGGGGAAGTTTATACATTTGATGGCCTCCCTTGTAGAAAAGCACGCAGAAGGATCTAACTTTGGGTCGGTTTTCCATCAGCAGAGGACCCTGTGCTGAAGCTGCGTTGCCCCCAGTCTGTGTAGCAGACAGAATGGGGTCTCCTGAACACATCCCTGTACCAGTCCTGGGACCTGTGGCGGTAAAGGCACTTTGAAGGTGATTGAATTCAGGGTTGTGAGACAGGAGGTGCCCCTGGACCTCCAGGTGGGCCCCAACTGTCATCACGAGGGACCTGAAGAGGGAGGCGGTGGGTCCCCGTGATGTGAGGAAGGGCCAGCAACCCGGGAACGCGGGCGGCTCCAGAAACTGGAAACGGCGGGGACGCCGTCTGAGGGCTCCGGGAGCAGCCGGCCCCGCGCCCCGGAGCCCTGAGGGGGCCCGCGGGCTGCGTGGAGCCCAGCCTCTGGGGGGGTTGTTCTGCGGCCTCTCCAGCCCACCTCCCAGCTCCAGCCCTTCCCGGAGACCCTCCCGGCTGCCC
This sequence comes from Orcinus orca, assembly GCF_937001465.1. Taxonomy (NCBI): domain Eukaryota; kingdom Metazoa; phylum Chordata; class Mammalia; order Artiodactyla; family Delphinidae; genus Orcinus; species Orcinus orca. The sequence goes on from NC_064568.1 coordinate 104,903,334, forward strand.
CGGGCCCTCCCTGGGTCCTTTCACCCCATGCCTCTGGTGTCCTGTCCTTTCCCCTGCTCCCATTTCCTTTATTTTTCTTTCCATTCTTAAAACATAAACTCCCGAGCTCGTTTTTCCAGCCTGGTACACAGTCTCCTGTTCGTTTCTTCCCTGGCTGATTCCTCGATGGAGGTGTCCATCCTTCTCTCACCAGCACAGCCTGGGTGTGTGCTTTCTAGTAACACGTGGAGATGAAGTTAGAGTTGGTGGAGCCTGGGGAGCACATGGGATTAATGGTTTTAAAGGCCCTGCCGCTGAGCTGCACACGCGGTTTTGTGTGAAAATGGAGGTTGGGAGTTGTCACCCTCCGTGTCCGCAGCTGTGATGGGTGTGTGCCCGCGATTCCCAGTGGCTCTTGGAATTTCCCTTTGGCCAGGTGACAAGACAGCTTTCACCATCCTGAGGAGTAACCTCTCCAGCTCTTCCTGAGGAAATAGGCACCCCTGCAGCGGAGGAAACCGGGGCCCCTCCCCGCATCCCCAGGCCACGCCCACGTGTCCCGGGCCTGGAGTGCAGCCCCTCCCTTCCGCCGCCTCGCGTGCGCGCTGGTGGCACCTCCTCATCCATCTGGAGCTGTCCGCTGGCCTCAGAGCAGCAGTCCTGAGTCTGCTCACCTCCCGACCATCAGGAGGTTGGTGATTTTGTGCACTTTTCTAATGAACCAGGTCCCAGAGGTAAAAGAAGCCACCACAAAATACTCAGCTCTTTCTGGAAACCGCAGAGCGTCTGCTGAACGTGCTTGCAGGGAGGGGCCCCTCCTGACGCATGCACAGGCGGGGGGCATCTTGGGGAAGCGAGTTTGCACCGAGGCGATCTGAGTTCTGACTGCCCAGGGGTTGCCCACCTGCTCCAGTGACTGCACACGCGTGTCCGGTGCAGACCCTGCAGTGCCCGTACGTGTGCGCGCGCGCATGCAGACGCAGAGCTACAGGACGCGGTTTCCTAGGTCCAGGCGCCGGCCAGGGCTCTGAGGTCCCAGGAGGCTGCCGTGACTGGAGCCATGCCCGGAGCACCAGCCGGGGAGGGGGAGCTGGGCTCTGGTGCACTGGGCCCGGGAGGAGCCTCTCTCCTGCACCCTTTCCTTTTCCGAGCGTAAATAGGCTTCACATGTGGCCATGGAAGGTGTGACACATGTGAACTGCCCCTGAAGACGCCCTTCTCAGTGTGTTACTTTTTGGAGGTGGGGGGTCACCTTGCGTCATCAGAAGTGGACGTAAGTGATAACTTACGAGAGAGGAGCTCTCTCTGGGGAGCTTTCCCGTTTCCGTCTTACTCGGCGTCTCGTCTGCCGCCTACGCACCGTCTAGACCAGAGGTCCTCAAACTTGCCGGCACTCAGAAGCACACAGAGGGCTTGTTAAACCCAGACTCCTGGGCCTCGTCCCCCAAGTGTGACGCACCAGCTCTGGCCTGGGGTCTCCGCCCTTGTTTCTCTAGCATGTTCGTAGGTGCGGCTGGTGCAGTTCGTCTGGGGACCACACTTTGAGAACCGCTGGCTAGGGTGCAGCGCTCAGAGGTCCCAGTTGTTGCACTGGTTTGTGTTTGGGAATAACTTACGAGAAGTCGGTTTTAGGTTTTCTGTTTTATTCCTAGTTGAGTCTGATTGATAGGGTGACCAGCCATCCCAGTTGGTGCAGAACTGAGGGGGTTCTTGTAATGCTGAAACAGGGGACATTCTGGGGAGACTGGGGGGACCTAGCCGCTTCGGACATTGACTCGGCTTCCCAGACGCATCCAGGGTGGCTCCGGTACGTCCTTCCAGAGGAAGGGCTGTGCACGCGCTACCCTATGTTTCTGGGCCGCATGGGAGAAGCAGGGGCTCTTGGGACTTGAGTGATACCTGCCTGCAAAGCTCAGCCTCTTATTCTTCTGAAATAGGAAACATAATTGAGACGTTCGTATTAAAAACATCCTACTGTTGGGCCGGGATTTTAGCAGTCTCTGCATTAACACATCTGTGATTTGGGGGAGAATATTACTGATGTGAGGTCCCAAAGGGAGTTCTGTTCTGTTCTATTTCAAAACCTTCGTGGGTTCAGCATTTTTGCGCGAGGTGCAGAGATCCGTTGGTGTCGGAGGTGACTCCCTGTGGAAGTCGTAGCCCGTAGCAGAAGCGAGGCTGCCACACAGCAGCCCACCTTCCTGCTCTTCTCCCAGGGACTGGCGGTCTCTGGAGGCTTCGTGGTCGCTACCGCTGTCCTTCACAGTGAGTGACCGACTCCTCACTTTTACCTTCAGGAAAGTTTGGGGGGTTTGGGGTTTTTAAAATAAATTTATTTATTTATGGCTGTGTTGGGTCTTCTTTGCTGCACGCGGGCTCTCTCTAGTTGCGGTGAGCGGGGGCTACTCTTCGTTGCAGTGTGCAGGCTTCTCATTGCTGTGGCTTCTCTCGTTGCGGAGCATGGGCTCTAGGTGCGCGGGCTTCAGTAGTTGTGGCACGTGGGCTCAGCAGTTGTGGCTCGCGGGCCCTAGAGCGCAGGCTCAGTAGTTGTGGCGCGCAGGCTCTAGAGCGCAGGCTCAGTAGTTGTGGCGCACGGGCTTAGTTGCTCCACGGCATGTGGGATCTTCCCGGACCAGGGCTCGAACCCGTGTCCCCTGCATTGGCAGGTGGATTCTTAACCACTGTGCCACCAGGGAAGTCCAGTTTGGGGTTTTTTAATTTATTCATAGAAAGAAGTGTGAATCTTTCTATGGACAGAAGTAACAAGGGAATCAAAAGAAGTGGTGCCCCGGAGTGGATCCTCCCTGCAAGGTGGTTAAAGGGGCGTCCTCTAATCCAGCAGCTTCAACACTTGTGCTCCCCAAGCACAGCTTGTGTGTCTTTAACACACTCAAACTAAGTGGGAATCTACAGGGGCAATAGATGTTTTTCATTTGAACGGATGTATGTTCTAATTTAAAAGCTGGTTTACTGCCACAGTAAATAATCTCCAGGCTTTTTCTGAGTGTACGTAACATCCGTGGCATAGTTGCTCACTCACTGGGTTGTGGGCGGATGAGACATTTCACCTTGCCCACGCTCACTGACCCTGGCTCCCTCCCTCGGCCCCCTGGGGACACCTGTGTGCCGACACACCCATGCACACGTACACAGGGCTGACGTGCCAGCAGGAAAACACATAATGTAGTAAGATGGATTTATTTCAAACAAGCATATCAGGTAGAAATAACAAAACCCAGCACCGCCGTTTACCAGCTGTGTGACCTTGGACGTGCCACTGACCTCTCTGAGCCTCAGTTTCCTCACAGTGCAGACTGTAAGGCCGCCCTCTTAGTGCTGTTGGGTCAATGCAGCAATGGCAGGTGGTAGGTACCAGTAACTGACACTGCACTAATTAAGTGATTTTAACACGCATTTTGTAAAACTTTAACAACTCTAATATTGAGATCCAGATGACTGTATATGACCCTAAAGAACATTAAATCTTTCAATTTTATTTAAATTTAATTTTTTGTTAAAATTTTAACAATCTTAAAATGATTTTTTTAACATTTAAAATTTAATTTGAACATTTAAAACACTATGTCATAGTTTAATGGGCAGGTTTTTTCTTTCTCGGGGATGTAATGGTGCCTCTTACAGCCAGCGACCCCTTAGAATCAGTGAAACAGGGTAATTGTTGTCATTCTGCATTTTCAGGCCATCACGCACACTTACTTATTTTCATGATCCCGTCCTTGTTCCCGGACATTTCTGGTGGCCCATGGCCTTCTTGTTCGTATATTTGGGAGAGCAATGAGTAGAGCACAGGCTTGGGCTTCAGACGAGCTGGCTTTCAGCTCTCCCCCGTCCGCTAACCAGCTACATTGCGTCGGGCAAGTCTCGGTTTCTTTATACTTAAAAGGGGAACCATAGTATTTACTGAGTAAAGTTGTTACAAAGATTAAATTGAGATCGTGGACGTAAACACAGCCCACTGTGGGGCACATAGTAGCTGCTCAGTTAATGATGAGCGGGAAGCCAGCCGTGGCTCTGCTTGCTGCTGACAGAACGTCATCCACCGCAACTTTATGTGATTTCCTCTGAAGCGGTCTAAAGCCATCCAGAGCCGCCCTTGTCCAGCTGGTGGCCATACCAAGTGGTAAGAAAACTAGGCCTGGGGGGTGCCCACATCCGGACCAGCTGGGGCAACAGGGACCAGACTTTCCCTCCTGTACAGAACAAGCAAAACAAAAACACAAAACATGGGAAAATGGTTCTCGGGGCACCGGACGTCAGGCAGCAAGGACACTGCCCCGAGGAGCGGGAAACAAGTGAAGTGAGCCCCTTAGGTGCCCGGCTCACTGCCCTGCGAGGGCTTCCAAGACACAGCAATGGGACAGGGTCGGTAGAGGCCAGCGGACTCCCTGGGTCTCGAGGACAGAGAGAAGAACTCAGGGAGGCCAGCCGGCAGGAGGACTCAGGACAGAGCTTCTCAGACGGCCCCCGGCGTGTGCAGGGGAGGACTGACCAGCACACGCGTGTGAGGAAACGACCCAAGGCTGGGAAGAACCACCCAAAAGGGTTGGCGCACCAGGCGTTGACAAGGGGCCAGGCACAGAGCCTGCTGCCTCCGGCCGGGCTGGAATAGGGCACTGTCCACAGGCATTGGCTGGAGTGTCCGACGGTCTTGCCTCTGTAGTGGGGATGTGTTGGCCCTGCCTTGGGCGCTGCTCCAGACCTGCCTAACAGATCTTAAAAGGAAGATCCAAAAGGACCGACCACCCTGTTTCCAGGTAAGTTAACTGTGTCCCAGAATAAAGTTCAAGAGTATTTGTAACAATGCAGAAATATTAACTGCCTCAGCAAGGTGAATTTCACAACGGATGGAATCCAACCAAAAATCACCAGGTTTGCAAAGAAGCAGGAAAGTGTGTCCCATAATGAAGAGGAAAAGAATCTATCAGAACCAACCTTGACTGACCCAGATGTTGAAATTAGCAGCAGGGGGCATTAAGCCCATTTTTAGAACACTGTTCCATACGTCAAAAAAGTTAGAGGGAAATGAAATCTGCCGTGTCCAACGCGAAAATTACATCGGATGGAATAAAGGGTCGACTGCACTGCGAAGGAAGAGCTCAGTGCCCCTGGAGACCATGTGAGATGAGACACAAAAAAAAGAATTTTCCAGAAAATGAACAGAGTGTCAGTTCTGTGGGACAACTTCAAGTCCCCAAATGTACACGTAGTCGGGGACCCGGCAAAGAGGGGAGAACAGAAGAGGTGCGTGAAGAGATGATGGATAAAATTTTTCCAAATTTCATGAAAACTAGAAACACACAGATCCCAAAAGCTCAGCAAACCCCAAGCGCAAGAAACAGGGAGAAAACAGCACAGAGGGGCCTCATGATCATATAGCACAACCCAGGGACAAGGAGAGCGTGTTACAGGACACGGGACACACGTGGGACAGAGATAGGGATGCAGGTCTCTGTACATGTGAGTTACGAGCCTCAGAAAGTTGTTAAAGCAAAACACGTAAATCGGGTCCCCTGACCTGCCCGGTAGACACCCCAGGAATATTTTGAACCAAGGCCTGAGTGAGCAACAGGAGGCTTCGAGGAGATTCCTGTAGAAGAAATGCTTGTACATGTAAATGTGCAGCTGTTTCACTCTGCTTAACAAAAGCCGTCTTCTCACTGGTCTTGTTCTGTTCGTTCCTGCCCATTTTCCCTCTGCTCTCTGTGCAGCTTGCAGCCTTGAGTATTCATTCATTAGGCCAGGTAAGGCCCACCTGACTTAAGGAGATCCTGGCTCTAATTTAACTGTATTAGTTTTTCAGAAGGTATTTAGGAAGCCCCTAGCGGCAGGACACTGGAGCGTACAGATCCCGTGTTCCTGTAGCTTGTAGGCAGTGGAAAGGCACAAGGGACAGAAACCCTGGGGATGGAATAGAAGAGGAGAAGGAAGGAGTTTGCATGTCGGCGGTGCTGGGCCGGATGCGGGACTTACAGGTTCACCTGCCCAGGTTGCCAGAAACACGTTTACTCCCAATACCCAGTGTCCGTATCACAAGACGCTAACGTCTCTGATTCAGAGTGGTGGGTGTAGTTCTTCAGTCATACTTCCCCTCCGTTCCACGCCAGCTATGACTCAGGGGGCACGTCCCTGATTGCTCCACTGCTGGGTGATGTTAGTCAAGAGACAGTTCATTCAGACAGTAGAAATCACTTTCTCATCACAGTGAGAGCTTTCCAGAGCTCATCGCAGGGTCGTGTCAGGGGCCTGCACTTGGGTGGTTTTACGGGCTGTCGCTCGTGTGTGCAGTGGCTGGGCGGAGGGCACAGCCCCGTGAGAGGGGGACGTGGGGGGCACGCCTGTCCGTGTTTGCAGCCAGCCCAGCCCAGGTGACACGCGGGCCCACGCCAGCCTTTCCTCCTGCGTGTCCTCAGTGGTTCCAGAGGCGTATCTGGCGTGAGCTGCTCAGCCTGTGACGGCCCCTGGTGCTGATGAGGGAGCCTCATTTCTCCATGCAGCCCTCAGAGCAAGAAAGTCATCTAACCGCAGCATCCGTGAAAACACGGGCTCTCCAGCGTTGGCTGTAGGTGGTCTCCAGGGCAAGTGACAGTTTGTCAAAGTCCCATCATGACGTCCCGTCATGTGTGTATATGGAGAGCTGAGGTTCTTTTAATAAATTCATGTTCCTTGGGTGGATACCCGAAGTTGGAAAAAACACTACCCCCCAAATCTGTGTACACCTCTGAAGTGAGGTGTAGTACGGCTGACACGTGGTGGGTGTCAGCAAACATGGTTGTTTGTGCTGAAGCCTCTCTTTCTCTCGCACCCACTTCTCCTCCATCGGCAAAGGCTTCACTCTCCTTTCCTTGGACGCGTGAACCCAGGATCCGGCCCCACATCTCCTCCCGCCGAGCGCGTGCTCTCTGCCAGGACCCCTGCGGCACCCTCAGGTACTCCACTCCGGCCCTCCGGCTCATCTCAGGACAACAGCCAGGTGACACCTGATACGAAGCGAGGTCACGTGGCTGCTCCCTTGAGCCCTCCCCGGGGCTCCACCTGCTCAGAAGGGAGCCCTGAGTCCGCCCATAGCCCGCAAGGCGCCCCGTGATCTGCCCTCTCCCGCCTCACTGAGCTAGGCCCCAGGGACGCACAGACCGGGCCACCAGGGAGCTGGAGAGCGGGACTGGCTCCCTCCCGCCCTCGGTCCCCGTGTCCATGTCGCTCTGTCCCAGGAACCTCGACTAAGCAGCAGCCCGCACTGCGGCCCCGTCCACTGCCTCTGTCTCCCAAGCGCCTGGCCAGCACCTGACCCAGTTGCCCCTGGACTGCCTGGCGGACAGATGAGTTGATTCCAGCCCCTGCTCACCGTGGAAGGACAGGCCTGCAGCGCAACGCAAGGAAGTGTGGGCTGAAACTCAGAACACCTGGGGCCCGAATTCCGGTCGGTCGTGACCTTGATACTCGCCGCCTGTCTGACCTTGGGCAAGGTCCAGCCCTGGAGCCCGGGCCCTGTCCCCTTTCCTGCAGGGTGGGTGCCTGGGCCACTCCAGCCCTGACACCCAGTCGTCCTGAGAAGCAAGAAACCATGTCTGCCGGTTCCGCTGTCCCCGTTCCCGCCGTCCCCAGCCGAGCAGGCCTGGGGGCGAGGCCTGAGCGTGTGATTGTCCCTGGTGGGAGGGACCGTGTCCTCAAGCAGGCGGGGAGGGTGCTGGTGAGGTGAGGGCTTTCCATGCAGCCTTTTCCTCTCGTCTCGGAAGTAATCGTAGTTGTGATTTTGCCTGAAACTGGGGACTAAATGGACTAAACCCCATAAACTTCCATTTCCACCCTTGATCCCAAACATTTTTCTCATTCTTTACTTAAAGTAGATATTCACTGGGACAGAGGAAATGGAGTTTTGCAGTGTTTCGACAGATGGCGCTGCTGGTAGCTATTATCTGACTATAAAAAAATAAATTTCAGCTTTACTAACTTAAAAAAAAACTCATTAAAAAATCTGTCTTGCGTCCTGGGATGTGATCCATTCACGTGTTTAGTCCTCATCTGACTGACGCCTCAGATGGTGAGTGGTTTTGACCCTTCTGGATAGTGAAGCCAGCCTGAAATGCAGAGGAGCCCAGCCCAGGGCTGGCCCTGATCATAGCTCCCAGCGCTCACCCAGCGCTGCCTTAGAAAACGCCACCAAGTGCTTTACTCAGAGGAAGAGAGAAGACCGTATTCGCAGATAAGTGCCGTCCATTTTGGCTCTGGACATAAATACAAATGAATCAGGACCTATCTACCTAGATGCTTTGAAGAGATGCAAATATTGTCTGCAGTGACCACACTCACAGAGAAGAATACAGGGATTATTCAGAGAGGCTGGAGGAAAGTGCACGTCTACTAGAGCCTAAGGAGAAGACGTCCCGCAGAGAACCAAGGCCCAGGCTCCCCAGCTCCCTCCCCCGGACCCACGTTTCCATCTGGCCTCCAAGCAGGAACGCTTTCATTCTGCAGCCATGCACTGGCTTCTGGGTGTGGCTTCCCTGACTGCGTACAGCAGCATAGATTACAGATATTTGGCAGGATTCCTCCTCCTCTGGGAACCAGGCAAGTCATAACACCCACCGAACGCTCCGCACTGCTGTGCAGGGAGGAACGGCCTCATCTCAGGTTTCAGAGCGTGGGGCCCGAGGTCGCTGGGCTCGGCTGCCCCCCGCGAGCCATGGCCCCAGCCAGGACGGGCTTGGGATGAGAGTGACAGGCCGCCATTCTGCCACCAGGCCCCTCCCGCCGCCACTGACCAGCCCGCATGCCCAGGGTGCAGCCAGCGCTTTGTCTCACAGCCTGACTCTGCCCTCTGCCTATGGCTCCATCACCCAGAGCGGGAAAGAGAAATTACAAAAGAAGGCGTTGGCATGTGACGGTACAAAACGTTATTGATGGGCTTCCCTGCTGGCACAGAGGTTGGGAGTCCGCCTGCCGATGCAGGGGACACGGGTTCGTGCCCCGGTCCGGGAAGATCCCACGTGCCGCGGAGCGGCTGGGCCCGTGAGCCATGGCCGCTGAGCCTGCGCGTCCGGAGCCTGTGCTCCGCAGCGGGAGAGGCCACAACAGTGAGAGGCCCGCGTACCGCAAAAAAAAAAAAAAAAAAACATTATTAATTAGTAACCCCAAGAAATGTTGAATGAAACAACCGCAATTTTTCTTCACCCTGAGCCTCAGATCCCCACTTGTGTGCCCTCTGCTGCTCTCCACCTTCTTTGGTTGGTTCCTCCTGTTGGACGCAGGTGTCGGCACCTGCCCCACTCCAGACACTGGGGAGAGTCCCACTGGCGGAGGACCGAGGCCCTGGGGAGGGAGCCTGTCTCCTGAGCATGGAAACGCGAGCATCTGTGTGCTCTGTGAACATAAGGAGAGGGGAGGGATATAGTGTCACTGGCCTTTTAACTACTTTTTAAGATTAAATAGGTTTCTGGCGTTTTTTTTTTTTTTTTTTTTTTTACTTTATTACTAGTCACTTAGCAAACAAAGAACGGTACTATCTTTATACAGTTGACCCTTGAACAACACCGGGGCTAAGGGCGCCGAGCCCCTGTGCAGTCGGAATCGAGCATAACTTAGAGTCCGGCCCCATCTTCGCGGTTCCCGTACCCACGGTCTGCATCCGCAATTGAACCTCGGCAGGCCATGGGTGCTCCTGCAGCGCCGTGGCACTAGTTGAAAACAAGAGTAATAACACTTGGCACTCCTGCATGCTATTTAAAATCTCACTGCCTTTTGGCGGGGGGCGGGGAGGTAAGCAGTAAAAAAGGGGCAATCTTGTGTCAGAAGGACTTGAAGGGGAAAAGCAGCACTTAAGCCTGATGTCAGGTCAGCGTGGCTGGGTGCCCGGCAGCGTTAACACAGCTAGGACAGGGTTGTAATTCTAAGTGACAACTAAAGGGGGAGACGTAACAGTTTGCTTGGGGCCAGGTACCACACTTGCCCTCAGCCCAGCTTTAATGAGGTGCACTTCATTAGAAGTAAAAATCACTCTCTCTCAGTTCCAATTTGATGAGTTTTGGCGACGGACATAGCTGTGTGGCCTTCGCCAAGAGCGTTTCTGTCACCCCGGAGAGCTGGTTCTCTCCTGCCCCTTTGCAGCCTTTTCTTTTCTGAATGTCGTAGAAAGGGAGTCTTTCATTTGGAGTCTTGTGTTTGGCTTCTTTCACTCGACAGCGGCCGAGATCCACCACGTTCTCCGTGTCTGTGGTCCGTGTGTCACTGGGTCGCACCCCGTCCTGTGGGCACATCAGCAGCTGAAGGTCACCAGGATGTTTCCTTTGGGACAGATGTGAATGTTGCTGCCACAGACGTTCACGTACAAGGTCTGTGTGGACACATGTTTATTTCTGTCGGGTAAATACTCGTGAGTGGGGTTGCTGGCTCACATGGGAAGTGTATTTTTAACTTTTGAAGACACAGCTGAACTGTCTTCCGAGGGTGCTCTGCCCTTTTGCCTTCCCAGCAGGGTGTCCGAGAGTTCCAGTTGCTCCACACCCTGCTGTTCATATGTTGTTTCAGTCACTCCTCAACGACACTATAAATTAGGGGTTATGGTTACTATTCTCATTTTACAAATGAGGAAACTGAGGCGTGATGAGATCGCGTGCCTCGCGTGAGGCATGTAGCTAAGAGATGGTGGACTCCATTTACACGGAACCAGGTCTGTTGAAGCTGTTCTGAACTGCTCTGTTCCTAAAGCCGGAAGAACTTGTGTTGCTAATCTAGGGGATTCTAGGACAGAAATACGACCAAAAGCCAAGAGCCTAGGACTTCATCTAGTGGGTCGTGAACACAAATTGGACGATGTGCAAAGGAACTTCTTAGTTAAAACGGATTTAGGGAAAGCACAGGTGAGATGAAAACACCTCTCATGTCTAAAGCTTTTATTCGCCAAAGCCAGCTTATCATGACATTTTCATATGCTTCCCCCGTCCTTGAGGACAGGGGAGGAGACCTTGCTGGGCCCTGAAACAGTGCTGGTGTTTTCCTAAGTGGGTAACGTTGCAAAGTGCGCCAAGATCTTTCTGGACATCGACTCCTTTTTCTCTTTTCTTTGTATTTGTCTTAGAATAAATTAGCAAATAAATAAATGAATCCCATCAAATTTCTCACAACTGCGCGTGCTTGGGAAGGTGAATTGTCTGTGTTTAGAAAGCATCTCAGTTTTAGAAGAGAACGTTTCATAAGCCCAGAACTGTCAGAAGCCCATACCAAATAGTGAAGGCTGGGCCCTTGTACGTGAGGGTCCAGGATGTGGAGCCGGCTCTTCCAAGTTTAAATCCCACAATCTTTCCATTAAAATCAGAAGAAGACATTTCCACGTGAATATGCTAAATGGGTTCTGGAAACTCAGATGCGTAGCATTCTTCACTCAACTTCAGCCCTTTACTGAGATGTCCAGGAAGACCAAGAAGGTGGGTGGGCCTGGCTGCTCCCCGAGTCTGCAGGAAGCCCTGCCAGCCGGACAGGGCACCTCCCGCCATCCTCAGAGCCATAGCCTTGGTCCTGAGTGGGGACCCGGGAGCCTCGATTCCGCACGCACAGGGCTGCTTTCTCCCAGCCCCGTCAGAGCCCTGCGTACTCCGACACAGCTGCCTGCAGACTGAGGGATTCTTCCAACAACGTGACAGACCCTGCAGTGTGCCGTCATGCGTGTCTGTCAAGCAGAAGCCTTGTCACTTTGCAACAAGTGCTGGCCTGTCCGGGTGGCAGGACACGGCCATGAGGCAAGCGCGCGCACATTCCTGCCGGCGTTGACACATGCCCTGGGCCCGTCACCTCCCCAGGATGTGTGTGTGCATGTGTGTTTGCGTGTGTGCATGTGTGTGTGCATGTGCATGTGTCCATGTCTGTGTGTGCGTGTGTGTGTCTGTGTGTGCGTGTGTGTGTCTGTGTGTGTGTTGCTTCTCTCCTTTTCAACCCCCTGCCCCCCTCAGGAGGCAGCAGTGAGTGTGAACTGTCAGACAGAACAGACCAAGCGTTCAGTGTGTCCAGCCCACTTGCGGGACTTTTCTCCGGGAAACCTCACCCAGGGCGATTGTCATGAGAAGCAGCCTTTCAGGTCGCTTGTATCGGAGTCAGAGTGACAAGCGTGCCTGGGCTCCCCGCAGCAGACGTCCTTGCAGCCCGAGTTCCGTAGTCTGGAGACAGGAGCTCCCCGAGACAGGCTGCTTGTGGGCGACTATTCGGTGCTTCCAGCGGCTCCGACGTTGCCCCTGGAATTCACTGTGCCTTTAATGTGACGACCTCAGCGGACCTTATCGAGGTGACATTTCGTTCCAGCTCAGCTCCTGGGGGGCGGGGGACATAGGGGCAGAAGACAGGCGCCGTTCCCAATGGAAGAAACAGAGCCACAGTCACAGTCAGAGCTGGCATCTGCCCAGCCTCGGGCTATACAGCACCTCGGAAGACAGAAGGTTTAAGAAGACAACGCCTGTTGCAGACCGAGGGACTCCAGTATCTGGGGTTGGGATCCCCAACGCTTCAGCCCTGATACGGGCCAGGCCCCCGTGTGGTCACTGCAGCTCAGTGCCTTCCTGTCCTGCCCACACAGCCGGCCGCCCAGAGCCACGTCTTGTCACTGTGGAGGCTTCGGGAGGGCCCACAGGTTGGGAATTCGCCAAGAGAAGCGCTTCATGAGTGAAGGTCACCTCCGGTGACCTGGGGACGGTGACAGTGGGCTGATGGACAGCCTGTGTGAGGGCCACTAGGGTCTCATAGGCAGGAGGACCTCTGCTCTGCAACCCGCCGAAGGTGTAAACTGCAAAGTGAGTCTGGTCTCAGTGCACGGCCCTGGCCTCATGCGTGCCGTTACAGACTAGCTGAAGTGAATGATCAGTTCAACAGGTATTTGTGCATCACGACTACGGTTTAGCCACGCCGCACATCCAAGAACAATATATTCCATTGTCAATCTTTTATTTTGTTTTCTTTCCTTTTTCTCCCCTTGTCTCCAGGAGACCAATTAATTGTTCAAAGATAATATATAGAGGAGATTTCAAGAGCATTTACTTTGGCGCCATCTCTGCCCCTTTGCGGTCTGGCTAACAATAAAGCTAAAATTTGTTTTGTAGTGATGGTTCCAGTTGGACTGGAATCCCTTTGAAGTTCCTGCAGTTTGCTGTTGTGAGAGCTCAAGATATTATTCGACTGCAATAAAACACTCTGTGCGTTATCAAAATATGGGACACAGTGAACTGTAGCAACACGCAACGGCCAGACTCACCCCCGGGGGTGCCCTGCAGGCCTGGAGAGCACGGCCCGTGCAGACGAGGGTCCATCCATAGGGTCCGTCATTACCCCGAGGGCCATTCATGGGCCTTAAACTCCCTGTAGGGCCCATATCAGCAAGGCCCATTTGCTCTGGGGAGCAAAGAGCAAACCTGAACAGACCAGCAGGCATACCGAGGGCACCCTGGCCTGACCTGGTGACCGTCGGTGTCAGGGTTCAGCCTCCCGGCTCTTGCGTCAGCTGACCTAAATTATTTCATGCTATTGTCACCTCTAAGGTAATATAGTCATTGTCTGGGGCTCTATTTATACTTTAAAGTTCTTTCCCACCCACCCATGGCTGGGAGTGGTCCGTGAGCGTCAGTGGAGGAGGGTGTCCCAGGCTCTCACCTGCGGGTTTGGACCCAGTGCAAAGGGCTGCTTCACTCAGGCGCTGCTCCTCTGAGATGCACGTGTCCTGGCGTCAGGACAGAGGCCCGGCTGCTCCGGACATGAGAGCCCCAGCCAGTGTGCAGTGAGTGTGTGCGTGTGCGTGCATGCACACCTTGGGGCTGTGTACATCTTTTGGAAAGCAGTTTTGTCTAGGGTGGTAAACAGCTCTCACTAAGAGAATGTGTTACTTGGCCGCCATGTTCCAGGTGTTAGAAACGGCTGCAGTGGATTCTTGTTTTAAACAAATAATGAAACCCTCGTAGTGTTTAGTGACACGGCGACTGGGCTGTGTTCCACTGCTTGTGTAAATGAAAATATTTTAAGTGATTTTTTATGATAAGTTTAAATAACCAAAAGAAATGCCTGGAAATATATTTTGGCACAGGGAAATCCCTCCTTACAGGAATTTATAAATATGTCATGTGGGAAAATAATTATAAAATCTATTTTAATCTTCTCACCTCTGAATGAGTCTTCAGTTAAAATGTTCTCCCTGTCTGGTTTTTACCACTGTCCCTGCCTTATGTGTTACCTTCCCATGTTTGATCTGAGTTGCATTTAGTTGGGGAGAAAAATGAAAGTCCATTGAACTCACTTCTGGTTTCCCTCCGACGTGTACACGTGTCCTCACAAGAAGAAAACAAGCTGAACCAGCTGAAAGTCCCCAGCTCTTCTTAGACCCATCAGAGCACTGAGGGCAAAACGCTGCCCCCAGACTGCAGAGAGGTGAATGCAGAGCTAGCACGAGTAGAACCTCCCACTGGGCTGGCCTCACGCACAGAGGGTGATTGGCTGGTTGCTAGAGGCTGAGCATGGACTCTTGAGACGTCAAAACTCTTAGGGCCCAGCATTCAGGGCCCCGCATCCATGACTTTTATCTCCAGGAGCCCTGCTGGTTCCCGGGGTGAAGGAGGAGAGAAGTCACCCCACGCCTTTGCTGGGGGATGAGGAAAGTAACCAGTCTGGAATGTGTCCAGAGCCCTCCGGTCCCTTCCCTCCAGGGAAGCTCTGTCCCCAGGCCTGACGGATGTGGGGGAAGCAAGGCTCCATCCCCTTGAGCCCCCTCGTCTCCCTGAAGATGGAGCAGAAAACTGAGAAGCAGCTGTGAAGGTCACAGCCAGGGACACAGACCCAGAAACAGAAGAAGAAGTAATCGTAGGATTATGCAGTATTTCCCTTCTCTCACACTTACACCACATCAGCAGCCTCCTGTGTAATTACACAGGAAACTGCAAGGTTCAGACCCTATTTAAGAAGGAGTCTCTCAGGAAACCCAAAGAGAAGCGGGGAAACAAAAGCACAAGGACCCTGGAGGACATATTGGCCTCTGGCACCTACAGCCACATCAGACAATAAACACAGCCTCCCTCCTAGCCAGGTAAACACAAGACCTCGCACTGAAGACCCTTTTACCTTAGTTCCTTTTATCCAATATATCAAGCCCAGCTTTCAGCTACAAGACGAGCTAAAAGGTGAAAAACACAGTCTGAAGAGACAAAGCAGGCATCAGACCAGTCTCAGATATGGAAGAGATTTGGGAATTACCAGACTTTAAGTTAAAATAGCTATGATTAACATGCCAAGGGCTCTAATGGAAAAAGTGGACACCATGCAAAAACAGATGGGTAATGCAAGCAGAGAGGTGGGAATTCGAAGAAAGAATCAAAAGGAAATGCTAGAAATCAAAAACTCTGTAACAGAAATGAAGATTGCCTTTGATGGGCTCATCAGTAGACTAGACACGCCTGAGGAAAGAATCAGTGAGCCTGAAGGTATGTCAATAGAAACTTCCAAAACTGAAAAGAACGAGAAAGAAGAATGAGAAAGACTGGAACAGAATATCTAAGAATTGTGGGACAATTACAAAAGGTGTCACATACACATCATGGAAATACCAGGATGAGAAGGAAGAGAGAAAAGAATAGAAGAAATATTTGAAGTAAAAATGGCTGAGAAGTTTCCACAATTAATGATAGACACCAAACCACTGATCCAGGAAGCTCAGAGAACTCCAAGCAAAATAAATACCAAAACATTTATGGTTGGGTATGTCATATTCAAAGTACAGAAAGTAAAAGACAACAAAAAAGTCTTGAAAGAAGCCAGAGGGAAAAGACCCACCATATCTCTACAGGAACAAGGGTAAGAATTATATCAGACTTCTCTTTGGCAACCATGCAAGCAATAAGAGAGTGAAGTGAAATTTTTAAAGGGTTGAAAGAAAAAAGACCCAGAATTTTGTATGTAGTGAAATTATCCTTCAAAAGCAAAGGAGAAATAAAGACTTTCTCAAACAAATAGAAATTAAAGAAATTTATCACCAGTAGACTTACCTTGTAAAAAACTGAAGTTAGAACAAGTTCTTCATAAAGAAGGAAAATATTATAGGATGTATTTGTGGATGTTGACAAAGTGATTCTGAAGTTTATATGGAAAGGCAAAGCCCCCAGAAAAGCTACCACGACACTGAAGAACAAAGTCAGAGAGCTGCCACTGCTTCAGTGACCAAGACAGCATGATGTCAGCAAAAGAACAAATAGCCCCGTGGAACAGACCCTCCCACACACGGTCAGATAGTCCTTGACAAAGGAGCAAAGGCGTTTCAGTGGAGAAAGGACAGTCTTTTCAGCAAATGGTATGGAAACAACTGGATGTCCACATGCAAAAAAAAAAAAAAAGAATCTAGACACAGACCTTACACCTTTCACAAAAATTAGGTCAAAACGGATCATAGACCTAAATGGAAAATGGAAAACTAAGAAACTTTTGGAAGATAATATAGGAGAAAGTCTAGATTATCTAGTGACTTTGGAGTTTTTAGTTAAAACACCAAAAGCACAGCCCATGAGAAAAACAGTTCATAAGTGAGACATCATTAGGATTAAAAACTTCTGCTTTGTGAAAGACACTGTTAAGGAAAAAAGAAGCCACAAGCTTTGAGAAGAATGTTTGCAAAACTCATATCTGATAAAAGACTGGTATCCAAAATATACAAAGAACTCTGAAAATTCAACAATAAGAAAATGAACAACCCAATTTAAAAATGGGTAAAAGGTCTAAACAGACACCTTACCAAAGAAGATACACAGATGGCCAGTAAGCACATGAAAAGATGCTCCATGTCTTATGTCATTAGGGAAGTTAAAGCCATAATGAGGCACCACTGCACACCTGTTAGAATACTGAAAACCCAGAACACCGAATGCTGACAGGAATGTGGAGCAACAGGGTCCCTCCTTCATTGCTGCTGGGAAAGCAAAGTGGTGCAGCCACTTCAGAGGAATGTTTGCAGCTTCTTAGAAAGCTAAACATCATCTTAGCGTAGAATCCAGCAGTCCCACTGCTAGGTGTTTACCTTTGGTCCACATAAAAGCTGCATGTGACTGTTCTTAGCAAATGTATTAATCATCATCGAAAACTGGAAGCAAGACGCCCTCCAGTAGGTGAGTGGAGAAATCATGGCCCACCCGGACAACGGAATATTATTTAGCGCCAAGAAGAAATGAGCTCTCAAGCCGCAAGTCACCACTAAGGAGGAAGCTTAAACGCATAATGTGCAGTGAAAGAAGCCAATCTGAAAAGGCTACGCACTGAACCATTCCAACTATACGACGTCCCAGAAAAGGCAAAAGCTACGGAGACGGTGAAAAGATCCGTGGTTCCCAGGGATTAAAGGGAAGAGGGGCTTATAACAGGTGGAGTACAGGTTGTTTTCAAGGCAGCAGAACTGTTCTGTACAGTCCTGTGATGGTGCACGTGTGACATTTTGTCAGAACCCAGAATGTGGTACCACAGAGTGGACCCCAGTGTCAAGTGTGGACTTGAGTCAGTGTGTCGGTTTGGTCCATTTGTTGCCGCAAGGATGCTGCTCTGATCTCGTGTTAGCGGGATGGGTTGCACAGGGCCTGGGGAGTGGGGCTCACGGGAGCTCCCTCTACCTCCTGCGTCATTTTCCTGTGAAGATAAGACGGCTCTAAAAAGAGAAAGCCTGCTTTAAGGAAGGCCCTTGGACACACAGCTGAAGAGAAGTCAAAGGAAGAAACGTGGATCCTTATCGACCCGAGAAGGCGGTGGGGCAGGGAGAGGGGACCCGGCGCAGCCCTGGCGCCCGCCCTGCTGTCTCGGGAGCTGTGGAGCTGTGCGCCCCCCAAGGGGAGCAGCCCAAACGCCTGGCCGGCGTCGATGCCAGGATGCTGGCCACGGCCTGAAACCGGAGAGGCCCTCCGAATCCCAAACCTCATCTGTTTTTGCCAAAGCTCACGCCGCCGTGGGCCTGCCTGATCCTCTGCCAGCTGCCGTGGGCTGACCAACGGTTTGTGTCATGCTGTGTTTAAAGCAGGGGAATTAGGGACGGGGTGGCGCATTCCGAATCCTGCTGAGGTGTCCGGCCGGGCGTGGGGGGCTACAGAGCCAGCACCCGGCTGCCTTCCCGACACGCCCAGGTGGGACGCCAGCCCGAGACCCCCGGCTTCCCACCGGCAGGATGGGAGGTGGGGCCGAAGAATGTGCATGAGACAGGGTGGAGACCCTGAAGAAATCCAGCCGCCGTTCCGTGCCGGGTGAGGGGCCTGGTCCCTCTGGGAGATGCTCAGTCTGGTGGCCAGATAGGTCCTCTCTCTGCGCTCACGTGCAACCTTTGCATCCGCTGTGTCCCGGGACCCTCGAGACCAATCTCTGAATTCTCTTTCCCCGTCTGATTTTGCTGACAAGGAGACCAGTCGTTGGGAAATGTCTAATTTTACGTCAATCTTAAAGACTGAAATAGTGACAGAGAAGACTAGACATGAAACTGGCCATTTCAGAGAGACTTTCATTCCTGAGAATTATCTCCCTACTGAAAGAATCCCGCAAAACTCTAGGTCTCTTTATGTCTGTGCGTGTGCATACGCGTGGACCCACACAGGCACACACACGTACACACACGCCCAGGCCCCCATCGGTGCTCTGGGACCCCCCCTCCCCCCACCGTCCCCAGGCCTGTCCAGTCCCTGCCCTTCCCGTCTGCTGTCCCATCCATTCAGTGTCACGTGGGCACCACACGGCTTTATCACGTCGGAAAACGTAACACAGCAATGGCTTCAGAGGACCAGCACCTCTGACACCCGTCGTTCCTGAAGCCAGACCCGGGTGTGATGGTACTGGGTGGGACTGGGCGTCGGCTAACCCAGGACAGAACACTCTTTTGGAGAAATACAAAGAGGGGGGCTTCCCTGGTGGCGCAGTGGTTAAGAATCTGCCTGCCAATGCAGGGGACACGTGTTCGAGCCCTAGTCCGGAAGATCCCACGAGCCATGGAGCAGCTAAGCCCACGTGCCACAACTACTGAGCTTGCGCTCTAGAGCCCGCGAGCCACAACTACTGAAGCCCTCGTGCCTAGAGCCCGTGCTCCACAACAAGAGAAGCCACCGCAGTGAGAAGCCCACGCACCACAACAAAGACCCAACGCAGCCAAAAGTAAATAAATAAATTTATTTTCAAAAAGAAATACAAAGAGGAAGTGTGTGCTGGTGTTGGATGTGTGATTTTGCCTAGTTTTAATCTGTACGTATTTGGGAAGGCATGACAGGCTCGCCTCTGAAATCATCGGGACGGTGCCCTTCATCCTGAGTTTCCATTTACCTTCTCAGTGGCTACATCGGTGACTGTGAGCCCAGCACCCGTAGCCGCCTTCCGGGGAGCTTGGGCTGTTGGCGGTGACCTCGGCCTGATCCCTCCTGGTCACCCTGTTGCTTCACTGAAGAGCCGTGGGCGTGAAAGCTGCCTTCCGCTGGGCTTCCTCTGAACCGGGCGCGGAGGCCGGGGTAGCCTCCCGCAAGGCACCGGCGTGGCCACGTCTCCTGCAGGACTGGGGGAGCCCCTGCCAGACCTGGCCTCTCCACAGGGCCTGGGGGGCTGGGAAGGGGTCAGTTCAGGGCTTTGGTGACAGCACGGCCTGTGGTTTGCAGGGTGCGGCCATCAGATCTTTGCCCTGTGTGTGCACTCCAGCCTCCCGGAGGCCCGCGCTTGCTGGGAGGTGAGCAGCATGGAAATGAGCTTCGTTGTCTAGAATTTCGCAAAGCCCTGCGGCTACCCCGTGAAGGGCGAGCGGAGCGGAGCATGCCGCGGCGCCGGCACCGAGGAGGGGAGGCGGAGAGCCTGTAAGAGGCGTGGCTCCTTGAATCCAGCCTCAGAGCAGGAGTTCTCTGTTTCAGAACGAAGATGCATTTTGTTAAGAAGTGTGAGGTACTCACCCCAGGCCATGGTTTGACCTGCAGATGACTTCGGCTTTTGGAACCATGGAATGCAGAGTGAAAACTAAAAATACAGCTGAAGACAGAAGACGTCAGGAGATGATTATCTCTGCACTGCTACTGAGCTGTTGTTACGTTGGGAAGATTATGTTTCCAGAGTCTGTGTCTGCTTAGTTTTCCTCGTTGTAAACGTCCTTTTCATTATGAAGCCGACTCGGAGAGCGTTCTGGCGTTTCATATCGATGTACTTTTTCTCTTTCTGGATAAACCAGCTCCATTTAGATGACTGACCTGCTCGTTAACTAAGGGAAACACCCTGTCAGTTACCAGCCGTGATGCCTCAAAAACTGACAAATCCCGCCTTCCAGCGTGTGTTACGTGAAGTGGGAAAGGTCCCTGTGACTACCGGCAAGTTTCCCAAAGCCCCAGTTCGGGTGGGAAGAGCCCACGGAAGCCCTTCTTTCTGAAATAGCTTTTCCAAATCGAAGCGAGGAAAGTGTGATCCTGGGAGCGCAGAGCCTGCTTCTTGCCTCGGGGCCTCACGACAGCCTTGCGCTCCCTGTCCCAGCACCTCTGACCCCAGTGGGTGGGCGTGTGGTCCTCCGGGGCTTGGTGGGTCTGAAGAGGCTGTGCAGTGCTGGGCGGGCACTCCTGCGGAGCCCCCGGGCCTCCCGGGGCAGCCTCCTGGCGACCACCTGCCGTCGCGGGACGGGCTGTGGCGGCCCTGGCGGGGCTTCTGTGCGGGGGCTTCCTGAGCTCGTTGAGGTCATTTAAACAGCGAAACACACGACGCACGCTGTTTCCTTTTACTTAAGGGACAGAAGGTCCCTCAAGTATTATTATTAAGGTACTACTCACAGAGTCGTTTTTCTCTCGAAACAAATGCTGATGGGAAAGATGGGAAGAGCATTAAAGATCATAGACTCTGTGTCCCAGAGAGCACCTGCGCCTGGCAAGCACGGGACCAGAGCCCTGGAGCCTGCAGGGCCTGGGCCGCCGTCTCCGAGGTGACACTAAGGTGACACTGAGATGAGCGGGCCGCCCTGCAGAGGCTCGGGCAGCTGCCAGCCCACCCTCCACGCCGGACGTTTCCTTAGGCCTCGGCGCTGGGCTTTCAGGAGGAGTGTCTCCTTCACAGAGGTAGACACGCGTGTGCTCCATCACTAATCCCGGTGCACGTGAAGTTCAGCGTGAGAGTCCCTGTTACCTCTCTGGCTTTGTTGTCCTGAGAGACACCCCCGTGCTTGTGATTTGGCAAAACTCAGGTGATGTGTTGTGAAAAGTAGCGTATGTTCCAAACACCTATTTCTAGGTCGACAGTAATTTTTTACCTTAGTGGAAAATGCTGTGTTCTGACGTTGTGTTCCCTTTTCTTCCCCCCACGTCTCTGAAAATATTCACATTTTCTGCCTATTTCTTTTTTCCAATTTACGATTTTAAAGATGTTCAATCTTTTTGATAACATATTTTTCAAAGTACTCTATTAGGGCTTAGAAATCTTATAATCATGCATTTATTTGCTTACCAACATACTATTTTAGCACTTTAACAAACAGTGACAGTGTCTCCTTATTTGGAAGTTAAGCCACAAAGTGACGAAGTCCTGTTTTTATACAACGTGGAAAAGAATTTAGCTGTTTCCAAGGTTGTCTTCTCTTTTGAAATAACCTTGCATGGAAGCATATTTACTTACAAACTATAAATATATTCTTGCATCTTACAGAAATCCAAGTTTCGTCCATTTGTAACGTTAGTAAATAAATGACAGGATCGTGGTCACTGCCTCGTTTGTCTGGGGCTCACACAGGGACCCGGCTTCCCTAGAGCATCAGCCTCGAGCGGAGTCGGGGAGATTCGGGAACATTACCTCGAGGTCTGAATGGGGAGAGGACCCCAGCCTTCATCAGGAGAAACCTAAGCAGGACAGTGAGTGTGTTCGATCCTCTTAAACTGTCCAAGCTACTGATCATTGGGGCGCATTTTGTCATTTTTTATTGAAATGGCCACCTTAGAGTAAATATCTGAGAAAGAAGAAAAAAGTAATACAAGTGTGTCACTCGGAAAACTACAGAAGTGTGTCAGAACAACTCTCCTACCCAGTCACACCCACTGGTCTTCAGAAAGGACTGTCACCATCAATTTTTCATCTTTAAAGGGTTTTAATTCTTTCAGCATGTTCATATGGTTTTATAAAGCCCCAGATGCCCGGCAAATCCCCTTGGTGTTGTAGGACAAGATTGCTGTTAAAAAGTGTCTAGGCTCTGTCAGCCGCTTCTCGCCAGCTTCTCGAGGGGCCCTGGGAAGCGGTGTTTACTCTGAAGCCTGAATTGATGGGGCCAGTGTGATGCAGTTGGGTCAGAGGGGCAGCTGCTTAGCTGGGCTCGTCAAGCGCTCGGGTTTCACGGCGGTTTATAAAGGAAGGTCTGTAGTGATAACATCTGGCTCTTGAGCGTGACTGCATTTTGCCTCTTATGATTGAATGGAATTTAATGGTGGGAGGAGAAAACCCAGGGCAATCTCATTCTTGAATTATGGTTCCAGATAGATTAGGCAGAGTGGCAGGCCGAGCGCTCTGGGTCGGGCCACCTAGCAGAGTCTGTGGAGCAGACTGGCTTCCTCTGTTCTGCCCCCACATGCCGCCGACCACCCCCACCCCCACGGCCAGCATCCTTGCCGAGCCAAGGGCAGGGCCCCTTCGGGCACAGCCACGCCCGGGCTCCGGTGCGTCCCCGTCCGGCTGGGCTCTGACCTGCTGGACCCCGCGGGCGACGGGCTCAGCTGAAGCCCTTCGCCACCGGGTGCTCCCTGAATGGCGGTGCGCCGGCCAGGCTCCTGGTGTCAGAGGTGAGCTTCGTTCCTGATTCCGCCGTCATCCAGGGAGCTCACTTCGCGCCGAGGTACCAGGACACTGTGACCTCGGGGAGCTGTAGACGCTAGAGGGGTCGCTCCTCCGGCGAGGGTCCAACTCAGATGGGACCCCAGCCCCGGGGTCCTGGCATTCTGTGCTGCTCAGCGGTCCCGGCCCCACAGGAAAAGCTGGTGGTGTGGGGATAAACTCGTGCCGCTTGGGGTCTTTTAAAGTCCTCTTCACTTAGCCTTTGGGTTTCTGAGTGTCTGTATAACTTCTTAAATTTGCAAGAACCTCTTTTCAACCTCAACAGGTGGGTAGACCACACTCAGGTAAGTGATGGCGGGCGGTCCCCTCCCAGTGCAGTCAGGCCGAAGAGCGGGAGAAGGGGTGGGTCTCTGACACTTCACTTGCGCCCTGTTTCTCCACAATTGTGGACGGTGTTCTTGGTCTTGGTGCAGCTACAGGACCAACGGGGGAGGAGCCCAGCAGCGGCACAGCACAAAACACAGGGGCTGCGGGAGGAGATGCAGGCGTGGAGGCTCCCAGTTCCAGGACCTCTCAGCTGCCTGGCCTTCGCAGGCTCCCAGAGCCTTTGTTTCTTCAGCCATAATGTGGGGCATGTGCCAACCCACTTACCTGCCACATCGTTACCCCCGCATCCTACGAGGTCAGAAGGGATCCACATGGACCCAAGCCCACCTGAATGGAAGGGTCTCTGTCACCCCTGTCTGTGGTCCATTTGGCCGACACCTGTTATTGTGACGGGGTCAAGTTTAGATCCTCTAGGTCACTGAAATTCGAAACAGGCTCCCCAGAAGGAAATGTTCTACCCATTACCTAACTCAACTTGGTATAACAAACCCAGACATTCCAAACAGCTGGATAAGGATGGCATTTATGAGCTTATTTTAGCTCAGTGGGGTCTTATTCAGACAGCACACTTCCTCATCACACTTAAGACATGATTACATGTACAAAAGTTCTGTTTTTCTCAGGTGGCGGCCGTCAGGTGGGGCAGGCACAGGTACAGACTCCGCCCCCTTCATCACCTGTCGCTTCCCTCTGCCCCATCTCAACCCAGTGACCATCCATAAAGGCCAAGAGAGGACAGGAGGCCCTCTGCTCTGGTCCCAGGGAAAGAGGAAGACCAGGCAGGACCCCAGGACAGCAGCAAACTGTCCCGTATCGTCCCCATCAGGGACTCCTTCTGACCCCAGAAGAAAAATGGGAGAAAGTGTGTAAAGTGAGCCTGAGATAAGCCTTCCTCCACTTGCCCTAAAAGCCCAGGGTCTGCGGCCCTTTCCCTTTTATATTAATTGTCATTATCATCCTCAGTTCCTACGCTGGCCCATTACTTCTGCTGCACATGGAGTTGAAACCCTTTAAAGTAATCGTGATTATACGCTGTGCGTCCTTTAAAAGCATAAGCCACCTTTGAACACCGTGGGAAAAGATAAAGTCCCAACTACGGACTCTGCGAGTTACAGACGTGGAACGCCAGCTGTCCGTGGACAGACATGTATTTATGCAGCACGTGTGTCGTGGGTAAGCGATTCTGGTGAACCCCACTGGAGTGAAATGTCAGTGCTAAAGTTAGGACTATTTTAACTTCAGTTTCTAAGTGTTTTTACTGCCCTATACCTTCCATATCAGTGAGGTAAAGACATCTCTACCCGTACATGCAGCCTTTTTAACGCTACACTCGGATTTTTCAAATTAAATATTATGCTTACACACTAAACATTAGCAACGTTCTCCTAACAGTTAGGCCAGGCCTGCAGCTGACCGGGGAGTAGCTACGTGAGGCTCAGACCCTCAGCACCGGACGAGCCGCACGTCACATCCCCTCTGGCCCTTCTGCGCAGACTCAAGCGAGGATCACTGTCGACCACTGACGGTTCGGGTCGTAAATGCAGAGGTTGGGCCAGACGCGGTGGAGGGAGCCTCCTAGGGAGGAGGAGACGCTTGTTCATCTAAGGCTCTTCTCAGGGGAGATGACCCCTTTCCAGTGGGGAGAAGACCCCAGGCTCTGCGTGAGTGAAGGGTGGCAGGGGGAGCTTGGGGGGTGCCTGGGAAGAAAGGAGGTGCACACAGGGCTCAGAAATCTCTGTGGCCAACAGGCCGGCCCAGGCTCTCTTGGTTTTGACCAAAGGTTGATAGAAGATTCAAGTAGCAAAGAGCAAATTCTTGATCTTAAAAACAAATTGTTAAGATCCAAAGTTGTTTTTTTGGAGTAAGAATGGGTAATAACATTTCAGAGTTAATTTGATAGAAAGAATCACCAAAGTAAAAACTGTACTGGGTTCCTTTTTTTTGTTTAAGCAGCATTTAGCCTTATTATTGTCAAAGAAGCTATACCAGGCGGTACGTGCGGATACTGAGCGTTTATCCCCCACATCCTCTCTGGGTGCTGGCAGTGTGCGCAGCTCTGCCCTAGGCCCGGGGGTGCTTGCGTCCTGACGGAGGACAGGCGGGGACACGTGTGCTGTGAGGGATAAAGCAGGAGATACGGCCGGGAGGCCTCTGCAGTAGTGAGGGTCTGCGCGGGCCGTGGCGGAAGTGACCTTCGGAGGAAGGGCGTCCGAGGGGCCCAGGCCCCGAGGCAGGTGTGTGCTTGGCCAGCTGAGGGAGCAGCGGGGGGCTGGTGGCCTGGCGCAGGGCGGGTGGGGACAAGGCCACGGCGGTCCCCTCCGGCCCTGCAGGCCGTCGTCGGAGCCGAGGGCTCCCGGTGGTTCCCACGGGGAGGGGCCCCAGCAACCACCGCGCCCAGAGGCGTCGTCTGGCTGCGGGACAGACTGCGGGGCCGTGTGGCTGCAGGGAGAGCAGCTTGCCTTCCTGCTGCCCCAGGAAGCTCTGAGGGCTTCAGGTGTGGCAAAACAGGACGGGGTGCTGGGAGGGGTCCCCAGTTTAGACCGGGCCGGGTTCCTAAAGGGCCGCCGTTTCTGGGCCGACGCCCTGCTTCCCCGTGCCCCACCTGCACGCCTCCACGCCCGAGCCCCTCGCTCCCCAGGCTTCCCAGCAGATTTCAGAGGCACCCACGTGGGCTTCCCTCGCTCTCCCCCGCCAGGGCACGCTCCAGAAAGGCTACCATCTGGCCTTGAAACCCACCTCTGAGCAGTGGGTTCTGTGGCATAAAAAATGTTACTTTAGGTTCTACAGCCCCCCAAAGCATGGCCTAGAAGGAAACGTCATATGAAGGGACACGGTGGTGCCTCTTACGATGTCGTAAAATAAACAGATGCAAATCTACACCCTCATTCTGTCCATCCCCTCCCGAGGATTCGTAAACTCTGAAAGGTGTGCTTCTGAATCCTCGTTACCAGTCAGTTGTTCAACAAGCATCGTTCCTCCCGGCTGGCTGCCCCCTCATCTTGCCAGCTCAGGGCACAAAACGCTCGTCGGGAGTAATCCCCAAACTTGCGTTGTCATCAGTCAACGGGGGAAATGCTGGGATGATTTCTTTCGGTTCCTCTTTCTTTTTTTTTTGCTGCACCGAGAGGTTGCAGGATCTTCGTTCCCAACCAGGGGCTGAACCCGGGGCCCACAGTGAAAGCACAGAGTCCCAGCCACTGCACTGCCAGGGAATTCCCTTTTTTTTTTGTCAATTCATCTTTTCTTAAATCGAGGCATTTTCCTGGGTTTCATGACAGCACCTAAGTTAACATTAGCTGTGGAGGTGACATTTGCGATCCACGCGAATGTTTATCTTCCAATACTCCCGCAAGTGGCCTGAGAACATGCCACCAGCATCCCCGAGGGCCAGGCCCTCCCTCTCCCGGCCCGGCCCCTCTTTCCCGGGACAGAGCCTGCGCCTGGGCCTCCCAGGGGTGACGGGCTCAGCTGAAGCCCTTCCCCGCTGGGTGCTCCCCGAACGGCTGCGGCCAGCTCTGCTCTCCTTTCGCAGCCCCCAGGCCCCGGCCTCTCGCCGCCCGCCGCGCCCCGAGCCCCCGCGTGTCGCTGGTTCCCGGCCGTCGTCTCCTCCGTTTCCCCAGCGAGGGTCTGGCTGCTGTTCTGGTGGCCCTGGGCCTTCCTCGTTTCCTCCATCTCTGTCTCTCCTCCTCCACCGCCCGGCCTGTAGGTGTGACCCCGGCTCCCCCGGCCACCTGCCTCTAGCCGGACGCCAGGCCACTTCCCAGGCGGTGAGGGACGCGCGGCAGGGGCCATCCTTCCCCCGCCCCTGCAGCCGGACCGGCTGGAGCGCCAAGCACGTGCTGGCTTCGCGGTCACTCTTACCCAGTGTCCTGGGTTGGGGGTGATGGAAGAACAGCGTCCCCCGAGGAGCGGGCCAGGGCCCGACAGGACAGACGGCCTGGGGCTCGCCTGGCTGGTCAGCGTCCGCTGCAGCCACGGGCCCCGGGGGCGGAGGGGACGCGTCTCTGCACATCCCCCCGGCCCGGCGGCAGGGGCCCAGGCGCGGTGAGCCGCTGACCGCGCCACCAGCACACCTGTGCTGTTTGCATCAGGTGCCTCTGGTTTACGTCCCAGACCCACTCCCGGCTTACCGTGTGGCCCCCGGGCGGCCAGTCAGCCGTTCTGTTTCCTCCTGTACGTCCAGTGGAGATAACACTGACCCACGCCGCAGGGTGTCGTGAACTTCAGTAATGAACGCTCGTGCGGCACTTTGAAGATGCGAAGCTGCGCACCTGTGTAAGTGCCTGATGACCGTCCTCGCAGGTTATCGGACCCTCCCGGCCTCCTGGCTTGTCGCTCCCTGGCGACAAGCAGCTCTAATAGCCCCCGCTGTGCAGGCCACTCGGGTCTAAGAATGCAGCCCCCAGTGGGTTTACAGGTTTAAAGGACGTTGACGAGGTCTGTGCTGAGCGCTGGCCGTCCCAGGGCTCCCAGCACTTTTCCAGAAGCCGGGGTACTGTTGGGGTCGCCTGCCCCTCTGGTGTGGTGATGCTGCAGGTGCCTGCTGGGCTTGCAGTCTCCTCGGGCCGTAGCTCAAGGTCAGCATGGGAGAAAGGGGCCATGTGGTGTGACCAGCGCTGAGCACACACAAACCCCTGGGACCCGCCTGGAGGGGATGTGCCCCTCACACCTGTGTCTCGGGCAGCTGAGAGCTGCGGGCACTGCGCGTGAACGTGCGTCTTTTGTGGTTGTGTCTGTTTTAAAAAGACTTTACAGCCGGCTCTTGGTTTTAGATTTGCCGTCATCTTCTGTGATGTCGTGTTGCCTGCATCTCACAGACCAAACCAACAGGTGGGTGGAACTTAGGCAGCTGGTGGCCAAGAACCAGAACAGGAGGAGTCCGTGGCCAGCCTCTGCACGCCCCCCGCCGGCAACTCTTACCAAGGGGTGATTCCCACTGGTCTCTCTCACCCCCCCTTTCTTCTGCCAGATGTGCCCCTCGTCACCCCTCTGTCCTCTGCTTTTCTGGAGAAACACACACTATCCGAGGTGTGTTCAGCTGGCCCAAGTTCACCATGGCAAACGGGAAGTCTGACACGGGGTTGAGGAGGACCAGTGATGCAGGAAGTCCACACAGGCTGGGACAGCTGTCACACGCTCCATGGCGGGGGAGGCCATGCCAGCCTGTCCACCTTTACATGACGACAGCTGCCATTGGAGGAAAGAATGAATTCTGCATTTTTAAACATTCAGTCTCCCGCAGTCCCATGGTGGGTGACCCGAGGCTCTCATAGATCGAAGATGCTCACACCCACGGAAACCAGAGCCTTCTCTGTGATGGGCCTGGTGCAGAATGTCAGTGTGGCTTCAGGGAGGCACGTGCTGTGCCCCGTCACATGGTCCCTCCACGGCACCCCCATACCTGTTTCTCCTGAGGAGCCTCAGCACAGACTCCTAACCGCCCTGGTGGCTGTGATCGTGATTGGACAGATTGCTCCCTCACCAGGGAACCCGTGGCTGGACATGAAAATGTGACCCTGACTCCAGAATGGTAGTTCACCGAGACCTTATACACATGGCCAGATAGAAAGCTCTCGGGCCATATAAACGGATATCATTTTACTCTTCTGTCTAGTTTTGTATTTAAAATGTTAAGGGCTTTCAACCTTAAATAATAATAATAATGTAAATATTTTACTTAAATGGGAAAATTCTTCACTTAAAAAGGATACTTATAGGGCTTCCCTGGTGGCGCAGTGGTTGAGAGTCCGCCTGCCGATGCAGGGGATGCGGGTTCGTGCCCCGGTCCGGGAAGATCCCACATGCCGCGGAGCGGCTGGGCCCGTGAGCCATGGCCGCTGAGCCTGCGCGTCCGGAGCCTGTGCTCCGCAACGGGAGGGGCCACGACAGTGAGAGGCCCGTGTACCGCAAAAAAAAAAAAAGAGAAAAGGAGACCTGTACATGTCAGTTGAACATGAAATAGTTGGATGAGTCACAGCTTTAGAAATTTGAAAGAATAAGCGCAGTCCTTGTATTCATCCCTGCTGCTTTCTCTAAATCCAGTGTATTGAGTCTTGTGGTGTAAACAGCACCGTACTGGATGCTAAGCACACAGAAATTAAGGCTCAGATACCACCTAGAGAACTGGCTCTGGTGTGGCACCTTTCCAAAGATAAAGGAGAGTTAGTGGTTCAGGATAGAAGTGATGTATTTATTTTCAAGTTGAGTACTCATGGAGTTTTTTATTGTGGTAAAATATACATTAAATTTGCCGCGTTAACCATTTTCAAGCGTACAGGTCAGTGGCATTAACTACATTCACAGTGTTGTACAACCATCCCTCCATCCTCTCTAGAACTCTTTACTGTCTCGAAACCGAAACCCTGTCTCCATCAAACAATAATTCCTCACTCCCCTCCCCCAGTCCCTGGGCCCACCCTCCTACTTTCTGTCTCTATGAATCTGATTCCCTGAGGGACCTCATGTGGGTGGGATCATGTAATATTTTTCCTTTTGTGTATGGACCATGTTTTGTTCATCCATCCTCTGTCGATGGACACTTGGGTTGCTTCCACCTTTTGCCTATTGTGAATAATGCTGCTGAGAACATGGGTGTCCAAATGTCTGTTCAAGACCTTGCTTTCAATTCTTTTGGATAGGTACCCAGAAGTAGAGTTGCTGGATCATATATTAATTCTGTGTTTTTCAAGGAGTCTCCATACTGTTCTCCTTACTGACTGCACCGTTTTACGTTGCCACCGACAGGGTGCAAGGGTTCCAGTTTCCCCACATCCTCGCCAACTCTTGTCGTTTGCTGTTTATTTTTTTTAAAGTAACCATCCGAATGGGTGTGAAGTGGTATCTTGTTGTGGTTTTGATCTGTGTTTCCATATTTGTTAGCAATGTTGAGCATCTTTTCCTTTGCTTATTGCCTATTTTTATGTCTTCTTTGAAGAAACGTCTATTCAAGTCCTTTGTCCATTTTTCAGTCAGGATGTTTGTTTTGTTGATATTAAGTTTTGGGAGTTCTTTATTCTGGATATTAATCCCTTATCAGATATATCGTTTTCACATATTTTCTCCCATTCAGTAGGTTGTATTTTCACCCTGTTCATGTGTCCTTTGGTATACAGAAGTTTTAGTTTTTGATGTAGTCCAGTTTATCTATTATTAATTTTATTGCTTGTGTTTCTGGTGACATATCAAGAAATTATTGCCAGATCCAATGTCATAAAACTTTTCCCTCATGTTTTCTTCTAGCAATTTTATCTTTTGACCATGTATACAAGGGTTTATTTCTGGGATCTGTGTTCTATCCCATTGGTTTATTCATCTGTCTTTATGCCAGAAACACACAGCTTTGACTATCATAGCTTTAGTAATAGGTTTTGAAATCAGGAAGTGATTTCAAACTTTTTCCAACTTTTTCTTTTTTAAGATTCTGTCGTCTATTCCCAGGTCCTTGAGATTTCATATGAATTTTAAGATGGATTCTTATTTTTGCAAAGAAAAAAAAATCTACTGGAGTTTTAATAGGGATTGCACTGGGTGTGTAGATGACTTTGGGTAGCATTGTCCTCTTAGCACATTAACTCTTCCAATCCATGAACATGGGATGTCTTTCCATATATGTGTATATTTTGCACTTGTTTTTTTTTTAATATATTTTAAATTTTTATTTATTTTTTTTTTTTGGCAGCGTTGGGTCTTCGTTGCTGCGCGCGGGCTTTCTCTAGTTGTGGCGGGGGGGCTACTCTTCATTGTGGTGTGCGGGCTTCTCATTGCGGTGGCTTCTCTTGTTGAGCACAGGCTCTAGGCACATGGGCTTCAGTGTTGTGGCTCGTGGGCTCAGTAGTTGTGGCTCGTGAGCTCTAGAGCTCAGGTTCAGTAGTTGTGGTGAGTCACGGGCTTAGTTGCTCCGCGGCATGTGGGATCTTCCCAGACCAGGGCTTGAACCTGTGTCCCCGCATTGGCAGGTGGATTCTTAACTACTGTGCCACCACAGAATTCCTGCACTTGTTTTTGAAGTCCCGTTGTAAACACAGCACCATCTTTGATCATGGAGAAAAGGAAAAATTAATCTTTTTTCCTAGAGTGGACTACAGTCCAACCTGAATGATAAACAAATTATATGAATGAGTCAGAACAGAGATGAGAACTGACCCCAGTTGAGGGCATCAGGGTGATGCCTTGAGCGTCAGAGGAGGAAACCACATCTGACTAGCACTAGGGCCCCCAGGAGACCCACCTGAAGGCACAGGAGAGGCAGGGGAGCCAAGAACTCAGTGGGTTTGTGACCTGGATGACCGGAGATGGACTGGAAGGCTGCAGGGTAAGACACACAAGCCCGAGAGGTCGAGGGGATGCTTAGCCGGAACCAGTGACCTGGCCAAGTGTGGGGAGAAGGCCAGGGCAGCACATGCACGCACGTGTGTGTGTGTGTGTGTGTGTGTGTGTGTGAGAGAGAGCCTGTGCACATCCAACATGCAGGGCAAGGACAAGCAGTGGAATGTGGATGGAAGGAGGTCCTCAATGGTGTCTGAGCTGACAGATGTTTCTGGGCTCTGGGACGCCGTCAGCAAGGAGAACGTAACAAGTCCCGTGCGGAGGACAGCAGGTGAGCGTGAGGTGGTAGAGCCCGGGGTTTCACTGATGTGTGCTTGGGAGGAAGGGCATTTGTGCAGTGACGTGTGGAGGATGGGGAGAAGGATGGACACTGTCGTTACCAGGTGGCCAGGTCTGCAGACTTCCTGACACCGTATCTCACTCAGTGCCCCCTGCAGCCCCGGCTTCGTGAGGCAGAGCAGGGCTGCCCGCTAAAAACCAGTCCCCGGAAATGTGGACGCTGACAGTCACGCCCGTGTGACCCTGACTAAGGGTCCACGTCTGTGTCCATGCTCTGCAAGGTCAGAGATGGGGGATGGGTGACCTCGGGTGAGACCCCAGTGTGCTGTAGTCTGTGGCCCCAGGTGCCCAGGTCGGTCCTTGCACACGGCATAGTTAGAGCCTTGGTGACCCAGGAACCAGGAATTGAGCTCCCAGAGAATCTCAGGAGAACATCTCTTTCCCTTTTTGGTCCCTCCACTGCAAGGACTGGAAGTGCCCCCCGGGGCCGCGTGGGTGTGAGGGTGGCGCGCGGTGCTCAGGGGCCTCCGTCAGCCCGGCCTCCTGAACCTGTCACCGAGCGCCCTGACCTGCAGGACAGGTGTGAGCTCAGACGTGGCGGGACCAGGCCAGGGGTGAGTGTGGGCCGCTGCCTACGTGCTGGGGCAGGCTCCCTGCCTGGCCAGATCTAGGGGCGTGAGCACTGTGAAAGGTGGTGGAACCCAGCACGGCCAGAAGTGTTCAGATGCCGCTCTGAGGGGACCGTGCCCTGCCGGGCCAAGCCTGGATTGCATCCACGAGGGGCCCAGGCAAGTGGCTCCCAGCCCCGCCTGCTGACCTGGCCCTGCCCAGGCGGTGCAGCTGGGCCTGCCCCTGAGGGCACGGCACAGCCGTGGGGCATTTTTCTGTTCCGTTCTGTGTTCCTTTTTTTTTTTTTCCAGTGTAACAAGACTCTTGCAGTTCTTTAAAACAGTCAAGAGACAATGAGTTGAGGGCTTTTCCCCTCTGGATGTACATTTTATCCTACTTGGTAATTAAGATGCAACAGAAAGTGGCCAGAGTCCCCTGAGTATTCCTGGCTCCGCCTGGTCGCGATGCCGGGGTCACGTCGCCCGTGTCCTGGGCGCCACTGGGCGGACGCTCGGGAGGGCCAGCGCCTCAAGGAGGCTCTTCCGTTTAAAGAGAGACGAGCGTGTGTCGCTGGTGGTGTCCTCGGCACGGGCGGGACGCTTGAGTGCCGCAGAGGAGACCTGAGGAGCCAGAGTGGGGTCCGGCCTTCGTGCCTGTGCTGGGTGAGGGGCCGCGGCCACGGTTAGCGCCCTCAGTGCTGCGAGTGTGGTCCCGATGTGGGTGACACCAGTGTCCGCAGAGTGAGCCGGCCCGTGGGGCAGAGGCTGCAGCCTCAGAGCTGCCCTGCAGCCCTGAGGACGCTGGGGCCACGGGAGCCGTTGCTGGGCAGGGGGCGGGGAAGGGTCCAGACAGCAGGGCCCTTTCCATAAGGTGAGGGTCAGGGTCACGGGCCAGGAGACAGGCCGGAAAGGCCATTCTGTGCTTTAGGTCTCTCTGAAAGATGAGCTTGGAAAACTCTTATGAAAGTTAGTCACCCGTGCAAAGAAACAAGACACGTTAGAACTATTTTCTTAAAGGGCCGTTAGGACCATGGTATCTAAGGGGTATCTTTGAAACAACGTGAAAATGTCTTTATAGAGAAGGATGCAGTAAAGTTTTCAAGAAGAGGTGGTTGGGGAGAATCACCCGGGTAAGTGGCCTT
Organism: Orcinus orca; assembly: GCF_937001465.1. Classification (NCBI taxonomy): domain Eukaryota; kingdom Metazoa; phylum Chordata; class Mammalia; order Artiodactyla; family Delphinidae; genus Orcinus; species Orcinus orca. Next base: position 104,936,806 of record NC_064568.1, read on the forward strand.
TGTCTGAGACCGGGCAGGGATGAGGCCAAAGGAAGAGATGCCCTTTGGCCGCGCACCAGGGAAATGTGGTCACTGAGGCAGGAACTTCTGGGTTGGTTGCATCTGCACCTTGTGCAACGCACTTTCGTGTTACAAGGTGCAGTGACAGGATTTCATTCCTCTGGGAATCGTAGCTGAAGGGCTGTGTTATTAGGAAAACTGAAAAGTGTTATTGACCATGTTCCATGGGGGGCTGCATGCACAGCGTCCCACCAGGTTCCATGTTGGGGGCGTAATTGTTAAATTTAGAGACAGAATTATCAGCTATTCTGACCCCTGAATTGACCTCCGAGACTGAGTTCTCCCGTCTGTTAAGAAGCCAACGATGCATCCTTGGGACCTGGGCTGAGGTGAGTCATACGACGGTTCAAGCCCCACGGAGCAGCAGACGCCTTTCCTCCTACACCTACTCCTGAGGGGCCGTCACAGGCCCACTCCGGGTCAGGACCCCAAGGGTTGAAGGGTGCACACCTCCCACACCGGGAGGCTCAGCCCTGTGCCAAAACCTGAAACCTGGCATATGAATGGTATTTCGTAGACAGTATTATAAGTCAACACTGAAGCAAAATAAGAACTGTATTTACATTTCTGCATTTTAAGAGGATGCCTTAAAATTAAGCGTATGACATCTTTATTTCTGATTTTGTAGAGTGTTGCCTTTACAGCCCTCATAGCTGGAAATTTAGAGCAGTAAATTCAGAGAAGAGCTCTGAGAAGACTGTTCATATTTCAGGTCCTTTATCAGCAAGGTCTCCATCAGGGCCAGCAGGAAAATTCAACACACAGGCAACAGCCAGCAGTTTCCACAGTATTTCTACGCGTAGACACGTAAAATGCAGCTATTTTACGAAAATGCTTTCATGTCAAATTGTTCATGGTTTCGATGTTTCATCATTTGGGAGTGGTGATTAGCTCGACTACCCATGAATTAAGGTATTGCGAAACTAAAAGACCTGACGATTCTCCGTGCAAAACAACTCTGCCTTTTCATTAGGAGGCGATAAAGGAAGAGAGGAGAATTCAACTGTAAACTCGTAGCATGTGTTCAAAGCTGCTCTTCGCTGGAATAGCAAGGAATACGGGTTTAGCCACACAGATGCTTGTTCTAGGCTTTGGCCGTATAAAATCAGTAACATTGTGTTGCTAGCTGTGAACGTAAGCCCTACATCATGGAGCAGCCCTCAACAGTGACATAAAATAACCCACGGAACCTCCCACGTTGCTGAATGCCACTCCGTAGGCAGCTTGAAATATGTAAGCGACTCAGAAGCACCGCATTGCAGAGGAAGGTTTTCTTCCGGTCGGGGTGGACGCTGAAATGTGCAGACACGTCAGAGATGTGGAATTCCACCTAAAACAGCTCCCCCGATCCTCTTCTCCCCGGAATAACCACACTGCTTACGTTCGCTTCTAAAGAGCAGTCCAGGGAAATCCTGAAAAGAGAGGCTACGCTAAAGCATCGCCCACATTACAGAGCTCCAGGCCCGTTCGCATCAAATGGGGCGCGAGAGCTTAAAACACGGAGCCCAGTCACTCAGTGCCTCTGTCTTGCGCAGTCGCTGTGAGCAGCACCCGTACCGGGCTGTGATCGGGTCGGAAGAGACGAGACAGAGTTCCTTTCCCTGGGGGGCGCGACAGGTGCCCAACCCCTGTGCTCCCAGGATGCAGCACTTTGGATGGGGCGCTCTGGGAGGGTGTGTGTCCTTGGGGGACAGGTGTCGGGGCAGGTCCACGTGGAGAGCCGGGCCTTCAGAGAAGGAATGGCTTGGCAAACAACGGAGATTTCTGTCTGGGGGGAGGGGCAGCACCCCAGGGAGAGGAGGCCCTGGAGCGGGGCGGGTCCCTGGAGGGCCATCGTCACACAAGTGCGCGTGGCCTGAGGGCTGAGAAAGGAGGACCCGAGCTCGAAGTTCTGGGAGAGGTTTGGGGAAGAAACGTGTGGGCGGAAGAGGCAGTCACAGTCGCCGTGACTTTACGCCGCGGGCGGCAGGGGTGATCGTGACAACGCAGTGGGGAGGGGGGCAGGTGTGTTTCTTGGGGGAAATGGGGGAAAGTACTGACCTTGGCTGTAAGCATTCCTGACCCATGAAACAGATCCTTGCTGAGTGCCTGCTGCGTGCTGGCTGTCTGGGCGCTCACGCCCCGGGGGCGGACGGTGGAGTCCTTACAGACTTCGGGTTGGCTGCAGGGACCCCGACGGAGAAACGCAGAGCCACGCGGGAGACCTCGGGGTGGGGAGGCCCGTGTCCGGGAAGCCCCCGCCATGCGCTGCGCGGTCCCGCCTGTGGCCGAGATCCCGTTCCTGACCCCGTGGGACTTTCACTCGATTGAGGGTTGCGATCAAGGGTTGGGGAGCAAAGCAGTCAGAGTCGGAAGCTCGCCCCCGACCCCCACTCACTCACTTTGTGACCAAGCCTGTCTCCTGGTCTGCGGAACGGGACTCTGCTAGGCTGAGCCCGAGAGGTCGTGCTGTGGTGGATGGGGGCTCCGGGGGGGCGCGGGGGCCCTGGGGTAAATGCCCACGTGTGGCCGCAGCGGCCGGGCGCGACGCGGTCCCCGAGTACCCGCGCTGCAGTCGGGGCAGCTGGCGCCGGGCCGAGCCAGCTGTGCCGGACGGGCTCCCAGGCGTCCAGGGTGCTCTCCTGGGGGCCGTCTGGAGCCCGGTTCCCGCCCCAGCGCGGTCAGCCCGCGCGCGCGGCCCCTGCGTGGAGCTCGCCGGGCCGGGGGCCGGGCCGCTGCCCTCGCGCCACATCCCCTGCCCCTCGCGCGGCTCCACTCCAGGGCAGAGCTCGGCGCTCCGCCGAGGCCACTGTTCACAGGGAGAGCTGCAGCGAGGAGGTGCAGGGTGGCCCGTAGTACCGGGTGGGCGCCGGCTGTCCCTGGGGCGTGAGCAGGGGCTCGGACGGGGCCTTGAGACTCCTGTCCCACCACCGCCTCCTTCACAGAGGGGGGCTCCGGTCCCAGCACCGGGCGCAGGGCCGGCTTTGGCTGGCCTTCCTCTGCCCCATCCACCTCCACGGCATCCCCATTCACCGCAGGCCCTGGGGGCTCGGGCCGGGGTGGGTGGCCGTCGGGCCAGGGCGGCCCCAGGTGCCCAGAGGCCCCCCTGCAGGCTGACAGGTTGGGGCCGGGCTGAGCACCTCCCGCCCGGGGCCTCTCCCTTCGCGGGGCCGCACAGAGCCCCAGCCTCCTTCTCTGGGCATCTGCTCAGTGCGCCTGTGACCCTGCAAAGAGTCCGCGCTGCACACCTGAGGGGAAGCAGCAAAACCAAGTGAGTGTCGCTCTGAACCGGGTCCAGGGCTGCGCTCCAGCCCAGCTTCCTCCCCAGACTGGCCTTGTGGGTTCCCCCTCACCCCAGAGGCCCGGGGCCTTCAGAGTTGGCCTCTCTTGGCCGAGGTGGGCCCCCGTTGGTGCCAGTGGGCCGTGTGGAATCGCTGCGGCCGCCGTCCTAGAACCACCTGAGGCTCTCGTCGGCCTCCGCCCCTTTCCGGTGTTTGTCTGCAGACGCGTCATGCCCGTCGGGGGAGCCGCGCTCCTGCCCGGTGTTTTCATCCAATTACTGAGCACGAGGCACCGCTCGGAGGCGCGACGTCCCTGGGACCAACTCCTGGTGGCAGGAGGCGGCCAGCCCTGCACTTCCCGGGGCGCTTCCAGTGTCTCCTCTGCGTCGTCTCTTGGCCCCTGGTTTGTTAAGGATGATGACGCATCTTAGACGGGCACACAGTCTGCAAACATGACACGGAATGAAGGGCAGCGTCCTGGGAAGGAGCCGGTGGGGGTCACGTGACGCGGGGCGGTGCCTACAGTTCTGTGACCAGTGACTCCTCGTGTCTGCGCGCAGCTGTCATTTCCAGAAGACTTTCACACGCACTGGACTGTTATCTCAGCCGAGTTGGCAGAGTGTGACCCAAGCTCTTGTTGTATCTGTGGACACGAAAGCCACGCTCGGTCATGGGCAGCACACAGCTCGGACCCCCGCCTCGATGGCGTCGGCCGCTCTGGCTACAAGCACAGCACCTGTCAAGGGCTGCTGGGCGGCCCGTCGCACTTGGAGTCCCTCCAAAGCTTCCATCAGGTCAGCCTGATTATTTTCCACTGCATCTTCCTGAAAGGATGTTATGATTTTCTAGTTGTTTGGTGGCTGGCGATAAATCAGGCCTTTCTGATGTCATGTGAAAGGGCCCTGTGCTTTCTTGTGCAGCGGCCGCAGGCTGAAGGGGTCGTGTCGGCAGGACACCGTGGACGCGGCTGGCTTAACCCTTTCCCTGCTCAGTCAGGCACGGCCAGGCTGCCCGCTGTGGGGGCGTGGATGGAGTTGAGGGGCCTCCCTCCCACACGGGCTTCACCAGACTTCCTCCACTGAGAGGCTTGGCGTCAAATCAAGATTCCAAACAAGACAGTGTGTCCACGGAATGACAGAGGAGACCGCAGGTAATTCTGCAGAAGGAATCCTTTGGAAGGGTCTCTGTCTCATAATCATGAAAACGAGCGGTTTCCCTGAAAAGAGGACAACGTCTAACGGCCGAGGGGTCGTGATAAAATGGGACTCTCGTACTTTGCTGGCAGCGCTCAGTTCCCACGGGTCTCCGAACGCCGCGAAGAGGTTCTCACTGGGGCACCAGTCCCGGCGTTCTCCGTGAATGCTCTCCCACAGCTCTGTCCCCTGGCCAGTCCTCTGCCTCCTCCAAAGTGGGCCCCGCTTCCTGCGTCCTCACCGCTACGCCTGGTCCCGGCCGCCACCGTTCCCCGCCACCTGCGTGGCCACCATCCCCTGGCCTCCCCTGGTCTCCAGCCGCTCTCACCCCGCTCGGCGGCCACGGTGAGGTCGGAGACACCCAGCCGAGCCCGTGCTCAAAGCCTCGCGGGGCTCCAAGCAAAGCCAGACTCTGGACTCAGTCGGAGGCTGATAAGGTCCACAAATCTTAAAAGTACAGCAGGTTCTTTCTCGGCAGGTGTCACACACGCACACACACGCACATGCACACACACGCACACACGCAGACACACGCACACACAGGATTTCGTAAAAAAAAAAAAAATTAAACTCAAGCAGGTTTAGGTGCTGTGTCCCACCCTCTCGAGACCTTATGGGGCAGAAGAGGGGCCGTGGCCGCAGGGGAGCTCGAGCTGCACCCAACACCGGCAGGGACCCACTCTTGCAGGAGGAGACGAAGGGCAGGCAGCCCTCAGGAGGTCCGCGGTGTCCTTGCTGGACCAGAAGAGGGTCAGCCCTTCCTTGCACACACAGCAGGCGCTGGCGCAGCAACAGGCCCTGCCCTCCGCCCCGGGAGGCCCCGTGGGCACTGTGTCCTGCAGGCCCGCTGGGCACGGTCCTGCCTCTCAAGGGCAGGTGCCCAGACCTCATCCCTTCAAGAGCGGCCAGATGTTTCCAGGCTGAGTGACCCAAGCACAACGAAGTGGCAGATCTTTAGGAGGGAAGGGGATTGTGTGTGAGAGTTGGAGCATTCCGGGCAAAAAGAACTCACCCACCCTTGTAAAACACGGAGCTAGAAGTCAATCCCACACTTGCTTTCAAAAATTACATTGGCGTCAGAAAATCAGACTTTCAAAGTACATCAGGCTGAGGTGGCCAGTTTATAGCTGTGGCCCACGGGCTGCAGGTGCTCTAAGGGACCATCAGTGACTGCAGAATAAAGGTGTGTGACAACGTGGCTCTGCTGCGAAGGCCCTGGGTCTCGTGATGGGAATTACCCCGCAGGCCAGTGTGATCGCCAAGCTCCTCTGGGCTCCAACCACCTTGTCACCCTGTCCAGACTCAGTGGCCTTCCCTCCATCCCTGAAAGACCCTGCCACCCCAAAGCTTCACGGGACGCTTTTTCTCATCCGTCAAATAAACGTCACCACTTCAAGGAGGGCCTGGCCCTGTTTTTCAAGCTCCCTGTCCGTCAGCTTTCTGCCCTGAGCTCCCTGTGGCTGAGGCGGGCTTGTTCACGTCTCCTGTCCTCTGCACTGTCCCTCCTGCTGAAACAGAAGCTCATGACAAGGCCTTGTCTAGTCCAGGGCTGCTTCCCCAGCGCCTAAGGCTGTAAAGCTTTGACAACAGTCAAGAGCATGTGAAATGATTACAGTAATTGCGGAAAAACAGAATACCAAGTCTGTTACCATTATTCAAAAAATGATGATCTAGAAACAGAAGTTAGGTTAGGGTGCAAGGTAAAAGCGACATACCTATAAAAGGAAAACTGGAAGACAACCCACTTTAGAAGATGACATTTTCATCCTTGATGTTACTATAAGATATGAAAAGAATTGCTTTCCCTCCTCCTTGGTGATAAAAGCAACACTAGCCAGCCTGTTGTCACGATGAACTAGAAATAGTGCCGGCTGCTTTCCACGTGTAACCGTGAATCCTCACAGCAACCTTGCCTGGAGGGCCGTGTTTCCCCATTTCACAGATTTAAAACCTGAGGCTCAGAAGCACTGAGAACTCCCCCAAGGCCACACAGCTCAGTGCTTGAGCCACAGATGAAGCCAGGTCTCCCAGTGGTGTCTGTGCTGTCAGTGTCTAAGGAGCTTCTGTTATTGAGATAAAATGTGTGTGAACCCGCTTTGACAAATGCACACCCTCACGTAGTGGACACACCCTCCGTGTAAGGCCCCCCCCCCAACCCACCCAGGGTCCTGCAGCACCTTCCCTGTCGACCCCTTTTGCTTGTAACCAACAATCTCGTTTCCCCCACCTTCAGTTAGCTTGCCGGGTCTAGAAGCCTCACGCACGCTGGACCATAAGTGTCGCTCTGCTCTGCCCGTCTTGTCACCCAGCGCTGGAATGCGTTGATGTTTCCACTTGGTTTAGTCTTCATTCGTCAGAGGCCTCTTTGCCACTCAAATGAATGTCCACAAAGCATGTTGTTACAGTGCTTTCTGGGGAGGGCTTGTCCTACTGGGCGTTGTGAGTGCTGGCTTCTGGTCCAGCGCGCGGCCACTAGATGGCTTTGTGACGTTCGTCAAGTGGCTTGATTTAAGTATCTCTATAGCCGTGTTCGGGAATGGGATTCTGTCTCTCTCACAGAGATAGAAAAGCAAACACACCCGGTGACCGGGCAGTGTAGCTACGCCACAGCCTGGTAAACCCGCTACTGACAGGAAACCAAATGAATGGACAAATAGAATTGTAGGAAACCTAAAGATCCGTCTTCATACTCATCTTTCCCCACGTCTCTCAAAAACCTTACTAACAAACGTCATAGCAGTCATCTTAATTTTTCCTCAAATACGAAACTCCCCAGAGAAACAACCGAAAAGCAAGAAATTGGATGCTGTCAGTGGCCTGGTCAGCCTTAGCACGCCTGAGGAAGTTGCTGAGGGGGGCCTCCCTGGGGGCGCAGTGGTCGGGAGTCCGCCTGCCGATGCAGGAGACACGGGTTCGTGTCCCGGTCCGGGAGGATCCCACATGCCGCGGAGCAGCTGGGCCCGTGAGCCATGGCCGCTGAGCCTGCGCGTCCGGAGCCTGTGCTCCGCAGCGGGAGAGGCCACAGCAGTGAGAGGCCCGCGTACCGCAAAAAAAAAAAAAAAAGTTGTTACTGAGGGAATGTATGTTTGAATGACCGTCACGTCATTTCTGCTTTGGTTGGGGAAAAGGAAGGGAGGGAGGAAAGATGGTTGGATGGATGGATTACTGAAGTGAGGTTTCTTAAGTTTGAGTAACCTGATGTACTATACAAGCTGAGAAAAATCCCAAAGGAAAAAATATCCCATCCGTGTCGTAGAAGCATCCACATTACTTACAATACTCTTCAGTACTAATGTTCAAAGGCGGGGGTGAGGGTGCGGGCACATTTCTAAGGGGCCGAGTAATCTAACAGCTAGAAAGGAAATCGCCTTCCCCTTGTGCGTGTGGCGGTCACGGGTGGCCTGAGTCGGCCCCCCCGGGTGAGGGGGCGTCAGGCTATAGGTGAGTGAACACGGAGCCGCGCCTTCGCCCCACAGGTGCTTTGCAGGTGCTTTCGTCCCTAGGAAAGAGGCCACCCGAAGCAGATACAGGATCTCTTGAGTTGCATTTTGATCGTCTGGAGGTTTAATGAGCTGACGTATGTGCGGTGCTTGGAGGGTAGAAAGTACTAAGTGGCGAAGGAAGAGCGGCCCGGCCTTGTGCTCCAGAGGGCCACCAGCCAGCTGTGTGACAACCGTCTTTAATCGTCCACTTAAAGGAGCTTTATCTCCTTTCCGCGGGGTTTGTGTCACCTCCTGCTAGCCCGGGTAATATTTACACCCTAGATCCAGTTATTAACAGTAAGCAGTAATTTCCGACGAAGATGGTGCTGGCTTTGAAGCCTGGGATGCTGAGGTCACCAACAATCTTATCTCCCTTTCATTAACCGGCTCTGCATTGCCACTGCAAGTCAGCCCCGCATCAGCCGGTCAGAGTGACCATCAGGGAAGGAATCAGAATCCGGAGGCTCCAGTTACAGGACTTAATCGAGCTTCCCCTGGGCCGATGCTCCCATGAGCACCGCAGATCAAGGAATGAAGCTAACAGAGAAGTGAGCGCTGCGGTCGCTATAGATGCAGGCCAGATGCAGGAAGGTGGAACCTCGGAAGTACGTGTGCTGCGAGGCTGCACCCCCAGACCTTATTGGCTTACTTTATTTAGCGCAACCCATGACGCACCCACCTGTGCTTCCACAGTCCCCAGACCTCCTGGGGCAGCTTCGAGAAACACTTTCCTCCGTCCAGTCCACTCAGGCTGAGCCTGGGTGAGCCGGACAGGCCCCGGAGGCCCAGGGGCTGGCCGGTACAGAGGCTGGGGCGTCCCCGGGGCCTGCTTCTCTGTCCCGGGAACGGGGATGGGAGCCTGGGGCTGACGGCCAGGGACAGAAGCCGGCCTGGGTGTGGGGCACGTGCCCGCTCCACGCGGGAGTGCTGTCTTCATCTCCGCTCCTCCCAAGCACGTCTGCCTGAAAGGACTTTTTCCAGGATATTTTTAAAGCTCTATTTAAAAGGAACTTGGTGTGTTTCATCCTGTATTTCCCTGTATAATTGTGTGTCTGTATGTCTTCCCTTTTCCCTAACTACGTTTGTCCTTTTCTGCTAATCATATTTTCGAAATACAAATGAAAAAAGATGCATCTCTATGTAGGCTGCACTGTAAACGCCGTTAATTGGGTTCTCCCTTTATAAAGTGAATCCTTTTTTTTTTAACCACCACAGGCTTTATTTACAGATTTCCAAGTGGACACCTAAGGAAGACAGAGTTCTCGTTCACTTTTTCAGAAAGCTCTGCTGTGCCGGACAGACTTCATCCGTGTCTGGGGCACGCCCGGAGGCGGATTATTTCTCCCCCCTTGGTTTGGTAGCTCTTAGTAGCAGCTGGTTCCAAATGACAAGTTCTACCAGTTGGAAGTGAGTGGTCCCCAGCCCAGAAACATGGGATCAGTGGGGACGGGGGGGCGGGGAAGCGTCCTGGAGATCCCTTCGGGCACCTCCACCCCCCTGGGGTCAGGACAGCACGTCCCGAGGCTCACCTGCGAGGCCACTGGCAGAGGCGCCCGCACCCCGGCCCCCTGGCACGGGCTGCTTACTCTGGTCCCTTTGCCAGTGGAGCCGGTGCTGACGGACTGCATTTCCCCGAGGGAGAGCCCAGCATTGTTCTCCCCGACGGCAGCCCCGCTGACAGACAGCCCCTCTGAGGCCGCTTCCTGAGCAGACCAGACGGCCGTTTTCTTCTTGTCTCTTATCGCCCCTGTCATTAGACGAGAGGCCGGGCTTCAGCTTCCCTGGTGCTGATGTGCACAGGCGAGGGGAGGGGCCGTGCCGGGCGCCCTGACTCAGGCTGCCGCGGTGCGCACTGCTCTGGGCTCGCGGCCTCTTTGGGAAGGTTTCAGTCAAAGGACATCAATGTGAACATGAAGAGTTTAACCTGCCCGACAGAGACAGACTCTACTGCAGACTTTCTGGGGGAACATCCAGACTTTGTTTTTTCCCGTTCTTACCGACCGTCAGCTGCGCATCTCCACCCGTGACTGGGACGGTTGTGCAGCTTTACAGGTTTTCCCATCGACTGTGTTGCTGTTGTTAGCAGTTCTGTCTTTCTAAAAAGGAGCATTTCCCCCAAGAGGAAGGCATTAGCATCAAGTGACATCAGGAACCAAATTCACTGGCATTCTTTTATTCCCTTGGAAGCTCAGCTATTCCTCAATTTGGCTTTTTTAAGAAAAGTGGGAGGAAAGCGATGAACATGCAGCAGCGCTCACAGTCCGAGCCTTAAATCCTTGAATCAAGCAGGGCTTCTGTCGTCCTGGTGTCTGTGCCCTTCTCCTTATTGACGTCACTCGAGTCCAGATCTTTCAGTATCTGCACCTTAGAAATGTAACAACGTCCTGCCAAAAGAGCTCACGCTCCCAGAATGTTTCTCCACAGGTGAAACAGGTGCCCTTTGCGAGACTTCCACATCACTTGAAATTAATATTAATGTTAATATTAGTATTAACATTTTCCTGGGAATTCTCTGGCGGTCCAGTGGTTAGGACTCCGCACTTTCATTGCCGAGGGTGAGGGTTCAATCCCTGGTCAGGGAACTAAGATTCTGTAAGCCGTGCTGCGTGGCAAAAAAAAAAAAAAAAAATTAAATATTTCCTAATGTAACCTCAGTGAAAGAGTGAGAAAAAGAAATGAGACTATGAATTTTGAAAAGAAATGTGATAGACTCTGCTTGACAGCTTCACCACAGTGATTCTCAGGAAAGTGGCTGAGTATCAAGGGAATTTAACGTGCTCAATAATGACCAAAGGCAAGTAAGACTGGGGGAAGGGAGGAGATCCAAGCCGGTGTGTTAAAGGTGTGCTGTTATCCTGATGAGGATGAAACGGCACCCAGAAGACTGCAGTGAGCGTGTAAGACAGTGACACAGCATGGGCCCTGCTTCCCTGGGTTTTGCGTTAACTACTGTGGGCGCAGGAACTGGCCTAATGACTTTTCCAGGACCGGGTCTGGCCCTTTATCACTTCACTGTAACAAGAACAGAAGCCGGGAAAGCCGGAAAAATTACTGCAGCAAAACACGCCTTCCTACCTGCGGGGGTTGCCACCCTGACCACCGGCACCCGGGCTTCAGGGCTCCTGGCTGGGTAAGCCCTAAAGGCCACCCGAGTCAGCAGGCGCCCTGGAGCCCTCGGACCATGAAGGGCCAGGGCGTCTGGACACACACGCCTTCCCTGCTCGTGCTGCTTTGCTGCTGTAAAATGCTCCGCTAACCCTAATCGAATCTGACAAGAATAAATCACAGGGTGAAACTCACCTAAGGAACACCTGTGGAAACGGGGAGGACACCAGGAGCCAGAGTCATCTCTGGGAAACGTCACCTTCACGGAGAAATGCTTCATATTTGCCCCAGGGCTTTCTCGTCTCTCTCTTAAAGGAAAGGTCTAGACCACCCAGTGCACGACGTGCGTTTGGGAAACTGTACATAAAATCATCACTTTCATTCAGCTTTGGCCCCTGTTGTCATACCGAGGCTTTAAGCCTATAAATAAAGAAGGAACTGAACGGTCAGAAGAGAAGAAAAGAACAAAACAGATGAACGTCTTCCTCGCCCGTCCTTGGAGCTGATCACACCCTAGTGGAGAGGGTTTGAGAAGAGTGACAGGAAGCACAGCTCCTGGCCTCCTTCCCCCGCAGGCCAGCCACGTGCACCTCCACTGCTGCATCCCAAACCATTTCCCTAAAGGACACACTGGGGAGAAATACGAAAGCCCTTCGGGAGGGGTTAAGGGTAAAACAAGCTGGGACGTCCTTCATCTTTCCTACACGTGGATCGGGGCACAAGCCCAGGGGCTGGGCTGGATGTCAGCTTGGAGCAGCTGGTGTCCAGAGCCACCGTTTCGTTTTAATGGAACCTCATCCTTTTCCTTCACAAGATCTCTCGGTGTAATCAAATTTGAGGGAGACAGAGCCTCGGTAGAAGGTGAAAGGTAGCTGCTCAGCTGGAATATAGGAGTTGTGCTCAGAACTTCACTGGGAAGTTTCACTGGTGCATCTCTGGTTTCAATGAAATCCTTGCACAGTAGCAACGTCTGTTTCTGAGCTTTTGAAAGCCATTTTTCTTCTTCCTTAATTATAGTTCCCTACTTGTTTTTAGATTAAGAACTGCTTGTAGAAAAATACAGGAAACCAAGTTACAATGCAAAGCACCCTTTCCAAGCCTGCTGAGGCCATTTGAAACGGCACCGGTTCTTCGGGTTCTGCTAACCAGGAGTTTAGAGCCCTGCTCACACCCTCTGCAGAACCGGTGACCTCACGGCAGGTGTGGGAAGGGAACAGCGGCCCTGCTCCTTCCAGCCGTGACCGTGACCGTGACCGCTGTGGAACTGAGGGGCCCTGTTGCTTCCTCGTGCCACGTTTCACAGCTCCCTCTGGGGAAAAAGAATGCATATCTTTGTGTGACTCTCAGAGTTGAACAGAGGTATCGTTGAAGTCTGCACAAGTTTATTTAGGGAAAGGAGAGAGAACTAAATTCATTTGTTTTTCCACTTGTATTTCCAGCTCCATGTAGCACTGTGTTCAACTGCTAATTAGTAATATTTGCATCTTACTTTTCCTGAAGACTCTGCATATGGATTTCTAAGGCCAGCAGAAGTAACTTGTTTGACTATTATTAATGCTGGAGAGGAAGCCAGCCCTTCAGCGAAACGCAGTGCCTTTGGGAACTTGATTTACTCCAGCCTAAAATGTGAGGCTGGGTGGTGGAGGAGAGCAGCTGGATGGGCCGTGTTGGAGCAGATTTCAGGCAAACGGTGCAGAAGTGGATCCAGACGCCTTAGCGGACGTGAGCCGGGGGCTGGGCCGGGGCCGGGTGGGCAGAGTGGGTCCTGCCCGCCCCTGCGCCTTTGCCACCTCAGTCCACCTTCCGGGAGCCTGGGGAGGACGTGGGGCAGAAGCCTTCAGTTACAGCTTGAGTGTGTTACTTTCCTTGTTGCCGTGGTTTTTAGGCTGTTCTTCAATATTCCGTGTGGCTGAGATAGCGTCTTCCTGGGGTATGTGTGGTGTGCAGGGTCCTGCCTGTGTCCAGGCAGCCTTCACTGGCCTCCGTTTGAGGGCTCCTGTCTCGTGTACCGCTGGAGGAACACGTTTGCATCTGGAGGGGCTAACTGTTCATCTTAGCCCCAACGTGGTCTATTTCAAAGTCTTTTTCTTTCCTTTCTCTTCTTTCTTTCCTTCCTCCTTCGCGTCTCCCTTTCTGTTTGGAATCATCTTGAAATTCTCATCCCTCTTGCTCGCATCCGTGCGTCCTCAGGACCTGTTCTAGCAGCAGGGCTGGGATGCGGCAATACTTGACGCTCTTCTGGTTTCCTTCCCAGGAAGTCTCTTCAATGGAGGGAAACCGGGAGGCCTTGGCGGTTCGCAGCTCCCTCCCGCGCTGGGAGGCCTAGCGGCTACTACTTGAGTCATCTCGTCCTTTTTTATGTGTTTTTATATTTTGATAAGGTCCTGTCAGCTGGGATGAGAAACTCACGAGTGAGAGCACATGGGCCCCGCCGTCGGAGCCGGGCGGCGGGGCAGGGGCTGCGGGGGCAGAGGAGCCCCGAGTGCGAGTGCGGGGGCCGCTCCTTCGCGGGGGGTGGGGTGACGGGGTCCAGATCAGCATTTCTGAGGAAGGGAGAGAACGGACGAAGCAGACAGCCGAGGGCTGCCAGCGCCTGGTCAGCAAGGAGGGGCAGCTCGGAGAGACGCGCCGCTTCCCGCGCGCGTGGGTGTGCAGGGCGCGGGGCTGCGCTGGAGCGAGAGAGGGGCGCCCGGGAGGGGAGGGGGAGAGACGGGGTGGGGGAGGATGGGAGCGGGGTGGGGGGCGCACCGTAGGGGAGGGGCGGAGGGCGCATCCCCCTCTCCGCTCCCGTGAGACGAGCGCGAATCCGACACGGCTCTCGGGGCGGCGTCCCTGACAACACGAGGCGGAAAAGAAGGTCACTGAGGCCGGCGGGACGCGGTGGCGGCGGCGGGCAGGGACCCCGGGCCCAGCGTCGCGTCCCGAGACGCCGCCCTCGCGGGGCCGCGGGGGACCCGGGAGCCTGTTCCCCGCCGCCGACCGCCCGCCCGTGTGCTCCGTCCCCGCCCGCAGGACTTTCTGCAGGGAGACTGCACCAAAGCCAAGCAGAAGCTCAGCTGGAAGCCCCGGGTCGCCTTTGATGTGAGTGCGTCTCCCGGCCGCTCCGGTCCGGGCCGGGGAGGGGACGCGGTGGGGAAGCGCCCCGGGCAGGGGGGCGAGGAGGGCCGGGGAGGGGGCGCCGGCCGCTGCGGGCGCCGCGGTGGAGGGGGCGCCCCGGGAGGGGGCCAGACGCTCCTGTCTCACCAGCGCTCGCGTCCTCCTCGCAGGAGCTGGTGAGGGAGATGGTGGACGCCGACGTGGAGCTCATGAGTACCAACCCCAACGCCTGAGCGCCCAGCGGTGCCCGCGCCCGCGCCCGGGCCGCCGAAGTTTGCAGCAGCCGGGATGGGCTCCGGCGGCGCCCACTCGACTTTTGTCCAGGCCTCCTCTGACCCGTTTTGGTAATCAAGACGTTTTAATCACATGCTCACTTGACTTGAAATTATGTCGCTGGACAACTGAAATTGTGGGGCTTTCAGGTGGTTTTTTTGTTTTCTTATTAAAAATATCCTTTCTTAACCTGCATCAACACAGTCCTCGTGCATATTGTCTCCAAGTTACAAAAGCAGCTCTCTAAGGACCCCAGAACCAAAATACCCCAATCCCTGCCTTGGAGCGAAATAGCTTCCTTCTGAGAGAGCTGCGGCCGGCCTGAGCCCGGCCTGGCCGGGGCGTCCTCCCGAGCCTCTGCCCCAGACCTTGCTTTCCCCACCTGGTCACGGTAAGCCGCTCTATGCAGCCGATCTGGAAGCCCAGGTCCTGCAGAAAGGCGGCGTTCACACCAGCTCTGGTCTCTGCGACTATAATTAGAACCCAGAGGGCTCCCACCATCTCAAAAGAAGGCTTGAGAAACAGGGAGAGGTGGTTAGAAGAAGAAACTTGAAGGAGGGCAAATATTGCTGGAACATTCCGTGCCAGGCCCCTGGGTCACCCAGAGGTCTCTGAGCCCAAGCCTTTGCTTGTGGTCTAGAATCTTACACACACTACTTATTTCCAACCTCTTCTCAGTAGTAGGTCACTTTTTAAATCTAATTTTGATTTAGTCATTCAACCAGTTTATATTAAGTGCCTAATGTATGCTAGATAGCGTGCACATGAACTACATCAGGTTAATTAGAAATCCGGTTTCATTGAGAGCAGCATTTGGGGGCCTGGCTTTAACTGCGTGTGCTCCCGAGCCGTGCAGGGCGTATCTGTGCAGGTTCAGGCAGGTGGACACACGCGTGTGGAATCCACCAGCATTAGGCAAGGGTTTGTGTACAGGTGGAAACCTCTGCGTGAAATGCCATATTTCGCCCCAGAACAAATTAGGTCAGGACTCCTCTCCCCCTCACTCCCCCTCCAAGGAAAATAAAGTGGAACTCCACAGCGAATGGAATTCCAGCCTTCGCACATGCCTGTGTGAGTGCAGCTGAACTATTTCTGAATGTCTTCGCGGGCAGGTCTGTGATCTGGGGGGACCCAGGCTCCAGCGGCCGGTGGCAGGAAAGAGGGCTCTGTGTGTGGCTGCCCCAGTTGCTGTGCAAGCACGCTGGCCGGGGCGGCCTGGGCTCCGATGGAGCAGAACTGGGGGCCTGAGCTGGCCCACCCGGGGCTCGGGAGCTGCCCCAGGACAGGCCTTCTCCCAATCGTGATGCTGCTAATTGGAAACAGATGGTCCCTGGAAGGCGGGGCCTCCAGGGCTGGGGGCTGGTGGGCACACACACACTCACATACACACAATCACACACAGATTCAAATACATGCAAACACTTACAAATACACACCTACAAGCATGCCATCTTACACAGCGTCACTCACAGACACTTGGAGACACAACGCAAGCCCGCCGTCACAAACACACAAGGCTCACAAATAAACACACTCACATTCCCCTTAGCCCTGACCCGATGGAAGGCACCCCTCCTCCTCTTCCTCTGACCCCCCTGAGCCCCCAACTTCGTCCCACACCCGGGCTCCGGTGCTCCGTGGCTTGCCACCCAAAGGCTCCTCAGTGAGGACTGGAGAGGGTCCAGGCAGGGGGTTAATGGGGCTCCAGTGGTGCCTTGGTGTTAAATTATTCTCAGAATGGCCTGGAGCAGCCGGTCTGAAGGACACAAGAAGTATTTTTGGTTGCAGCCTTCTCTATTCCTGCACCTCCAATGGTGGGGTGAGGGGAAATTTGGCTTCCTGGCCTCCCCGTGTGTGCTGAAAAGGAGGAAAAGAGAACAGATTTGCTTATTTCTCGGCTTGCTTTCTGGGCTGTGAGTTTCATTTGGCCATCCTTGAAGACAATTCTTACTAAAGTGTTTCTTCTACCTTAAATCTCACTTCAATTTCAGCGAACTTATTTTGCCCTTTTCCCCTGCTCTGCCAGCTTTGTTCATTTTAGATGTGATAAAATATCTTCCACCTTGATTTTTTTTTAAGTAAAAGCTAAGAAAGTGAAACTTTACACTCAAATATGAGAGCAAAGCAGTGAGGCCCCACGCCCGTGCCCTACGTGAGCAGCATGGCGCGTGGGTACCTGGGCAGCGGGGGCCGCAGCCTGTGTCACACCTGCCTGGCGGGCGGCGGTGGGCTGTGTGCTGCCTCTGTTGGACGAGAGACTGGGGCCCAGCCCTGAAAACCTGACACACCTCTACAGTTCGCAGGGGCGAACATGGGCAGCACAGGCTGCCGACCTTTGAGGGAAGGGCTAAAGTGCTTTGAGGTTAACCTCCACGCAAGACGGCGCCTTCGGAAACTGGATTCCAGGTCTGTGACTGCGCCAGGAAGCCAGTACAGACACTGCTGCAGGTTCCTCTCAGTCTCCCTTAATCGCCTGTACCAACACCAACCCCCAAAATGCACAGAAACGCCGGTTGGTTGGTTGGTCGGCTGCTGGGGAATGAGACCTTCGTTATTAAAGCTCATTGCAGGAGGCAACACCTCAAAATTTCGTTTCAAAACAGCCACAGATACACTGTTTACAAAAAACTTTTGAAGCCCCAAGAAAATTAGCCTCAAAGCACCCCAGGCACCTTGTGTGTACTGGGAATCCCAGCCGGGCACTCTCAGTTTTAAGATGTATGCCAGTAAGTCCAAGTTCACAAGTCGTCTGTTTTTCACAACCCGCAGCCGGGCGGGTCCGTGGATGGCGTTGGGGGGATGGGGGTGGAGGAGCCGGGAGATTTACCCAAAAATCTCGTGTGTGTGTGTGTGTGTGTGTGTGTGTGTGTGTGTGTGTGTGTGGACACGGCTCTTTCAAACTTCTCCACGTCCCAACATGCCACCCCACACCTCTCCAAAAATGGCGAGCTTTAATTTTTCACGCACAGCAGCGACAGCCGGGCCACACAGCCGCTCTGGGCCCTACCCCACCGTTCAGTGTCCCCTTCCCCAGGGTCTGGCGCCGCTGCCCCGCTGTCCCGAGGCCAGGCCGCCCGCGCACACCCGGGGGCTGTGCCACCGCGATTAGCCCGCGAGTGCCTCTCCAGCCATTTCGGGTCGCGGCCCGCGAGGCCACCGCTGCCCCACACCCGAGGCCCGCGACGGGTTGTCCCACCGGCCGCAGGAGGCCATCCGCAGGCCCCGTTCCGAGCACCACCCACCCTCACCCTTTTCCTCCGCTGGAGCGTCCCAGCTGGGAGGCCGACGACCGCGGCCTGACCCCAGACCCTGGTTCCCGCCCTGCCTCCAGGGTCAGGGGTCGCACGCAGCGGACGCCCCCTTTGATCTCTAGATTCGGGGACTGGGGCTCCCGGCGCGGAAGCCACTGCTAGGAGGAGCCCCGACGCGTATGCGGGGCCCCGGGCTCCGCCACCCACCGCCTCCGATCCGCGGCCGCACCGAGGGGCCCGGATCCCAGGACAAGGACCGTAGGGAGACCAAGCGCGCGCATGCGCCGGCCGCGCGCCCCTCCCCCAGCCCTGGCAGCGGGACCCCGCGCACGTGTCCCAGCGCCCTGAGCCCGAGCGCGGTCTAAGACTTGACAGAGAGCTGCAATTAAGAAGCAGAAAGTCCCACACGGCTCAGCCCCGGCCTCTCCCAGGCGCCTCCCAGGTGCGCCCAGGGCACGCGAGGAGACAGCGCTCAGAAGGCCTGACTCCCAACAGGAGGGTGGGTGAACCGGGGGAGGCGGCTGCAGCAGGGATTCTGGCGACGGCCGCTCCGACGGGAGGCGCTGGGCCCGGGCCGGCCGTGAGACCCGACTGGAGCTGGAGCGGCGGCCCGGGCGCGGAAGTGTCTATTTGGAAGGGGGCAGGACCGCGGCCGGAGTTTGGCTTTAAATGGCGAGAAGCCTCCAGGCAAGGGCCATCCGGCGAGGCCTTCCTGTCGCGCCGCTTCTCCCCGACGGCGCCCCGCGGCCCCGGCTCCATCGACCCACCCGGGGACCGGCCCGCAAAGCCGAGCTGCGTTGGGTTGGTTCTCGGTCACTAAACACTGGAAACCACTGCCTGGCACTTCCCGAGGCTCCGCGCAGGAAGCCCCCGCGGGGCCCCGGGGCCGAGGTCCCTCCGGGAATGTCTGGCACCCAGTCAGCCCGGGCCGTGGGAGCCGCGGTGGGGCCTCCCGTGTTCTCCCCGACGGCCCCTCCGCCTCCTCTCGCCGGGACCCGATCGGCCAGCAGCGAGGCCCGGCCGCTGTCCCCATGTGTCCTGCGGGGTGACAATGATAAAAATCCTCCTCGGGACCGCACGGAAGTCCCCGGGGGCGGCTCCAACCGGGCCTGGACCCAGGCGCTGCGCACCGGGCTCGGGTGTGGCCTCCGCGGTGTCAGGGACCCGGTGCGCCGCGGGGGACGCCGAGCTCGCTCAACTCAGAGGACAGAGTTCTCATTTTTCCTCCACTCGCAGATTTTTAAGAATCCGATCGCTGCCGCCTAAGCACATGGTCCCCTCTCCTGTCTGGTTTGCACATCTGTAGCCATTAAGGAGACCCAGCACAGCCTCCGGGCCCAATGACCTGCTTTTATACTGAAGGAAATGCAGAGGCCTTAAGAGTTAATGGCGCTAAATGTGTTAGTTTTCCTGCCTTTTCCCTGGGGTGGGTAATGGAGGAGGGAAGGTGTCTGTCTCCTCTCTCTCTCTCTCCCTCTCTCATCTCTGATCCAACTCATCCCCAAAGCCCTACAACGAACCCCTTCGTTCCCCAACCTCCACTCCTGAGTCCTGGTGGAGCCCCTGGAGAGGTCCTCCTCTGCTCCTAGGCCACGCCGGGGTCCCACCACCCAGGTCACTGGAGACGCCCCACCGCCTGGCTTTGGCCGCCTGCCCACTGCTCACTCCCTGGGTTCGCAAACGGCACTCCCAGGGCCACCCAAGTAGCACCAAGCTGGGTTGACTTCGGGGGCAAAGGAGCAGCCCACCCAGGGTCCTTCCTGGGAGTGACGTGAGGGACGGCTAGGGGAAGGGGACAGGCAGTGGCTTGGAGGAACCCAAAGGCAGACCAGAGGGAGAAGATGCTCTTTGGTAGGAGAGGGAGGTGCCACGTGGAGAAATGAGAGACCTGGGGCAGCACCCCGAATCCTGCAGGGTCGCCGGCGACCGCTCCTGAGCAGGTATGAATGCCAGGCCCTCTCAGGACCGCCGGACCGGCCTCCCCTGTCCTGTGTCTCCTCTGGGAGCTCCACCCTTCTCTCCTGTCTGAAGACACCCGGGCCTCAAGGCAAGCAAATCCCAGATTGTACGGCGTCCCTTCTGATATGCTCGACATGCTGCAAATGTGAAATCAGTGAGGGAAAAAGTCAATAACAACAAAATAACGTAAAGCAGAGCTCTTCTTTGGAGCCAGGGTAAGACAGGAAAGGGCCCAGCAAAGGTCCTCAGTTGCCCTTATGCTCCCTACACCATACTTTGGTTTCCAATAAGGCGGACATGGTCCATTTTGCTCAATTTCCCACTCCTAATCCCGTGGAGAACATCGTGGAGAAGCGGCTTTCATTCTCCTGAATGGATTTTGGAGCTGGAA
Organism: Orcinus orca; assembly: GCF_937001465.1. Taxonomy (NCBI): domain Eukaryota; kingdom Metazoa; phylum Chordata; class Mammalia; order Artiodactyla; family Delphinidae; genus Orcinus; species Orcinus orca. The sequence continues at coordinate 104,956,876 of NC_064568.1, forward strand.
TTCCTTGGATTAAGGATTGCCCCTTTCCCACCCGGACTGCTCCGTGTGGCCCGGTCTGTCCTGGTCCGTCTGGGGCCTGAGTGTGCGCTCCGGCTGCCGCGTCCGGCCCGGGCCCTGTGCACGGTGGGCATGCGCCCCTCGGGAGGCGGTGCAGGCTGGCGCGGGGACGTCCTAGAGGGGCTTCGGCCGCAAGGCCTTCTGCGGGGGCCTGGGAGAAAGAGGGTGGGAGAAGGAGAGGACAGAAAGGGGGGCGGAGGGCAGAGACACTTAGCACTTAGTGCAGATGATCGATTTACACTCAAAAATGGAGACGTGGAGCAAAGGGGCAGCAGGCCACCCAGTTCCAGCTGCCGATGCGGGGCCCAAACAGCAGAGGAAGACTGTGTTCAGGTGCCACCGAAGTGCCGTTACTGAAAAGCTCTTTGCCAGGAACCTCTGGGCCTCCTTCTAAATTGAAATAGGAGCTTTCAGAAGAGCGGGGGGTTTGAAACTGGCGTTTAGGCCCCTGGCACACTTCAGCGGCTCTTTCGCGGTGGCCGCTGCCTGAGTCAGGCAGGCCGTGCCGCCTGGAGCCTCGGGCCCTCTGCTGCGCTGCTCCCACAACTCCTGGGGTGAACACTCTGACAGTCTCTTGGTCCCTTTTCTCCCCGACCCCCCCCCCTCCCCGAGCTCCCTGCCCCGCTGAAGAACCGCTCACACAGAATCGGCTGCTGTCCCGCCTGGCCAGCTTTACTACATGGCCACCATCAATCTTGCCCCTAAAGCGACATTTGTTTACAGCCGGGTGGGAAGGGCTAATGGCTCTACAAAATGAGTCGACAGGAGTCCAAGGAGACGGCATCGGGACACCAGGCCGGCCCCCGCGGTGGAACTGGGCTCAGAAGCAAATGGGGCCCCTCTCCAGGAGCTCCAAGACGTGGGGTGGGGTAGAAACTGTCGCTCCAACTGCCACCAACAGCAGGGGACACTCCAACTGCCACCAACAGCAGGGGACGACCCTGCTAAGGGAGTCAGGGCCCGGATCCGCTAGGGATGCCTCCTGTCCCTCCTGGGCAGCCTGGCCAGGCAGCCGGACCAGCACAGGGTTCAGGCCTCTCTGGGTTCTGCACCGTTAACAACAAAACTAGTGGTTCTCCACCTTAAAACGCCAAGACCCCTCCAAAGGGAACAGGGCTGAGAAGAGGTCCTGTCTCTCTTCCACCTATCAAAGTTCGGGGGAGCCACAGGGCTGCAAGGCACTCATTTCCTGACCCTGTTTCTGACCCCGCAGGAAACAGCCGAGGGCTTACGGCCACCAGCACAATTGAGCCTTATTCCCCTGAAAATGTCGATTATTAATGACACAAACTGCATGGCATGATAAATTGTAAAGTGTGTGCTTGTTTGCATGCAGCCTGGTGGAAAGGGGCTACCACCACATAACCCTGGAGAACAGTGCCCACCACGCGTACGATACCCCAAGTGCAAGCTTGTGTATGGCGTGTGGCGCGCTGACGTTTACCTGCTCATGGTAAAAACTGCTAAGGAGTGCCCGCTGTCACACGCAGGACAAAAGTCCTTATTCCCCTAAAACTCTCTACAGAGGCTGACTCCCAAATTAGCCAAGTTCCCCACTGGGTCCCGCCTGGTGTCCTAGGATAATTTCAAACTGTGCTATTTGTTAAAGTATCCAGGAGTTTTTCTTAGAATATTTTACAGCAAAATTATCCTTGTTGCGAAAAAGGTACAAATCAAACGTGCGAAGCACTAAGGTACAAGGAGTGCTGACTTCCGAATACGGAGGCCCCAGCTTCCCAGGGCTCAGGCGGCAGGAGTTGGTTTAAGAAGCCCAAAGCAAATGTACTGAGAGCAGAAAACGTCACATAAGTGGTCCTAAGAATCAGCTTAACGAGCAGGACTTGTGCCCTTCTGCTCAAACACAGCTTCTGAGCAACGACGTGGGTAACTCGCGTAGAAATAACTACTTTCTCTGCATCCGTGTAACTCAAACGCCTTGCCTTCCTAAAGGCCTAACTTTCAAACGTTGGGAATGAAAGAGGCAGAAATGATTGCCAAGAGGCTCCCACGGCGAGCGCAGAAACACTCCCCGGACGCGGCCAGGGCTTCTCACCGGCCTTTCCTAGGAGTCGAGCGCCGCGCGCCCGGCTCCCTCTCCAGCCACCGGACTCGAGGCCCAGAAAGGACAAGCCCGGGTCGGAAGCGCCGCCGGGCCCAACCGGCCCTCTCCCACCCTCGCCGCGGCGGCCGGGCTCCGAGCGCCGGGCCTGGGCCGGCAGCCGAGGCCGCGGGGACGCAGGAGGTCGCGCGGGCCCCGCCGCCCACCCGCGCGGCCGCTCCAGGTGCCCCGAGGCCTCCGCAAACCAGCCGCGCACGCCGCACGAGGACGCAGCCCGCGCGGAGGCCGCCCGGGCCGCCGCTGGGCACGTCGTCTGGGCCGGGCCGGGGCCGTCAGGCCGGCGAGGGGAGGGCGCGCAGGCGCCCGGAGCGCGACCCGCCCGTGGCCCCTCCGCCCGCCGCGCTCCGAACGAACACACGTGCGTCCTCCAGACAAAGGCGGCGAGCGCGGCGCGGAGCCAGAGCCCAGCGCCCGGCTGAGACGCGCGGTGAGTCCCTCGGGCCCTCCGCCCCGGCTCCGGCTACCTTCCCCTCGGCGCGGCCGCACCGACCCTCCCGGTCGCGGAGGACTGGGCGCGGGCGTGGGCGGCGAACGGCCGGGACGCGTCGCTACGCTAATTAGACGAGGAGCGTCCGGTCCCAGAGGCCGGCGTCGGGGCCGCGGAGACGCACCCCGGCCGGAAACCCCGGGCGGGTCCGGGTCTACACCACCGTCCCCGACTCGGAGAAGTGGGACTGCCAAGCCGCAAAGGTCAGGCTCCCCGCCGCCCGCGCTGCCCGCCTCGGGGGGTGGGGGTGGGGATCGGTGCCCGTCTGAGGGGACAGGGCCGCCGGTCACCTGCGTCTGCTTCCCTTCCGCACCCGGACAGCCCCGCTCCGACCGCGGTCCCTTTGTCCGCCCGCCCCGCTCCACGCTCGGCTCCCACGAATGGGCCGACGCGGGAACAACGAGATTTGTCCGCTGATTTTTCCCCTTCACCACCCAAAGGGGTGGGGTGGGGGCCCTGGGAAGCGCGAGGCCGCCCAGGCTCAGGGCTGCGAATCGGAGCGGGTCGCGCGGCGGGAAGACCGGTCCCGGCCGCCTGCCCCGGGGGACGCCGCGCCCTGCGAGCCTCCCCGGCCGCTGGGCTGCGACTCTGAGCCAGGGACCCAGCAAATCAGAGGCCACGTAAAGCAGTTTTTGACTGGAAGTAGAGTGTATTTATTTGCAGCAATCCTTTAACAATGATCAAATTTTGACAACAAGCAACAGCAATTACTGCTAAGTGTTGCCTCTAGATCGGAGCGGCAGATAGCAGGAAACTGTATTATCTCGAAAACAAACGGAAAGGCCCTGAATGACTGTAATCAAACCGCCATCTCCCCAAAGTCTGATTGACAGGGCAGATCCCCCTACGATAATGAATTTATTACATTTCCTGGGTTATTTACAAAGGGGGAGGGCCGATCCGGATTGCCCCCTAGGTTTAACTGTAAATTAACAAGAAAAATGGGATTGAAAAGAAACCACCTGGACTAAAATGCCCTGCTCTTTGCTCCTTCCTTCTTGTTATTGTTTTAAATCTTTTTCAAAAAATAATTGTTCAACAAACATATCTTCTAAAATAAGTTTCCCAAAGATTAAATATCCCTTTCCAACCCGCCATACATGTTTTGTTTTTAAATCAATCCTTCTGCGACAGACATGAAGGACTGTAGATGTGGATGAGTTCTATACATACGTTTAAAGCTGGGGTTTTTTCCTCTTAAAAAGGAGTGAAATGAACAGGGAGAAAATCCTCCAGCATTTGGCTCCCAGGGATGCCTAATACACATCGCGGTTTTTTAATGGGATACACAAGCCGAATCTTCATTATGCGTATCTGGAGGCAGAGCCACCTCTCTCCACACCCAGGTGTCACTGCGGTGAGACCGCTGCTGATTCACGGGCCTAACATTTCCAAATCATGCCGTCATTACGGAGGAAATGAATGTGCACATGCCAGCTCGGATCTGTGAAGGAAAATCTCTCTTCCCTAGCCACAAAGCAAGCTGCCTGTACAGTACGCTTTGCAGAAGATGCTGCAGGAAAACAAAATCTAAACAAAAAGAGACTTTTATGTGAAATTTGACAAGGAATAGTCACAGGGTGTCTCCATTTTTTTCAGAGATTTAGGAGAATTGATAATTTCTAGTGTTTTAATCTCTGAAATCTTTTTCTTATAATAATTAAGGCTGTATGAAAGTATCCAGACATATAGGTCTCATTCAAACTGAATGGTAATTTATTAATAAACAAACAATGAATATGTTCAACAAAAAGAAAGAAAAGATGATAGAATAAGATTAATACAGTTTCCCTTTTTATAATGAAAAAAAGCACAATTCAAAGTTTCAGGCAATTTAACGTCAGGTTTTGGAAACACTTTCTGGCGTTTGGTCCACGACATCCAACTACAAATTAAAAATAAATTACTATGTTGCAATTTACATTTTAAAACAAGTCCATGGATAAAAAGAAAGCGATTTTCATATACGGGGACTTCCTACCTCCTTTCAAGAGGATAAAATAGTATCTTACAGGTGAGACGTGAAGGCAGGAGGCGGCAGGGGAAGGGACAGGACAGGAAGAGGAAAGCGTGCTCTCTGAAAAGAAGGAGAAACTTACGTGTTATCTGGAGTAACACTGTCCTTTAACAAACCATGACTCTGCTGTCTCTGTACGAAACAGTTTACGGTTCTGTTTATTGAGTTAAGGCAAAGTGGAGGCGGCTCCGAATCCATCTTTTAAGAAAATGCTCTTCTTCGTGCTGATGAGTTGAAAGTTTGGAGAGATTCTGTTCGCCGGTCTCGTGAACGTTTCACAAATTGGGTTTTTGGTTTCGGTTTTGCATCGACGGTTCTTTTGGCTGCTTCTGCTCTGGGGTCCGGTTCAGTTCGGCTGGGAGGCGGGCAGGGCGGAGGGGTCAGAACTTGCTGCAGTCGTAGACGAAGGCCCCTGACGTGCGGTACAGGGACTGGCCCGAGGGGAAGGCCATCTGACAGCTGCTGTTCCCGTTCACCGGGGAGTTGCTCAGGCCGATCCGCTGCGACTCAAACATCCCCCGCACCGAGTGGAAGTTCTGCTGCTGGCCCGGGTAGCCCGCCGCGGCCGCCGCCGCCGCGCTCGCCAGGTGGCCCAGGTCCCCGCCCGCCTGGTTCAGGTACCACGAGGCCAGGCGGCCTTGGTGGGCCGCAGGGTGATGGCCGGCCTCCTGGCCGCCGCCGCCGCCGTGGCCCAGTGACGAGGAGCTGCTGCTGGTGGCCGGGGGCAGGGAGTAGTCGGGCAGGGGGTCGTCCACCGAGGAGGCGCCGGCGCCCGCGGGCGCGCCCTGCACGTGGCCGCCGCGCTCCCCGGCCGCGTACAGGCTCATGGCCTGCAGGTTGCAGTGGTAGGTCCCGGCGCCCCCGGCCCCGCCGCCCCCGCCCGAGCCGCCCGCGCCGGGGCTCTGGCTGCAGGGGGAGCCGTACAGGGAGCTCTGGCCCGGCGAGTAGGCGCCCAGCGCCAGCGGGGGCGCCAGGCCCGCGCGCGAGGACGCGGCGGCCGGGGCCAGGAGGCCAGAGCCCAGCTCGGCGGCTGCGCCCTGCGGCGACCCCCGCAGCGACGTCATGATGTTGTCCACGCTGAAGCCCTGGCTGTGCGGCGGCGCGGGCGCGGGCGCGGGCGGCTGGCCGGGCTCCGCGCCGTCCAGGCTCAGCGGCCGCGCCGCCGGCAGGCCGCCCGGGGGGCTGCCCCCGCTGGACAGGCTGCTGCTGCTGCTGTCGGGGCTTTCGATTTTGGGCACCGCGGCGGCGCCAGCGCTGCCGCTGCCCAGGGCGGCGGCCGGGGACAGGGGCTGGGGCGGCGAGGGGCACGTACCGTTCTCGGTCTTGATGTCCTGGATGCGCACGGGCGGCGGCTGCGCTCCGGGCGCCGCGCCGTCTGCCTGCTCGGGCGGCGCGGGCGCGGGCTGGCGGCCGGGCTGCGGCGGCGGCGGCGGCTCCTTGAGGTGCAGCCGGTCCTTCTCCTCCTTGTCTTTCACGGCGTCCTTCTTTTTGAAGCGCCGCCGCCGCCGCAGGAAGCTGCCGTTCTCGAACATGTTGTAGGAGTCCGGGTCCAGCGTCCAGTAACTGCCCTTGCCTGGCTTCTTGTCGTCGCGCGGCACCTTGACGAAGCACTCATTGAGCGAGAGATTGTGGCGGATGCTATTCTGCCAGCCTTGTTTGTTGTCCCGGTAGAAGGGGAAGCGGTCCATGATGAATTGGTAGATGCCATTCAGGGTGATCTTCTTGTCCGGCGCGTTCTGGATGGCCATGGTGATGAGCGCGATGTAGCTGTAGGGCGGCTTCACCATGTCCTTGGGCTGCGGCTGCGGCGTGTAGGGCCCGTAGGCGCGGGCCATGCCGCCCGGGTACTGCTCGGCGTGCGCCGGGTGCGAGTACACGCTCATGGGGGCCGGCATGGCGGTGTAGCCGCCCCCGGCCGCCGCCGCCGCGCGGTAGTAGCTCTGCTCGCCGCCGAGGTAGGGCACCACTCCCAGGGAGTTGGGGCTGGAAACGGAGTAGCGCGCCTGCATGGCCCCGCTCGCCGCCGCCGCCGCAGCCGCCGCCGCCCCCCGCCCTCGCTGGGCCGGCCGCCCAGTCCGAGTCCGGGCCTGCGGGCTGGTGCCGGGCCGCCGCCTCCCCTGCGCTCGCCCGGCTCCGGGGCGCCTCCGGCCGCCGAGGAGGCTTGGGGCGGCGGAGAGGGCCGGACGCGGACGCGGCCGACGGCCTAGAACGCGCGCGGCAGCTTCCAGGCGGGAACGGGAAAAAGGAGCCCGAACTAGAAAACAAGCAGACGTCCGGCTCGCCGCGCCGCCTGCGCTTCCAGGAGGCTCTGCCCCAGCCGCCGGCGAAGGCGGCCAGATAACCAGGGCGGGGGGCAGCGCGCCGGCTGCCTGCCCGGGCCGCGTCACCTTTTTTTCAGTCTCTCGCGCGCCGCCCGCTTAAGGAAGCATTGGGAAAACTTCTGAACTTTTGAGCATCCGTCACCCAGGCGAGGACTTTTTTACGCAGTTACATTTTTTCCGGGCAGTGGAGCCCCGCCCCATCACGGCGGCGGCAGCCAATGGGAGGCGGGAACGCCTCCGAAGGAGCCGGAGGCCGAGCAGCGCCGGCCCGCGCCCCGCCGCGGAGGACCGCGGGGCTGACCACACGCGCGCCGGCCCGCGCCCCTGCCTGCGCCCTCGCCGGAGCCCCGCCCGCGCCCGCAGCAGTGCGGCCCCGCGCCCCGCCGCCCGCGCCAGGCCCTGTCCCCCACCCCGGGCCCTCCGCTGGACGTCCATTGTTCCCGCAGACTTGCCGGGCCCTCCGGGCCCCCCGTAGACCCTTCCTCCGTCCGCCGCTCCCAGATGTCACCGCGTCCTCGAGCCCCAACTCGCGCTGGTTCTCTCCCATTCCTTGGCCGGCCTGGTCGACTCCAGCACTGGGATTTCCCGGGCCTCCCTTCTTTCCCCTCCCTCCCCTCCCCTCCCCTCCCTCCCTCCCCTCCCCTCCCTCCCTCCCTCCCCTCTCCTCCCTCCCTCCCCTCCCCGCCTCCCCTCCCTCCCCTCCCCGCCTCCCCTCCCCCTCCCCCTTCCCCTTCCCCTCCCCGTTCCCCTTCCCCTTCCCCTTCCCCTTCCCCCTCCCCTCTCCCCTTTCCCCTGCCTCCCCTGCCTCCCTCCCCTGCCTCCCCTCCCTCCCCTGCCTCCCTCCCCTGCCTCCCCTCCCTCCCCTCCCTCCTCCCCCCTCCCCCCTCCCTCCCCCCCTCCTCCCCCCTCCCCCCCCTCCCCGATCGCCAGGCTCCCCGGCTCCCAGAGGTCTCCAGTTTTCCCCACCTGGAAGTTCTCCAGTCCTCCCCCCCTGGAAGTTCTCCAGTCCTGAGCTGGCTTACAAAGGGCACGGTTTTAAGGGCTCAGTCACAGCCGAGCTCCGTTCCCGGTGGGGGCGGAGTTGTTGCCCCCACCTCACCGTCCCTGCGACCCCTCCCCAGTAGAAATAAGGGAGGGGGATATGGGGCCTTGCCAGGAGCTTGAGGCCGTGGTCGGCGGCGTGGGTGTCTTCGGCACGCGCTGCTGGAGCCTGGAGGCTACCCCCAATTCCTCTTCGGGATTCGCCGCGACCGCCCCCTCTTGTCGAGTCCGGCACCTTTCGGCTCAGAGCAGGGGTCAGCCTGCGGGCTCAGTGACAATAGCAGGTGTGATGACAAGAAGCAAGTCAATACGTCCCACCTTCCTCTCCGCACGCGCGTGGCTGCCGGCTCGCAGAGATAACGGGTGTAATTGGGGGACCGTTCAGAATCGCACCTGCAGGGCGGTTCGAGGGTCCTGGGGATGAGCACAGCGGCTAATCCCTGTGCAAGCGCCTGAGACTTGCAGTTTCCGGGGAACTGGGATGGAATGGGAAGAAGGAAAGGGAGAGAAACCACGGGCAGGAAGGAGATGGGCCTCCTCTCCTGCAGCGCGCTTCTGCACTTGGGCAACGCTGGAACAGCCCCTCCGGGCCCTTTCCTGCAAAGCTGGAGGAACTGGCGCGTCTAGGGGGCTGTGAAGATGAGCAGCGTGGCGCATCTTACACCTCCACCCTCCAATTCCTGACAATCTTTAACTGCGAGGACGTGTCGGGAACCCTTTTGGCTTCCCGGCTTGAATCCGGCTTTCTCCTCTGCACAATTTGAGCTGCAGCTGCAGTTTAGGAGTTAGGGCGCGGGCCTGTGCAGTTTTAAAATGTTGCATTTCGGAGTGGACCCTGACATGGAGATACGCGAGGACCTGCTCTTTCTGAACCAGCCGCGTGCCCGGAAGCCTGGCTCCCGGGCGCTGCCTGGCCTGCTCCACGCCTGGGCCGCTCCAGCGTCCTTTCCTGGGCGTCCACAAGGCCCCGTCTCCGCGTCTGGAGGAAAACACTGATTTATCGTCAGAAGACTCCTAAACACGTGTGAGGGAAGAGGGGGGGAGAAGCCCCGCGACACGAAAAGTGCATTCGTGTCCAGCCCCCGCCCCACACCCGGACGGAATCTGCCCCTTTGGTCGAGGCCTTGTGGGCTCCCCGGCTTCAGCCTGGAGGCTAAGGAAGTCAGTGGTCGTCCCGAACGCCTCAGCGTTTGGCGACTTTGGCCTTTGAACCGCGTTTCCACCGCTCGCGGTGCGCGGGCACCTACGCGGCGATGGCGACTCGGCCGTATTCCCAGCACGGGCCGCGCCCGGCTCGTGCGCGAGACGTGGTGCCGCGCTGCCGCGGTCCCCGCGCGTCCTCCCCTGCTCCCGGCTCCGCGGCCCGAGAGGTGGAAAGAGCGCCTTAGTAAACTGCAAATCCGACAGCCGGCTGTGCTGGGCCCCGCTTCGGGTATAAAAGTGGCCGTTGTGAAATGAGTGGCGCGCGGGAAAAAGGCGGGGTGCAGTTTACGAAGATCATCTTTCTCCTGGTCGAGCTCAGGATACTCGCCAGGAAAAGAGCTTTGCGTTTGTGTTTTTTAAGCTTCCTCGGAAGCAAACCTCCACTAAACGGCTTGATTGTATTTCAAGTACTCGACTTATGTTATTATTGTTGTCGGTGGTGGTATTTGAACATGAAGGCGCAGAAATGAAGTCTTTGGGGAGTAGGTTACGGTTTTTATTTTCAGGTTGGAGTTTCTGATGCCCCCTTCTGCTGCTCCGCGGGTGGTTCAATCACTGTCTCCCCGCAACCCTTAACTCAATTGGCAGAAATGCCCCCGCAGGAAGCCTTCGGCTGCTTTTCTGACACCTCGCGGCTGCGGCCTGAAGGTCCCGCAGGCGACAGCGGTAATGGATGTTTGGTGGGACTGTCGCTGGCCCTCTCCGCCCCGTCCCCTCCCTGACCCGCCAGCCGGGGTCACAATTCCCGGGGCCCCCGAGGGGTCTCAGCTCTGGGGAGGGGCGTGACGTCACAGCGATACGCAGAACAGGCCTCCGGGGCCTTAGCTGGAAAAGCACCAGGAAGGGAGAGGTGGCGAGCACTCCAGGAAATGCCCGATTCGCGGCATGGTGACACCGCAGGAAGAGGGGGAGGGGCGGTGGCTTAACGCTGGCCACCAGCAGCGGAGGAGCTCTTTTTCTTTTCAATTCAAGAAAAACGGGATAGGGGTTGGGGAGGGAGCCCCGCGAGTCCAGAAAAGGGTTCCGGTGGGGCGGTGAGCCCAGCCCAAGGTGCAAGGATTGTCCTCCTGTCAGAGACCCCTCGGGAACTTTCCAGCGTCCCCCCAGCCCTGGCCAGCGACTCTCCCCGGACACGCGCAGGCCCTTACCGCCCGCTGTCTGGGCTTATCCGCGCCCTGGCTCTAGGCTCGGGAAGCTGGCCCGTCGGGGGTTAGGGCCGGTCTGACCGGGAGCTTCGGGAGTCCAGAAAGGCGGGCCGCCCCTTTAGACGGGGCAGCCTGGGGGGGCGGGGGGCTCTGCACGCCCGAAGCCTTCCCTCCCCCTCGCCCTTCGCTGTCGGGAGACGCGTGGTATCTGACAGTGCGACCTGAAGGCTTCCCCGCTAGACTGAAGTCGCAAGCATTTGTAGCCACGTCTGTTTCGAGGTGTCTTTGAGCTATTTAGGTTTTTGTCGAAGTTCTCCACGTGGCCTCGTTTATGAAGACCTGAAGCCCCAGGGTGGGAGACGATACGCGGGTGTCAGTGGCCGTTTTTCGTTATCAAACCCTCCGCCGGGCAGGAAGTGCTGTTCATCCGCGGAGGGAGGGACAAGGACCCCACGTCTTAGTGGCCAAGACTCCGGGCAGATCGACTTTTCTCTTAGTTGGGGGGTTTCTGAGTACAGCTTCTGTTAATGCAGTCTTCCTGATTCAGCCCCCTCCTTAGGAGAAAAATAATTTCTACGATAAATGAAAAGAGCGTTTGCTTTTTGATTGTTTTAAAGACAAAGTGATGTCCATGATTGAACGAATTGCACAGTTGCCCTCCCGAGGGCAGCCTCCACAGGAAGCTTATAGGATGGGGTAATTTAATGCCCCCCAAGTCCCCACGACGGGACGTCCCACTAATTACTCTCACGGGAGGGAGTGTGCCAACACCTGCTCGGGGTTCCCCCGGGTCGGACCACCTGTCGCCCTTCTGCAGGAAAGCCCGGTCTCCCAGAGCATTTCTGGGACCCAGCGCGAGCTGAGTACCAAGAAAGGGCCACAGGACTCGCGGGAAGCTTCAACCTCGGTGCCTGGCTACGCATGACTGGGGCTTCCTTTGTCCAGGAAGAGTTAGATGCAGATGCGAACTGTCCCCTGTCGTTACCCATCAAGGACAAAAATAAAATTTGGTAAGGGTGGATTAACATAAAGGACTACTCGCGCGCCTCGGTTTCTTCCCATCCGGGTCCCCATTAGACTGGGGCGCAGCCTGGCCTGGAAGGGGAGAGGCCCCGCCACTCCATCTTCCGCGACGGGGACTCATCCCGGGCGCGGCCGACGACCCGCGGGGCCCCGGGGTGCGCGGTGCGGGCATCACCGAATGCGGCGCGAGGGCGCCTTCTGCATCCACGCGTGGGCTCCGGGTGTCGGAGGAAAGGCCTTGGTGAGCGGACAGACCCGCAGACAGGCCGGCCCCACGGGCGGGGAGGGGTCGGCCGCACCTTGCCCCGGCGGGGCCTGGTCCCGCGGGCGGCGGGCTTCCGGCTCTCTAGCCCAGCACTGGGGCCCCACGCGCGGGGCTGCGCCCCCTCCCGCCCAGAAGCGGCCTGAGGAGCCTGAGCTCGGACGCCCCAGGCCCTGGGACGCGCCGCCCGCCCAGTCCGTGCGCGTAGGGCGCGGCTGGCCTTCCCCCCAGGCCCTGGGGCGGCCGCGGGGCCCTCGGCCGGGACCGCCGGCACCTGGCTCCGTCCCGCCTGCCTCCCGGGTCCTCGCGTGCCTCTGCACCTGGGAGCGCGTCCCGGTGGCCCCCGCAGGCTTCTCGCCTCGCCCCCGTGAGCGCCGGGAGGGGAAGCAGGGGAGCCGCAGGGCCACCCCCGAGGCTGGAACTCTGGGCTCCGGGGCGCAGGTCCCCGGCCAACCCGAGCACCGCGGTGGGCTCCGGCCCCGGCCGGCCCTGCACGCGCCCCGAGCGCCCCCTGCCGTCTGCGGCCTCCTGTGTGCGACCCGACGCCCCACCTCCGGCCGGTCCAGCCCCTCCGAGCGGCGCCCGGGAGGGGGCTCTGAGGAAGGGGACCCGGGGGAGGCCTCGCCGCCGGAGGGCCCCGCCTGGCTCCTGGCTTTCGCACCCTGCAACCTAGCCAGCTCCCCGGAGGGAAGAGTCCGGTCGGGAGGCCCCTTGGAGGCACCGGCTCGGACACCCAGGCACGGGCCTGGGCGCTTTTGTTCCCGGGACCCTAGGTGACCTAGGAGGCTTGCAGTCACCGGCCACATTCCTTCCTAGCGGCCCCTTTAATTGATGTGCATGTTACAGAAAAAGCAGGGCCTCCTCCTCAAGTAAATTACATTCTGGGAGATGCCAAGGACTGTATTTACTGGCAGCCAGGTTTGCCAATAAAAGCTGCAAATTAAGACGCTGGTTTCCAGGAAAAAGTACTTCTGTTTTTTAACCGCTCCTTAGTCTTAATTATGAAAAACGGAACCTCCAAAGAACCGGTTTGGAGAACGGGGCGGGGGAGGCGGGGCTGGCGGCTGCGGATCGGTCCTCATCCCCACCACGCGCGTCTCCATTCCAAGCGCCGCACGACGCGCGACGCACCAGACTGACCTCCGCGGAGCATCGTCGGCAGCACCGCGAGCCGCTGGCGCGGGAGCAGGGTGTGCTCGGGTCAGCGCTATTTAGTTTGGAAACGAAGATATAAGAAAAGATAAGCTATGGCGAATAGGGAGGCAAATTTCCTCAGAATAAGTAGGAATAAATGTATGAAAGGGAAGGAGCCACGTGCGTAGCGTTCACTGTGGTCGCTCCCATATTTTTTAAGGCCAATAGTGGAGTTGGGTTAAACTCTAAATTAAGGGCGCGAGACAAACAAACCCGGAGCTTACTTTTCCCGAGGTCCCCTTTGGTTGGGGTCACAGAGACCCCAGCCGAATGAGAACATCTCTCCATGCCCCAGAGCTGGCCTCTTCACACAGACCCGTGCTCGGGGCAGCGCGCGGACCCTGGTGAAGGTGAGCTTGTTGGTGGGACAGCTCTCGGGTCTTCACCGCAGGCCCTCAGACGGCAGTGACTTCACTGGTCGTCCTGCCCAGCGTTGAGAGTAATCCTTTCATTTAACCCTGGCGTGGACGCTGTCATGTGCATCTTACACAGGAGGAAGCTGGGCTTAGAGAGAGTGAGGGACTTGCCCGAGGTCACACACCATCCCTCACGATTTTACTCTGCTGTGTCCTTGCCCCTAAGATGCCCTTTATGATAAGGTACATCGTTTATGTGCCAAGAGAAGAAAACGTTAAACTATTAAAGCTTGTCAGTGGTAAGTCTGATCTCAATGTCAGATGTTCAAATGTGTATTTCAGATCATGGTACGGGGACTAATCCATTTAACCGACAAATGGATAGCGGTTTCCTTGTTCAGCATTATCCCAGCAGCGGGATGCGTCGCCCTGGGCAGGAGGTAAACACTGGTGACTACGGGGAGGATGTCCGTCCTCCTCAGTGCCCGAGTCTGCTGTGTGTGCAAATACACTTGTGCTGGCTGGCGGAGCCACGCCCGTGCTCTAGAGACGCTGTACTAGAGGCCCTGCTGGCGCGTTCGCCCCTGAGTGTGAGCCGGGCTCCTCTCCTGGATTTCCCTTCCATCCCGTTGCCCCCAGGACGATTCTCCTGGAAACAAGCGAAGGAAGGATGACCTGAGCTTTAACACCCGCCCACCTTCATGGCCTGTCCTTATAGGCTCAGGGAGACCAGCCAGGCAGGGCCTTGCAGGCCAGGAGAGCTCAGGACCCTGCTGGAAATATCGGCACTTAGCTCTGCCCTCACGAGACTGGGGAGGGGGGGAGGGGGAGGGGAGGGGGAGAGACAGGGCAGCGGATGTCAGGTTTCAAGCCTGACTGACCTCCAGGAGCCCGTGGGGGGGGGGGGCACTGCCTGGCTGTCATGCCACAGAGACGGACACTGAGGCTCAGACCACCCACTGCTGAAAGTGGACGATACCCAACCCCCACCCAGCGCGTCACCCTGGCTCGTAAGCCTCAGTCCCACCCGCCCCGGTGTCCAAGGCAAGGAGGCCGTTGGTCGAATCAGGTTGGGGTGGGGAAGGCGAGAGGTGGGTGGGAGCGAGGATGAACAGAGGGGCAGGGCTTTTCCCTTTGCGGGAAAGAGTCCTTCCTCTGCCCACCTGGGACTCGGTCTGGGCCTGGAAGATTGACCCAAAGGCCAGTAGTGCGGTAGGAAGAGCCAGGGGCGGAGCCAGAGGAGGCACCACCACTTCAGCCAGGCCTGCGGGGCGGGGGCGGACCCTTTCCAGAGCAGGGGCTCTGCTCTCCCGGGGAGCAGGGCAGCGAGGTGTGCTGGACCCCACCCAGGGGCCCCCCAGGCCAGGAATTCCTCTATCTTCCCAGAAAGAGCCTGGAGTCCTGGCCCTGGCGGGTGCGTCCCCTCTGCTGGCGGCCACAGTAGGCGGTAGGCACCTTGGGCCAGACTCCCCGGGGACCCCGGCCCCCGCCGGCCCGCTGTGGCGACAGCCTGGGACTGTCCCTGCTTCTCTTCAGGAGCAGCCAGCGTGGGCGTCTGGCCCCCCTGCCTGTCCCCGCTGCGTGCGGAGGAAGGTCCTTTCAGAGGCCGGGCTGTGCTGTCCACACAGGCACACGCGAAATCCCGCACCGGGGCCTGTGTTTAGTCTGTCTTGCTGACGTCCTTCCTGAACAGATGGGAAGAGGAAACGCTTCTCTCGGCCATTTTTGCTTCGCTGTACCCGACTCATCCATCATTTTCTCACCTACCTTCCCGGGCGACCCAGTCTGCACCGACGGCCTCGCAGCGGCAGCGGCCGCCTCCCAGGAGAGGCTGCCACTGCCCACCCACCGGCCTGGGCCTCTCCTGCGCCCTTTCTCACAAAGGTTTACGTTATTGGCCATCCCTGTGATGAAACAGGCTCCAGATTAGATAAGGTTAAATTACACTTTTATAAGGTGCCAGTATCGTCTTAGGAGACATTCTCTTTTTATTGGAGTGTGCGCTTGTAATAGTAGGTTGTTTTTATACTTATCTCTGCTCTAAAGCAGACAACATATATACGCACCGTGACTCATTAGGGAGAGGACCACTCGCTGCCCAAAGCGGGGAGATCAGTTACTCGCCAAGAAAGAGCCAGTCGCTCACAGCTGCTGCCTCCTGGGAGCCGCCCGGTTAGCCAGGAGGAGCTGCCCTGCTTTGCGTGGTAATTCCGCCTGGTACCTGCTGCCTTCCTAAGAAGCACCCCGTAGTAGTTTTCATTGTTTGCCGTTATGAGTCCTTGCTATCAAAGATGATTTGGTTGGTGTATTTGTTTTCGTAAGGAACCCGTCCAAAGGCAGGCAGACATGTCACCGGGAAAACGTTTTGGCAGGAGCCTGACAGGGGTTTTACATAATAGGAAAACAAACGGGCCCACCCTCCTCGCATCAAGGCGAATACAGCCGCACATTTTCTCTAGTACCAGTCACGGTGTCCACTGTCTGCGGGAAGTGGGTTCGTTTTCTAGTAAGCATCACTGTTCCTTCTGGACTGGGCTCAGACCCACCTAGGTTGTGATGCCTGTTCCACGTTAGCTTGTCTTTGGATATTTTAAGAGAGGGCTAGTGCGTTGCAATCACACTTCCTTTTACTTTTAAATGAATTTCGAAAAATCTGTGTTTCATATTTCTCCTTAGTTTGGCAGTTTGAGTTTTCCTCGATTATGCACTAAATGAAGCGATCGAGTTTTCCTCACTCTCTTTTTCCTCCTCTCACTGTTGGTATGTCAGCTTTCCTGATGATATCGCTGTACCTTTGCTGATTTCAGGGAGGTTCAGTTATCAGATGGTGTTGACAGCCCGTTGTGGATCTCATGAAAGAGCTGTGTTACTCGCCGCCAAACAGTTTCTAAGTAGGTAACCAGAAAGCATCCCCTGGCAGGTCAGAGTCATGTTAAATACAGGTCAAGTGCTGGATTCGAAGTTCTTGGTCATGTCCCTTGAAAAACAAATTTCTCTGATGTGTCTGGATCTGGTTTTCCAATATCTGCATAACTTTCAGTTTTATCCACCGGACAAACAACTATTGCAAGTGTCTACATTAGGCGGAGAAAGATGGGGGTGGGTGCGCGATTTGTTCTTTGTCTTTTAGGAAAAGTTTGAATTGTGAACAGTTCACTCGAATATATGTCTTGGTAGATCCAATTCATCCTCCTCCACTGTGCCCCACTTCTGGCCATTTTATATTATATTTAAAATTGAAGATTAGCTGGGGTGGGGGAATGGCAGGAGAGAATGGAGGTGAGCTCAGAAAAGAAATCAAACCGGGGACCAACATTTTGAAGAAGAGGTTTGATGGGTCTTTCGTGGATATCACCTTCTGTTAAAAAGCAGAATGACTGTGGTTATGTGACTCAGTCTGAGCCCGAGACGCGGGGTGGGCCCTCTGTGCGCTGGCTGGACTTTTTTTCTTTTCGGGAGGGCGTAGGGTATTTTTGTTCAAGGATGCCTCCTCTTTTTTCTTTTTTAAAAGATACATGAACTCTAACACTTCAGTGCAACTTGCTTCTATAGCATCCATTTTCCTCTGTGCCCTGGGGAGGGTCAGGGATCTGGGGGGCAGTGGTGATGGAAGGGCTCCCCCTTGCGCCCTCCTACGGCAGGTCCGGTCTGAGGCAGCAAGATCAGAGCCCTGGCAGCTGACATCCTGGAACTGAGTGTCTGGGGAGCTGAGTGCAGCAAGAACCCAGGCTCTTGTCGGGAGTCACCCAGTCACCCAGCCACCCAGCCACACACGGGCTCAGAGCAAATACTTACGCCCGGCAGAAGGCGGTGTTTGTACCAAAGTCGGGAACCTTCTGGGGCCTTTCTGCCGGGTGAAAGGTCGTGCCACCTGCTGCGGGGCAGGGGCCTGCAGCCCACCTGGCGGACGGGGTCCACCTAGAGCAGGCACTGGGCAGGGGTCACCCCCAGGCGCTGTGTCTGTGGGTCCCGCACCCTCCCCTGCATCGAGTGTGGGTGTTCTCTGCGAATAGTTTCCATCTCAGTGTGGAGTTAAACGTCTGCCTGGTCCAATTTCTGCCCGCATTCGGTGTGCACCATGGAAGGCGCCAAAATAAGACACATGATGAAGTGCAGGCCTGTGGAAAGAAGGAGCTTCTCCCAATTACTTCAGTGGAACGAATGGCTGAGCCCTGCAAGCAACATCTGACGGAGGAGTGAACCTTCCCCTCTTCAAGTTGAGGCATCGGCCGCAGAGGGGAGCCCAGGGGACCCTGTTGGCGGGGCCAGCAGATCACCGGCCACGTGCCTCGAGCCCCAGCAGCTCCAGGCGGGCAGGCAGGTGGCCAGCACCAGTGCTGAGCCGTGCCTCGGTTTACTTTGTTTTTAAAGGAGAGAATAATATGTCTCTTTTAACTTAAAAGAGAGTTTTATAAAATGATCTCAATGGAAAACCTTTGGAATGCCTTTGAGAAAGTCAACTATAAATATAGGATATGAAAGAACGGTGATTATAAATAGGAAATGAAAGAGCGGGTTGGGTCTCTGAGCTTCCAATTAAGGCCACTGGACTTTCAGGTTTCAGCTCCAACCAGCACACGCTGACGGGAGTTGTGTGTTCAAGTGTGATTCTGCAAATGAAGAGCCCGACCGGCTGCCTCTCAGAGGACTGTCACAGCAGAGGGGTCTGCACGTCAGTGCTGGTGATGGGAGTGTGTGTGAGCCATCTCGCTGAGCTTTAGAGGAAACAGAGCTACGAAATCTAGGGGGAAAGCCCTTTATATATTGCAGTAGATATTCAAGTGTAAGTATCCATAAATGACACAGTCCACTGCAGTGTGAGTTGGGTTTAAACACGAGTGAGGTTTTTAACCATGCAAACTCTGAAGCAAAACCTTCGGAAGGAAACTAGATGCCCGTGGATGAGAACATCAGCTTAACAGGGTCACGACACATCATAGTTAGGAGCGCCGTGCAGATATGAAATGGCGAAGCCACGGATGGTTCCTCCGGACAAGGAATGTCAAAGAAAATGCACAATGGAAATGGTGGTTAGGGTAGCGGGTGACGCTTCCTTCCATCTAAACCTTTCTTTGATGTCTGACGATACAGGCTTTAAATTAGGAAGTGGGAAAATGGAATCTAGAAAAGCACTGTTTGCGATTTCAGATCAATATAATCACATCAAGAGGAGCTTCTCCGGAAGCTGCTGGCGGCCGGGCCTGGAAATTCCCTGGGGAACAAGTATGGGGCAGGCAGAGGGCCTCCCCGGGGGGTGTGGGAAGAGGGGGAAGTGGGTGTCGTGAGAGGTGTAAATGGCCCGAAGTAATTTGGTGAGAGGAAGAGATAAACAAGGGGCCCAACGCCCTGGGAAGGCGGGAAGGAGCCTCAGCTGCTCGCAGCACCATGGGCATTGAGTTTCAGTAAAGCCCTTTATCTCCCTCTGCTCCGATGTTATCTCACCTTTAAAGCGCTAAATCGTTTATATAACGTTTGCTGATTCCTGAAATGAAGGGGCTGCAAGTTAACGCGAAGACAAGTGGGGGCTGCGGAGAAAAGCTTGGGGGTATTGATTTCCCGCTGGTTCTGCCTGAATCTAATCTCTGAGCTTGTGGGGGGCCTGTGGGAAAGGGGATGCTAAGGGGAGGACTGACCGCTCCTGGGCTGGGGTGTGTGTGTGTGTGTGTGTGTGTGTGTGTGTGTGTGTGTCCCTGCCTGGGAGGCTCCAGGGCAAAGGGCTCTGGCTTCCCAGGGAGAGCAGGGTTTGGGGGGGTTGGGGGGACGGACGCCTGGCTCCGGGCAGGCGGGCTGTTGAGCCTCCCCCAGAGCTGTTTCCCGGGAAGAAGAACCCAGGTTCTTGTGTGATGTCAGCCTAAGACAGAAGAGAGGTTCTGAGGACAGCAGAGGCTGAGGACCTGGAAGTTTGCCGCAAGACAGCCAGTACAGTTCTGCTGCCCTTCCAGCATTCAGGGAAGAGAGGTCATTAAAAAGTCCAGGACCAGCTTGTTTCAGACACACCCAGTGCAATAACTGATGCTAGAGCTGGAGTTAAGAATTAAAGGTAGGGTCCATATTTTGTGTTTATTTTTTTGCAAATTTAGTTGTTACGGGGTTTTGTGTATTGATGCCAAGTGTTCTCTCGTAGCTCCATAAACTCAGTTTGGAAGCTGGCAACCCAAGGGTCTTAACCCCTTCCTGGCTGCAGAGGGACGCTTTCCCGGCGGGGCTTCCGACGTTCCTGACGCGGCCGCGGGGCCGGGTGGAGCTCTGGCGCCATCGCGCGGCAGGCGGGGAGACTGCAGGCAGGACTCACCGCCCGGCTGAGTCTGGGTTTAAGGCTGAATATTTGCGGGTCAAGGGCCTCCCCAAGGGTTGCGGAAGCCAGTAGTCCCCTCGTTAGGGAGAATCAGCCACTGAATTTCAAGTCACACTGGGGTCTGTTTTGGTGGGTCTGTCTCCGTAGGGTGGGCAGAAAAGCCGTAAGTGAGCTGGAATCCCCTTGCTTTCTACTTTGCTCCTTCCACCTGCAAATCCAAGAGTACCTGCGAGAGGCAGTCGCGGCCGGACAGGTTCAAAGTGTGCGCCGTGCCGCGCAGCGCTGCCTCCTGCTCTTCTGCTCCCCTTCTCCTGGACCGGCTTTGAGAACACGGCAGCCCCTCCTTAAAGCCGCCCCTAAAGCCGGCTGTTCCTGCGTCGTGGGGGAGGAGTGTGGCGAGTGGGAGCCTGTGGGCCGGTCCAGGCCGACTTGTGTTAGAGGAGGGGTGAGTGTGCTCCCCAAACCCCTCCATCCCCAGGCACCCGCTGCCAAGTATTTGCCTGGGGGCCAGTGCTCACCGCGCCGGGCTGTCCGGGGGCATCTGAGGGGCACGTTGCCGTCCTCCTCTCGCCCGATGCCGCACTGCTTTCTGAATTCGGGGCAGACCTGGGGCACCAGGGAATGACCCAGTGGGGGCCCTTTACCCTGGCAGGGGTTGCTCCCTGGGGATCCCCCCGATCCAGCCATCTGGGCAGCTGAGGAGTCGGACATGTCACCTACCTAAAAATCCAGCCCTGGGTGGGGCCATGGGTGGCCAGGTTAGTTAATTCAAATAATGATTTTAATATGGTGATTAGTATTTTATGATAATTAATAGTATTGCTATATTAACATGAGTAACCATGAAATTAAATAACGCAGGTGTTCATAACCGTCTGGGAGGATTCCTGGAATTCCGTGAGGCTCTCCCTCACCTCTGCGTCCACGAGTCCGTCTTTCCCGGACGCTGGCTGGTTCAGGGCATTCTCAATGATTCTCAATGAGGGCTCACTGCCCTCCTCCGCCGGTCCTTCCTTGCCTCCTCCACTCTGCCCAGTGCAGGGGCTCTGCTGGGGGACTGTCTGCCTCGTGGGGTGGCCCGGGTGTTGGTGGGGAGCACGGCTGCCTGGACCGAGAGGAGGATGGAGTCACTAATCGAACGCCTCCCAAGAGAAGGGGGGCTTCTGCCGAAGATTTTCAGGGCGCACATTCTGAATTTTCACTTCTAAGTCCCAGGACGTGCTTTGGTATCAGCGGTGGCAAGGACGTGGGTGTGGTGGCCTAGACGATCATGACTGCGGAGGCACGCGTGGGTCACGACCATTCAGGAAGCATCTCCTGGGTCCCTGGCCCGCTCGGGCAGCCCTCACCGTGTCCCAGGTGTGGGGGTGCCCGGCCATCTGTCCTTCCCTCCGTCCACGGCCCCGATGCGCCCCCCGCGGGCGCGAAGGCTGGATTCGCAGCGGGGACAAGCCCGGTGGCCCCGGCAGGTGGAGACGCCCCTGGGTGCCGGGAGCTGGGTGAACCGCCTCCAAGGGCATCTGGCACCCCGGGGCTGCGGTTACCTCCCAGCAGGCGCTCCGTGCCCGGGCACTGCCCGAGCGAGGTTGCATAAAAAGCTTTTATGAGCCGGGGAAAGTGTGTAATTTGTTCTGGAAGAACATAAAGCTCATTGTTTTCCCTCGGCTGCGGGTTGCTCTAGCCCCGTCCATCTCCTGGGAACGCTCGCTCCTGCTGTCACTTCCGCGGGCTTCGGGAGGAAGCTTCCAGACCACGGAACTCTCGTCCTTCAGAAACGAAAGGGAAAATAGGGCTTTCCCTCTTTCCTGTGAATTTCAAAAAGGGCTTTTATGAAGGACTAACTCTTGACAAGTTTCCTTGGCATAGCGGCTCGTGTAGAATTCATAACACACATAGTTTTTACTCAGAAGCCTTGGGTCACGTTCAGGCGGGGCCCTAAGTGCAGGCCCCGCCTCGTCCCCATCCTCTTGGGCTCACGGCCCTGAGGCTGGCCGGGGAGCCGGGGGCACAAGCAGCCGGCATCTCGCCGGTGGGAGTTCCCAGCAGGCCCTTCTCGTGGGCAGGGCGCTCGGGGCGCAGGTCGGGCCGCCGCGAGAAGGCTCGTAGCTGGTTAGCCTGCCCCGCCGCGCGCTCGTTCGTGGACTGACAGTCATTTTTGGTGCCTGCATGTGGCTCTTTGCTTTTTTCGAAGACAGCAAAACAGAAACATTAAAAAAATCGTGGGCTTCCCTGGTGGCGCGTGCAGTGGTTGAGAGTCCGCCTGCTGATGCAGGGCACGCGGGTTCGTGCCCCGGTCTGGGAAGATCCCACATGCTGCGGAGCGGCTGGGCCCGTGAGCCATGGCCGCTGAGCCTGTGCGTCCGGAGCCTGTGCTCCGCAAGGGGAGAGGCCACAACAGTGAGAGGCCCGCGTACCGCAAAAAAAAAAAAAAAAAAAAACGTATCTCACACACACGCACACGCACACGCACACACACACACACACACACACACACACACACCTGGATTCGCCTGTGGCAGCCACACATACTTCGTGGTCCTCAGCTACCAAGCAGGTTCAGGGCACAGCAGAATGAAGGCCTGTCAAGTCGGGAGATGCCTCTTCCTACCGCGGGATCCCAGGACCCTGGGGATCTGCCTCGGTTGAAGCTGCAAAGGAAGCGAGCGAGCCGTCCGCTGCCCCCTCACTGCTTCTCCCCCCGAGCAAGGCCTTTTCATTTTCTTGGTCACGTCTCCCCCTTCGCCTCCGGAGCAGCAGTGTGTGTGGCGGTGGGACCGCAGGCTGGTGAAGGGACCTACCGACCAGGGCTTCCTCCCCAGGAAGCAGGACACAGGGCCGGCTCCTCGGGACGAATGCCCCGGCAGCCTGGGCGTCCTTTGGCTTGGGACCGAGGTGCACGCTGACACGGAGCCTGGCTCGCTGGGCTTCCAGAAAATTCGTGCGAGGCGGAAAACTCCTCCTGAGGCCGATGAGGTTGAGGACGCAAATCTGGGCCTCCCTCGAGCCCCTTGTGTGTTTGACAAGCCGAGCGGAAGCCCTCCTGAATCACTTCGCTCCTGCAGACCCTGAGCCCCGCTCCCAAAGCCGCCCAAGGGGCGTTCCATCAGTTCGAAGGAGAAATGTGCTATTTCAGACTCAGAACGTATCTCTTTGTAGCTGTAGAACCATCGCCCCATGGAAGAAGCACGCGGTACCTCGGGGCTGGGGGTGCCTCACCATAGGGGGCTTTTCTGGGTAGGATTTTCCACTGAACGTACTTTAAATCAGGCTTCTTTGACTATAAACTTCTATTCGTGGGCTGAGTCTAGAAGCATGTAGTTTTTAAAAGACTGAGCAAAATGAATCTTGCTGAGTGTTGGTGTGTGTGTGTTGTGCCTGTGTGTTGTGCGTGTGTGTTGGTGTGTATGTTGATGTGTTGTTTGGTGTGTGTGTTGTGCGTGTGTTGGTGTGTATGTTGGTGTGTTGTTGGGTGTGTGTGTGTGTTGGTGTGTGTGTGTGTTGGTACGTGTGTTGGTGTGTATGTTGGTGTGTTGTTGGGTGTGTGTGTGTTGGTGTGTGAGTGTTGGTGTGTGTGTGTGTTGGTGTGTGTGGGGAGAGAGGGCACTGGGGCTAGAAGGAAGCAGGAGGAGAGACTAGAACTTTTCTTCCTTCAGAACCAAGCCTGGCCCACGTGGTGGCCTCAGCAGCTTCTTCCCGTGACCGAATGGCTCCTCTAGGTCAGCGGGCGCTCAGTGCAGTCAGGGCAGCCGCGCCGGCTGCAGACATAGTAGCACGGCCCCATCATGCAACGACCTCCCGGATCCTCCTTTAGAGAAGAGGGCGAGGTTACAATGTCTGAAAACCAGTCTGATGACATCATCAGATCTTCTCAGGCTGTTTGAAGCCACAGTTGCCCCTGATCATCATGATGTTTCAGATTCAGTGGATCTCGACTTAAAATGAGCCAGACGGGAACGACAGTTTCGAGCAGCAGACCTGAGACGTGCGTGAAGTGTCGCCTTTTAGGGCTTCTGCCAGCAGTCAAGAGAAAGCTCTGAAGGAACGAGGGAGTCTCGCTTGGGGCTGAGTCAGCAGGCTGGCCACGGACGCCCTCAGACGGCGCTGCCCTGCGTCCTCTGCCGCCCAGGACCAGAGGGCACCAGCGGCTGACCATCCAGGGCTCCCACCAGGCTGGAGGTGGGCTCCTGGCAGCGCGCTCACCTTAGGAAGTAAATCCTGCTCAACCTCTGAGACCTCTTCTTGAAGGAAACTTTTCTCCCTGCTCCCCAAATATGTCAGAGGCCATTCTCATCATCGGTGATATTCAGCTCTGGAACGTTGCCGCCATGGACTCTGAACTAGAGACACTGACCAGGGCTCCTGGGGAAACACAGGGTCAGGTTTCTGTGAGTCTCTGGTCACAACATTTTCATCAACTGATTAACACAGGACCTTGCTTTACGTGAGCTTCTGTTCAGAGACACCTTATTTAATACTCATTGCTGATTCTTTAACGCTGAGCTCACGGCCCACAGCACCGTGACTCAGACCTGGATGAAGTTCATCCAATACACGCAGCTGAGGAACGTCACGGCCTTCTTGCCCTTAGGAGGACGAGACGGCATTCCTCACCCTGCTTGGGGACCACCGTAAGCGGCACAGAAAAGTGGAAATGGGCCACTACCAAGGCCACGAAAAGACAACTCAAGTTCTTTACTGCCCTATGCATGTCCATGAATGGCAGTGGAAACACTGAGAGTATTGATTTGGGGTCACAAATAAACTTTAGTGAGTAGGAGAATTCGCAGATATGGACATGAGGATCGACTGTATATTGGTAAAACCAACGGGCATTTTTAAGAGCTGTGGATTCTGGGTAATGACTATGATGTAGTCATTTAATTTTTGGTCTTATCAAAGCAAAGATAATCCACATTTTAAAAATTATCTGCATTTATATAATGTTTTCTTAATAAAGACGCCAGACTTTGAAAACAGCTCTTTTCCCTTCTCTCCCTTGAAGCAGCAATCTCTCTTCTGTCTCGTCTTCATACCGCTGTCAGGAAAGTTGCTTGTCAAGGCCCCCACGTTTCCGGCTACGACTGGCACCGGCGTCAACCTCACGTGCTGTCACCAGTGGCAGTGTGTTGGCATGTACCGAAGAACGAAGGTTGTCAGCGTTCAGCTGTCGAACGTGAGGGTCTTCAGTGTCCTAGAAGCAGTGAATTATTTCACTTGGAGATGGTGTTTTTGGCCTTTGGAGCCATGTTGGGAGAAAACACTTCAAGTAAGGGATCCCTTTCTGGTGTCCTTTTCACATTTTCATGACAAGGACGGCGTGTCCAGTCACTTCTCCAGAGTGAGATGATGAAACTCTTCCCATTGGGCACCGTCCCTAAAGTGAGCTCCACAGATCACTAGTCACCTGGATCGTGTGGTTGGGTCGACTTGGGAAATTCTGTGCAGAGTCAAGCTTGTTTCTCCTCCGCAGGCCTTCTCAGAACCTTTAGCTGCTAAAGCACATTTTGAAATCCCATGAAGTGCGTGTGTGCCCCACACAGGTTGACCGTGGAATTATCTCCCAGACCACTGTTCTCTGGGTTCCCTCTTGGGAAACACTTCTGTAGAGGCTGGACAGGGCCCAGACTACACGGGGTGCATCTGGGGTGGATATGGGGCAGCCGGTGCATGGGCTCTGGTTCCACGTGGAAAGAGGCCGCCCACGATGGGACCAGAGCCCTCTTTCCTGTCGTCTGTCTGTTCTGTTGGGGGATGGTTTCCTGGTGTTTAGGTGCCGACATGGACGTGCTGTGCCCTGTGATTTTGCAAGAAGCGTTTGTCAAGCCCTGACTGTGAACGGGCACTGAGAGTGGGCAATGCGAAGAAGAATGGGGCCTAGAGTTGCCAAAAGACAGAGAAACTCTGGGGGCTCCTTTGATCTTGCTTTGCACCCAGCATTGATAATCGTCTCAACCTCAGTTACCAAACACAGGTATTTCAGGCTCTTTGAACCCCGCTGAGCACAGTGGAATTTGGGCCGTCTGTTAATTACTGTGGTTGAAATACTGTGGCTTTTCTCTCCCCTGTGCATTTCTCATGAGACAGTGTCACCTGCACAGGTGGATAACGACCGTGACTCTGAAACAGTGCCCCCAAGTGGGCTTTCGAGGGAGGGGCGGCCTCTCTTGGACTTGGTGTGACTCGAGGCTTGGTACTGGCCATCTCCACGCAGAAGGAAAGCACGAAAACGTTATTATTCGACATGTAGCCTGTGCCACGTGCTGTGCCAGCCGCAAGGCGACAGCATAAGTGTGACGAGCTTCTGTCCCTATTGACAGAGGCTCCTGCACTTACGAGGAAATGGCGATAGTTCAGCCCCCAGGTCTCAGATGTGCCCGCGGAGCCCAGTTCGCCCTGACCGGTGGCTGGGATTGCTGGCAATGTTCGGGACAGAGGGGTTCTGAATGGAGTTGACTGCAATTCAGCTGTAATTCAGTTGTTGGGAATTGCATGAAAGTGGTGATAAAGCCCATGGGACGGTGTCTGGCTTGAGGCAGGAGCGTAGGACAGGTGGCCCGTGTCACCCATTGTCATCGTCACAGGGCAGGTCCGGCCTGTGGTCGCCTGTCCTCAGAGCCTGGCCGTAAGGAAGTGGCAGGTGACTCTTCGGCAGACAGTAGGTAGCTCACACGCGTAGCTTAGTTTTTGGAAGCATTTTTGTTTTCGATCATTCGGGGAACGAACGACACGTGCAGGTTGAGGTGGGGAATTCCGACCGTTCGTCAGCTCCGTCGAGTGGCACGTGTGTCCGCGCTTTATCCAGGTGATTCGGGCACGTGTGCTTCGGGGGCACAAGTCTGGAAAGGGCCTCACTTCTCCACTTCACGTTGTGCATTGGCAGCTGCTCCGGAACGTTACACACCTGTCCTCTGAACTTAATGACGAAACATGCTCTGTGTGTCAGTTTCTCACAGGAAGGATTATCAGGGTGTTGTGAGCACGGAAGGTTCTCTACAGAGGAGGTAGCTCTAGGGTATGTGTGTGGATTTTTCTGTGAAGTCTACAGCACGTGCTGTTTCCGGAAAGGTGGCTTTCCACTAGCTCACAAATCCCTTCCTGGGACGTAACCCTGCGGCCAGGTGAGTCGAGCGCTGTCGCCGGGGACGCAGAGACTGCGTCCGGCGCCCGCGGGAGCAGAGGCTGGCCACCGCGAGGCCAGGCGACGGGCTCAGCCACTTGACTTCCTTGCTCCTGACTTCCTGCCAGATGCTTTGGGGCGGAAACCTCTTGTCTGGTGCTGGGCCATGTCTGCCCAAAGGTAAAAATCTGGGGGAGTTTCTGCCAGAGCTATTAAGCCTTTCGTGAGTCAATGAAAACAGAAATTCTTCGTTTGAATTGCTTGGCTTCAGTTCACCAGTGATTCAGCATGTGACCCCGCCACCCAAGAGGTGTTCTGTCTCCGTCTCTGACCCCCACACACGCTCACACACACACCACACACGTGCTCACCCCCCGCTCAGCACACTCACTCTCACACACACACACACACCACCCACTGACACACGCGGCACGCACACCCTCACCCTCAGTCTGGCTGATGCAAACCCTGAACCAGGGCGTCCCCAGAGACTCTCTCGCTTTATGTGTCAGGAAAGGAAGGGAAACAGGGGCAGACGTGTCGGAACTCGGTAATTCTGAAGCACGGACTCGCGTGGCTGCTACCTCAAATTTAGGAATGTGAACTAGGAATCAGAAGGGGGCCACAGCAGGAAGGAGGATGATGGGGAGACGTGCACACCCCTGGGTCCCCAAGGTTTGCTCTTTTATCAAGAATGCTCTGGGCTTCCCTGGTGGCGCAGTGGTTGAGAGTCCGCCTGCCGATGCAGGGGACACGGGTTCGTGCCCCGGTCCGGGAAGATCCCATGTGCTGCAGAGCGGCTGGGCCCGTGAGCCATGGCCGCTGAGCCTGCGCATCCGGAGCCTGCGCTCCACAACGGGAGAGGCCACAGCAGTGAGAGGCCCGCGTACCACAAAAAAAAAAAAAGAAAGCTCTGAGTGGGGTCTCTCCCTGGCCCTGACCTTGTCATCCTCCTCTGGTCACAAAGCTGTATTTACATGTCCTGGGAGAGAGCGGTCGCTCCGGGACGCCCGGGGAGGGCGCAGACGCTGTGGCCTGAGCCACGGCCCGGAGCTGAGCTCACCTCCCGCCTGCTTCCGTGGGTTTGGTGCTGCCGGTCGTTAGCTAGAGCCAGCAGCACTGTTCTCCCCGGTTCTCCGGGAAAACAGTCCAGGGCCTTGATGGATCCGGTGAGCAGAGGTCAGGAGGGCGCTGGGCTGGGAGGCCCCCTACAGCCTGCAGTTCTCTCCAGAGGGGCTGTGAGTGACGAGTTGACACGGACATTACCCTACTTGGGAAAACCCCAAATCTCTAATTTTCTGTATTTAAATATCGTATTGCCCTGTGTAACTTTATTGTGTAAAATGAAAACAGAAAGAGCTGAAGTTGTCGGGGGTGGAGAAAGGCCGAGGATTTAGGAAGATAACTCGAGGCGGCTTTGTCCCTGGGGGCGCCAGGCTGTGACGGCGGCTGTCACCCCCAGCTGGCCTGGCCCTGGGTAGGTGAGTAGGACGCTGGGGACACAGGGCACTCATCGGGCGCTGGGCCTGTCCTGCTGGCCTGAGCAGCGGCCCAGGTCGACTGTCGGGGAGACCCGAGAGCTTTCCTGACGGCTCTAAACCCCGGGCCGTCCCCCTGCAGGTGGCCCACGAAATGCATCGCCTCCCTCTCCCGGACCTTCGGGCTGCGTAGGCTTTTAGTGAGTGCTATTCTCTTCCTAGCTGACTTTACCGCAGGGGAGCCGCCGAGGGGTGTCAGGATGGGGGTGCTGCCTGAGCCTCTGTCCCCCGTCGCCTCCTGGGCAGCCCAGGGACGTCCGCCCGACAGGCAGCTACGCTCTGCAAAGTATTCTGTCTTCACCCT
The DNA here is from genome assembly GCF_937001465.1 of Orcinus orca. Classification (NCBI taxonomy): domain Eukaryota; kingdom Metazoa; phylum Chordata; class Mammalia; order Artiodactyla; family Delphinidae; genus Orcinus; species Orcinus orca. The sequence continues at coordinate 104,985,355 of NC_064568.1, forward strand.
GAGCAGGTGGCTTCTGGGAGAGGGTAGGGCTTTCCGGTGGGCCCGCGCTCCATGCACGTAGCACAGGCCCTTCACATTCTCTGGCTTTTCTCTCTTACGAAGAGACTGGAACGGACAGAATCAGCACGTGTGGGCTCCTGGCATCCGGGTGGCTCAGTAGGGTGGCGACGTGCTTCGCGCTGGTGTCTTGGACGAGACCACGAGGGGCAGCGGCTCCCCGCCCTCCCTGATCTTGCTCTTTGATTGTCTCGCCTCCATATTTGTTTAGGAATTATCTGGAAAGGACCGAGGCCCCTGGGCGAAGCCGGGCTGTATCTATACAAGCAGAGCCTGGGGGAGAGCTGATGGAGAGTTTAGAGCAAATGCCACGCTTCTAGTCACCGAGGGAAGGGGTTTTCTTGCTCTGGATTGTCGAGGTTATTTCTGCACAGGGACCCGGCTCACCAGCTGAGCAGCGGGCTCCCTATTTGGCACCATTTAAAGGAGGTGACCGAGGTCACAGAGGCGGTCAGGGACCAAGGTGTTGGCCAGACGACTCATAGAGGAATCTTCACATTGTCTTGCCAACACTTAGGAAATCCTTGTCTGGAATTCAGAAGTTCTTGATGTCTTTCTTTTTCTTTTGAATTTTATTGTTGGAATAGGTGATCCATGCACATGGTTTACGTAGAAAAGATGTAAAAAGGCAGACGTTGAGACGTCTTCCTCCCGCCTGGGTCACTGGCCTCCCGTTCCCAAAGCCCAGCTGTAGTGCAGCTCCTTTGATTAGGTTTGTGTGTGTACCTGGGGGACGATGCATGCCGTGTCCTTCTGGTATGTCACTGTGGAAATATAAACAAATAAATATATGTTCTTATTTTTCTTCCTTTTTAACCCCCAAACACCTCAGTTTTCCCCTAATACTGTATCCTGCAGATCTCTGCTTAGTGCCCAGGGAGCTTCTTCTCCAGAGGCGCCTGCTCTTCTGTGGGTGGACGTGCTGAGGTCATTTAACCCCGCATGGAGGGATGCTTGTGGTGTTGTCAGCCTTTTACTAGAACAAACAATGATTCAGTGGATCGACTTGGAACCTGTCATGTGTGTGTGAGGACCATCACAGCCTAAATTCCCAGACGTCAGGTGGTCAGGCCCGAAGTAGGCACGTCTGTAATTTTGATGGGTGTGGAATTCCCACCCCTGCCATCCCAGCCTCCGTGGTGTCGGTCTTGGGGGTTTTTGAGGAAGGCGAACGCTTGTGTATGATATGAGTTATGAAGTTTTTCCCAGTTTGTCATTTGTCTTTTGACTTTGTTTATGGTGTACCTTTTTTCAGCTTTTTATTATGAATAAATAAATCACCTATTTATTTACTTATGATCACCTATGTATCCACCCTCTAAATTCAACAATTGATAGCAGTTACCACCTTTGCCCTAGCTGTGTGTGTGTGTGAGCACAGATGTGTGTGAGCCTGTGCATACACACAGAAGGTGCAGACAGCATGTCAGCATGCCACTCCCGAAAGGAAGACGTTTTCTTACATAATCATCACGTCGTTACCACATCCAGGAAAATTAATAATAATTCCCTCATTTTTCTTCTCAGAATTTTCTTGGTTCTCTTTCCTTTTTTTCATATGGACTTTAGAATTGCTTGTCTAGTTCCAGAAAAATGCCCTTTAAAAAATTGAGATGGTATTCATTTTTAATTAAATGAATGTAGAGAGAGTTGGCATCTTTTGATGTTGAGTCTTCCTGTCAAGAACATGGTATGTTCTTCCATTTAAAAATTCCACCTTTGTATCCTTCAGGAGCATTTTGAAGTTTTATTCTGAAGGTTTACACATTTCTTGTTAAGTTTTTCCTAGATGTTTCTTCTCTTACTGATCTTGTAAACGGTGTTGCGTTCCCCATCTTTTGAAGGAGAGTTGTTTGTTTGTGTGAAGCTGTTGATTTCTACGTGTTAATTTTCTGTCTGACTACTGAGAGTGTGCATTTGTGTACCTTGTCATTGCACAAGGCCTCCAGCTGAGGGGGGCATGGGGCTGGAACTCAGCTTGCCCTTTCCTGGCCAGGCAGCATGCTCATGGGGCTATGACCCCATGACCAGAAAGAGGTGCCCTTTCTACTGGGATGGGACACATTTTCCTAAGCTGAACAAAGGCATGGTAGAGTCTAGTGTTGACCTTGTTTCGACCTTCCTCTTGTAGAAGTCTTGTTTATAGTAGTAGTTTTGGTTAATTCTCTTATGGTTTCCTGGTTGTAGTAATACCATGAATCAACAGTCAGAGGTTCACCTCCTCTCAATGTTTACGCATCTAATTTCTTTGTCATACCTAACTGTTTGGGCTAGCATCACCAGTACTGTGTTGATGGTTGTGATGATGGTGGACATCCTACTGATGTCAGCAAGGATACCTCTGGGGTTCCCCCAGGTTCACTTTTTAAAACACTATCTTAACCCTTTTAAAATTGCAGTTAAGCTACACATAACATAAAATGTACCACTTTAACAAGTTTTAAGTGTACAGCTCGGTAACATTAAGCATGTCCACACTGTTGTGCAACCATCCCACCATCCACCTCTAGAGCATTCTCATGTTGCGAAACTGGAATCTGTACTCGTTACGTGCGTGCCTCTCATACCTTCCCTCCCCAGCCCCTGGCGCCCAGCACTCTACTCTGTCTCTGTGAAGTTGGCTGCTCTGCGTGCCTCATATAAGTGGAATCCGACCCTGTTTGTCCCTTTCGCAACTGGCTTATTTCACTGAGCATCGCGCCCTCAAGGTTCAGCCATGTTGTAGCAGGTGTCATAGTTTCCTTCCTTTTCAAGACTGAATAATATTCCACTGTCTGGACAGAACACGTTCTGTTTATCTGTTCATCCATTCATGCTCTGCCATGGTTAACCTGGGGTCTCTGAGACCCCAGCCCCACGAGCTGCCTGAGCTGCACCTCCTCGGGGCCCTCTGGGTCCTGGGCCCTTTGTCTCCTCCACTGTCTCGTAGGACATTGGCCTTTATCCGCCTGGGCCTGGATTCCTCCGGTGGCCCCTCCAGCTTTACCCAACTGCTCCTGTGACACAGGGTGAGCAGGGGGCCCTGTGGAACCTCACACCGCAGCTGCAGAGCCTGCAAGACGGGGTGCAGGTGGCAGGAGGAGGCCTGGACTCCGGGGGTCCTGGGGAAGCCGCAGAACAGCTGGAAGGAGGCAGAGAAGTAGAAGCAGCTCTGACCCCAAGCCGGCACTGAATTCTGGCCACACGGCTTGCCTTTCTGTCCACCCGTCCACACTCCATGTCTGGGGGTCAGCGGACATTCCGTCCTGTGTCCTTACATCACAGACAACCGCCGATCATAGGATCACAGGTGGACCCGGAACCCTGACCAAATCTGAACTATAGGATGGTTGTCACGTTTATGAGGTTTCTTTCTAAGGAAGAAGAGTGGACACGGGTTAGGAAGACCCTGGTAGAACCTTAGCTTCCCAGGGGTGAGGGGCCTGTGATGGCAAAGCTTCCAGGGCTGCCCCCCAGGCCAGGTGGAGCCGCGCACCTGTCCCTCCAGGTGGGCTGGCTAACGGTGTTCTCCATGCTGGTTTCCTTGCTTGTTCTCAGTCAACACAGGATTGTTTAAAAAAGGAAAGAAAAGACTCGGGAGAGCTTCTCCTGAAGCATGAGTAATTCATCTGTAAACTGCCCCAGGTAATGGCCACGTCAGTGCACCTGAAAGCCATGTGTTTTCAGATCACTGATTTCAAACACAGAAGATGAAGTAACTCTCCCACATCTTCCTGCCTCTGGGTTTTTAAAAAATTAAATTTAGGGTAAGAGGTTGTGCATTTGAGGGAAAGACAGGCTCAGGCTGCGTAAGTGGAAGAGGACAGACCCAGGATTCCAGAAGACTGCATCCTTGACCTCTGACCCACACTGCGGTGCGAGATGCAGGCTGGGCGGCAGGTGGGCAGGACCGAGGCGGTGCAGTGGCCTCCACGGTCTCTCCCGTGACCCTGGCGGTGTGCTGGCTGCGCGTCTTTGCAGACCCTGTGGTCTTGGAGGCTGGTCTGCAGGGTCACGGAGGCCTCAAGGGCGGTCTGTTGTAACATCTCATTACTCCCCGGACTGAAGCAGCGGATGGAACGGGAGGCCAGCGAGCGGGCGTCACTGTGGCGGTGGGAGGGGGAAGGGAGGGAAGGAGAGCGAGGGGAAGGGCTGGGTGGGAGGAGGGGACAGAGGCGAGAGCGCCGGTGCGTGCCTTGCACTGACCCGGACACCACTCTGCCTGGCTGGTCACCCCCCGTGGGACCGTGTCTCTGGCAGCCGACAGCTAATCTCCGTCCCTCAGGCCAGCAGCCGCGGCCCCCGGATCTGCAGGTTATAACTATGTTGTGGGCTCTCTGGCCGAGAGCCCAGGTGTGGTCTGCAGCTGCCCGGCCCCAGTTCTGGGGAGAAGGGGAACCTTCCCGGGCGTCCTGGTGATTATTTGCGGGTTGTGCTGGTGCTGGTGGGCTCAGAGCGCCGTGCTTACCTGGGGCTCCGTGCGGCTGACCCTCTCCTGTCACGCTGCCCTTTGCAGCCTGTAACTCACTTGGCGGCTCCTTCCTGGAAGCCTTCCAGTGTCCCGATGTTCCTCTGAACTTGGGGTGCTCCAGAGCGTCTGCGGTCTCCTTAGCGGCTGAAGGAAGCGTTGGGATCCACGGAATAAAGACAGCCTTGTTAGGCAGTGTTTGGCCTCTTTGTGTTCACCCAGTGTAGCGTAAGGCTTTCTAAAAACTCCTTTGTGACTATATGACATCATTTATTTATAAGGACTTCACTGTTCAGTGATACACCTGGACCTTTCCTGGAACCTTTGCTTTCCCCACGTCATCTTCCCATTGTTTCTCTGTACCTGTCACAAGAGCAGAAATTAACTAATGATAATGTGGCCTCTCTCCCCTCCTCTCCCCTTGAATGTGGTGATAAGGTGCCTTTCTCCCAGGTGAAGACGTGCCTAACACGGGGCTCTTTGCAGCTGGGGGAATGACGCACTTCAGGCCAAGTTCTCTTTGCCCACCAGGGCTGCGAGATTCAGGCTGCAGCATCTCTCTGGGAGCTAGAAAGGCTGAGCTCTGATCTCAAAGCAAAGAGGGATCCCTCTTCCCTGGGGTTAAAGCAGATAGGGCTGGCTGCTATCGCCCCCGGCAACAATTTCTCTTCCAACTTCTTTGCCCATTTCTTCCAAGATATTATCTGATCTTTATTCCCTGCCTCCTGCAAATTAAAGACAAAATCATGGAGTCTTAGGTCAGGAAACCTACAGGGCCTAATTTAGGGACCAGGCATCTGAGCCCCGGAAGGGGGGTGGCTCAGCTACAGCCGTGGGCGGTCGCTGGTGCGCTGGCCCAGAACCGAGGAAGGCTGAGCTTTCCCAGCCATTCGTCCAACGAGCTATTACACGACCTGGGAATCTGGGGGTAAGCGAGAACTCGCTGGGCATCCTCCGCACGTCTCATCCTCAATTTATGAAGAAGGAATTTGTAGGATTTTCCTGTGCAGGCCTCTAGGCTTAAATTCATCGTAGCTCACCTCGCCTTTGTGGGAAGAAATGTGGTCAAAATCTGACTAGTTCATCCATGGATTTATGGTCTGTTCAAAGCCCACATAGAAATGGAAAGCACTGTGCCTGCTCAGTGACAGCAGCAGGATTTGCCTGGTACGAGATGGTTACCACAGAGCGACCCTTCATAGACGGATATGAGGTTTTGGGAGCGGTGGGCTTTGGACACGTGGCCGTATTGTTTTTGGAGAGGTGGCGGAATACCCCGCTCAGTTATCTGTTGTGCTTGGACGAGTGATAAATTCCAACGTAGAGATGCAGGAAACACTGCAGGTTTTCTTCTTGAAAACCTAGGGTTTTCAATCCTCTGCCCCTCACAGCTCACCCATTTCCTCTTGTGGTTCCCTCTGTGAGCCGTCCAGAACCAGGAATTTCTGCATAAAATAGTAAAACATAAATGAAAACATAAGTCCCACTGATGGATTTTAAAGTCGGGTTGCTCTGTGCCACGTGCCAGCTTCACTTCTAAAGGTCACTGTCACTGTGAAATGTGGGCATCCAGACCCCCGGGCCCAAGTCTCCCTGTGCTAATTCCTGCGTTTGCCCTTAGGACTCCCTGCTTGTTCTTCCAGGGACATCTTGACACAGGCGGTACCGAGGCCTCTCTGTCCTTCCCTGGGTCCTTCGGACACTTGTTGGACAACACCTTAAGGACCACAACTTGGAAAAATAATGTCAGGCTTGGGGGCCTTTCCAAGTGCTTTGACGGCAAAACTCAAGGTCACAAGCATTTATTCCTTTTCCTTCGGTGCCCGTTTGCAGATATTCTTCCTTATTTGGAACTTGGGACCCGTCCTTGGATCTGCAAACACTGCACAGGGAGGAACGTTTTGGACCCCAGAGAGGGGTGACTGTGCACGGCTGCTCCGGGCGGGGCCGGGGGCTGGGGGCCCCTGGCTGTCACCCCCAGAGGTGTCTTGGTAGCCTGTGATTGCTGGCAGCGACCAGCCAGGGGACTCACCTTTGCTTCCAGGGCACAGATTCCACACCACAGATCTTCCCCAAAGTTGGCCCTTGGTGGGCTGGGCTCCTGCTTCCCAGGACCAGACGAATGGGCCCTCTGAGATCACACACTGTCCCCATTCAGGGTCCTGGCTGCAGGCCTGGGGCTCCCGGGAGGCAGTGTCCTGGAAGGAGGACCAGTGCCCTTCGTCCCTCAGGACCTGTTGAGTGGCCCCAGGTCTGCAGAAGCAGGCAGGGCGGCTGGCCCGGAGCAGCGGCAGAGGGGGACCTCAGCTGCAGGGGCGACACAGAAGCCCCTCTGAGTGCGGCCCGGCCAGCCTGTGCTGCCCTCCCATGGGACCACATTTGCTATTTGCCTAATTCATTTGTCAAGCACAGCTAAGAGTGTGTTGTAAAGAACTTTTCTAATGGGGATCTAAAGCCTATTTAAAGTTTTGCATCTTAATTGCTCTGGGGCAGGTGTGGAGAGTGTGTTCCATTTGCTCCAGCACAGGAGTCTGAGACCCAGGAGCTTGGGATGTGACAGGCAGAGCCACGCAGCTGACCCGGGGTTGTCACTCACAGCCCCACAGGTGGGCACCCCGCCGTATCACGTGATCTGGCTGCACAGAAGGGCAGCGGGGAGCCGAGATTTGTAACAGTGATGTCTTCACTTGTGTATGTTGGCAGCTAATTCAACTCTTCTTTTTCTTTTTTTCTCATTTTTATAACAAAATATACATAATATAAAAATTATCACCTTAACTATTTTTAACTGTTCAGTAGTGTTAAGTCTACTTAACAGGAGATCTCCAGAGCTCCTTGTCTTGTAAGACTGCAAATCTGTCCCCATTAAACACTAACCCCCTCCCCAGTCCCTGCAGCCCGGAAAGGCTCCCATTCTGCTGCCTGTCTCTATGAACCTGATGACTCAACTTTAAAGAAAAGAAAAGCCCTGAGCATCTAACAAGACCCTTTGGGATCTGGTGGCTTTCCTGCGGTCGCCAGTTTTTCTCTGGAATCCCCCAGCAGTGCCAGTGAGAGACACGAGCTGTTCGTTCTTGAAGAGCTTTGCTTTCTTGAGTTACTGGTGGTTAAGGTATCCACTGAGCGATGATTGATTCTGAGCCTGGCTGTCTCTCTCTCCAACTTCCCCTCTTTCGATTATTGCCAGGACTGGTTGGTCTACACATCATTTCACAAACTGGCCTCAAAGAAATACAGTCAAGGCCCCAGGCTTACTCCTCAAATGATAGCGTGGGGAGAGCTGAGAGATGAGGGTCCATCACGTCCAAGTGGGAAAGCCCTGTAGAAATCATTAGGTAACCTGCAGACTGAAGTATTGATATAAACTCACAACTTTGGGGATGTGAACAGGGTTGTCCTAACTTTACGATGTCACTGGCATAGAATAATATATCACCGTCCCAGATTGTGCCTTTGGGCTTGTGTCCTGGAAGGAATCGTAGGCTGGCTGACCAGCCTTGAACATAGCATTTCAGGTCTTTTTCACAGCTTGGTTTTCTAAATCCCAGGCTGTAACCCTTCAGCATGTGGGCCATAACTGAAAATTAAAAATGAAGTTTCGGGCTTCCCTGGTGTCGCAGTGGTTGAGAGTCCGCCTGCCGATGCAGGGGACACGGGTTCGAGCCCTGGTCCAGGAAGATCCCACATGCCGCAGAGCGGCTGGGCCCGTGAGCCTCAACTACTGAGCCTGTGCGTCTGGAGCCTGTGCTCCGCAACAAGAGAGGCCGCGATAGTGAGAGGCCGGCGCACCGCGATGAAGAGTGGCCCCCGCTCGCCACAACTAGGGAAAGCCCTCGCACAGAAACGAAGACCCAACACAGAAAAAAACAAAAAAACAAAAACTCCTACCCCCAACATCTTCTAAAAAAAAAAAAAATGAAGTTTCAATATCCTTTCCCCACTGGGGCCAGAAGTTCAGAGAAAACAAGACTGGCAGAGGGCTCCCTGGCAGCCTCCTTTGACCCCGCCCAGAAACGCCTGCTCCGAGCCCCTGGAAACGCACACGTTCCTCATCAACACCTTCGCTCCTCACGCAGGTGGGGAGCACTGCCCGCTTCCCAGCAGAGCCCGGCCGGCACCCCCAGCCCGCGCTGGATGGGGAAGGCTGAGCTCCAGGTGTGAAGAAAGTTTCGGAATAAGGCATCTGGGCTTGCTGTTTTTGGAAAGACAACACTTTGTGTTCCTGGAATCCTTTCCCTTTTGCAGGCGAGCACGTGCGGACTGAAGCTCTGAGACCCTGGCCTCTCGGGCCTGCGGGGGAGTCAGGGTTAGGGCAGGGCGGCTACCAGGGTCCGGATGCTTTGGGGCTTTGGCTGTCTTCCCGATGGAACAGAAGCGCTGCCCACCCCCCAGTTTCCCAGGTAGAAACGCTGTCCCCTGTGAGAGCATCAGTCAGGGGCTCTTTCCCTCCGCTGAGCTGCCCGCGGCCCCTGGCTGGCTGTGGTCACCAGCTCCTCAGGAGAGAAGGAGAGGGCCTGGGTCACCCTCCAGGCCTACCGGTTGTGCTGCTCGACCCACCGCGTGTGAGGCCTGTCGTGTGTCTACTGGGAGGGGGCAACTTGTGCCGTGGTGGGTTCAGGGGAAACAGTCCGATGAGGATTATGCAAAGTCTCCCTCCCTGTTCCAGGCCGTCACATCAGGCCCAGGCCTGAGGTGGGCAGGAATTGGGACCAGGGCTCAGTTAGCGCAAGCTTGCTCTACTCTGCTTCACTCTTGCAGGGGAGAATAAGCTGGGAAAAGAACAGGAACTTGGCGGAGGCAGACGGCGACAGCTCTGCCGGCCCCTGCGGGTCGCCTGGCGAGTTCCCGGCCTGGACAGACCCTCGCGTGGGCTGTCTGCCAGCCCGGAGGAACGATCACCTGGGTGCTCACTGCCATCTCTGTTTCCAGCCCATCAGCGCCAGGACGGCAGACAGGACCACAGGAGGTGACAGTTCAGCTCCTCAGGGAGCACGTCCCCCACGCCTGGGACGAGGGGCGCTGGGGTGAGCCGTGGGTGCCGGGCCCAGCAGCCCACTCCGTCTGCGAGGGGCTTCCTAAGAGCAGGCCTGGCCGTGGCCACACGCCGTAAGGACAACTGCCTTGTCACCCGGAGGTTGCAACCTGTCACCGCAGCTCAGATGCACTCTGCAGGTATGTTTTGTTGGATTCACATGCTGTTTCCCAACATGCTAAGTCATTCTTTTGAAAAATCAGGAATTTAAAAATGAAAACTTGAATTTCTGGCTTTTCCTCCGAAGAGGCAGCAGATGTGGTGCTGCACCTGCATGCCGCGTGACAGGCGGGGCGGGGAGCCCCTCTCGCCCGAGGGAAGGTAGCAGCACAGAAGTCAGAAGGGGGCAGTCCTTGGCGGTGACTGGAAGTGCCCGTTCCACTCAGGTCGCCTTTGCCTCCGTGTGGAGCCGGGTCCGCCAGCCTGTCCAAGTCTAATCCCCATGAAATACCACTTGTTGGTCCTTCGGTCACCAGACAGCTCCTGAGCCTGGTCCTCTCCAGCGTCCACACCACACTATCTAGAACGAGGGTGGCCGTGATGCTCTCACTGTACTTCCGTCCAAAAACTGCCTGTAAAGAGACTGAATTAGTAATTTAAAAAATTCCCACAAACGGAACTTCCCTGATGGAGCAGCAGATAAGACTCCACATTCCCAATGCAGGGGTTCGATCCCTGGTCAGGGAACTAGATCCCACATGCATGTCGCAACTAAGAGTCATGTGCCACAACTAAGGAGCCATCGAGCCACAACTAAGGAGCCCACGGGCTGCAACTAAGACCCGGCGCAACCAAATAAATAAAGAAATATAAAAAGAATTTCCCACAATGAAAAGCCCAGGTCCAGAAGGCTTTACTTTTGAACTCTCTAAAAATAGATTTAAAACAAATTTAAAAGAAAAGAAAAAAACAAAGGCACACTTAACAACTCATTCTATGAGGTCAGTATTAACCTGATACCAAAACCAAACAAAGACAAACAAGAAAACTACAATCCAATATTTCCTATGAATATAGATGCAAAAATCCTTAACAAAAATCCTTACAGACTGAATCCAGCTACATATAAAGGAGGATTGTACACCATAGCTAAGTGGGATTTATCCCAGAATTTTTGGTTTAACGTAAAAAAAAATTAATGTAGTACAGTATATCAAAGGAACGAAGGGAAAAAGCCACATCATCATCTCAATCAATTCAGAAAAAGTATTTGACAAAAGTCAATACCCTTTCATGATAGAAACACTCAAAAATTAGGAATTGAAGGGAATTTTCTCAATCTGATGAAGGACATCTGTGAAGAACGCACAGCTAAGTGCACCATACTTAGTATAAAAGACTGAGTGCTTTCCACCTAAGATCAGAAACAAGGCACAGATATTTGCTGTTGCCAGTTCTGTTTGACCTTATACTGGGAATTTAGCCAGGGAAATTAAGCAAGAAGAAAGATCAAAGGCGTCCATATTGAAAATGAAGAATGAAGCTATGTCTATTTGTAGATGGCATGATTTTATGTATAGAAAATCCTAGGGACTGCACTAAAAACCTATTAGAACTAATAAGCAAGTTCAGCTAAGTTGCAGAATACAAGATCAATATACAAAGTTAATTGCATTTCTATATGCTAGAAGCAATCAAAATGAAATTCAGAGAACAATTCCATTTACAGTAGCCTCAAAAAGAATACTTACGAATAAATATAACAAAAGAAGTGAAAAACTTATACAGTGTGCTGAAACTCCAAAACGTTGTTGAAATACGTTTTAAAAGAACTGACATCCGATGTTTATGAATTGGAAGACATGGTTAAAATGACAATATCCACCAAACTGACATATAGACTCAAAGCAGTTTGTATCATAATCCCAGCTGCATTGTTTCAAGAAACTGGCAACCTGATCTCAAATTCATATGCAAATTTGAAGGACCCAGAATAACAAAGCATTCCTGGAAAAGAACAGTGTTGGAGGGCTCCCGCTTCAGAACTCAGCACAATGCTACAGTAATCAAGACAGCGAGTGGCCGTCGTCATTTCCAGTGCTCGTTATTCCCTACTGCAGTTCCATGTTTCCATCTATGATAAATTTCCTTCAACCCAAAGAACTTCCTTTAGTATTCCTTAGAGTGCCAGTATGCTTGTGATTAATTCCCTCAGCCTTTGTCTGTAAAGTGTCTTTATTTTAACTTTCAAAGAACAGTTTTACTGAGTATAAAATTCTAGGTTGGTTTTCAGCACTGTGAAGACATCATTCTATTGTGTTCTGGTTTCCATAGTTTCTGTTGAAGTTAGCCCATCAGTTTTACTGTTGCTTCTTTGGAGATAACGTGTCTTTTGTACTGTGGCTAGTTATCTGAGTTTCACTTTTCTCAGGTTTTTCAGGACTTTGACTCTGATTTGCCTAGGTATGGTTTTCTTTGATTTACCCCGCTGGGGTTCCTGAGATTTTCAGATCTGTGGTTTGATGTCTTTTCACCAATTTTGGAACTTTCCTGGCTGTTATGTCTTCTGCTTCATGTATTGCTTCTGCTCCAATCTCTCTTTCCTCTCCTTCTAGGACTTCGATCTCATGATATTATGTTTTTTGACTATGTACCCCATGTGTCTCTTTATAGTATTATTTTTCCTCTCTGTGTTTCAGTTAATATATTTCTCTATTTACTTGTCTTCAATTTCACTTCTCTTGTTTCCAGCTTACCGTTATCCCCACCCAGTGGGTTCTTAATTTTAGGTATTGTGCGTTTTAGTTTTAGAATGTCCCTTTGATTGTTTTGTATATATTCTAACTCTAATGGTCGAATTAACCATTTTTCATTGATTTCCATCCATCGTTTACACTGATTTCTTTAATACTTTAATATTCTCTGCTCTCTCCAAAACCTGGATGTTCCGTCGTCTGCTTTTATTGTTTATATTCTCTTGGTTGTTGGTCACATCTTCCGGGCTCTTTGTTGTGTGCCTGAACGTTTATGAAAGAACCTCAGTCATGCCGTATAATACCTTTCATCAGCAAAGGTCTTTATTTTTTTCCATGTAGCATGAAGAATAAAGGGATGATTCCTTCAAGGAAAGCAGAGATTGAGCTGGGTTGAGGCTGGGTTGGTTTCCAAGGTTTCTGGAAAACTTGGTTCAGCTCTGGTTTATCCTTGTCCTTCGAGCGTGGCCTTTCTCAGCTTTGAATTCTAACTGTTCTGCCGTGTAGAAGTTGTATCTTAGTTCTTCCCCCTGTTGCTACCTGCAGCTTCAAAATTTGACAAATGTCTTGAGCTGGAGACCTGTTTGTTTTAGACTCCTTCTTTCTAGTGGGGCGTTATCCTCAAAGCACTCTGAGACTGTTGGAGATTTTGATCTGCTCTTCTGGCCAAGCCCCTCAACCTGCTACACCATCCCATCACTCAGCCAATGACTAGTGGGAAAAGCCGGCCTATATGATATATTCAAATGGCTTTTGTTTTTTAATTGCAACACTCTTGGTTTTTTCTGTGCATTGCTTGAGCATGAGAAGGAACTTGAAGATGAAGCTGCACATCACTCAGAGATCCTAGATTTGGAGCAGGAGTGAGTATACTTCATGTAGGCATGAGCATCTGAAATCAGGACAAGAGGCGTGCGTAGGGATATGGGGAAGTTAAAGGGGTGGACTGTTGCTGACACTGCTGGTTCTCTACCCAAGATCTATTTCCTCCTTCTTTCCTTGTAACTGGACTTTAAATTCATTCAGACATCCACCTTCCCATGTGCGGCCTGTGCCTCAGGGAAGGTTACTTTCATCTTCAGCTCCAGGGAGTGGATCTGAGTGGTCTAAGGACCATCTCATCTCTACTGCCAAGCATTTGGTTAAGGAAGATGTAGGTGGTTTCATAATTTGGGTTGATGGGTCCTTGGTATTGCCTTTGCACGGGAGAGGCTCATAGCTGGGAAAGTTGGAAAATGACAAAGTTGAGAGGTTTTCTAATTTAGTTTCCTAAGCAGTATCAGAAGCTGAGAGTGTATTTTTTCCCTCAAATAGCATCAATTATCAGGTCTTTAAAGTAGCTTGGTGATCTTGATGTTGGCTTCTAACATGTGGCATCATATGTCCCAGTAGCCACTTAGGGGCAAAGTGTATTTGCTTATGCTCTGGCCAAGTTTTGATCATTCCCATGAAAGTGAATAAGACCTCATGATGATGTGGGGTATTAGACCCCTTGGCAACTCATGGCCTTAAATCAGAGCTCTGTGGTTGACTCGGCCTTCAATTTCACCCATGGTAACAATTGACAGTCTGTCCTCAGGACCGAACTAGATACACAGCTAAAGTCAACCTGGGGAATGGTGGCTTTTCTCTGGCATTATGTTTTCATTTCCCCTGTAATTCATTGGAACAGGAATTTCTCTGGCTCCAGCCACGAAATATCAGTCTATTCACATTTTTAAATGCTCCTGGAGAACTCTGTATCTTTACTAATTGGGCCCCAGTGATGCTTTGGTTTTATGCCCACCAGCATTTCATGCTTGGATGAATGAAACATTTCACATTTTTATGTCTTCCTTCACTAAACACCGATTGAGCACTTAATATTTCAGGCACTGTGCTGTAGGATTTGGGATATGGAGATAGGACACCCCCCGCCCCGCCCCCCACCCCTGCCGGAAATGCTAACACGTGAACAGATGTCCCCAGCTGGCCACTGGAGCACAGTTTGTAGTAACAAAAGTTTGGAGCCAACCCAGCCGCCCCTCAGTAGGGAAATAGCTAAGTGGATTTTAATTCATTTGTACAATGGAATACTACACAGCAATTAAAGTGAATGAGAAGAGGTACGTATTACACCATGGACAAATCTCAAAAGTATAAAATTTAGTAAAAAAAAGGCAAATAGCAAAAGAATACATACAGCCTGATACTCTGTATGTAAACCTTAAAGACCCAATATGTGCAATGGTATATCTTGACTAGGAATTCGTATTTATGAAATAAAAGTACAAAAATACGCTTTAAGGTGGACATTTCCTATGGGAAGGAGCAAAGGGATGAAGTATAAGGGTAGGCTTTATCTAGGTCAGTAATATTATATTTTTTAAAAGAGAGAAGGATGAAGCCAATTAGATAAAATATTAATACTTGCCCAATTTTGGTAGAGGGTAAATAAGTAACAGTTTATATATATAGAAACTGTTTATATTTACGTATAATATTTCTTGCACTTTAATGTGTGGAATGTTTTATAATTAAAACAACTTTAAATAAAGACACAGAGGCATTATCTGTAGGTAGCTCACAGTTTAGTGGTTTGATAAGTGCTGATCACTCAGGAGACAGCGGGTACACAGAGGAGCTACTGGTAATTCAGCCTGGGGGTTTGGGAGCACCTCCTGGGAAGGCAGTGGGCGACTGGAGCTTGGAAAGGGATGTAGGTCAGCAGACAGAGCGGGAAAGGACCCGGCAGAGGGCAGAGCCATGCTTGAGAGCTGCGGAGCGCTAGAGCAGTGACAGCCGTGATTAGAAACTTAGGCTGTGCTTGATGCTCTATATGTGCCACTCTTTTAATCTTTACAACAGCTTTTGAAGGAAGGTATATTGTTCCAAATGAAATAACCAAGGGGTAACTATTGGGCTCAAGGTCACATAACTCGTAGGGGACGTGGCTCTTCCGCGAGGTCTGTTGGGCTCTGAGGTTTGTACGTGCTCTTTCCTTTAGACCACGTGAGGACCTTACGTATCCTCCCCACCAAAGAATTTCCCAGAAAAAATCCTCATCCGCAGTAGCTGTACACTGTGTAGATTGAGGTCATGGTATAGATTTGTTCTTTTGGAGAGGAAGGAAAAATCATACTGTTGACCAATCTCAGAAGAGGCAATGCTGAATCTCAGAAATGATCTCAAATGAACTACCAATTACACAAATTTCAGGGGACATTTAAATGACACCGCAGTATGCAATCAGCAAACTCAGAACACAGACAGTGCTGTAAGGCAAATGACCTGGTTTCTTCAACAAATACATTTCAAGGAAAAAGAGAGGGAAGTTATAGATGAAGAAGGACCTGAGAGACGTATCAGCCGGGTACAATGTGTGGACTTCAGACCCTACTGAACAGACCATGAAAAGAAATCATGAAATGATTAGAGAAATGTGAACGCTGACTGGGTATCAGATGATGCTAGAGAATTACTGTCATATTGTTTCAGTTGTGATAATTATAGTGCAGTTATTTTTCCCCCAAAAAGAGTAGTTATATTTTAGAAATGCCTACGGAAGTATTTTTAGGTGAAATGATATACCTTGTATTTACTTCAAAGTAATTGAAGGAACTGAGTATTGGGTGGGTTTTATATAAATATTTATATAAATAAGGTATGCATTGATAATTGTTGAACTGAGTGAGGATACTTTCTGTGTATATTTAATATATTTCCAATAAAAATCAGGAAAAATAGGGAGGCAATAGAGATGACCTCATCTAATTTTCTTGCTGATGCTTGAAACCTCTTCGTGTGTAATGTCAGCTACAAAAAAAAATGTGAATTCATCCATTCTTTTTAACCTAGTTTTTCTTCAGTGTTCAGTGCTTTTTTTTTTCTTCTCTTTTGTAAATACTTATGATGAAGAAGGGAAAGTTTAATTTCCTTGGTGGTCCTGTCTTGGCCTGGGAAATCTCTTTAATATACGGCATTGTAGAGCTCAAATCTTTCAAGTGTAAAATTAAATAGCTCCATTCTTTCTTTTTTTTTTACTTACAGGGAAGCTTAAATATTTTATGACACATTCAGACTTAACTTGACCTGCAATAAATGCTGAAATGTGTTTGATTATGGGTCAAGTTGATATACAGTCTTAATTTGTAAGTGAATTGCAGGGGTCTTTAGAGGAGATGCACTGTAGGAAAGTCTCAAGCGTGAGCTGAGTGTTAAAGACTCGTATTTCGCATGTTGGTATTATTTGGCTTTGTGATCATCACTCTGAGTTCGCATTTCAGAGTTCTGACTGCATTAGGCCTGAGGAGAGGGAAATGCGGCCGGTTAATAAGCAGAAGCCGGCGCTAAGGGCAGCCATGTGCTGGCTGAGCACAGGGGGCCGGCACCGGAGGCCTGGGCTGGTCCTGGGCTGCTTTCCTTGGGCAGGTTGACTGTCCCTGAGCCTCCGTGTGGTCAGCAGGACACGGGGGTGATGAGCGGCCCCGCCTCCCAGAGACAGTGGAGAGGCCCACGTGATAACGCGGACCTGGCACGCAGGGCGAGCCCTACACCAGCTCTTGTGGTTAATTCCTGGGATCGCACTGTGGAGAGCAAAGGTCACGTAGGCACCGGGCACGGGGAAGGGGACGATCGTCACTCTGGTTTGTCACCTGGTTGAGGAGGAGTGATTCCTGCATGTGCTGCTGTGTCTTGTCTCCTGCGCGGAGAGCGAGAAACTCAAGTCCATGCGTTCTCAGCACCCAACACCGACCCCAAGCCTGAAAGCCCATCAGAGGAGACTTTGTTTACAATGGTATTCCACATGTTTCAGGGCAGGAAATTAAACGTTGTCTAAATGATGAAAAGAAGGGATTCCAAACGTGTATGTACTTGCACATTTTTCAGAGCAATTACGACACTTTTGGTAACACATGTTGGTGTTTGTTACCAAATTTTAGTTTTAATAAAGTGGTCTACAGTTTTTAAAAAAGAGGATGCAGGGCTTCCCTGGTGGCGCAGTGGTTGAGAGTCCGCCTGCCGATGCAGGGAACGCGGGTTCGTGCCCCGGTCCGGGAGGATCCCACATGCCGCGGAGCGGCTGGGCCCGTGAGCCATGGCCGCTGAGCCTGCGCGTCCGGAGCCTGTGCTCCGCAACGGGAGAGGCCACAACAGTAAGAGGCCCGCGTACCGCAAAAAAAAAAAAAAAAAAAAAAAAAAAAAAAATTCTTTTGGCCGCACTGTGTGGCTTGCAGGATCTTAGTTCCCCGACAGGGATTGAACCCGAACCCTTGGCAGTGAAAGTGCTGAGTCCTAACCACTGGACTGTGGAACTCCCTGCCCCCTTTCTTTTTTAAAGATGAAGCTGCAGAAGGAGTGGAAGCTAGGAGTTTTCCAGGCGCCCGCCCACCCTTTGTTTCTACCACATCTTGAAAGAGCAGATGCCTCCGGACGGCCGGTTCCTGCGATGTGCCAAGTTATGAGGCTCATCGGCTTGCCCTTGTCGTGGGGACCTTTTCCTTGGGAATTATCAAGCCAAGGTGCTTGAGCGCCTTTCTACTTCTCAGTGATGATCACATGACAGGTGGAAAAGAATAAAAGTGCTTAGAATGCTCAAAAATGCATTTTTGTAACTTTTGGAAATGTTTATATGTTTTAAATATCTGGTTGATCCTGGTGAGACAAGCATTTCATACACCTGTGAACGAAAAGACAGGTACTACAATCCACTCACTGAAGGAAAGAATAATTAAACGAGCTACAGACCGGCGTCCTGAGCAAGCAGGACAACCTTCCAGTTAAGGAATCTCTACAGTTAAGTTTTAGCTCCAAATCCCAGGTATGGGTTCAGCGACACTTCACGCCGTAACTTCTTGAGTTAGAGAACGTGTCGGCTTTATTATTTAAAGAACAGACGCAAGAGGGAGGGGATATGGGGATATATGTATATGTATAACTGATTCACTTTGTTCTAAAGCAGAAACTAACACACCATTGTAAAGCAATTATACTCCAATAAAGATGAAAAAAAAAGTAAAGAACACTGAGCTTTGGAAACGACCCGTAAACACATAGGATTAACAAACAGCTCACTTTGCGTTTTTCCTTAGCACTGTAAAATATATCGAAATGTAGATGATCGTTAATTGCCAGTTATCATCGCTTTTAATTTTCAAAACTGCTGGTACTGCTACCAAACCCTGACGAAGGGTCATGACACCACTCCGAGTGAGGCAACTACAGGTTAAAAGAAAAAAAGCAGAGACTTTGGGAATCACAGTTAAAGAGAAATACAATTTATGCATTTTAAATGGTTTCTGACAAATTAGTTGGAATGACCTCTCCTCATTTAGTCTTCCTTTGCAAGTTTCTCTTTACAGCTGCTGGCGAGTTTGCTTCTGCGTCCCTATCTGCCCCTGCTCTGGGCCAGGTGGAAAGTCTGCGGCTGAGAAATGGACAGAGACCCCCTGGGAAAGCAGAGGGCAGTGCTGTGGCTGGTGTGTGCCCGCCGGGAGCCGCCTGCCCCCCTCAGCACCCAGCACCTGCAGCTCAGAGAAGTTGCAGGCACACTGGAGGTAGCTCTGGGCTCCAGGGCCTCCTGAAAGGTGGAAATGCTTTGCTGACAGATTTGGACTTTTTTTTTGGAAAGAGTGCCGTCATTGGTATGATTAACTTGCATCTAGTTTTGCTGCCAATTTCCCAGTGTTGTGGGAAGGAGAGAGATAAGGAAACGGAAAGAGGAATAGCTTGAAAGACTAGAGGAGTGAGTTTTCACATCTTTCACCATCCCAGCCTTCAACGCTAGCTTTTCTTTTAAGTCTTCATCTGCTCTGCTAAGGTCAAAGTACTTTTTACTTCATGTGAAAAATGCCTCCCAGGGGAAGTATTCTGACTCTGGTTCTGAAACTGATTAATGTTCTTGGAGTCCCCAAAGAGCCGTTACTAAGTGTCTAAGTTACAGTTTCAGAGGAAATGGGATGTGTTTCTGAACTCATCTAAAACGGCTTCATGGAGGGTAAATCTCAAGTTGCATTTTTAAAAAGGGAAGCCTGTGGTTTGGCCAAGGAGAATGAATAATATATTCTAGATCCACGTGTAGTGACTTGGTTTAGTGAAAAAAAGGATATGCAGGGAAAGGAATAGCAAAGGGCACATGGTGTATTGCCTGGATCCACTTGCAGACAACAGGATTCAATCTAGTTGAAGTGGAAGGGGATTTATTCCAGGATATTACATGGTTTACAGACTCTTTGGGGAGGCTGAAGAAACAGATTCCAGATTGATCTTTTAAGATCACTGCCCAAAGCCACCCTGTAGAACTAAAGAAGTGACTGGCTCTTCTCTGATTCAGCAGACCTCAACCATGCAGGGAGACGGCAGCCACAGCTGCAGACTCCAGAGCCATACCGCCTGCCACGATCGGGAAGCTACCCTGACAGGGAGTTGGCACCATCAGGAACCCCCCTGGGTAGGTCCTGCTCGTGCTGCTGGATCCAGAACCGTGCTGTGCCCAGTGCAATCTACACGGGCTAAATACTTGCCCTGGGCAGTGCTTTTCAATGTCCCACAGGCCAGTCAATGGGCACTGCTTACAGAGAGGTGACACCTCCACGATGGTGCTGTCAGCAGAAGTATTAGAAGCAGACTTTCCAAACTTGCATTAATGTTTCCAAATAGTGGGACCTAAAGTGCTATTGAGCCCTAGATGCAGAAGAACTGGGGAAATGCAGTGAAAACTCTGGTTTTCCAGCTCCTGAGATACGGGGCAGCACATAGGAAGGGTGTCAGCGGGGATGCTGGGTGACTCAGTTCACGTGCACAGCACGGTCCTCCGCTTTGGTTACTCACCTCTCATCATGCCCTTCTTCCCATATTTAGGCTTTTGAACATCAACAATTCATCATGCAGTAAAAAATAGAACTCGTTTTGGGTTCTCTTCCAAGATGGCGACAGAGGAGGCTCCTAAGATCTCCTCCCGCTGTGGACTCACTGCACAGCTATCCACAGAGCAACTCCATCTCTGTGGGTGGAAGAAGTTCAAAAACCAGCTGAGTGACTCCTACACATTGGGCGAATGAGGAAATACCCACCTTGAACTGGTAGGAAAGGCTGAGACACACTCACCGTAAACCCCACTCCTGGCACATCTCAGTCCAGTAGGGAGGAACAAAGAATTTGGACCCCACGGCAAGCACACCAACTTTTAAGACTCTCAAATGAGGGACAAGCCCCTCAAACATCCAGCTCTGGAAGCCAATGGGATTTGTGTCTAGGAAACCCACAAGCCTGTATACAGCAAACAAAGAAACAATTTTTAACAGTCTCTAGAGGGAGCACTTTGTGGCTTTCTGCCAGAGGCCCAGGAAACAGACGAAAAGCCCCACCTCCTGGTTTTTCCCTGAAAAGGGTCTATTTGCATATACACTACAAGCCTGAGGCCCAGGCTTCTACTCTAGCTCACATCCAGGGGCTAGAGGCCGCCTACTCTCCTCCCCCAAGACTAGGGAATCAGCGGATGCCTCCTCAGTAGCCTTCTAACCCACTCCAAATTGTCAGTATCTCCCTCAAGGGAGTGCGTACATACACCGGCACCCCAGCACTAGCAGCTGTCACCCCAGGGATGGGTCCCCGCATCTCCCGGCTCTGATAGCCCACAGGGCTTGCATGCATGAGTGCTGCGGGACTGTAGCAAACACAGAAACAGTTCTCAATAGGTGCAGGAGCACCCCCCACTGCTACACACCCAGGCCAAGTATAGAGAGCAGGCAAAAACGCTCATCTCCCAGTTTTTCCCTAGAAGTGCCCTAACGATATATTTTCCTAGCTACTCTCTGACAGTCCAGCTTCCAATCAACCTGCATCTAGGTGCTGACTGTAGTGCTCCCCTTTGAGACACTGATGGGCCTTGGCACCCCCTCCACTACTGGGAAGCACCAGGAACAAAGAAGATGGCTTGGACAGTTACAGAGGTTTGAGAGACAAACAAGACCTCAGGCTGGGCTGACTGATGAGGTTCTCCTACCTGAGACCATTCCATCCAGACTGGAAGAGGTAGCTGTTTTATCAAATGTGCAGAAACCAACACAGAGAACCAAGAAAAATGAAGAAACAGGAATATATTCCAAACAAAAGAACAAGAAAAAACTCTAGAAACAGACCTTAATAAAATGGAAATAACTGACTTACCTGATAGACAGTTCAACATAACAGTCATGAAGATGCTCACTGAGGTCAGGAGAACAATGATGAACAAAATGAGAATTTCAACAAAGAGATAGAAAATATTAAAAAGCACCAAACAGAAATCACTGAGCTGGACACTGTAATACCTGCACTGAAAAATACAATAGAGTAATTCAACAGCAGACTAGGTCAGGTGTAGGAAAGAAACAGTGAACTCAAGGACAGGGCAGTGGAATTCGTCCAATAAAAGGAGCAAAAATTAAAAAAAAAATAACAAAAAAGAGTGAAGACAGCTTAAGGGACTTATGAGACACCATCAAACAGACCATTCATTACATGCACTATAGGGGTCCCAAAAGGAGGACAGAGAGAGTGGGGCAGAAAGCTTATTCAAAGAAATAATGGCTGAACACTTCCCTAACCTGGGGAAAGAAACAGGCATCCAGATCCAGGAATCCTAGGGGTCCAAACAAGATGAATCCAGAGAGACCCACACTGAGGCCCATCATAAGCAAATGGTCAAAAGTTAAAGACAACGAGAGAATCTTAAAAGCAGCAAGAGAAAAGCAACTTGATAGATACAAGGGAAACCCCATAAGACTATCAGCAGATTTTCTAGCAGAAACTTTGCAGGCCAGAAGTGAGTCTCGTGATATACTCAAAGTGCTGAAAGGAAAAAAAATAACCTGTCAATAGAGAACATTCTACATGACAAAGTTGTCCTTCAGAATTGAAGGAGAGGTAAAGAGTCTTCCAGATAAGGAAAAGCTGAAGGAGTTCATCACCACTAGAGCAGCCTTACAAGAAATGTTACAGGGACTTCTTCATGGTGAAATGAAAAGATGCTAATTAGTAAAATAAGACATATCAAAGAATAAAACTCACTGGTAAAGGTAAATATAGAGTTAAATTCAGAAAGCTCTGATGTTTTAATGGTGGTATGTAAATCACTTATATTTGTAGTATAAAGATAAAAAATATAAAATATTAAAATAACTATAACTATAATAATTTGTTAATGGATACACAATGTAAACAGATGTAAATTGTGACACCAAAAATGTAAAATGCATGGGAAGGAAAGTGTATACATACAGAGCTTCTGTATATGTTTGAAGTTAAGTTGTTAGCAGCTAAAAATTGTTACAAATGAAAGATGTTTTATAAAAGCCCCATGGTAACTACAAACAAAAACCTATAGTAGACACACAAAAGAGAAAAAGAAAGAAATCTAAGGATACCACTACAGAAAATTATCAAATCACAAAGGAAGAGAATGAGAGAGGAAGAAAGGAATCACAAAACAACCAGAAAACTATTGACAAATAGACAATTGTAAGTCCACACCTATCAATACTTACTTTAAATGTAAGTGGACTAAATTCTCAAATCAAAAGACATAGTGTGGCTGAATGAAAGAAAAGACCCATTTATGTGATGCCTACAAGAGACTCATTTCAGCTTTAAGGACAAACATACTGAAGGGGAAGGAATGGAAAAAGATATTGCATGCCTATGGAAACCAAAAGAAAGCAGTAGCTATACTTATGTGAGACAAAATGGACTTTAAGCCAAAGACTGTAACAAGAGACAAAGAAGGTCATTATATATGATAAAGGGGTTAACTCATTAAGAGGATATAACATCTGTAAATATTTATGCACCCAACATAGAAGCACCTAAATGTATAATACAAGTATTAACAAGTATTAACAGACCTGAAGGGTGAAATAGACAGCAATACACTAATGGTCGGGGACTTCAATGCCCCACTTACAATAAGGGATAGATCATCCAAACAGAAAATCAATAAGGAAACAGGACATTAAACTACACATTAGACCAGATAGACCTAATAGATATTTACATAACATCCAAGAGCAGCAGAATACACATTCTTCACAAGCACACACGAAACATTCTCCAGGATAGATTATATGTTAGGCCACAAAACAAGTCAATAAACTTAAGAAGATTGAAGTCAAGCGAAGCATCTTTTCTGACTATAATGATATGAAACTAGAAATCAATTACAAGAAGAAACATGGAAATTTCAGAAATATGTGGAGATTAAACTATATGTTCCTGACCACCCAATGGGTCAGAAAAGAAATCAAGAGAGAAATTTGAAAATATCTGAGACAAATGAAAATGAAAATACAACACACCAAAACTTATGGGATGTAGAAAAAGCAGTTCTAAGCAGAAATTTTATAGCGATAAATGCCTGCATTGAGAAAAAAGGAAGATCTTACATAAACAACCTAACTTTATACCTCATGGAATGAGAAAAAGAACAAACTAAGCTCAAAAGTAGCAGAAGGAAAAAATAACAAAGGTCAGAGAAGAAATAAATGAAATAGAGACTAAAAAGATAATAGAAAAAATCAATGAAACTAAGAGCTGGTTTTTTTTAAGATAAACAAAATGGACAAACTTTTAGCTAGACTTATCAAGAAAAAAAGAGGACTCAAATGAAATTAGAATGAAAGAGGAGAAATTACAACTGACACCACACAAATACAAAGGATCATAAGAGACTATTATGAATAATTATATGCCAACAAATTGGACAACCTAGAAAAAAATGGATAAATTCCTAAAACATATACCCTACCAAGACTAAATCATAAAGAAATAGAAAATAGGAGCAGACCAATGACTAGTAAGGCGATTGAATCAGTGATCAAAAACCTCCCAACAAATAAAACTCCAGGACCAGATGGCTTCACTGGTGAATTCTACCAAAACATACAAAGATGAATGAATAATCCTTCTCAAACTCTTCCAAAAAAATAAAAGGATGGAAGACTTCCAAACTAATTTTATGAGGCCAGCATTACTCTGATAGCAAAACCAGACAAGGCCAATTCAAGAAAAGAAAATTATAGGCCAATATCCCTGATGAATGTAGATGCAAAAATCTTCAACAAAATATTAGCAAGCTGAAATCAATGGCACAATAAAAGGACATACACCGTGATCAAGCAGGATTTGTTCCAGGGATGTAAGGATGGCTCAGCATCAGCAGTCAATCAACATGATACGCCACATTAACAAAATGAAGTCGAAAAATCGTACTATCTTCTCAACAGATGCAGATAAAGCATTCGGCAAAATGCAACATACGTTTATGATAAAAATCTCAACAAATTGTGTATAGAGGAAACATACCTCAACATAATAAAGACTAAATATGACAAACCCACAGCTAACATCATACTCAGCAGTGAAAACCTGAAAGCTTTTTCTGTAATATTGGGAACAAAACAAGAATGCCCACTCTTGCCACTTTTATTCAACTTAGTACTGGAAGTCAGAGCAATTAAGCAAGAAAAATAAATAAAAGGCATCCAAGTCAGAAAGGAAGAGGTGAAATTATCTCTATTTGCAGATGACTTGATATTATATATAAAACCCTAAAAAGACTCCACCAAAAAACTGTTAGAACTAATCAATGAATTCAGTAAAGTTGCAGGTTACAAAATTAACATGCAAACATCAGTTGCATTTCTCTACACTAACAATGAACTGTCAGAAAGAGCAATTAAGAAAACAATCATATACAATAGCACCGAAAAAAAAAAAAAGCTCCTAAGAGTAAATTTAACCAAAGAGGTGAAAGATTTGTATCTAAAAAGAGACTGCTGAAAGAAATTGAAGAAGACACAAATAAATGGAAAGATATTTTTTTGCTCATGGACTGGAAGAATTAATATTAAAATGTCTATGCTATCCAAAGTGATTTACAGATTAAATGTAATTCTGTCAAAATTCCAATGGCATTTTTCACAGAAATAGAAAAAACAATCCGAAAGTTAGTATGGAACCACAGAAGACCCCAGATAGCCAAAGCAATCTTAAAAAAGAAGAAGGAGGCATTCCCCCTGTCTGATTTCAAACTAAACTAAAAGCTACGGTAATCAGAAGAGTATGGCCTTGGAATAAACACAGACACATAGATCAGTGGAACCGAATAGAGAGACCAGAAATGAACCCACGTATATATGGTCAATTAAGTTATGACAAAGGAGCCAAGAATACACAAGGGGGAAAGGACAGTTTCTTCAATAAACGGTGTTGGGAAAACTTTATAGCCACATGCAAAAGAATGAAACTGGCCCCTCTATTACACCATACATAAAAATCAACACGAAATGGATGAAAGACTTGAACATAAGACTTGAAACTGTAGAACTCCTAGTAGAAAAGAGGGGGTAAGTTCCTTGATATCAGTCTTGGCAATGTTTTTTTTGTTTGTTTGTTTGTTTGTTTTGGATTTGACACCAAAAGCAAAAATAAACAAATGGAACTATATCAAATTAAAAAGATTCTGTACATCAAAGGAAATGATCAACAGAGTTAAAGGGCAACCTATGGAATGAGAAAAATATTTGCAAATCATATATCTAATAAGGGGTTATTATCCAGAATAATATAAAGAACTCCTACAGTTCAACAACAAAATAATGAGCAAAGGAGTTGAATAGATATTTCTTCAAAGAAGATGTACAAATGGCTAAATGAGCATATGAAAAGGTGCTCAACATTGCTAATTATCAGAGAAATGCAAGTCAAAACCACAATGAAGTATCACCTCAGGCCCATTAGGATGGCCACTATCAAAAAAATCCAGAAAATAACAAGTGCTGGTGAGGCTGTGGAGAAATTGGAACTCTTGTGCACCGTTGGTGGGAATATAAAAGGGTGCGGCCATCATGGACAACAGTATAGAAGCGCCTCAAAAAATTAAAAATAGAACTACCATTTGATCTAGTGATCCCACTTCTGGGCGTATATCCAAAGGAAATGAAAACAGGATCTCGGAGAGATTCTGCACTCCCATATTTTTGGCAGCATTATTCACAATAGCCAAGATACGGAAACAACTTAAGTGTTCATCAGTGGATGAATGGATCAAAAGGATGTGGTGAATACGTATAGAATGGAACATGATTCAGCCACGAGCAAGAAGCACATCCTCCTGTTTGTGACAACATGAATGGCCTTGAGCGTGTTATGCTGAGTGAAATAAATCAGACAGAAAGACAAATACTGTATGATATCACTTATATATGGAATCTAAAAAGGCTGCACTCAGGGAAGCAGACTGGAATGGTGGTAACCAGGGGCTAGCGGGTGGAAGAAAAGGGGAGATGTTGGTCAAAGATTACAGTCTTCCAGTTAGAAGCTGAATGAGTTCCTGGGATCTAAGGTACAGCATGGTGGTTGTAGTTAACGACACTGTATTATATACTTGAATTGCTAGGAGAGTACCTGTTAAATGTTCTCCACACAAAAAGGAAATGGATTATGTGACGCAGGTGTTAGCTAATGCTATGGTTGGAATCATTTTGCAATATATAAGTGTATCTAATCAACATTGTACACCTTAACCTTATACAGTGTTATATGTCAATTTTATCTCAATAAAGCTAGAAAAGTAAAAGAACTCATTTTCCTCCCCAAAGGGGAAACCTAAGTCCCGTCAGCCACTGTATTCGTTTCTCGTGGAAGGTCGACATTCTCCTCTATGTCCTAGTCTAGTTCAGTCATAATCCTTTCTTGATATCTCATAACCATAGAACAAATTATAAAACACATCCTGTGTGAAATATTAGGGGCTATAGGAGGAGAAAGAAAATGACTTGGATGTAATAGAGAAAAGAAGGAAAAATGTTATTACAGTCCTCGTTTTCTCAAGACTTTTGAGTCTGAAGTTGGACTCTTTAACAGACTTTCTTTAGCCTGATCACACGTTTTTCTCTCGCCCTCATCCTGTGCCTCTGCTGGGTAGAGCTCTTTGTCTGTTGGGGAGATCCAAGTCCTTATTCCCGAGAGCTCCTGTTTCTGGGTGGTCTTTCTTCTACTGAGATGCTGTCGTCTCCGTGATGCTAGCTTCCGTGACTGGACACCCAGCCTCAGCCGTGATTTCCTGGGCACCGTCAGTATCCTGATCTGCAGAGACACTTCACAGAGACGCTGTCAGACCTGTCACAGCCCGAAGTGGTAGAGCTTCTCGCACGTGGCCCGAGTGAAGCCCTGGCCTCCTCTCAAAGTTGGCAGGCTAATGGGTGATTTGGGAAACGGGGCTGGCTGTGGCTCACGTGTAGTTCATATTAGTTTCTAAACAGAGTCCTGTCAAGTGCCGAGGCTGCTTGGTGGCAGCAGAGGTGCACGTGCTCTCTTGCCTCTGGCTTTGCGCAGGGAGAGATGCCCGTCACCCCCCGGCCCTGGACACAGCAGTTCTGCTGAGGGAGCAGGTTGACTCTTGGGGGGCAACATCCACCCTCTGGCACACATCCAGGTGTCAGATGTACTTGTTTCTTCTCAGCAGGCTTGGGAAGAATGAGAGCACCCAGGTGGTGGGCCTGCATGATGTCCTTGGGATGCGGAAGTGACCACGGTCCCCTGCAGGTGGAATCGAGAGAGAAGATGGGGCCTGGCACAGAGTCGGACTGGAGCTGCCCTGCTGTTCCTAGCAGGTAAAATGAGATTGCTTCTGGTGGTTTTACTGGGAAACAGAAAAAAGCATTTCCCAAATTGATAGCTGCCTGTGGGGTGCCCGGGGCTGTGCTGCGTCGTTATATAAACTACAGCAGAACAACAGGTGCACGTGGGGTCATCAGATGATGGAATTAACAGTGCACCTGTCACCCCCAGGACCCTCTGTAGTCCACGTTGGTCCAGCAGGGGAGTTAAGTGGGAGTCACGGAGCACCCTTACATCTTCGGTTCTTTGGCAGTTCACCCAGGGGCATGACATCGCTTTGGATGGACCCTTCTGGTGGGGAGGTGGCCCAGGGTCTTCAGCTTGGTCCTTCTCACCTTAACAGTCCTGCCTCCTTAGGTGAGGAGGGGCGTGGGGTTCCGTATTGAGGGTCCTCTATTCCAACTCTGTGTTCAGCAGCTGGAAAAATAACCAGAGGGTAAGTTTATAGATCCACAGGGTTCGCAGTGAGAAGGACTTGAGCCCAAGCTCCATTTATCCCTTGGCCCCCGTGACCTTTACTGTATGACCGTCCTGCCACTTTGGCCACAGGGCGTCAGTGGCCTGTCTTCTGATGCTAATAGGATCTTTCCTGCTTAAAACTCAACTACGTCAGATAACTTAGTGGTCTGCATGCGTTTTCCTCATAGACTCCCCAAAGGAATTTAATTAGTTAATTGATTGATTGATTGATTAATTAATGAATTTATGGCTACGTTGGGTCTCCACTGCCGCGCACAGGCCCTCTCTAGTTGCGGCGATCGGGGGCTACCGCTGTGCACAGGCCTCTCTTCTCATTGTGGTGGCTTCTCTTGTTGCGGAGCACGGGCTCCAGGCGTGTGGGCTTCAATAGTTGTGGCATGCAGGCTCAGCAGTTGTGGCGCGTGGGCTTAGTCGCTCCGCGGCATGTGGGATCCCCCGGACCAGGGCTCGAACCCGAGTCCCCTGCACCGGCAGGCGGACTCCCAACCACTGCGCCACCAGGGAAGCCCTCCCCAAAGGAATTTTGAAAAACAGTTTACATCTCACACGTTTAACTTGACAGCTGACACTCTTCTGATAGGTGTAGATAGTTAAAACGGATCACAGACCACTATAAATTTTAAAATGCTGCATGATAACATCCAAAAAAGGTGACATTTTTGTTGACATATGTTCAGAGTTAAAAGAAAACCCCAAATTTTCAAATGTCCAAGAAGAGGCATTTGAAAATATTTTAAAAGTGAATAGCATGCTGGCCACACCCCAGGAGCAAGAAGACACGCATGTGAAGACACTGGGATCTTAGGATGTGTTGTCACCACAGGAGAACCTGGCTTGTCCTCACTGATGCACTTGGTCCACTGGCTTTAATCCTCCGAGCCTCAGTTTGATCCGCTGTGAAATGGTGATAATAACGTCTTCCACACGGCCTCGCTGGGACAGCTAAAGGAGACGACGTTCCTTGCAGGTCTCACATTCTCTGCGGGACATCTAGCTGACAGCACGGCGCACTCCAGAAACAGAGTTTTCTTCGTGGCCACAGCATTAAGGGTTTAAGATCATAGAGTCTCAGATCTAAAGATAAAGAGGCAGAGCTAGAGATGCCAAGAGCTCCTTGGGACTTGGGGCTGTGATTTCCCAAGGCTCCATCGGAGGTGAATTCTGTGTCATCTTGAGAAAGGTTTGGCAGCTGCATCTTCCTTTGCCCCCCAGCCCCCCTATTTGTAATACCTGGCGAAGCAGGTGTGGACGTTCCCTGCAGCAAGAGGCAGCAACGCAGGCTACTTCCCCACGGATGCGTGAAGAGTGCTGGAAGGCCCGCGTGCGTCCTTCCCGGCAGCTGCGAACTCGGGGCTGCGCTGAGATGCTGGGACGCAAGGTGGTGGCTGGTGCCCGATGGCTGCGGCGAGCAGAAGGCCCTCCCGTGGACCAGCTGTGGGCCAGGTGGGAGCCAAAGGCCAGCCTTTGCTGTCAGGAGCCTGGAGACTTGGGGCTGCTCCCCTGCAGCGTGACTTAGTGTAACCTGACCACTCCCACTGGGAATGAAGCAGGGTGGCCACGATAGGCGCTGGGCGTCAGGACCCCAGGTTTCAGGTGTTACTGGCAAACCGAGGCTGGTTTTCTCTGAGCCTTAATTTCCTCATCAGTAAATGAAGGAAATTGAACTAGACTTTCTCTCAGTCGTTTTATGAGTCCATTAGTGTCTCTCTCTCTCTGTGTCTCTCTGTCTCTCTTTTATCTCGTACCCATCTATCATTTATCCATCTATTATCTATCTATTTATCTGTAACTGTCCATCTGTCCATCCTTAGTCTAGAGACTAAGGTGAATGACTAAGTAAACCGTAATATTTTTGCTATGGTCTGAATGTTTATGTCCACCAAATTTCATATGTTGGAAACCTCATTCCCAGTATGATGATGGTAGGAAGTGATGCCTTTGGGGATGATTAGGTCCGAGGATGGAGCCCTCATGAAAGGGATTAGTGCTCTTACAAAAGAGGCCCCACAGAGCTCCCTCACCCCTTCCGCCTCGTGAGGACCCAGGGAGAAGCCACCCGTCTGCATCTCAGATGGGGCCCTCACCCGACCGTACTGGCACCCTTCCAGCCTCCAGAACTGCGAGGAAGAAACATCTGCTGCTTCTAAGCTGCTTAGTCTGTGGCATTTTGTTAGAGCATCTCAAAAGGACTACGACAATTTTCACAAAATTCAAATCTTAAATTCCACTCACCATTCTGTGTGAAAGCAAGCTTAAAAGAAGGAAGCAAACCTTGTCACGGACTTTCCCTTAGATGCCGTCATTTCTGAGATGAAGAAGAGTTATGCATTTTTGCTTTGAACAAGACTTTTGTTTCTTGGGAGGGCCTTGCAGACAGAGAGAATTCAAAAAGGAGCTCTTGAATTTCACAGCTGGAAAAGGCATCTAAGCAAACACACCCTAATCAAAATAGCTTTGCCCCTCTTCTTACATCAATTCACTGAAGCAAAAAGAAACTCCCTCTTACTGGAAACTCAATTCCTGACAGATGGAGAAAAAGGGGTAGGCACCTGACGAAAATAGCACAATGAAGTGACATGGCAACCTTGTGGTGACAGGCTCCATGCAAAAGGGAGACACCTGCAAGAAAATGAGAATAAGATTTTCAGGAGAAATTTCCATTGTGAAAGCAACGCTCGGTGAAAAGTCCTGCTGTGTGATTCTGTAAGGGATCTGGCAAGGGAAACATGACTCCCGTCCTGAAGAAAGGAGAAAGGGCCACAGGCTAAGATTCTGGGGTGAGGAGGAACCCTTAGGTGCAAAGGGAATTTTGCCATTGGTTATCAGGTCAACTCCTGCACCAGAAGCATCAATAAACTCTCCCAAGTAGTTTCTCTCTTTTCTTTGGTTAAGATTTGGTTCCACTGCATGTAAAGGAAAACCTCAAGGAGCAGTGACTTGCACATATAGGAGTTTACTCTGTGATGGAAAGCAGGTCCACATCTAGGCATTCCTGGGTGAGGCAGCAGCACAGTGGCACCAGGGACCCAGGCCTCTTCCGACTCTCTGTTCCCAGATGCATTTTCAGGGAAACCTCATGGTCCAAAATAATCAATGGGCCTCCTGCCATCACATCTGTATTCCAGAGCAGGAAAAAAAGAGCCACAAATGGGCAAAATGGGCTCACTACCCAACAGAGTTATCTCATGAAGAGATCTGCCCAGAACTCCCGCCACACTGTGAACGTAGTCACCCGCTGATACTTGTCAGGAAGGCTGGGCAATGCAGCCTGTCAGGTGGGCATGTGGCCCCTCCCAACGAAAAACAGGGCTCTGGGACTAAATCGGGGAGAAGGGAAATTGTGAGGTGACTAACAGCTTCTGCCACGTTATTTTCCCAACTTGTGTCTGTGAGACAGTTACTGGGATCAGTTATAGATTCAGAAGTAATACAGCATACGAACCTATCCGTTGAGAAAACGGTGCCTTGGCCCTAAATTCTGAAATTTCTCATACAACTTAGTTAAGGAACAGGTTCTTCAGTAGCTGTTTGTTGTAGGCTGGTGTTTCCCAAATGTGTTCTCACAACAGCTAGTCATGGGCCATCCAGGGCTGTCACAGATGCAAACTGAAAAACACTTTCAGCAGCAAATACATTTTAAACTGATTGCTCCCAGGACTTTAACACACTAAAGTGCTCTGTGACTCTCAGAAACAGTGGCTCCCCAAAGCATCTGACTGCAGTCTTTCCCCTGAGCAGTCCCTAGATGACTGCTCCAGGGACCACACCTTCTGAGCTGCCCTTGTAGGTTACAATGCCCTGGGCTGGGAGCGTCTCATTTAACCGGGTGATTTGTGACCATCTAACTGAAGACCCAGAAATAGAGAATTGTTTCCTCATTATCAAAGATAGATTGGATCCTCTGTGCTTTAAAATGTAGGTATTATTATTATTATGCAGATAGGTAAAGCCAACAGATGAGCAGAGGACTGCCATCGGGAAGACAGTTTATTAGTACAAGTTCCAAGAGGAGGGGTGTGCCGCGCCAGGGAGGCCCGCGCAGGGAAGCACCAGGGTCCGTCAGAAGGCAGAAGGTGTGAGAAGCGGCCAGAGCTTTTCCTGTGGTTTCCACGTGAAGGAATAGACAAGGCAGGGGAAGCAGGTCTAGGATGGGCTATTTTGGGTATTGCCATGTGCTCTGGGGTATGGGGCCTGTCCCTGCCTTGAGGGAAAGTGGACCAGAGCATGGGGGCCCGTCAGAAGGTGGGGCTATGGGCTGGCGACTGGTGGGCAGGCAGGCTGGCAGGTGAGCCCTTCGCCATCTCTACGAGTTGGCTATGCCGGCAGGAGCAGTCTCTCACCTCAAGGGGCCCCAGATGCCAGAGCTTTGGGAACTTGGAAAGTAGGGGTCGATGCACCAGGGGAGGGAGCAGGGTTCCCCCAATGTCCCTCCCCCCGCCTCGCCTCGGGCTTACCTGTGCTCCAGCTGCCCTGGTCCCGGTGCATCTGGGGAGTTGCCCCACAGGACTCTCCTCCGCCGATGACTCCCATGACGGTAGCTGAAAATGTAAGAAGTGAAGCTATTAGAAAAGTCATCGCCCTCCTTCATCACACATCTGCACGCAGGACCCTCCGACACGGGCCCAGACCCTCGTCTGTCTGGGCAGCTTTCCCCGTCCTCAGGCAGGGAATGAGCTGGACGGCCCTGCACCTGTTTCATCCTTAGCGAGGCCCCGCGTGGCTCCCGGGGTCATGGGGGAGGGGAGGAGGACATCGTCTTCTGTGAACCCTCAGCTCGGTGTGTTCTTGGAGCAGGTGCGCACAGGTGAGAGGTGAGGGTGTGGACAGGCGTCCCTCCTGGTCCCTGCATCCACAGGCGTTTCTTGCTTCTCCTGGGTCACTGCGGAGCATGTGACCTCTCAACGTCTCCCCTGCCCCCTACCTCCGGGGGGCCCGCTGGGGAAGCCGGTTAGCGAGCCAGCTGGCCGGGGACAACGGGGCACAGAGGGATTCGTGCTGAGCCAAGAGACCATCCAGCCTCTGGGACTCATTTTGAAATGTTTTCAGGTGCTGCGCTGGTCACATTGAACCCACCCCTGTAGACTGGCCGGGGGGACCTTGAGTTGATGGCCTTCTAGTGTACATGGGTTATTTTATTTTCTTAACACCCTTGCAGAGGTGGCATTACCACCATGGCCCTTTGAGGAAGCAGGTTCGGGGGGGCATTTGGGAGCTGGGCAGAGCGGAGGCTCCAGGGCCCGCGCCCGGCAAGCGTCTGACGAGTGGCCTGCCCTCCTGACTTCAGTCCTGTCTCCAAAATGCTGTGGGACCTGCCGTAGGAAAAGAACAAGAGAAATGGAGACAACGTGGCTGCAAAGGGTGGAAGTACTGCGCAAGCAGAGCCTCGGAACTTAGCAGGTCTTCAACAGATAGTGCCCGAAACTCTGAAACAAGCCTAAGTTTCGTTTTTTTCAACACCATATTCTCAGTACAGCGGACCGCCTGGAAGCTGAGGGTGCGCTGGGCTGGCAGCGCTTAAACCTCGCACCGGGACGTCGGGGGATGGCGCCCGCAGGGAGGCGGGCCGCAGGGAGGCCGGCCGCAGGGAGGCCGAGGGAATGCTTGGGGTCCAGCAGGGCCCGGAACGCTCCGCCCCCGCGAGGCCCGCGGCCGTGGAGCTGCGGCTCTCACTCCAGTGGGATGAGCGCGGCGGGTCCTCCCCTTCCTTCTCAGCAGCCGAGCTGTGGGACGGATGGATCCGCGCCCGGATCGCCCTGCGAGCACACGCGCGTTGGCAGCTGCGCACGGCGACGAGGCCATGTGTTACGCAGGTGTCTGGAGCTCTTCAGGCCTTGGAGATGGTTCCAGTTTGGGGAGTGAGAAGAACCAGAGCAGGCCTGCATTCCCCGCCGGCTGGTCAGAGCTCTCACCGGCCGTCTGTCTGGTTGGACAGCCGTCAGCCAGGAGCTGAGGCCCGACGGGCTGCCGGCGACCCCTCGGCCTCACCTAAGGAAAGACGGTCTGGTCTCCTCGCCTGTCCTCGTTGGAGCCCGGCCTCCCCTCTGGAAGAAGGGCCCCGACGGCCTTCGGGCTCACTGGTTCTGAGCCCTGGCTCTGGCAAGGATCTTGTCCCGGGGCCCGGAAAGAACGAGGACGGGGTTTTGAGCATAAGCAAAAACGTCCCCAGGCCGCCCAGACCCCACGCATCTACGCGACCGACCCACCGCCAAGGGTCTCTGAAGGTCACGCACTTGAAAGCAGTCTCAAGGGGCCTCAGAGCTGCGCCTGCGGGACCAAGGCTGGAGGCTGGGAGACCATCCCGGGCATTCGCTTTAAAGCGTTGCACCAGCAACAGGAACCTCGGCTAGGAAATTAGTTGCCGCCGTCTGCTGAGGTCCTGCTGCGAGCTGCCCTCTGTCCTCAGGGGACTGAGGCCACAGGTGAGGCCAGGTCAGCAGTGAGGACAGGCAGGCAGGACGTCGAGGTGAGGGTGGGCACGAGGGGCACTCTGCACACTCTCCACCTCCGCCCGTGCGTTCCCGCTGCTCTTTGTCTATTTTATTGCTTTTGCAAATCAAAGGCATTGCTAAGGTCTATTATTTATCTATTTTTGGTTTAAAAAGGATTCTTCTCGATTACTGAGTAGACACAAGGAAAGGAGTTCCCCAAAGCCAGGACCAATGAGCATAGAGTAAAAACCAAAAAGCAGCACAAAAGCAGACTTGGCAGAAATCAGCCAATTATTTGGATCCATTAGACGACAAATAGGTTTTATCCAAATGAGCAGTCTCGCAACTACACACTAATCAAGCAAGACAGGTAAATGCCAAAACTATTCTGCGCTTTTGCCGACAGTGGGAAGATTTGTAACTTCTGCTATAAAATGGATCCAAAAATACTTACTTGCTTTACATTAAAACTCCATGAGCTTCTTCAGAGGATACTTGAATTCCCCAAGAACGTGGCCTCGTTTGAATGCAACCCCTGTCACCTTGTGACCCCTAATAATGTTCCCGAATGGGATCCCCTTGGGCGAAGTACCTCCTCCCACAGTTTCCCTAGGGTCGTGTTCCTCCGCTCACGGGATGCTGACCACCCGGGTGCCTGGGATCCTGCCTCTGCGGCCAGGGGAGTGGACCCCGGGGGATTTTGAGGTCTCTGTTGCTTTGACAAACGGCACCATTGTTTCTGAGAGCAGAGGCGAATCATTTTATTCCTTCCTCTCTTTGGGCAAAACCTTCATTCCCTTCGGACCACGGAAAGCCGTTCTTTAAAAGAGCGTTATTTATTTGGCAGTATCTGTTATATCGTGGTTTGTTTATTTTTAATTGGTGTGTGAGTGGCTCATGTAGGCCAACCTCCCCTACCTGGAAGGTCTGGGCTCTCTAGATCATAAGGTGGCTCTGGAATTCGATCTTGACATCACTGTGCTTGAAACAGTAGAGGACAGGATGGATTCAAGGTGTCCTTGGGGAGCCGGGGCTGGGCCAGGGAATAAACACACCTGCAGGAAGGAAGCCTGCGAGCCCCTCCTTCCGGCTTGTTTGCCCCGGGGTGGTTGAGGGAGGGAAGATGCTTCCCTGGAAGCATCTGAGAACTCAGGAGCTCTTCCGACAGCTGTAACGATGGTTGTGATTGCATTTGGCCGATGCTTCATAGCTTTCAGAGCAGCATTCGGGGTGTGTGCCAGTTTCTGGCGCGTGTCAACCGCGTCAGCGCTGGAGCATTTTGGAAACGCGGGGCGGCGGTAGAAACGAGAGGTGTGAGGGCTGATGGGGCCCCTGGTCCCAGACGCTCTCAAGTTTCCTGAGTAGTTTTGCTTTTTATTTTTAGAGGAGTCTTAGATCACAGGGTGAGCAGTGAGAAGAATGAAAACAGAAAATACTGGCCATGTGGGGAAATGTCTGAGTCCGATACTGAGTAAGGCTTTTAAAAAATAAATAAATAAATAAATAATAATAATAACAGGGCAGGGTGATCTCACACTTTTTACCTGTGTACATCTATTGATCGCCAACCGATTGTGTTTCTGGAATAATTAAACAGGCCAAAATTCCAATAGAATAGGATTCGTCGAAGTCCTGCAACTGCCTGTGGATACCATGATGTCGTTTATTTTAAATGATAGTTTTAAAAGATTAAGATGTGTTTATTGACAAATATTTGCAAAAAACAAACAAAAAAATCACCCATAATCGACCATCCAGGTATAACTACTGTTAATGTTTTTGTGTTTTTCCTTTCTAGTCTTTTCTTTTTTCATACATTTATACATATGTATTACAAAGTCCATTAGGAGAACGAGGGACCCTGACAGAGTGGCTTTTTGTCCAGGATGGCAGGGTTGGCTCACTAATTAGAAATTGATGCTATACAATGTACTGACAGAACACAAGAGAAAAATAATGCAGTCATTCCACAGTGTCTAAAAAGGTACTTATAAAAGGGCACCATTCGTTTTTTTAAGCTTTGTTTAAAAAAATGCAAGAGTAGACACAATGGTCTAATGAACCCCCATGTCCCCACCACACAGCTTCACCTATGAGCGCTGTTTTCTTTTTTTCAAGTTTTATTGAGGTATAATTGACAAAATCGTATATATTTAATGTGTACCAACTATGGCTACTCTTGTTACATCTGTACCCCAAGCACTTCCCTCTCTCTTATGTTATTTTGAACCAACCCCCAGACGTTATATCATTTCATCCATTCGTATTTAGTACTTATCCCTTAGAGGTGAGGATTCATAAACAACCCTGATGCCATTATCACACCAAAAACCGAGCGATACTCCCTCAATGCCATCAAACGTCCAGTAAGTGCTGCAATTTCTCGTCATCTCACGAATGTCATAATCTTTTCGTAGCTGTTTGTCTGGATCAGGATCCAGGTGAATCCCACACACTGGAACTGGTAGACGTCTTTTAAGCCTCTTTTAACCTAGAAGCATCTCCCTCCCCCTCAACCTTTCTCTTTTCCGCCTTGGAAGTCCCTGATGGCCTGCGGTCAGGCACCAGGGTCCCCATCGGCTCCAGGTGGGGCTTCCTGCAGGAGTTATGATGGGAACCACAGGCAATATGCAAGTGCATCAAATTATCATGTTGTGTACCTTAAGCTTACACGGTGTCTCATGTCATCTATATCTCAGTAAAGCTGGAAAAAAGAAAGACCGCAAGCCTGAAGAACTCCTGGAGAGAAGCCGGAACGTGTGTGCCGGTGCATGGCCTTTGAGGACAAAACAGCTGTGTAGGGTGAGCTTACATTTGGGGGCAGGTGTTGAGGAAAGGGGATGATGCTGGCGGGACCTGAGAGCCCACAGGAGGAGCCGGCCCCGGGGAGGGAGCAGGTGTCAGCACAGAAACCCCCATGACCCAGGAAAGGGAGGGAGATGCTGCCCGATCTCCTCTCTCCCTGGAGATGACTTCTTTGCTCCCAGCTCAGTCTCCGGAGAGACGGAAGTGTGTGACTTGCACTGGAAAGTCAGTGTACAGGCCATTCACATGATCTCAGCTCCCTTTTCCCCCTCGGGCCTTGTTTGCATTCTTTGCTTTGAAGCGGAATCTAGAGAAAGTGGATGAAGGTGTAGCTGTGGGCTGTTTTAAAAATGCATGAAGTTCAAGGGAAGCAAAAACTTTGCTAATCATCAAAGAAATGGAAATTAAAATAACATTTTGAGTTTATCTTTTTTTTTTAGCTACTAAGTCAGCAAAAACTAATTTAATTCCTGGCAAGGTTGCAGTAAAAAAAAAAACACCAAAATGCTCACTTTAGTTGTTGTAAGTTGTTAAAAGCTTTTCCGAAAGCAAGTTGGAAAATGGTTATACCCGTGGGCAGGCTCGCGTCACTCATGGAAATTCATCTCTGGGAAATAATTCCGTGGGAGAAACAAGCTGCGTCTGAGTGTCCACTGATGGGAATGAACCCCATGCACCCTCTGAACGGGACGGGGGCAGAGCAGGAGGGTCATGATGCTGCGGACTCTGTCACCGGTGGAGGTGGCTTTGAACAATATATTAGGTGAAAATACTGGCTGCCCCGTGAAGCATTCATACAGCCAGGATTGGAAAATATCAACATACGAAACTCACGGGGTTGACAAAGCCGTATCGTGAGTTACACACGATGCTAAATTGTTTTACAGTGAAAACAAAGATTGAAAAGCTGTGTTTTAGGAAATACAGCCCGTGGTGTCCTGGAGAAGCTAAGGGGCTGGCCCGTCGACCAGAGGCCTGTGTCCAGCATAGGTCACGTGGCGAGAACTGATCCGTCTCCTCCTGGGCTCTCCAGCAGAGAGAATGCGGCCGTGTCCTCTCCTCACTAGGTCCCCTAATTGGAGTGGCCATCAGACGAGATCTGGGGGGAAGCAATGGCATTTCTTCCAAGCTGAGGAGATGGGTGGGGAGGGAGTGCAGAGAGCTGGGGACTCCTGGACTTCACTGGCGGTCTGAACGATGGCTTTGCAGGCGAGACCAGCAGTCTCTGGTCATAAATATGGGGGTGCTGACAGACGGGCTGCACCCTGGGACCCGGGGTCACAGTTCACGAGCCACGTGGGCCGCCTGGGCCGCAGGGCTGGGCCGCGAGCTGAGCGTGGGCTTCTGAGGACGCGGGGCTGGCCTGCCTTCCGGGAAAGGCCCCGTTTTCTCAGGTTTCCCTGGAGGAGGCGCCTGGGAGAGGCCCGGGGAAAGAATGGTCCCTTTCAACGCGGCAGATGCCGTCTGGCCCAGAGCCAGCAGTGTACAAACCCCAA
Source organism: Orcinus orca (assembly GCF_937001465.1). NCBI lineage: Eukaryota > Metazoa > Chordata > Mammalia > Artiodactyla > Delphinidae > Orcinus > Orcinus orca. The sequence goes on from NC_064568.1 coordinate 105,024,429, forward strand.
GGGGCCCACTACCTTGAAAAATCTGCACACATTCAAAGTGTGCAGACTTCACACATGCACAAGGGTGCACCATAAACGTGAGGGTTCTTGCATCCTGTGACCGTGGAGGGCCTGCGCCCCCTGAGCCTTGGCCGTGGGCACAGATGAACGCGTGTGCACGCCCCGGGCACAGGTCCACGCATGCGTGTGCGCGTGCTGCTGGGGCGTACGGTCCCGAGGGTGGCGAGCCTGTGGCCCTGGGCTTGGCGGCGGCTGGAGGCAGCCCTTGGAACGGCTGCCCAGACTGGTCCTGAGCAGGCGACAGGCTCGCGTCCTGAGAAGAGGAAATGCGCTCTCATCCTGGGGGTGGATGGACACGGCCCCGGGGCTAAGCTCGGGCCCAGTCCCCTGGGTCCTGAGGCCTTTACCGCCGCTCCGCTCACCGGCTCCCAGCATCCACGTGCTTCTCACCAATGGGGAAGATGGCCTGGGCTGGCCCCAGCCACAGGGACGGCCTGGAGGGCCCGGAGGACGGCCGGCCCGCATGTGCCCCGTCCCGTGGCCCAGAAGGTGGCCGAGTGTGGGGCTGGGTGGAGCTCGGGGGCCAAAGGCCTGGAGGACAGTGGAGCCCCCAAAAGCCCCTGCACCCCGTCTGTGCCCACGTGTTCCCCTGCGGTTGGGCAGGGACGTTCGGAATCAGCCGCTTCACGTTTCTCAGCCGTGGCAGATACAAACACCATTCGCCGTCGTAGCCATTCCTTATGCCAGCTCAGTGGTTTGAGCACGTTCACAGGTCGTGCGGCCACCGCTCCACCCAGCTCAGAGCTCCTTTCGTCCTCCCAAACCGAACCTGTCCCCTAAACGCGAGCCCCACCCTCCCCGTAACGTCTGCTGTGCTTCCCGTCTGTGGGTTTGGCGACCGGGGACCTCCTGTGAGTGGCGTCGCCGGCACCTGTCCTTCTGTGAACGGCTGATGTCACTGAGTGCCATGACTTCAAGGCCCACCCCTGATGCAGCCGGGGCCCCATTCGAGTGTGAGCTGCACACGTGCTGAAGGCCTTCTCTTTTCTCCGCAGCGCCCGGGCTCAGTTCTCACAGCAGCAGTGGGCTTGCTGGGCCGGGGTCTCTGCGTGGGGCGGCTGGGGTACCCCGGCGCGGGGCTCCTGGAGTCTTTGATCTGGGGAGGGGTCGGCCCTACGCCTGCCCTCGGCTTTCCTGCTTTACTGGATTCACACAGGAAGGAGACCTTGGAATCAGGGCCGGTGAAGGGAGCACGCTTGAGGGTGGGGACGCCCACACCCTCCTGAACGATTCAGAGAGCTGGTGTGGCTTTCGGCCTATTTCTGGGTTTTACAAGACTTAACATTGCGTCCTTTAGAGAAAACAGTTCTGTGCTCACTTAGTGGCAGGCCTTACAGGGCATGTCTGCTGGGCTTTCCTGTGGACCCCAGCACTGTTCCAGCCCAGCGCAGACAGCCTCCGCGAAGGGGCTGCAGGTGACCCCCGGTGTGCGCCGTCTGTGCTGTCTCCCTGCTCTGCAATGACGAGAATGGGGGTGACCACAGCTGCCGTGGACGCTATGGGCAGAAGAGGCGGCGGCACCCTCAGCCTGGGTCTGACCCCTGCAAACTGGGGCACCCGCTTGGAACCATTACGTGAGAGAGCGGGAAGCTCCTCTGTTCTTTAAGCTCCTGGATTTTGTAACTGTTCCAGCAGTTTACTCTGCTTGTCTCTATTACCATGTTTTGAACGTTTGGAGAAGTTAAGATACTCAAGGTCACAGAGCTGGGATCTAAATACTGTTCATCTAATTCCAAGACCTTGACCCACTCATTGCCTCGGACCAATCAAGACTGAGAAAGAGACTGTGGCTTGGGGACATAAGGTCTGCGGTTCAAAGCCAGCCTGGTAGTCAGGGAGCACAGTGACCAGGAGATCTGCCACCTGGCAGAGGTAACTGAAGAGTGCGTGGTCTGTACACCTGCGTCCCAGAGAAGCTGCAGGTCTTGCTGGTCCTGGGGGCAGGGGCAGAGTGGGGGTGGTTCCCTCTAAGGGCCGCGACACCGAGCTCTCTCACCTCCCATCTGAGCGGTGTCTTAAAATCCACGTCCAGAAACGTTCCCCGAAACCAGACGTGGGTGATGGGAGCGAGCGGCCCTCTTCAGCAGGTTGCATCACGTATCCCTGACTCTCTCCGCTTATCCAGCTGACGGAGGGTTGGAGGTCGTGGTACTCTGAGACAGGTGACTGACGCTGGTCCTCTTGTTCCTGAAACCAAACTTCATTATCACACCCCTGTCGGCACATCTTGTCCCCAGAAGACAGTGGAGGTAACATCCCACTGTTCCTGGTTTTCCTGATGAAGTCAGCTTCTGCCTTCGCAACCCCGCTCCCTGCCGCCGTCCATTACCGGGCCGGCCCCCGCCGTGCCGTCCCCCTTCTTTCCCTGCGCGTGTCTCCTGCTGGAAGCGCTGGTGTCACCGTGGAGCAGTGACCCCGCCTGGAGCTCAGTAAATCCCGGGCCCTCAAGCTGGGCCTGGGGGCATTGCTGTCCCCCTGGTGAAACTCCTACTTAGTTCATGGACGGCACAGTGGGATCGGGGGCCTCCGCTTTGGCCAAAGCCCCAGACCTGAGCACTTCAACGTGGTTCTGCTGATCCTGTGCAGAGGCTGCGGGGAGCGGGGTCCTGGCCGAGCAGAGGGGCCGCCCCTGGGGTCGTGCTCGGCGGGCAGAGCCCCTCCTTCCTGTCAATCCCAGAAGGCCGCGGGGTTCACGTGGGGGCGGGGCATGGGGTGCTGGCCCACACGTGCCACGCGACTGTTTCTGATTGTTGCCCCGTAGTCTGCCTGTGACATTTACAGTCTTGATTCTTGTTTGGTCCGTCTTAGAAAAGTCACACTCTTCTGATTTGAAGGGTAGCTGACATTTAGTGAATGATGACTGTGTCGGCACTTATGCTATGCTATCTCATTTAATCCCTAGAGCAGTCCTGTGAGGAAAGTCCTATTACCGTCTTTATTTCGTAGATAAGAAAACTGACGTTTTGGGAGATTGTCACTCATTCAGGGACCTTAGTCAGAGGCAGAGACAGTTCTAGAATGACACGTTTCTCTGACGAAGAATCTGTACTCTTGACACCTTACAACCCCTAAGAAATAATGACACAGACACAGTAAATATAGAATATAGTTATTTTTTAGAAACTAAGTCATGTTAGAAATGGCCTGAGATGCATGTGAACACATGTGAGAGGCACCCAGTGTAGTTAAAGCACAGTTGTGTAGATAAATAGAGCCTGAATCAACTTTTCAGAAGTAAGCTCAAGGGAGAATTGTCAGAGTAACTGCATGCGTCAAAAACAAAAACAGAAACAAAAACCAACAAAAATCAGTCAAACGAAAAGACGTGCCCAGTGGTTACAGCCCTTCCTGCGCAGCCGGAGCTCAGCCCTCAGGAGCCTCCGAGGGGCTCGTTTTTGGCAAATCACGTTGAAATCATTTAAAAATAGAGAACAAAAAATCTGTCTTTGATGGAGAATGGCCAGGTCAGCGGTCATTTAACAATGGACTATTTAACGTGTCCTCTGCTTCAGCGGAGCTTCGAGCAAAGGGGAATCTGACGTTTACATCCTAATCATCTGAGTGAAAAAGAACAGCTTCTAACTTTTCCGGTGATAGTCTAATTAGTGATAGTACTACTAGTGATAGCATTACTAGCGATAGTATTTCTAGTGTAGGATTGATATTACTAGTATAGTATGACTAGTGATAGCATTGCTAGTGATAACATTACTAATGATAGTACTTCTAGTGATAGTGTTGATATTGCTAGTATAGTGTTACTAGTGATAGGAATACCAGCGATAACATTACTAGTGACAGTATTTCTAGTGATAGTACTGCTAGTGATAGCCTTACTAGTGATAGTACTTCTAGTGATAGGATTGATATTACTAGTATAGCATTACCAGGGATAACATTACCAGTGATAGCATTACTAGCGATATTATTAAACGATAACAGTGCATGTCAATGGCTTCAGATGAGTGCTGTTGAGTGTCCGTCATAAGGAGACACTAAGTGATTACAATTTGTAAAGGAAGAAACCCATGAGGTAAGTACAGGGACACGTGGTGATTAGAGGTGGGTGTGGGGCTAGAGAGGGACCAGCCACACGCTGCTCAGTCAAGTGACGAGGATCTCTGTATCGCCTCGGAACACACGGTGGGTCACGTTTCCAGTCAACACGATAAAGCCGTGAACCAGTTTAAATTAAAAGTTTATATGATCTGATGCACAAAGATAGGGGCTTCTCCTGGATGACCCGTCGGGTCCTTTCCAGCTGTGAGGACCTTCAGGACATTTTAAATTGCCTTCTTCTTCCTGGAAGATGCAGCCTATACAGCAGAAAGAACACGGGCTTCAGCGTCACACGTACCTGGATTCTGAGCCTGGGTCTCTGCTCGTTGGTCACGTGACACTGAAATTGCACCCCCCCCGAGCCTCATCTCCTCACCTTGCAAATGGGCGGGTGTTCCGTACCTTCGGGATGGCAGTGAGCCTTAGCTGAGCTCACACACAAGGAACGCTTCTGCGGTTCAGCTGATGCCTGTGACGCGGAATGTATTTCCCAACGACTCTTTTAAAGATACGATGGACATGTTCATACCTCACCACCCCCCATCTCCTGGGACAGAGGCAGAACAGCTCTCACCCAACTCCCCCCTCTGACAGGGGGACACCCAGGTCAGCACGACAGAAGGCAGGAGCAACTCCATCAAGGAGTAGCCCTGCCGTTTGGGGGAGACACGTGGCCGCGGCTCTGGCGCTCCATCCGGCTTGCCGGGCGGTTGGGTGGGGTCCAGCGTAACCCCGAGGAAGCCAGGTTAAAGGATGCAAGCAAGGAAACCATCTGAGGGATGTCAGAGGCTGCACGGGCGTGGAGACGAGCTTCACAGCCAAGTCACTCACCAAGCGAACAAACTACTCAATTCACAAGAAAATCGAGCCCCCGAATGGGGGTCAACGTCCAGAGTTACTACACTGCACTGTGCAAACCCAGTTTTCAACAGAATGTCCTGAGCCACGCAGAGAAACAGGAAAGTGTGGCCAGTACACAGGGAAAACAGTCCATAGAGACGATCTTGGGGGCCCAGACATCAGGTCAGGAAGGTGCACACTTCAAAGCAGGTTCTACCGTGTGTCCAAAGAACGAAGGCAACCATGCCTAAAGAATTACAAGAGGGTACGGTGAAATGACTCGTAAATACAGAACATCACCGAAGAGATAGAAACTATAAAACAAGACCCAAAGGGGTGTTCTGGCGTCGAAAAGCGCAAAAACAAAAGTGAAAAGTTCACTAACGGGTCAACAGCAGGGCTGAGTTGGCAGCAGAAAGAATCAGCAAACTCTGAAGGCAGGTGTAAATTACACGACCGGAAGAGCAGAAAGAAAAGGAATAAGAGAAGCGAAGGGCACCTCGGAGCAGGTCGGGACACGCGAGCAGAGTGCATGTGACGCGGCCCAGAGGTTGTCTCTGGGGAGGACCTTCCTCTGCAGAGCTGTTAAAACAGCATCATTTTAGCCACTCTGGGCATGTTATCTGTGACGGGTGTTTCAAGGTCTTTCGACTGAGAGCTGTGATAAGTGACACATCTTACGACGCTGTGGTAACTGAGCGCGTAAGTGCACACGTGCACTAGAAACGAGTTTCATGAGGTAATACTTATCCTTATCGTACACAATTGACTCTACTTTAAGAACTTCTATTTCTTTCATTTTTTTAATATGGATGGTCGTGGCCCCCCGGACCGATCCCATGACCCTCGGATGGGTAGCCTGCTGGGTGAGAAAACCCCTCCCCCGCCCCCAGGACACAGAGCGCCCGGGGGCACCGGTGGGTCCTCAGCGCCAGCGCCGCCGCCTCCTCTGACCTTCTGCCTGAGATGCACGGTCCTTGCAATGTTCATCCATCCCGCCAGGGAGTGAAGGAATCAGTGATTTGCTGAGCGCCAGCTGTATACCAGGCGTGGGCTAGGCTCTGGGGAGACACCACTGAGTAACCTAAGCAAAGTGCGGCCCTACTGGTCCTCATGTTCTGGGCACGGGAAGCAGGTACTGAACGAGAGAGATGAGTGAAAGGCACAGCCTGATGGAGCGCAGTAAGTGCTATGAAGTAAAATAAAGGCAGGGGATGGGGCTCTGAGCCAAGGTCCGAGAGAGGCAAGGGCCAGGCCATGGAAACACGCGGGAAGGGCAGGTGCAAAGGCCCTGTGGTGGTCGTGCCCTGAAGGCTCGAGGAGCAGCAAGAAGGACGGAATGGCTGGAGCAGGTTGAGCAAGAGGGACAATAATTAGAGCACAGGTCGGATTGCACAGGGTTTTACACATATATGTGTGCATTGCACAGGGTTGTACACATATGTGTGCATTGCACAGGGTTGTACACATATGTGTGCATTGCACAGGGTTGTACACATATATGTGTGCGTTGCACAGGGCCTTGTAAGGGCTTGGTTCTCACTGAGTGATGTGAGAAGCCCTTGGACGTGTCCGGCAGTGGGTGGCCTGGGCTGGCACACGTGTAGCAGGATGGCTCTGGCTGCTCTGGGGAGATTAGACTGAAGGGGGCGAGGAAGGATCGGGAGACCGATGGGGAAGTTTTAGTCGTGGTTCAGCTGAGAGAAGACGGTGGCCAGATCCCGGCAGCAGCAGTGGAACCCGGAGCTGGGGCTGCGCTGGGGTCTGATTTGAAGGTGGAACCGGCAGGGTTGCTGATGGAATGGGTGCGGGAGCGAGAAACTGGAGACAGGATGGGACTGGCCTCACACTCAGGCGCCCAGCTGTGTCCCATCCATCAGATTCCACTGCTGTGGGCAGAGGGACACAGGGACACCGAAACAGCCTCTGAAAACCAGGAGTCCAGATCGATTCAGAAAAATTAAAAACAAAGAAAAGGAAAAGCTCTGACTGGGGTTGGAGTAGGACTTGGGGTGGGGCCCCTGTCCGAGGGCCTCCTCTGGCCCTAAATCTCACTGGACTGACCGCTGATGGGGTCGGTGTGTGACCCTGGACAGCTGAGCGGCCGCGTATGTCCAGGGTGACTGCCGTGTCCAGTTTTCCTCTTTGTTCAGTCAGAGCAAAAGCAAACTGCTCGGAGCAGTGGGGTGTGTCCCCTCCGTCCCTTTGGGGATGCTGTCCCCACTTTTAGTGGGTCTGTCTCTCCCTCAGCAGGTGGTAGTCTGTCCACCAATGTATGCCAACATCGCCCCCTGCTATCCACTGCTGCGCGGACCTGTGCCCCAGGTCTGATCGTAGGGGCCCAAGGAACGTCCCTTCTTCCCGTGCAGCAGGGCTGGACGTCTGGGGGGCTGAGATGAAGTTAGTGCCCCGTTTTCCCATTTCTGACGGTCCATTCCATTGGTGTTATTTTTGACCGACACCATGCGCTTGTCCTCTGAAGGGACCGTCCTTCTACAGCTAGCAGAACTGAACGAATCCTTCCAGGGATGCAAATATGGGTGACTCGTTTAAGAGCTTCTCCATACATGCTTCCACACCATCCCCTTTCAATGGGTGACACCACCTTCCTTCGTGCTTTTCCCCAGCGACCCCAGGCACTTTGCCTGCACGTGGAGGAGGGCGTGGTGACAGGGACTCTGGCTCAGAGCGACTCTCTCTTTTAAGGCTCAGTGACACACCCAGCAGGGACACTTCTGCGGAGTAGAAAGCTGAGGATTCAGCGGTGGAAAGACTGGTAAAGGAGACCCTGTGTCGGAAGTCTGGGAGGCCGTCCTTGTGTCTGGCGTGGCCACACTGCCGTGTCAAGGCCACATCTGTCAGCAGGACGGGGGGGACGGCGTGGGCTCCCAGCATCGGCCCGGCCCTGCGCTCTTGTGGCCCCATACGGGGGTCTCCTCTCCGCTTCACTGTGTTTTGGTTGGAGCAGCTCTTTATTGGTGGATCCTTTGAGCAAATCGTCCTTTAGCAGATGGCTTGGCGCGCGTTCAGTGAGATCATTCTTGCTGGATCAAGGGCATTCCGAATAACCCTTTCCGTGTGGACTTCCTCTCTCCGCATCTCAGCGAGATGCTGACGTGCATTATGCGTCAACGACCTGCATTTACATGAAGAGGGACGAGATGAAAGGTCTTTCCTGCTGGGGGGCCCCAGACACAGGCTTCACACAGGGCCTCTGCGGTCAGCATCCGTGTCCTGAGCTGGGAAAGGGACATAAGGACCCGCCAGAAAAGATGTCCAGAGCCAAAGAGCCAGGCTTTTTGTTTAAAGCTGACTTTGCTGATTTTGGCAAAACTCTTCCACTAGTAACACTCAGTGCATTTACAAATAATAGAATGAATTGGGGCAGGAGGGCAAGTGTTTCCTGATGATACAGTCAGATTTCATTGTTGAAGACATCACCACAGTAAGAGACCATCCAGTGTTTTGCACACCGTGCTTTGTTTCGACATGTTTTTGCCGAGTGAATCAGTAGCACCTGGGGGGTGGGTGCTACATGGGGGTGGGTCTGTGCTGTATAAATGCTTCATTAGTTGACACGGTTTGCAGACTAAACTGGACCGTTTGAAAATGGTTAGAAAGAAAGTGGTGAAGGGCCAAGAATACTTTGACGTAGGTATTAAAAATCAAGTATACAAAATTATTTTATTGGAGTAATAGAAAGTAAATTTAAAATAATAAAATAAAAAGGTAGACTCGGGCTTCCCTGGTGGTGCAGTGGTTGAGAGTCCGCCTGCCGATGCAGGGGACACGGGTTCGTGCCCCGGTCCGGGAAGATCCCACATGTCGTGGAGCGGCTGGGCCCGTGAGCCATGGCCGCTGAGCCTGCGCGTCTGGAGCCTGTGCTCCGCAGCGGGAGAGGCCACAGCAGTGAGAGGCCCGTGTACCGCAAAAAGAAATAAAATAAAATAAAAAGGTAGACTCGTGGTTTTGGAGCCACTGAAGCTATTCTGCTTGCTTTTACACACTTATGTGTGGAGTCCAGGCTCCTCCTAGAGAGGCAGGTCTAAATGGGGTGATCTGTTATGTTTAGGTGCAGAAGAACTTGCAGAAACAAAGTGTCAAAATATTTTGAAGACTCTCCACTGATGTGGATGTGATGTTACCTCATCTAAGCTTGTCACATGAACCCAAACAAAGAAAACCCATTAGAAAATAGTTACGAGCAATTCGGACTCTGAAACCTGCTTTGAGGATTCAGAGGGTCTTAATTAACTAGAGTTTTATTTAGTGGTTCTTTGCATTTGAACAGAAACTGCTCATTTTGAAATAATTTTAGACTTAGAGAAAAGTTGTTGAAAAACAAAAAGTAGAGAGAATGCCTGTGTACCATTCATCCAGCTTCCACTAATGTTCCCATCGGACACATCTGCATTTCAATGCTCAAAAGCAGGGAATTGACGTCGGTCCAGTGCTGTCAACTGAAGTACAGACCTTATTTGTTTTTCCATTAATGTCCGTTTTCCTTTTCGTTCCGGAATGCAACTGGGGTCCCATATTGCTGGGTTTTTTTTTTTTTTTTTTTTTTTTTTTTCTGGTACGCAGACCTCTCACTGTTGTGGCCTCTCCCGTTGCGGAGCACAGGCTCCGGATGCGCAGGCTCAGCGGCCATGGCTCACGGGTCCAGCCACTCCACGGCATGTGGGATCCTCCCAGACCGGGGCACGAACCCGTGTCCCCTGCATCGGCAGGCGGACTCTCAACCACTGCGCCACCAGGGAAGCCCCGTGCTGTTTTCATTTCTCCTTCGATTATAACATCAGTAACAGCGGCAGAGGTGATCTTTACATTCCCAGGGTGCTTCACAATCCTTCGTCCCAGGCAGGTGGGACTCCGTCATGTCAGAAGCCAAAGCTCGGGCATGAAGCTCTCTGATAATCACCCCTCATTAGTGAGACTTGCTGATAATGGAGGGAGTGGGACTTCTCCAATCTGTGAGGTTATTTAATATCAGAAGAGCACTAAATGCGTAATTCTGTATGCATCTTCATACAGAGATTAGAGAATAAACCAACACATCAACAAGCAGCTCCTGCCGTTGACTGGGAATGCCAGGAAACACGCATCTGCTTTATTCTTCAGTTTCCTCCTTTTTCAAATGTTACTGTCTTTTCTGTTTGGTCTTTTTCGACAGCCCTGTCCAGTTGCTAATCTCTGAAACAAAGATAATTCGAGAGGGTGACAGGTTAACTTTCTGCAGCTGTGGTTTCTGGCCCTGGCCTTGGACATCACTGTTACAATGATGATGGTGGAAGCTGGTACTTTGCTTCCTGGAGCTCACAGGTTCCCATGTCTCTTCCCGTGTTCATTCTAAGAGTGACCCCTGGGAGTCAGAAAGCTGAGCCCTGCCGTCCAGCAGGACATGACTTTGTCACCCCAGGTAGATTTGCGCCGACTCTAACCCTACACCCCCCCACCCCGTCTTTGCAGCTGTTTTTCTTCTCCGCTCTTTAGGGCAGAAGAAGTTAATTTGTCTCTGTCTTGGTCTGTTCTGCCAGCACCTCTTCTTGTATTTCAGTCTTAAGCCCATTTCACTCTATCTAAAACTCTGCCCCTTTGCAAGTGTATCCACTCCTGCGACTTATGTTTTCATTTAAAGTGCAGTCGCTCCAAGTTCCAAGGGGGCAGTGATCACGTCTGTTCACTAATGTGTGTCTAGGATGTAATGTACAGTGCCTGGCACGTGGGAGGAGGGCGGGAGTTATCTGCCCAGCGAGCGCATCACTCAGGTTTCCAGTCCCGACCTCCCTCCGGAGCTCCGGGCCCGTGTCTCACGCAGCTCACTCAACATCTCTGAGTGGACATCTTGCAGAAACTTCAACTTGACGTCCCTCACAGGGGCCTCTCGTTCCCCAGGCCAAAGTCCTTCCTCTGCTGATTCCCTCTTGTAGAAAATGGTCCCACCGTACAGGCCATTCTTCAGCCGGCATCCTGGAAGGCAGACAGGACTCGTCCCGTCACCTCACTTTGCACGTTTAATCATGGTTTCTCTTCCCTGAATATTTCTCGGGTTTGTCTCCATCCCTGCTGGTACCGCCCAGGCCCAAGGCAACCTGACATCTCGTTCGGCCCCATGCTCAGTCCTCACCAGCCACTTTCTTCTGTGCAACAGGAGGGACTCTGGAATGTAATCTGGTCCTGTCATTGGGACTGAAAGGCCTTCAGTGGTTTCCCAGTACACAGACGACGAGCAATCTTTTCCACGTTTTTTGACCACGATGAGCGGTAAGAAATACTTCTTACATCTATAGACCAATCACCACACACGCTCATGCACACGTGCATGTAAACACACACACACGCAGACACACACACACACACGCTTTAATGATTATGATGCTAAGATGGACAATAGAGATAAATGCGGTGAAGTTAAGTGCGGTGGAGAATGAAGGTCCACATCTGTACGTGGCGTGTGAGGCCCCGGGATCCGGCTCTGGCCCCGCCTCCCCGCCTGCATGCATCTCTTCCCATCTCTCGTGCCCTTCACCCACCCTGGCCTCAGCTACTGCAGGTCTGCAGGGTTTTCAGGTCCTTGAATCCGGTGTGCAATTCCATGACGAGCGCATGGTTGACTCTGCCTGGGCCAGCACCTGTGCCCCCTGCCCACCCACCTTGAGGCTCAGCCCAAGTGTCCCTTCTCCAGGGCGGCCTTGCCCGGCACGCCTTCTCCCTGGCCTCCGCCTGGGCTGCGCTGCACCCCAGCCACCTTCAGAGTCTGTGCCACTAATATGACGAAACGTGATTTCTTCACTCTGGGAGGGCAGGGGCCATATTTGTCTTTCTCACTGCTGTATTCAGAGTGCCAGCAAACGACAGTAATAAGTACTTGTTAAATGACCAGATTGATTAGCCAGACCTGTTTTGTATAACGGTCAGGCTTGTTAACTTAAATCGGTGAAGATAAAATCTTTGCTTCTTGATCGGGAAATAAGGATGAAACGAGGCTTGACCTTCTCAGCTTGGCTAGCAGGAGAACTACGTCATATGCAGCACAAGAGGATGTTTATAGAATTATAAATTCATGTGCACTTAACGTTCACTGCTTAAACAGTCTCACAGTAACTTCAGTTCATCATAAATGTCTGTGTTAAATAGCCCTTGGGTTCCGAAGATAGAAAATGGTAGATGAGATTTTACGATCAAATTAAAAATTAAGTACAGGACTATACAATATGTACATGCTGGCAGTACTATTTTTACCTTAGCTGAAAGTGTATTTTGCTCACATGGGTAAATGCGTGTAGAGACCCAACATGACTGTGTTTTTAGCGCTATTATTGATCCATTGCTTTTAGCCAGATATATATTCCGCACCAAAGCATTAAAAACTGGTGAGAAACTTGTTTACAATGTATTAGTTACAACCATGTTAGAATGACACGATGACCCAGGTTTTCATTCAAAGAAACCTAATGTTCTTATTTAGCTTCTTATTGTTTTATCTTTGCAAAGCTCTGCTCTCCATTCTGTTTGCTAAAATCACTCAAAAATTCTTAGAAATCCTGTCCATTGTACCCAGCGCCCTCTGAGACTCCTCCCCAGGTGACTGTCCAGCCTGGCCCCCTCACTCAGGCCAGCCTCAGGCCACCAGAAGCAGAGCATGTCCATCCGAGCAGCTGGAAGGACTAGAATGTTCTTACGTAGGTTGAGTTGGAACCTGCCCCCCTCCTGCCCAGAGCTTTTGTCTGTTTATCTCTGTCTGATTTCTGAGTCTAGCCGAGCAGGTCCAAGCCCATCTCCATGGCCAGTGCATCAGGGACTCAAAGGCAGCAGGTCACACTGGCAACACCTCCTTCCCTGCCCTTGATTCCACACAACTGTCCCTCATGTGGCATGATTTCTACATCCTCAGCTGGCTTGGTTTCCCTCCTCTGGGTCTAGAAAGCCAATGCTGTTTTTCCAGGGAAAATGATAGCCGCTTGGGCAGTGTATCAGCCAGGATCCAATCAGGAGGCAGAAACCACAGAGTAAATTGAAGGGGGAAAGTTTAATGTAAAGAATTCTTAACTAAGAGGAGGTTGGAGTCTTGACGGGTCGGCTGGTTAGAAGTGAAGTGAACTCTATGGAGTGGCCCCTCCTGGCTGAGACACAGAGCCCAAGAGAGGGGTCCTGGTCCCTGACCTGGGGGCCGGCCTTGTTGGGAAGGTCGCAGACAGGGCTCCCTGAATGTGAGAGCCACACGCCTAGAACAGCCAGAGGAAGCTCCTCCCAGGAGGCCTCGCACCGGTGTTGCTCTGCTGAGGGGCTGGAGGGACTCCACCTGCTGCTGTAGAAATGCCAAGTGTGCCGGGGGCTGACGGGAGAGCCCGCGGGGGCAGGCAGGAGCCCTTCCTTCCGCAGTGTCTCTGCAGGGCCCTCTCCTGACAAAGCCTGACACTGTGCTGCCAGCAGAGGAAACGTATGTAGCAGCTGCTCGTCACGGCCGGCTCATGGGGGAGAGCTTGGAGCCCTGGGTGCGTTGCCAAGGGGCCCAGGTGATTCGCAGGTGCCTAGGTGTCCTGCCCTGCTTTCTGCTGAGGCTGTGTCACGGAGAGGAAGGGCTGTGAGTGCCTGGGCCCTTGGGGGGGGGGGGCGGATTCCCACCACGAAGGAGCCTGAGGCTCAGCTGCCCGGATGGGCTGTGAGGGCCGCGCTGGCCACCCCACGTCCAGTTCAGTGACCTTGGAGCAGCCAAACACGTGATTCCGTAAACTGAGGCGCGCTCTGCTCTGCCAAGTCCCAGGGACCCGTGGGGCCAAGTGAGAGCGCGAGGTGGCGGGTGCGGGGTCGTCACCACTCCCAGGGTGAACCGGGGTATGCCTGCTCCGGCCCGCTCCCGGGGGGCACGGCCCGGGCACAGGAGAGCCCCTCAGGCGGATGTTGCCCAGCTGGGAGAGGCGGCCCCGGCGCCCGATCCTAGTGGCGGCCGAATATCCTGGCCCCGAGGTGGGACCAGCGGCCGGAGGACCCGAGGCCCGGACGCGGCCCGGAGCTGAGGGCGGGGCCGGCGAGCTCACTGCCAGTCGCAGGGTTGCGCCGCGCAGGGCGGCCCCTCCCACGAAGGGGGCACCAATGGGCGGGCGGCGCCGGGAGGGCCCGGGCAGCGGAGCAGAGCTGAGGCTGCGCTTCGGTTCTGCCGGGGAACCACGCCTCCCCCGGGGAGGCCCACCGGCGGCCCGGCCCGGCCCGCGCCACGTCCTGCGGCCCCCCAGCTGCCCCCCGCGCACACCCGCGCGCGGGCTCCGGGTGCAGGCGCACGTCTGCATGCGAGCCCAGGCCCTGGAGGGGTGGGGGGCTGGGGCCGGCCTGTGCCCGCCCACCTGCGCGGCACCTGCACAGGTCGGGGCGCAGACTGGGGCCCTACGTCCAGTCCCGGGGACGGCCCAGCGAGACCCTTGGTGTCGGTGCCTGGAAAGCTGGTGGGCTCGGCTCTCCCCCGACGAAGGCCGCCGCGGAGGAGCCTGGGGTCGCCGAGGACCCGAGCCTACTGGGCCCCGAGGCTTCTCTGGTCTCACCCTCACGTCCCGGGAGGCACGCCCTGCTCTCGCCGTGCACGAAAAGTCCCGAGGGGTTCGGGGGCAGAACGTGCTCTGTGTTTGTGGTTGAAAGAGGGACAGGAACTGGATTCCAGGCAGGCTCTGCCGCCTGGTCCCCTCTGGCTCTGGAGGTCCCGTGTGCACAAGAGGACAAGCCGTCCCTGCCACCGCCAGAATGTCTGGGTGCTGTACACAGCATGGGGGCCAAAGTGAGGCCCAGAACAAGTAGTCGGGATGACCCAGTGCCCTTTAGGCTGCCAGGCTGGGCTGGGGAGATGCCGAGCGGGGGCGGTGGCCTCTGAGTAAGGACGGGGGTGACGATTCATCTCGCTGGGTGGTGCTGACTAATTCGTCCTCCTTAGAACAATCACTGAGCCCCTGGGGGGCCCTCAGGTGGGCCGAGCAACTCCGACAGGACCTCTGTACACCTGGGGAAGCCCTGACGTGGAGCGACAGAGCTGCTGGCCCAGCGCTGGGTGGACCCTGGGCCCTGGTGTCGCCAGCTGGTCCCTTGACTTTGGGCCCTTTCTCACTCCGAGAGTCCAAGAGTCTAGTTCCAAGCCTTAGATTCCCTCCTCCTGAAAGAAGCCTTTGGATCCAAGACTTCACGTGGGCACCGCAGGCCCTGCCCGCAGCTCCTTCTAAAAGACTTCACGTGGGCACCGCAGGCCCTGCCCGCAGCTCCTTCTAAAAGACTTCACGTGGGCACCGCAGGCCCTGCCCGCAGCTCCTTCTAAAAGACTTCACGTGGGCACCGCGGGCCCTGCCCGCAGCTCCTCTAAAAGGTCCTGGAGCAGGTGCTCATTTTTCCCTTGGGAAGAGGCCACTTTAGTCCCAAGTGTTCCTTTGCCTTCGCATCGCAGACACCAGACTTGCACGGGGCTGGGATTTTCACTCAGAGACTTGTTCTTTGCAATGAGATAAAGTAAGCGCACCC
Organism: Orcinus orca; assembly: GCF_937001465.1. Taxonomy (NCBI): domain Eukaryota; kingdom Metazoa; phylum Chordata; class Mammalia; order Artiodactyla; family Delphinidae; genus Orcinus; species Orcinus orca. The sequence goes on from NC_064568.1 coordinate 105,039,882, forward strand.
CAGAGGGTTTTGCAGACACAGCAGTAGCCACTGCACTGGCCTGGGGACCCTCCCCTGCTTCATCCAGGGTGAACCCTTGGCAGGTCAGCCACCCCTGCGGAGCCGTGGGCCTGTCAGGCCCCTGTGCCACGTGCGCACCAGAAGTGCGTCTTATACTCCCAGCCAGCACTCCCCCATGTACGTAACTAAGCAAAGGTCTCACAAACTAGTGCTTACTTTTACTCCCTGCTCTGATATTCCCAATCACGTTTTCTGTTATGTTCATTCATGTTCTACCTCTATTTTGTTATAAAACAATGCTGGTTACAGCCCACTAAAAGGATTTCATGACCCACGAATGGGGTGAGACCCTTAGTTTGAAAAACCCCATTCTTGTAGGTTGAATTCTGGAGTCAATCCTAACTTTCAGGCATGTTTTATCCTCATTTTATAAGAAAATTCAGGCTTTGGTGTGTCATAGCTCCCAGGGTTGTCAACCTTGCTTAGAGAAACGAGTTCCAAGAAGCTGAGACTTAGGTACATGTGTGTTTATTCCTTCCTTCGACAGACATTGGATGCACCGTTACTGTGGTTACGGGGGACAAGGCACTGCCAGACGCTGAGGCTATGAATGTCAGTAACCACAGTCTCTCCTGAAAGAGCTCGTGGGCTGGGGGATGGGAACCAGTTCAAGACTGAACTGCCTTGGGGTTCCCTGAGCATTGCTTTGGGAAACAGGACTCCATCTGTAGGACAGGGAGGGTGGCCTCTGACAGGTTACTATCCTGTTGCTTTGACCTCCAACTCTGGGGCCACCATGTGGAGAGCCCCAGCTGTCCGCCCCGGGATACAAGCTGGGCCGAGGTCCTTCTCCTTCTCCTGTGGGCACCTGGGATTTCCTGAGATGCCCCGGGAAGGAGACCTGAGCCTCTGGGCCTCCGTGGTGAGGGGTGGCCAGCAGGGTGCCCGCAGGGGCCATTCGGGAAGCCACAGGCAGACGATGCTCTTCCCCAGTGGGCGAATCCGTGAGGAGCTGAACCTGTAGCCTCGGAAAGGACAGTAGTGGGAACACCGGGCCAGGCTCTTCCAGTGCTTTACAAAACCCACGCGACCAGGCCGCGGGGAAGGGGCTGAGCCCACTTTATAGATGGGGCAGATATAGTGCGCGCTGCCCGAGATCCCACAGCCAGTCACCGGCAGAGAGGGGAGGAGGTTGGTCACCTGTGTGCAGGGGCTGATCCCCAGGGAGGGAGGGGCACGAGGGGCAGTGGTCCCCGCGGGAAGGCTCGGGACGGGGGAGGCCTGAGCATCCCCCCAGTCCTGCTCTGCAGCCCGCTCTCCGCCGCCCTCTGTCCTCTCCAGGCCGAGGCCGGACAGCGGCACCCAGCGCTGCTCCCCTGCGAGCAAAAGGTGCTTACTCAGTCTTGGCCCTTGGCCTGAGCCGCTTTCTGTCCCTTCCCCAAGGTCCCATCTTAATCACTGAAATGCATCGGTGGGGACCCCGCCGAGGCTCAGGCCTGCGGTTCACAGGGAAGACATCCTTCCTGTTTCCCAGAGGGTCTGCCTCAGCCTCTGTGCTCGTAGACGCACAGCTAAGGAGTCCTGTCTGTGTGACACGTTGCTGCCAGGCAGCTCTGCCCACTTGTGCTGGTCCCTTTCTCCCTGACCCATAAGGCATCACGGCCTGGGAACACCTGGGCAGATGTCCCCTGTGAAATGTCCACGCGAAAGCATCAATGGTTTCGAGGTTCTCTCGTATTTCCACATCAAAGTGTGCGTAAAAACAACCCCTGCTCCTCGGGGAGACCACAGATGCTGGGGCTGGGCCCCTTCCATCCCCTGCAGGTCCCTGGCTTCGCCAGGGCCTTGCTTAGGAAAATGGGTCATTTTGGACTCTTGAGTCTGCACTCTTTGGCCCTGTATCAAACTAAAAGTTTAATGTGAGAATCGAACCATCATTCTGGGGCAAGAAAAACTGTCTAGGTGCCCGACAGAGCCATATAGAATTTCACAGACCAGAGCCAGCGTTATTCAGAGCTGCACACCCGCATCCCTAATTCAATTTATTTATTCAGCCGGGGACTTGGGGAATATACAATTTAAGCTGCAAAACAAGACTATAAAGGGTGTTGGATATCAATCTGGTACTAAAAGAGGAGGCTGCGGCCCAGCGTCTTCTTGACACCATGTGGCTTTCTCCAGAGGTCCGTGTGTAGATCCAGAAGGCTTTGTGCTGACACAGCCTTTGATAAGATCAGCCTTCGAGCTGCGGGCGTTTCCCTGGGAAAACTAGAAAGAGTTCAGTTTTGAATATGCCATGAGTTTTGAAGAGGCCCCTGGCATGAGCTTTGATGGGGTGGGATCTGTCTTCCGTGGAGGGACAGACTTTCCGGGTCCTGGATGAGCTGCCTTCCTCTTTGTGCTCTGGGCTGGACTGTCCCTACCCCCAGCTGCCATATGCTGAAGTCCTAACACTCAGGGCCTCATACGTGACTCTGTTTGGCACAGGGTCTTTACAGAGGTGATTAATCTAAAGTGAGGTCCTTAGGGTGGATCCTAAGCCGATGCGACTGGCGTCCTTATAAGAAGAAGAGATTCGGAAACAGACACACACGGAGAAGACGGCTGTCTGCAAGCCAAGGAGAGAGGCCTCAGTAGAAACCAACCAGTAGAAATGAATACAATGTAATGAGTGAAAAAGATACCCTTCCTCCCTCCCTGCCTCTCACCCTGCCCTGCCCCATCCCTGCGGAGGAGCGATGAGAGTGGTTCCGACAAGGGGGGAGGGTCCTGGGTGGAGAGGGACGAGATCAGGAACGTCTGTTGGCAGCTTTGTTTTTGTAACAAGTGTGAATCCAACAATACAAACACAGATAGGAAAGGAATATCACTTTTCTATTTCCTTTCAAATCAAATCAAACACGACCCAATGCTTTCAGTCCATCTTATTAGAATAAAAATAAAATTAAAACAAAACCCTGCTTCTTTTGTGAAACCTCTGCTTCCTACGTTGGGCAGCTGCAGGCCACCTGCCTCTCTGGCCAAGTTCTGCAGACTCTGCCGACTGGACGCCCCTCACCTCTGTCTCCTCCTTTCTGACCTGCCCACTGGGAGGGTTTCCTCAGTAACTTCTGTTCCTACACCTCTTCCACACGACCACCAGTGAGATGGTTCTAAAATGTCCCTGCAGCACGACACTCTTGCGCCCGCAGGGTGAAGTCTTTATTTTGCCTTTATTTTTGAAAATGTTTTCATGGGACAGAGACATTTAGAATTTATATTTTTCTTTCAGCACTTTAAAGATGTCATTTCACTTTGTTTTGGTCTCCAGTATTTCTGATGAGAAGGCAGCAGTATTAATGTGTCTTTCTTTCTCTGGTTATTTTATGATTTTTCTCTTTCTCATGAGTTTTTAACAACTTGAGGTTGGGGTGCTCAGGTGTGGTTTTATTTGTATTTATCCCTCTTAGGACGTGATCATCTTAAATATCTGGGGATTGTTTTTAATCAAATTAGGAAGAATTTTGGCCACCAGTTTTTCAAATCTTTTTTCTGTCCCATTTTCCCTTTTCTTTCCTGCTAGGACTCCAGCTACACATAGGTTAGATTGCTTGACACTATCTCACATGTGACTTTGGCGCTATTCATTGTTTTTTGAATAATTTTTTCCAGGTCTTCGGTTTGGATAATTTCTATTGAAATTATCTGTCTTCAAGGTCATCGGTCTTGAAATATTCAGCATTGTGCAGGTTTCTTTAAAATTTCAGATATTTAATATTTAACTCTAGGAGATTTATTGATTTAGAATTTCTGTTTCTCTCCTAAAATCCTCTAACTCTTTATCCTTTCTTGCAAGCTTTTTTCACGTATCTGTTATTTAGTCATTTGGGGTCACCTGTGACTCTGCCCTGTTGACTGCTTTTTCTCTCGACTCTGGGTCATCGTTTCCTGCTTCTTTTCATGTAATTGCTGTGTATTGGGCACTGTGGGTGACATGCTGTAGAAATTCTAGATTGACTTTTACATTCCTGTGAAAAATGTCGGCATGGAAAATGCTAGCAGGAAATTAATCCCACTGTGATTCCATTCTTTCTGGGATTCTTTCCTCCTCTTCTAGCCACCATGGTGGTTTCTAGCCACCGTGGTGGCCCCAATATCTGGCCTCTGCCATCTGCACCCAGCGACTACTGCTTTTCCCTGGTCTCAAGCCCCCTGGCGCCTGTGAAGAAGTGTCCAAGGAGGACATATTGGGTAAATGGGGATCTTCACTCCGTCTGCGTCTTTTCTTTCAAGAGTTGCATCTTCTCCAGTTTCTGCCTCTGTTCTTTGCTCTCTAGTGCCTCAGAATAGCTGTATCCTATCTTTCGTTCAAAGTTTATAATTGATGCTGGCAGGAAGGTTAGCCTGGTATAAACTGCTTTGCCATTTCTAGAAGCTGGAAATCTCTAAGACTCTAAATATGCCATCGCATTTAATCTTTACCACATCTCTAAGGGGGTCAGGATGGTTTTGCAGAAGACACTGAAGCTCAGGGAGATTGAGTAACTTACCAACCGTCACCAGCGGGTCAGTGATGGGAAGGACTCCAGCTGGACAACCGATTCCACAGCCAGTACCACAGTCATTGAATGCATCTGTCCATGCATGTGTGAAAACCTGTGTGCCTCCAAAGCAGTGAGCCTGGAGGGGGCCGGGGATAAGAGCCACAAGCACCTGGGGTGGGAGGCACAGCAGTCCTGTGGGGACGTGGAGAGGTGTCACCCTCAACAAGACAGTGTTCTTCACGAGGGTCCTCACTGCAGGGTGATGACAAGGCACCTCTCTGGGCTACAAAGGCATTGACAGTGAGGAAGCATCAGATCAGGACCTGAGTGGATGAGCAAGAGAGTGATGTTGGTGAGTCTATTTTCTGGAAATTCCCGTGAAGATACGCTGGGGGAGAGTTTAGAGAGAACGTATTAGAGCTGTAAGGTGATGCAGGTGTGCAGATGGGACCCTGCGCTGGACAGACTATTGACATGAATGGGCCCATGGGATTCCAAGATCTGACCAGTTGTAACTGGGAACCCAACAGCCATGTTCAATGTTTCCTCGAGAAAACGTGTTCAGGCAACTGCCAGACGATGGACTCAAAATAACCTTAGGATAGCAGTAATAGGTAACATCTAATTGGGGCGTGTTCTGTGCCCGGGCTGTGATGAATTTCTTATCTACATTATCTCATTTAATCCTCGCAGTAACTCTGTGATAGGTACTGTTATTGAACCTATTTTATTTTATTTTTTATTTTTATATTTTTAACATCTTTATTGGAGTATAATTGCTTCACAATCGTGTGTTAGTTTCTGCTTTATAACAAAATGAATCAGTTATACATATACATATGTCCCTATATCTCTTCCCTCTTGCATCTCCCTCCCTCCCACCCTCCCTATCCCAGCCCTCTAGGCGGTCACAAAGCACTGAGCTGATCTCCTTGTGCTATGTGGCTGCTTCCCACTAGCTAGCTATTTTACATTTGGTAGTGTACATATGTCCATGCCACTCTCTCACTTTGTCACAGCTTACCCTTCCCCCTCCCCATGTCCCCAAGTCCATGCTCTAGTAGGTCTGTGTCTTTATTCCCGTCTTACCCCTAGGTTCTTCATGACTTTTTTTTTTCTTAGATTCCATATATATGTGTTAGCATACGGTATTTGTTTTTCTCTTTTTGACTTACTTCACTCTGTATGACAGACTCTAGGTCCATCCACCTCACTACAAATAACTCAATTTCGTTTTTTCTTATGGCTGAGTAATATTCCATTGTATATACGTGCCACATCTTCTTTATCCATTCATCTGTCAATGGACACTTAGGTTGCTTCCATGTCCTGGCTATTGTAAATAGAGCTGCAATGAACATTGTGGTACATGACTCTTTCTGAATTATGGTTTTCTCAGGGTATATGCCCAGTAGTGGGATTGCTGGGTCGTATGGTAGTTCTATTTTTAGTTTTTTAAGGAACATCCATACTGTTCTCCATAGTGGCTGTACCAATTCACATTCCCACCAACAGTGTAGGAGGGTTGGTCTACAACTACAACTAGTCAGCGCTTCAACCACTCTGTGATACAGCCTGTGGGGTCCAGGACATGGCGCCCTAGGAGGTCTGTCTATTTATATTTAACTTCATAGCTGAACTGTATCAATAAGATGTTCTATCCTAGGACTTTGGAATTAAAATTGGAGTCACTAAGCAGTCTCGGTTAGAACTTGAACTGGGAGGACGTAAACCCTTGGGAACAGAGAGCAGTCATCTTTGCCCCATTGTTGAGAAAGAGAGAGAGAGAGACAGAGAGACAGACAGACAGACAAGTGAAGAGAAGCACAAACGGAGAAATGGAGGTGGCGGAAGAGCTGCCCTGCCCTGGTTTCACATGATTTCCATTTCTTGGTTCTTGTCCCTCTTGGGGCTTGACTGTACTTCTTGTCCTTGTGTTCGACGAGGTTCCCTCTATCTCCGTAACCCATTTTTTCACAGTCGACTTTTTTTTTAAAAGATTTTTTTTGATGTGGACCATTTTTAAAGTCTTCATTGAATTCGTTACAATATTGCTTCTGTTTCATGTTTTGGTTTTTTGGCCGTGAGGCACGTGGGATCTTAGCTCCCCCACCAGGGATCGAACCAGCCACCCCTGCATTGGGAGGTGAAGTCCTAGCCACTGGACCTCCAGGGAAGTCCCTCACAGTCGACTTTTAATGCATTTCTGTTACTTGCAGGGCAAAGGAAGAGGGGCATATTTAGGAGGTGATGAGTTCAGCTGTAAACAGGCTGAGGTAGTGGTACCAGGTGGCACCTCAGGCAGATGAGAGCCTTAGTGACATGTGGGACCACGAAGAAAAGGACATCTCCGTCCTGAGCACCCAGCCCATGGCCTGGAACGTGGTAACCGTCTAACATCATACATTAAATAAAGAATGAAGATTGATTTGCTGCGCAGCTGCAGACTTCTGTTTCGTGGTTGAAGATTCTGTGATACCCCAGTGACTCTAGTTCTGGGCAGCAGCTCCCTTTTAAAGCCCTGTTAATGGAACGGGAGATTGAGTTTATCATGAGTGGCTTCTAGAAAAATTCCATGGGAAGGTATTTCCTTTTTTATTGCTAATTCCCCTCACAAAATCACCAACGTTAGCTAATTTATTCTGATATTTGGGGTCTCTCCTAAAAGTAGAGAGGGAAAAGCAGCTGTAGTTCAAAGTTTCTCTTCTGCATTTGACAGGTAAACCTCAAAGAGCCTGTGCTCTGGACTGTTGGAATCTACTTTTCTGAGAATTAGCAACAGCTAATAAGAACCTCAGCTCAGGAATGAAGCTCATTGGAATTATTTGAAAAGCTGCTCGATGAATTGCTACGCCTTTTTCCAGGTATTTTCTCTTTGGGCCTAAGGGTCGAAAATGTAATTTAAAAAGCAAATTGCGAGGCAGGTACTTGCCAGTAGACTTAGTTTAGATCAGAGATTTGAACGCTGCAACTACCCTGGAGGGAAAGCCAGGGAGGAAGATTAAAGAGACCAAAGCATGGACGTAACTGATTTGAAAACAACTTACAAGGAAGATGGGGAATCCTAGCGGTTGTACCAGGGATTAGGAAATGCAAGTGATTTGGGCCATTTTACTTGCTCTGAAAACCACACAAAATCGTTTTTCCATTTTCCTTAGGGCTTGGAACCTCTGTGTTCACAATAAATCCAAACAGATGTGTCTGATTCCAAACGTTCTCCCAAAAGACCATGTCTGCACCTCCACAGGGCAAAGTGGCACGTGGTGCAGCGGAAAGCGGGACCCTTGTGTGATCGCCCGTTTATCTTAGTTTGCTCCAGGTGGAGAAAGGGGCAAACCCAAGTCATGGTGGTTGCAACTGGGTTTTGAAAGCACATGCTGGGTTCCATAAAAAGTGAAATGCAAAATTAAACTCGGAGAACCAAAGATTTCATTGAGTTCCAAGGAAGAAGAAAGTGCGAGAGGTTGGGAAAGAATAAAACATTTGAGGGGGGAACATCTACTTGAAAATCCCTGAATTTTGTCTGTTTAACTTGATGTTTTACTTTTGTAGTTGCCTATAGGGGTCCCTTGTGGTGGGGGTTGGGCATGTCCTTCTCCTTACTCTGAGGTGCTGATTGTAACTAATACGCACACATACACCACCACCCTCCCCCTACCACACCACCCTCAGTGTTTGGAGGCAGGACACCCCAGGCTAAAAGCAAGGCTAAAGCGTTTGTATGCAGAGGTCAGCCTACCCTGGATTTATATTTACTGAGTCTGCTTAAGAGGCTTAAAGTCCTAATTTAACAGCCATCTGTTACAAAACTTCTCTAAATCAGCCCTTCTCCTATGTCAGATGCTATCTGGCATTTCTTTCCACAATTCAGCCAAACCCGTACTAAGTTATTTAGCTTATTTCGTGTCTGCAGCGCGCTGACGTTCCCAGCAATTTTACCTACTCTGTTCTTCGTATTTACTTTGGCTGACGCATCACTGCGTAGTTAGACGAAAGGAAATCGCTCTGTGTCTTCTAAGTTGCTAACGCTAAGGGGAGCACTTAATCTTTTGAGGAGAAATCCAACTTCAAGACACGTGACAGCAAACACATGGGCTCCTTGTGCTGCAGTTCTCAGGAAGCGTGACTAATGTCCAGGGCAGAGCACACTTGATGACGAGAAATCACATCGGAGTTAGCTGGATTGCTTCAGCACTTGAAAAATTCAGCATCTGGGTCTATTTTCAGAGATCCTTGTGCCATTTGAGAAGTGTGCTTCCTTTTTCCTCTCGGTTACTATGGTAATAAGGATACTATTTAAGTGCAGAGTTTATCGATTGTTTTCTTGATATAGGTATTCTGCCAGGCCACGTAAGATTCATAAGCTCATTTACTTGTTCAAGAAAGTTGTGAGGGGCTTCCCTGGTGGCGCAGTGGTTGGGAGTCCGCCTGCCGATGCAGGGGACACGGGTTCGTGCCCCGGTTCGGGAGGATCCCACATGCCGCGGAGCAGCTGGGCCCGTGGGCCGTGGCCACTGAGCCTGCGCGTCCGGAGCCTGTGCTCCGCAACGGGAGAGGCCACAGCAGTAAGAGGCCCGCGTACCGCAAAAAAAAAAAAAAAAGTTATGAGGTGGGCAAGTGCTTTGCACAGTACCTGACACACAGAAAGTGTTGAAAAAATATGAACTACTGGTTTTAACTGTTAGAATGCTCTGGCCCAGAGAAGTTAACTCACATGCTCCTGGCCCCACAGCTAGTGAGTGCGAAGGCGGCTAGTGAGAACTCAAGTGCAGTGACTCTGAAGCCCATTCTGCTCACCTGGAATATCCCCGGAGATAGTAGATCCCATACCCACACTGAGGGTTATCAAAGGAGCAGTATTGACCCCCCTGTATTCCATTCCCTTATCCCAGGCCCCTTGGGGACCAGTGGGGTGAGAGGACGTTCCATGGTTTTGCAACTAAGTTAAGGTGGCCCCAAGGGACTGAACTTGGACCTTGGACCAGTGCAAGTAACACCATTGTCTACCTGGAGCCAATTCTGGGAAAATAGGTAACTGGTAACTCTGTTCTCCGCCACCCCTCCCCCATAACCCTACACGTGCGCACACGCATACACACTTAGCGAACACGTGTGCACTTGCACGCACACACTTAGCACACATGTGTGCACACATGCCCACACACGTACCCAGCCACATGCCCACACACACATCTCAAGGTCTTTCCCTCCTCTCTCCCAGCCTCCCAAGGCCCATTCTCCTGCCAGCGGTAGGATTGGGGGGTAGAAAGTTGCCCCTCCAGTGGGAGGACTTTGGAGCAGCTCAGGGGGCGTTGCTGGCCCGCAGCTTCAGCAGGAGTTGGTGGGGGGCCGCAAGGAGTCCTGGAGGCCATGCTACTCCTTCATGAGATAGGCCTTGACTCAGAGGGGCCGGGTACCCGTTATAGATTCTTGATTATCTAGCAATTAGAGTCTAGACTTTTTTCAGAAAAGAATTTAACTTTTTACTTTGAACTAATTATGGACCCACAAGAAATGGCAAAACTCATACAGAGTCCTAACACCCTCTCCCATCCTCCCTACAGAGTCCTAACACCCTCTCCCATCCTCCCTACAGAGTCCTAACACCCTCTCCCATCCTCCCCTGACAGGAGCCCGTCACATCACTGTAGCGCTGTCAAAGGCGGGACATCAGCATCGCACTGCTAATTAGACGTCAGACCTTAAGCAGGTGACACCAGCTTTTACCTGGACTCATCTGTGCGTGTGTGTGTGTAATTCTGTGCCGTTTTATCCCACGCGTAGATTCATGTATAACCAGCACAAGCGAATTCTGAACTGTCCTGTCCCCACAAAGTGACCTGCTCATCCCATCTCTTCAGAGTCACCTCTCGTCCCCATCCCTGTTCCCTAGAAACCACTGGTTTTTCTCCATCTCTATAATCCTGCCACTTCCTTAATATTGTATAAATGAGATTATGTAGCATGCAGTGTAATCGCCCAAGACTGGCTTTTATCTTTTAGTGTACAGCCGTGTGGTCCGATCACATACTTGCATGCATCAAGGTCCAGTCCTTTTTACTGCTGAGTACGATGCCTTTGTGTGGACGTCCCACATCTTAGCGATCCACCCTTCGAAGGACGCTCAGGTTGTTTCCAGGTCCTGGTGATTACAAGAAAAACTGCTGTGAACACCTGTGTGCAGGGTTTTGGGTGGACTGGCCCTTGCTTCTCTGGGATAAAGGCTGAGGAGAACAAGCCCTGCACTCTATGGTGCGTGTATGTTTCATGTCATAGGAAACTGTTTCTCAGACCGGCTGCACCGTTTACCTTCCCACCAGAAGTGTCTGAGGGACCTGGTGTCAGGTCTGGACCCAGGATCTGTCTGGATGGACCGGGATGCCACTCACGGGGCAGCCAGTGAGAGATGGCAGGGGTGGGAGGGGGTCACTGAGGGGGGGCCTGGAGGCTGGACCCGGAGACTGGTGTTTATTTATTGGAAAATGGTGGTAAAATGTACGCGACCTAAATTCACCACGTTAACTGTTTTCAGGCGAGTGGTTCCGTGGCGTGAGGCACATTCCCGACATTGTGCAGCTGTCACCACCGTCTGTCTCCAGAACTTTCTCGTCCTTCCAGCGGAGCCTCTGTCCCCATGAAACCCTAACTCTCCACACCCCGCCCAAGTTCCTGGCAAGGGAGCGTTAGCTGTGACTGACACTTTGGGATGCGCTCTCTTTTGGGGGTTGGGAGGCCTGGTGTCTTCAGACCCGGGGGCTTTGCGGGCCGGGGACACCAGGAGCTGGGGGCCCCTCGGCGGACCCCTGGAGGGAGCATCCTGGGGGCGGGGCATCTGCGCGCCTTCGGGGGGCCTCTCCGGGGTGTGTCCGGTCCCCTAACATCCCTCTGTGCAGGGTCTGGAATCGGCAGAGACGGCGTGGCTGAGGGGAGACGGGGCAGCGGGAAGGAGGGGCCACCTGGAGGGGGCGGCCTGGGGGCCCGAGGGCAGGTGAGCCTAGTGGAGGGACAGCGGGTGAGCAGCCATCAGAGAGATTCCTCGTCCAGCTGTGTTTGAAGGGACCTGGCCGCCAGAGAGGCCCTTTTAGGGCTGTCATGTGACCCGGGGGAAGAGGAGGCCTGTGCTGGGGACAGGTGACAATGGGCGGCTGAGTCCAGAGATGCGGCAGGAGACGGAGATCGAGGGGTGAGGGACCCACGGAGAGGGCAGCGTGGGGAGAGGGCAGTGCGGAGGGAGGGCTGTGACTTGGGGGTCTCCCGTGTGATCTGCCGAGAGTGACTATCGCCTTGAAAGCCCGGCTGTGGACTAGCCTCCAGTGTCCCCACCCCAGCCCTCTTAAGCCAGGGACCTCGGGTGGAGGACGGGCCCCAGTTGGGTCCCTGGTGCTCCCGTGACAGCAGGACCTTTGGAAGCCATTGCATCCTCTGAATCCTCTGAATTCAGGACCCATAACAGGACCTGTCCGGGCTGTGCCAGAGGCTTGGCAGACGTCAGGGTGTCGTTAGGTAGCATCAGGGCGTTAGATCAGCGTTTCCTGAGCCTGCCAGCCCCGCTGTGCCCGCAGAGCCCCAAGGCGGCTCCCCGCCCTGGGGGTGCCCCCAGAGAGTCCCCTCCCTTGAGTGCAGGTGGGACTGTCCATGTGGCAGGATTTCACTCCTGTGATTAGGTCACTACCGTTGACTTTGAGTTAATCAAAGGGGAGATTATTCTGGGTGGGTGCAAGGAACACTCTTGTAATTGTGAATTTCTCTGGGTTTCTTGGGGGGTCGTTCACGATCACGAGCCCGTTCAGACTGTGCTCCCTCCTGCACTCACGGCTCTGCTGTAACCCCTCCCCCCTCCTCAAGGCCCTGGTTTGTGAGGAGGGATATGAGCCTTCCCAGAGTCCCCCAGGCACTTTCAGAATCACCGTTCCAGATGCTTTTTGGAACCCAATAATTCTGTTACAATTCAGTAATGGAAATATTTGGGATCAGAGGAGGAAAAATGATTTTTACTTGGGAAGCTTAGAAACTGGGAAACTTGAAGACATTCAGAGGAGAAAGGAAGGAAAACAGGGGTGATTGGGGTACAGCGCGGATGCTTGGAGCTTACAGTCCAGGGGGCACCACGTTTACAGCATCCGAGGGAGCCCTGGCTGGGGCAGTGCTACGTCCTGAGGTGAGGGAAGGTTCTCGTTGCTGGGTGGAATGTCCACCTTATTTGTTACAGTCAATGGGCGTGCATATGCACATATATCGTATAACTTGCAGTAACTAACTTCCTAAAGACAATTCAGTAGCTTTGTTCCCTTTGGCAAGGATGTATACAAAGTAAATGCCCGTCAGCAGAGAGAAGCTTCAGTAGATGGTGGTGTATCCCCAACACGAAGGATTATGCAGCCTCTAGAAAAAGGAACGATGATTCCTCCCCCGAGCTGGGAGTGATTTCCGTGGGGAGTGAAGTGTGAATACTAAGACCTCCTATTTGTACACAATGAATCTACTGCGTAAAAACAAACACCACATCTCTCTATATTTGCGTCTGTTTATAAGAAGGAGAAAGTATGGACACACCTTTGTCAGGTTTTTAGGAAGAGTGCCCCTGTCTCCTTACTATACCTTCATCCTCTGCCACAGACCAGAAGCCTTTCGAGGCACGTGGAAAAGTTTCGCTCACCATCCGACCGTCTGCCCTGAAAGAAGCCACTGCGTGAGACGCTGAGTTCATTAAAGGCTCCTGTGGGGCCAGGTGATCATCTGTTCTGATGGATGTCCCTCTCTTGCCACGGTCGTTCCGTATTATGGTTCACGGGTGATTGTCAAGTTCACGGCCCCGGCAGGAATATCTAACGACCCGAGTTCAGGATGAACTGATGATTAGGAAGCCCGTCTCAGCCGTGGAAACGTGTCCTGATGATTTTGCTGAGACGTGTTCTCCATGAATTAGCTGTTGGCTCGAATAGAAGCTTGTGTGTATTTGAGCCCCATCAGCTGGCGTTTAAGCTGCGGTTCATCAGGGCTGAGCCTGGCCCCAGCTAGAGTTTCACAGACATCTGGAAAGTCAGCGCTCTGGGAGGACTGGCATTTTTGTGGGGTTGAAGGTAAGGGTTGGGATTACGGCAGGTATTTGGGGCATTCTTCCCCGGCCCCTGTGTGGGTCATGGGAGGTCCTCTGCCTCTCCGCTCCCCCAGGTCTCCTTAGCTCCACTGTTTACTCTTTAGATGATGACAGTGAGAACAGTAATGATTGTCTCCGGTGTAACTAAAATTCTGAAGGTAGATTCTACATTAAGCACGTGATGCAAAACACTGGGAACCCGTGTCTGGTCTTCATCACAATACAAAGTAAAGAAATGTAGCAGTGAGCTGAGTTACTTTAGTGTTTGTCCTACGAGAATCTCTGGGGCATTTTTTTTTTTTTTTTTTTTTGCGGTACGCGGACCTCTCACTGCTGTGGCCTCTCCCGTTGCAGAGCACAGGCTCCGGACGCGCAGGCTCAGCGGCCACGGCTCACGGGCCCAGCCGCTCCACGGCATGTGGGATCATCCCGGACCGGGGCACGAACCCGCGTCCCCCACATTGGCAGGCGGACTCTCAACCACTGCGCCACCAGGGAAGCCCTCTCTGGGGCTTTGAATTCGCTGCTCTGGACAATCTGAATATGATGGTTTGGGGCAATTAGGAGAAAGAGACCCCGAGGCAAGGATCCCTTCCAGGCAGAGCTGGCTCACTAGCCCCTGCAGCCCTGCTCCCCATGCCTGGTGGATGCGGCTGCAGACGTGGGTGCTTCCCCGCCGGCTTGCCTGGGGTGGGCCGTGCCGTTGACTTTGGCAGTGACTTTGTGATCTCATGTGACTCAGAATGTGTCCTGGGCTGAACGTGTCCTCCCAAATTCAGGGGTTGAAGTCCTAATGCCCAGGACCTCAGAATGCGACTGTGCTTGGAAAAAGTCTTTAGAGAGGTGATTAAGGTAAAATGAGGACATGCGGGTGGGCCCTAACCGAATAGGACTGGTGTCCTTATCAGAAGGGGAATTAGGACACAGACGTGCGCAGGGGGAAGGTTATACGAGGACACGGGGAGAAGACGGCCATCTACACACCAAGGAGAGAGACCTCAGAGGAAACCAGCCCTGCCGACACCTTGATCTTGGACTTCCAGCCTCCAGAACCATAATAAAGTCCATTTCTGTTGCTTAAGCTGCCCATCTACGGTGCTTAGATACGGCCACCCGAACAGACTGGTAGCGTCAGTGCGCTTTCTCTGCTTTCTCTCTTCCCATCTTTGTGGGTGGGATGCGGGTGCCGACGGCACACCTGGAAGCGTGGTTGACGATGGTGGACCCTCCGTTGTCCTGTCTCTGAATACCTCTGTGGATTGCAGGTGGCTACTCACAACATTCGAGATGTTAAGTGAATGAGAGATAAAGCTGTGTCATGCGAGGGCGTGAGATTGGGAGGCCCATCCGTTACGACAGTAGAAATACCCTCCGCAAGTGGAGGAGTCTTCAGAGTCACTGAAGAGGCACAGACGTCCCACCCGGGAAGGAGCCACCAGCCTGAGAGGAGGCCCGTCCTCCTGCGCAGAGCACTTGGGGGTTATCTGCCAGAGGAGGGTTCCAGCAGCCTGGACCCGCCTCCATCACCAGGTGGCCCTGGGGCGGGGAGGAAGCTTGTGCTGAAGCCACGTGCAGCCACGAAAGATGCCGTGGTTGGGGACCAGAAACCTGGGGTGAGGACTCCCGTTTAGAGAAACGATAGGTCCCTGCAGTAAACAATAGCTGTGGGAGAAAATACGGACCTTTCATGCGTGTGTGGCTTCCCCATCGGGGCCGTTCACGTTGAGTGTGCTGTGTGAACTGTTTTGGGACTAAGTAACTTAGCAAGTCACCAGGGCACTGAGTGACTGAGAGGTGGTGCCCTGGGACAACCAGGGGCCAGTGACTTTTCTGGGGTCCTTACAGTTCCTGCTGTTGGAATGAGCTCCAAGTTCACGAGTTGACTCGGAGCTAAGCCCCAAACTGCTCTCGGCCACAAATGAGTTAACGGTCTGCCATCCAAACCTGGGATCCCTGGCACCGTGTGCAGGCTGGGGTGGGAGCCCAGGTCCGGAGCCGTCGCAGCCACCAAGCCGTCCCCCTGCCTCCGAGCACCGTTCTGTGCGCCGAGGCCAGCTCGAGCCCCCGATACATCTTCCGTCCTGAGGGCCTTGTCCTTCTGAGCTCAGAGGGCACTGAGCTTTCCTGCCCCCTTGAAGCCTGGCTGGCCAGACATGCTAGGATGGGGAGCCCCTTCCGAGTGGAAGCCTTGGGGGGCAGCCCGTGCTCCTCTGCTGTCCCTTCCCTGGCGCTGTGAGGTGTATCACGAGTTGGGGTCCATGACGCAGCCGGGGAGGATGAGCTGCCCCAGGGAGGCTGTGTCTGAGGATGTGCCCAGACCTGCTCCGCACTCGCCAGGTCTCACCTCTCGTCCAGTCAGTGGCGGGGACTCGGGGTTTAGTCACCGCATGACCTTGGCTGTCCTGATGAAATCCCTGTGAAACGTCTCCTAACACCGACGGGGCAGAGGCTGCCGTTCACCCCTCTAGATCTGCTCCACTCCTCTTTCTCGGGTGGGTGGGGAGCTCTGACCTGGGCATAGAGATGCTTAAATAAACGTGACGTTACCCGACCTGCACACAGCTAGGGTCTGGCCTTGGAACTGAGTCCCACTGTGGTGGCTGCCGTGTAACCCTGGTTTCTGTCTTTCTTATTCATTGTTTTATCTGAGCGAAAGCAAAACTGAATCTGGGAAGCTGGGCTGTCCCCATCTGCGCTCTGCCTCGGGCTGGGACAGAAAGGAAGCCTCACTTCCAAGATCAGGTGCTGGAAGACCGTGTCTTCCACCCTGGGGGTCCCGTCGCCCTCTCGCCCACTTGCTCTGAGGGAAGCAGCTGCCGTGTGGGAGCTGCCCTCTGGAGGGGCCTGTGTGGGAAACGCAGCCCGCAGGGACCCTGTCCCGCCCACATTAGGATGAGGCTGCGGTCCCAGCTGACAGCTCAATGGCAGCATCATGAGAGACCGACGGGTGGAGGCGCCCAGGCTCCTGCCCTGTAGAAACTGAAATGATAGACGTTGGTTGTTTTAAGCCACTATGTCTTGAGGCGGTTTGCTATGCGACAACAGATAACTGACACACGGGTCAGAGGGCCACGCGTGGGAGGGGCAGGTCCAGTCTCTGACTCTCGCTGTTAGAGGGAGGGGGCCTGGCCTCTCCGTCCGCTTCCCTGTCTCCTAGCGGCCAGGCACAGACGGGGCACATGCGAAGCGTGACGGATGAAACAGGAAGGCAGGAGCCTGGCCCCGCGCCACCCCCCCCAGCTTCATGGAGCTGAACTGTCCAGCCAGCTCCGATTTTCATGGAAAGACAAATAAGCTTCTTTCTGTTCGAGCCATTGAGATTTGGGGTCTCTTATAAGGACGCTGAGCCTCTATCATGACGAAAACACCTACTTGAGTTCTGCAGGATGGGAAAGTCCCAGGGAGCAAAGTGAATTGGGACCGAGCTCCTTCACAGAAGCTGAGGACACTCGTGTTATTGAAAGTTTATTGAGAGACGTGAAGTCAGATGCACACGAGCTATTTTCTCCCTTTAAAACTGTAGATGATAGAAATGTGTTTCTCGAAAATGAAATGAAGGCTAGATTTGGGAACGCCAGATCTGGGAATGGCATTGATCACTGTGACCAGCTGATCACGAAGAGGGAGAGAGTTCAGGTACTTGGCAGGCAGGCTCGTGAATTGCATCCGTATTCACAAGAATTCTTTTGTACATCAGGCTAAATTGCTCCTTTCACGAGAAAAAGAATCGTGTGGGATTATGTTTAGACTAAAACTAAGAAAGTGGCATTCTTCACGTGTCACAGGTGTGTCCCGTGCAAGAGCCTCTACGGGCCGCAGTGGCCACGTGGGCTCCTCTGGAAGCCTCGGGAAAGGTCAGCGCTCCCTCGGGTGGAGCGTGAACTGAGGGCGTTTTCATTCGCTGGGAGAGTTATGGGCTGGAGGAAGAGATGGGGCCTTCACTCTGCCTGTGGCTGTTTGCTTTTCTAACCCTCAGATTTAATGCTGCAGGTTTTACAAATAGCTAAAATAGGACAGATGTAAAAACCAGCATTGTCTTGGCCCAGCCTCCAGCCTGTCCAGGTCGGGACTGAAGCAGAACCCTGCCAAGAAGTGTCCCGTGTCCTGTTTTCATTTCTGATTTCACCCCTGACTCTGGTCCTGCTGAATGTGAAAACAGACTAAATACAAATATCTGAAAAAAAAAAAAAAATCCCCGAGCCATCAGACACAAGTGAAGATCTTACTAACGGGAAAGATTTGTCTTTTCTTGGATTGGAAGACAGTAGCACAGAGGGTCATTTTTCCTACATTATTGACTTTCATTCAATATCATTTCAGGTAAACACCTCAACAGAATTTGGGGAGAACGTGACAAAATTATTCTAAAGTTAATCTGGCAATAAATATTTGAAAATAACTGAGAATATTTTGAAAAGAATAATAAAGGAAGATTTGTCTTACATGAATGAAATTCATTCTTACGGCAATGAAACAGTTATAGTAATAAAACTGTGTGGTCTTGGCCTGGGAACAGACAGGTAGATTAATGAACTGGAACAGAGGATCCAGAAAGAGACAGATATGAAATGCAGCAAGTCAGTCAGTTGCCATGTCAACTCAAAACTAAGAAAACAAACAACCTAGTAAAAATTGGGCTCAAGGTTGGAACGGGCATTTCACCCAAGAAGATACACAGATGGCAAATAAACACATGATTAACCAGTAGAGCCGTTAAAACTGCAGTGAGTTACAGTTATGCACCTATTAGAATGGATTAAAAACCAAAATTAAGAAGGCAAAGTGCCGATGAGAATTCAGGACACCTGGAGCACTCATCCTGCTGGTGGGAATGCACACCTGTGCAGCCCCTTTGGACGACACTGCAAGGCAGCCTCTTACCGAGTAAGAAGCACCTACCACGTGACCCAGAGCTCCCACCCTGGTTGTTTATCCGAGAGAAATGAAAATGTGTGTTTTCTCAGAAACCTGTAGACAACTGTTTCAGTCCATCTGGGCTGCTGTAACAGAAACCACAGGCTGGGGGCTCATACCACAGACATTCACTTCTCACAGTCTGGAGGCTGGACGTCCAAGGTCACGGTGCCAGCAGGTCCAGTGTCTGCTGAGGGCCTGCTTCCTGTTTTCTCTCTCTGTCCGCACGTGGCAGAAGGGAGCTCGCTTCTTTAAGGGCACTGATCCCATCCTGGGGGCTCCAGCCTCCCTCCCTGATCACCTCCTGATTCCATTACATTGGAGGTTAGGATCGATTTGCAGGGGGCGGGGGGAGGCACAGCATTCAGTCCATAATAACAACATTATTCATAATCACTGGAAGCCCAGAAGATTCCGCATGTCCTTCAGCTGGCACACGGTAAACAGATGTGTAGAGTCCTGCTCAGCAATAGAAACGGGGAACTACTGACACACCAGGACGATCTGATGCAGAAGGGGCCACAGTCAGACCACACCGTCATCCTATCCCCATGACGTCACGGGAGAGGCCACGCACCGGGGACTGGGAAGGCCAGTGGGCTGCCGTGGGTTAGGGACGGGGTGCGGCTTGACTCCACAGGGGCAGTGAGAAGGAATTTGGGGGGTGTTGGGACCGTTCTGTATCTTGCTTCTGGTGCTGTTTATGCAACTCTCTACGTTTCTCAGAACGCATGCAGCTATCCACCAAAAGTGAGCGATACTGAGCATCAAATATAAAATAAATTTTAAAGAACATCATGTTATCTTAGAGTAAAAAATTAATTATCTGATACATGGGGTGTGATTCCAAGCTAGTGATTTAGACGAACGTAGAGGTAGACGCTTCCCTCAGTCCCCATGTGAAAAAAAAGTCCAGATGGATTGAGGCTTTAATTGAAATACAGAAATTATAAAATGTCACAAGAAAACAGGGGTGAACAGTTTTATAATCTTGGTTGGGGGAGGTCTTTCAAATAAGCATGTCAGAAATCCCCAAACCCATGCATGTGATGGTGTACTAATTTAAAACACCTGGGTAGCCAAATGAAATAAAATAGGCACGTTGAAAACTAAATTGGTGAAATCATTTGCAAGTCACATGGTACAGATTAATTTTCTTGTGAGGCAAAGAACTCAAAAAAGAAAAAAAATATAAAAGAAACCCGAATAAAAATTTGGAGAGAACGTGAACAAGCAGTTTACAGATTAACCAATGAACACAAGAAAAGATGTTCAACCTCCTTAGTGATCAAAGGAAGAAATAAAAACAATAGTTAGTTTTGTTTGTGTATCAGGTCAACAAAGGGCAGAGAGATTGATAAAATCTGCTGGTGGCAGCGTTTGGAAAATGGGAAATCTATGAACAATTTGTGGGCGTGTAAACGCCCATAGCCTTTGGGTGGGGCAATGTGAATGCCTTGTTCCCCTAGGAAATAATAACACAACTGAAAAAAATCTATCTGATTCAGGATATTTCTTGCAGCACTGTTTATTATGCCAGCGTTTTTTGCTGCCGCGGTTTTGTGAGCCTTTAAATACTAATGTTCTCTGTGACCTTCAGGTGGGGAATATAATATACATACGGTTCTCAAAATTATTTGACCAGAGGAAACCCCTGCTCTTTCTTTCCCCCAGAGGGTCACCCTCAGGTCATAAGGAGGCGACTGGAGAATGGCCCGTAACTGTTAACAGGTCCCATCCGACATGGTGAGACTTTACCGAGTTCTTTGTGCTCTTTCTTCTGTCTTGCTTGAATTCTTTAAACAATGAACATTTATCGTTTTGATAAAAAAATAGAATAATGAACTGTTTTCAAAAGGAAGAAAAAGGATCCGGTGATTACAAAAGAAGAGTAACTTAAAACTTCACTGTAAAGCAAACCTCTTTGTAAATAAGATTGACGTAAAGACAGGAGCCCTGTACGTAAGGGGCGCTGGCATGTTCACGTGCGCCTGCGTCCTAGAGGCCCCGAGTCCAAGGAGGACAGTCCAGGCCTCGCCGTGGCACCTGCTTGTAGCCCTGGGCAGGGCAGCCAACCCCCTAAGGCTTCGTTTCTTCACCTGTAAAACTGGAGTCATGCTGTCCGCCTTGCCTCACTCACAAGGTGCTTGTTAAAATGAGACCATTATTGCAAAACGACTCAGCTCTGAAATGATCGGAAGTGAAATCATCGATCCTTGAAGTCATTGTAGGAAAAGTTACCAGTACTTGAAGCGTTTGAGGCTCTGAGAGACTCCCTTTCTCCTGAATCACTGTCACTATATAATGAAGCAACATACAAACTGGAGACAGAACTAACCCTCAGGGCTAAGCCCCCTGCCCGCAGGTGCACTTTAGAACCTTGTTACTCAGAGTGTGGTCTGCAGACCAGCAGAGGCATCAGGGCTGCCCAGGAAATGCCTTGTCTGGGCCTGAACTAATGCTACCAAGACGAGCTCCCCGACCAGGGGATCCACTGCACATCAGTGCTCGAGAAGCATTGTTTTGGGGGCTTTGGGGGCAGAGTCTAATCTACAGGACAGACCTCGTTTTATTGCACTTCGCAAATATTGCGTTTTTTACAAATTGAAATTGTGGCAAACCTGCCGCGAGCAAGCCTATAGACGCCGTTTTTCTAGGAACATTATTTTTTTAATTAAAGTTAAGTATGTTGTTTCTTTAGACATGATGCCTTTGCACACCTAATAGACTGCAATCTAGCGTAAACAGAACTTTCATAACTTTCTGGGAAACCAGAAAATTCGTGTGACTTACTCCGTGGTGGTGGTTTGGACCCGACCCCAGAGCACCCCCGAGGTCTGGCTGTACGCTTACATCTGTGTGGTGATAAATAGAGCTTTGCTATTGGCAGGAAGATAACTACATAGGAGTTTCTGATCTAAACTGTTGCTACAAGTTGTGGTTCAGAAAAGGAAGTTATCTAACTTTGTTGAACTCGAAGTTTCCTAAACCACTGCTTTTTCACACCACCAGTTAACAGGAACGAACCCTGGGGAGCGCCCCTCAAGGCAGCCCCGCTGCACCATCTGTGGCGGCCCGGTGCAAAATGAAAACGCAGGCCGCTGTATACAAAACTTGGAAGAATTTTCCAGTGTCGACAGCAGAGGCCCTTGTAAGCCCGGGGCCCCGAGTGATGGCATGGGTGTCACACCTGGAGGCTGGCCGGCCCTGCTGGGGAATGTTCAAGATATAAAGAGCTGTGATGAACGGGGTCCAGCCCGGCGTGTCACCCGTCAGCTTCTCGCTGTTGGTTAAAGCCTCGGACCCTGCTGCCCCGATCTCAAAAGCGTGGTCACCAAGTCCTACCTGTGGGTGTTGTTAAGGGGGCCGAGAGGAGCCAGCTCCAGGCTGTGGCCAGGTGGGCCCGGGGCAGGGATGCTCGGGGTGGGGGGGGCACCTGAAGGGGTGGAGGCTGCGAGTCCCTCGTCGGGAGTCCCCTGGTCCCGCCTCCGCGGGGCTTCCTCGGAGACCTTCCAATCCCATCGAATAACCAGCTGACACGTTTTACCTTAAATCTACGGGGGGGGGGGGTCTCCTCTCCTCTCCTCACCTCCCCGCTCCAGCCTCCATCGCTGGTCCCCTCCTCCCCTAACACATGCCCTGAGGGGTGGGACGACAGGCAGTCTGCCGAGCATCTCTGGGCTTCGGGGCTCTGACCTCGGAGAGGCGTGGGTGCAGAAGGGACGGCCTCCCTGCGCTGATTTCTCTGGGAAATGCTGGAGGGAAGAGGGGCATGGAGGCTGACGTCAGCACGGCACCAAGAAGGCCATCCATCCCAGGGCAGCCCTGCCCGAGGACCTGCGGGGGACGTGTCTGTGGGCTTTCTTAGAACCTTGGAAAAGCAGTGCTTTAGCGTAATTAGTGTGGTTTTATCTCGTGAGCCTAGAACAAACGTCCTGTTTCCTTCTCTGCTGAGGTCAGAGAGGTGAAGTCGGGGGAGGTCTCACGTCGGACCTTGTAGGCAAAGCAGGGACTCGAGATTTGCGGGGTTTGGCGGGGAGGTGACGTGACCTGGCTGCTGTGCTGAGAATCGAAGGAGGGCAACCGGGAGGAGGGTCCTGGTGAGAATCCGGTGAGAGGCCGCAGGGGCCGGTGAGATGGGGGAAAGCACTTGGGTTTGGATCTATTTTGCAGACACAGTCAAAAGACTTTTCTGATAGATGAGATGTGGCGGCGGAGAGAGAAGGGTCGTGGACCCAGCGCTGCCGGGCTGGCGAGCAGAGAGCCTGGGGGCAGCTCTGGGGCAGCAGGCTCTGGGGAGTGCCGCTGGGGTCCTCCGGGGGGGTGGGACTTGGGTTTAGGACAGCAGCGGGGGGTCATTAGCTCACAGCCCTGGCCGGTGAGGGGGCGGAAGCCCGGATGCTCTCTGGTACTGGTGTTAGGAAGACAAGAATGCACAGAGGAGACCCCAGGGTGGAGTCCTGGAGGCCGTGAGGAAGGGGGTTGGAGAGGGGGAGACAGGTCCGTCAGGGGCTGCTGAGGACGGGCTGGAGCGGGGGTGGGCTCCACCGGACCGAGTCCAGAGAGCAAGGGGACAGAGGTGACAAAGCCCAGGCGAGGATTCTGCCCCACAGGTGAGCTGAGGGTTGGGACAGGAGACGAGGAGAACGGGGTCAAGAGAGAGACCCGCCTTTTCCTTAATGAGAGAAGAGACAGCATGTTTGTACGTTGATGGGACGATCCCCAAAGAGGGAGCACTGATGATCCCAGAGGGAGCCTGATGGAGACCCCAAGCTTCTGCTGTTCAGCCTCCACAGTGGCGGGAACGACAAAATTCTTTCCGACCTGTACTCGCTCTCTAAGCCCAAAAACGCCACGCAGTGAAGGACTGGACACCGAACCAGCAAGAATATGGGAAACACTGAAGAAATTCCAGGACTTGAGTCATCCTCCAGGAGCTCAGAGAATTCTGCCCCGTCCACCGTGAGCCCGCACTTCCGAGGTCCTGGAAGACCAGTCAGGACATGATGTTTCCGTGTTGCTATTGTTGTTGTGTCCCTAGAAGCTTGCTCATGGCTGGCACAGAGCAGGGACTCAAGAATCATAGTCAAACGAATGCTGAGAGTCACTGTGAAAACCTACCTTCCCCAACGCAAATCAAAACGCCAATGAGGTATCACCTCACACCTGTCAGAATGGCCGTCATCAAAACCCACAAATAACAAGGGTTGACAAGGATGTGGAGAAAAGGGAGCCCTCAAGAGCTGTTGGTATCTGAAGGAAATGAACCCCCTATCTTGAGTAGACATCTGTATCCCTATGTCCATTGCAGGGTGATGTACAAGGCTTGCACACAGCCTAGGTGTCCGTCCATGGGTGGGTGAATAAAGAAAATGTGACATATCTGTATCTATAGCTACATCTATATCTATGCCTATAGCTATAGCTATATCTATGCCTATACCTATGCCTATAGCTATGCCTATAGCTATGCCTATAGCTATAGCTATACCTATATGTATATCTATACCTATACCTATATCTATGCCTATAGCTATAGCTATATCTATGCCTATACCTATGCCTATATCTATGCCTATAGCTATGCCTATATCTATAGCTATACCTATATGTATATCTATACCTATACCTATATCTATGCCTATAGCTATAGCTATATCTATGCCTATACCTATGCCTATAGCTATGCCTATAGCTATGCCTATATCTATAGCTATATCTATGCCTATAGCTATAACTATAGCTATATCTATGCCTATATCTGTAACTATATCTATGCCTATATCTATACCTATATCTATACCTATACCTATATGTATATCTATACCTATACCTATATCTATATCTATACCTATACCTATATCTATATCTATAGCTATGCCTATAACTATACCTATATCTATATCTATGCCTATAGCTATATCTATGCCTATATCTATACCTATATGTATATGTATATCGATACCTATACCTATATCTATATCTATACCTATACCTATATCTATATCTATATCTATAACTATACCTA
Organism: Orcinus orca; assembly: GCF_937001465.1. NCBI lineage: Eukaryota > Metazoa > Chordata > Mammalia > Artiodactyla > Delphinidae > Orcinus > Orcinus orca. Next base: position 105,064,444 of record NC_064568.1, read on the forward strand.
TATCTATAGCTATAACTATAGCTATACCTATATCTATACCTACATCTATACCTATATCTATACCTATACCTATATCTATATCTATACCCATACCTATATCTATACCCATACCTATATCTATATCTATACCTATAACTATAGCTATATCTATAACTATAGCTATACCTATATCTATATCTATACCTATATCTATGTCTATATCTCTACCTATATCTCTACCTATACCATCTATATCTCTACCTATATCTCTACCTATATCTATATCTACACCTATAACTATACCTATATCTATACCTATACCTATATCTTTACCTATATCTCTACCTATATCTGTATCTGTACCTATATCTATACCTATATCTATATCTATATCTACACCTATATCTGTACTATACCTATATCTCTACCTATATCTATGTCTCTATTTTTGTTTGAAAGAGGGAAATCCTGTGATTGGCAACAACATGGATGAACCTGGAAGACATTATGAAGTAAAGTGAGCCAGACACAGACAAATACTGCACGATCTAACTTACCCGTGGAATCGGAAATAGTCAACTCACAGAAGCAGAAAGTAGGAGCCAGGGGCGGGGAGGAGGAGGGGAAATGGGGTCAAAGGGCATAACGTTGCCGTCTGTCGGATGATTGAGTAGAGACCCAATGTGCGTGCAGGGTGACGACTGAACTTAATAACACGGCACTGATCACAGAAATACTAGGAGCGAGTGGATGTCGGTAGCTCTCATCTCACACCCACACACTCACCCACACGGCAACTCTGAGGAGAGGGCTAGTCACCTCGACTGTAGTTAGCACTTCACTATGTACATGGCTATCAAATCATTATGTTGTACACCTTAAATATAAACAATGTTTATTAAAAAATACTTCCCCATTTAAGCCTTGACAAACACATCCAAGATATCCCACACGTCCAGAATAAGTTTTCACACATTTATTTAAAAATACAGCACAGAAAAGCAACAGCAGAAATTATGGGACACGTCCTAATAAAATTTAAAATTGGGGAATGAGAGAGCTCAGATCTGACGTGTAAGGGTGATGAGGATGGAAGGGGTATTTTTCTTTGCAGAGTTTCGTCCTGACGGCTATGGTAGGGTTTCCTTTGCTTTTCCCAACGAACAGGATTGCACGTTTTTGTGGCGTGTTCTTCTGTGAGGGTTTTCAGTGGGAAACTGAGCTAGCGATCAGACTCTCATCTCAAATTCAAGTGCCAAAAAGACTTTTAAATCTTAAGAGCAAAGTGGAGGCAACGTGAGATTCTGATCTGTGCCCCACCTATTTGACCTGTAAAAATAGCATCGTCCTCTCTGCCCGCCCTGAGAGCCCAGCTGTCTGGGCGGCGGCTTTTAGGAAACCTTGTGTCATATGAGCTTCGTCCATGAGATGGCGCTGTTGTGCCACAAAAGGAAACCTCTCGGTCTGAAAACCCCAAGAACAATTTTAAAACGAGAGATCCCAGTCATAAGATGAATCATTTCTAGGGCTCTGATGTACAGCATGGTGATTATAGTTCATCGTATTGTATCACATACTTGAACGTTGCTAACAGAGTAGATGATAAATGTTGTCGCCACAGAAAAGAAATGGCAATTATGTGACAACCTGCATTTCACAACACGCAAGTGTATTCGGTCAACACACCGTGCCCCCAAACTCACACGCTGCTACCTGTCAACTACGTCTCCCCTCGCCCAAGCTTGTCGCTGAAACCGGGAGGCTGCGCCCTCCATCCTCCAGCCCTGGGTTCCAGCAGGCAGATGGCTTTCTTCCCGTGTCTACACTGCACACATTCTTGAATCCGGGTGTTTGCAGAGTGTGTGCTCCTACCATTTTCTCAGTGTCTTATCTGTTTTGTTTCTGAGGCTAATCTTGTCTGTCTGCCCTCCTGGAAGTAACCCCCGAGTGATGGGGAGGGAGAGGAGGCTTTGCCCTGGTGTCGAGAGCTGCACCCCGGCCCCCGTGGCTGAGGGCCGGCCCCCCGACAGCGCAGAGGGTCGTCCTCAGGGCCCAGCAGGAGCTGAGAACTGCAGGGCCGAGAAGGGGGCCATTCCCTCTCTTGCAGTACAGATCATCTTGCTTTCCCCAGTTTTTATGGTGGTAAAACATAAAACTGAACATCTGCACCGTTTTCGAGTCTGCAGCGCTGTGGCACTCGGTGCATTCACAGCGCGGTGCTACCCACCCCTCACCCTCTTCCAGCACCTCCCGATCTCCCCACTAAACTCTAGCCGGCCCGCCGGCCTCCTCGCTACACTCTGTGTCTGTGAATCTGGTGACTCGTATGAGTGGAATCGTACAGCGCATGGTTTTTGTGTCTGACTTATTCCACTGGGCACAATGTCTTCAAGGTCCATCCATATTGTGGCCTGTGTCAGAATCTCCTTCTGTTTAAGGCTGAATAATATTCCACTGTGTGGAGAGACCAGCTTTTGTTTATCCGTCATCTGTGGATGGACGTTTGGTTGTTTCCACCTTTTGGCTGTTGTGAATAATGCTGCCGTGAACATGGGTGTGCAGATATCTTTGAGATTCTGCTTTCACTTCTTTTGGATAGATACCCAGAAGTGGAATTCCTGGATCATATGGTAATTCTACTTTTAGCTTTTTGAGGAACCACTATGCAGTTCTCCACAGCAGCTGCACACTTTTACATTCCCCCAGGCAACACACAAGGGTTCCCATTTCTCCACATCCCCCCTAACGCTTGTTCAGGTCATTTTTAAAGCACTGCTGGGCGCGCACACCTAACCTAACGTAAAGAGTTAATTTCCTAACAGCGCCTCACTCAGAACTACTGATGGGTGTTTCTTTCAGGATACCCGCCTTCTAGTTGCCAGACAGTTTGCAGATTATTTCTTTTAGTCAATTTGCCTTCTGCGCCCCTCTTTCCGAGATGGTCATTTCAGATAAAACTACACTAACTTTTTCTTGTTGGGAAAACCTTGCCGAGTTGTTTAGGGTTATCCCTGGAAGCAGAGGGTGGGTGTGAAAGGAGTAGCTTCAGGACGTTGTCTTCTCGGTTCTCTAGCCAGATGCTACGTGAGGATGAGAGCCGCAGGTCTTCGGATGAGCAGGAGGGAGTCCGGCGGGTTAGGGCAGGTGGCCTCGGACCTGCAGGCAGCGCAGCGGGGCTCGAGTGCAGTAGGCACTCCCAGGCCCCCGCTGTCCGCGGTGTGTGATGCAGACGTTTATCCCAAATGTCCATTTCTTAAATTTTACCAGGTACCAAACGTGAGTCGCGGAAGGTTGGTGTAGATGGTGGTTCGTCTATATTATCCAAAAAACCACGCTCTGAATTTTTACTTAAGTTTTGTTTTCTGCCCTCACTACAGTAATTCTGTGGGGAAGAAATAGCATTTCTGGAATGATAGATGTTTCTGGAATGATCCCAGCTGCTCTCCTTGGGATTCAGGAAGCCCCTCACGGGGCGGACGGCGTGTCCAGAGGGCGAGTCCCTGCAGTGTGCCTAGCAGGCCCCTCCTCGCGCACTGCCCTCGCTCTCGGACGGCGTGTCCAGAGGGAGAGTCCCTGCAGTGTGCCTAGCAGGCCCCTCCTCGCGCACTGCCCTCGCTCTCAGCGAGTCCCTGCAGTGTGCCTAGCAGGGCCCCTCCTCGCGCACTGCCCTCGCTCTCAGCGGACTCTATCCCGGCGTCTGATTCTTCGTATATGAGCACCCAGAGAAGACATCAAGAAACACGTTATTTAGAATCAGGTTATTTAAAATAAAATTTAAATTATTTAAAATAACATTATGATGCGTCATTAAGATAGGCATGTTGGCATAAACTCTGCTGGCTTTGTCCATAAGGACAGTGGGAAGTCGGGTATAATAGTGCCCTTCTTAAGTTCCGAGTTCAAATCTGTCATTTGAAAGGACGTCTTCTCCTATCTGTGCAGCATGTAGAACAGGTGATTCCGTGAGCTGTGTGTGACCACACACAGGTGAGTAGGAATTTTTACCTGGATATGCAGCCCTGGCCTCGGTTTCTCGGGATTTCTCTCCTGAAGGGCGGTCTGAGCCCGTGACCCTGGGCTCCGGTGGAGACGGGCAGAGAGGGCACCACCCAGTGGGGGCCGGGCAGCTGCCTCTGCTCTTGAAGATGCTGGAGGGGGGAGGAGCATCTCCCCACGACAGGCCGTCGTTTACCCACAGGGGATTCTGAGCCACTTCTTCCCAAAGTTTCCTAAACGCTCCAAGGCCTTGGAGTCCTGGCCCTTCCTCTCACCCATCGTGCAGCCTTAGACTTGCCGAAACTCTGCGCTTTAAGCGGAAAGAGGTGAGGTGAGGATGACCTGAAGTCGCGTGTGCAGTCTTGGTGACAGAACGTAGGTAACATTCTATCGGTACCCCCAGAGCGCAGGGCACGGCTGTCCCTGAGCACCAGCTGAGGCTGGATTTGGGGACACAGTCGTCAATTCCCAAAGTCCTGAAGTGAATGACTCTGGCGGGAGACAAATGCACAGGTCCTCTGGTCTCCACAGTTTCCGGAACGTTCATCACTAGAGTGGTCAGTGCTGTCTCTTGGCGGGTTCTGAGAGGAAGGGTGATGTGGGGACAGGTCGGGGCCAGGAGCACGCTGCCCGCTGTCCCAGGAGCAGAGAGTCCCTTTGGGGTGGGTTCCATGCAAGGAACCACAGCCACTCTTACTTTCTGCAGTTGGTGCAAGCAGGGGCCGTGGTCTTGGTCACGTGGGTAGAGAAAAGCTCCCCATCGTGGCCCCCCTGCCTCCCGAGGATGCCTGTGCACAGGGGTGGGTGATTCCAGCCGGTTTTCCACAGATCTGTTCCGTAGCTGTTTAAAAGGTAGAGACGCATTGAACGATTAAGCCAGAGACAGCAGGACTTCAGATGAACGTGCTCTGAAGAGCGGCCTGGCTGGAAGAAACACAGTGGGTTTATCTCATTCCCACACGAAAGGCCTCATTTTGCTTTTTTTTTTGTTTTTTTGCTATATGCGGGCCTCTCACTGCTGTGGCCTCTCCCGTTGCAGAGCACAGGCTCCGGACGTGCAGGCTCAGCGGCCATGGCTCACGGGCCCAGCCGCTCCGCGGCATGTGGGATCTTCCCGGACCGGGGCATGAACCCGCGTCCCCTGCATCGGCAGGTGGACTCCCAACTACTGCGCCACCAGGGAAGCCCCTCTATTTTGCTTTAACTGTAATAGAACCAGTGTTTTGGCTCAAAAGAGAAAAGCTGATCTTATATCTACAGCCATTTGAAGAAACATAGTCCTAGAAATAATAACAACGACTTGTGTACAATTAACTATGTGAGTTTTTTTGTTTGTTTCCTTATAAAAAGGAGTGGAGCAGGTAATGAGGCTGTGGAATGAGGTGGGTTAACCCAGGTGAACTCGTTTAGCTTTGAAGCTTGGGGGTCACACACCACCTGCTCTTCCCTGGGCACACAAGGTCAGTGGCTATAGGGCCCCTAACAGTGTGACGCACGCGTGTGTCCCCTACACTTGACAAATGCAGCAGCTCGCGCATGGCCATCCTGTAGGGAAGGGAAGACGCCCCGGAAACGGACATTTCAACTGGGATCCGCCTGCATCATTTCTTTTGTCTCCTCTTCACTAACGGCGATGACGTTCTAAGAGGGTTTTGAAGACTAAGCACACGAACGTGGCTCACCACTGTCCTGTGTGATCCATTCCACTCTCTTTGCTCTGCCCCTTGTCGCCCCAGATGCGATGGGCCTGGGTCCAGCTATAACCGCCCAGATGCCTTCCCTGTGCCCCTCACCCCGATTCACCATCTCTGAGTGTGGCTGCCCAAGCTTAGGGTCTGACCTAGAAGCTCGTTTGCCCTTTTAGGACTGTTCACGGTCGCGGCTGGCACTGGTGCAGCCGTGTGCACGCGTGTTCCAATGCTTTACCTCGTATCGAGTCATTAACCTGTGCAAACACCCATGAAGCAGGTGCTGTTACACACCCGCCTCACAGGTGAGAGCACGGAGGTCCAGCGAGGTTCAGTTCTGGTGGTGTCAGAACCGGGACTCGAGCCTACGTCCTCAACCACTAATTTAGAGCCTAATTTCAGTCTCTAAATTAAAATTCTAGCCCTGACCTCAGTATTCTAATTTGGAATCTACCGATTAAATGTAACCCCACTGCCTGTGGGCACTAGCACTGGACGGTGGTCAGCACCAGGCCAGGTCTCAGCACAGAACCTTCCAGAAATCACGTGGCCCTGATTCCCGCCTGCAGTGAGGGCCTTTCCACGCTTCAGCCCAAATATTCAGAACCACTCGATGACACCGCCCAGGTCACCAGGCTCAGGGGGAAAAGGGCAGATTGCAAGATGTCAGAACCTCAAAAGGAAAACGCTGGTTCTTCAAGGAGCCCTGGCCAAGGCGTGCCTCCTTGATCCGGGACAGGCTGAAAAGAAGTGCCCGGCAGGAACTGCAGGAGAAGGTGCGCATCCTTACTGGTCTCGAGGTGAAGAGGTGGGCGGACCTGCGTCTGCTTTCAGGACCAGTGGTCCCATTAGCCTCCTCTGATGCCCGACACTCCTCTTGCAGAGACGCCTCTCCTCACCCCCATCCTCGCTCTGGCCGGCCCCGGGGTTTGCTGTGATGACGGATGGATTGCAGCACAAGTGATGCTGTTCACAGTTGAAAACGAGGCCTCCGGGACCCACCCGACTTCTCCTGCCACCCCGGAAGGAAGCCTTGGCTTAGACAGACCCGTCACGAGAGCTGGCAAGGACGGGCCCAGCCCAGGGCACCAGCCCTGAGTGCGGCCTTAGGCCTGCCTGGCCGGCCACCTGCCGGCACAGCCTTGGGAGCCAGAGCTGGGCCATCTCCAGGGCTGTGGGAAGCACTGCACAGCTGCCGTCCTTTCGCTGTGGTCCACCACCCAGCGAGAGGGCCGGTCCGTCTCCCTAGTGGGGAGTCCTGTGTAAGAAGGTGGACTTCCTTCCCGCCCCATGGCGCCCTTGGCCACACTCCCTCACACCTTCACCCTGGCCCGGCTGTTCCCGGTCCCACCTCTGCACCCAGGACACCTCAGACCCCGCCCCATGGCATCCCGTCTCTGCTCAAGGGCTTTGCACTGACTGTCCCTTCCTCTGGAATGTCCTGCTCTGGGCTGGCTCCCTCGCCCTTTCCAGGTCCCTGCTGCTACGTCCCTTCACCTGGGAAGTCCAACCTGCCCCACCGGAGATGTCTCCCCCTCTCCCCACGCTTTACCCTTCTTCACTGCATTTGTCACCACTGGACATCTTTGTGGCTCTGTCTCTTTGTCTGTTTCCCTTCCTGCTCACCCATCCCTGCCGTTAAAATACAAGCTCCGTGAGTGCAGGAATGTTGTCTTTGTTCTCTTTTGAGTCTAGTGTCTGGGCGTAGTAAAAATACGAGCTAAGGTCTGCAAAGGCAGGCGCTGTCTAGGGCCTTCGTTTACCCTCACAAAGATCTTCCCATTATTCCAGGCGCTATTCCCCACATCTTATAGGAGGGAAGCTGAGCCATGGGCAGGTCAGTTCTGCCCAGGCAGACCTGGCATTTAAACCCAGGCAGACTGGCTCATAGAAGGTCCTCAGTAAATACCTGTTTAATGAATAAACAAGCAAACACCTTTCCTAACTCTTCTGCGGAAGCAGGGCTGCCTCGGTGCAGGAATCTGAGTGATTTCTCCCAGTAGCCCTTCTGTCTTCGATATAAAGCAGAGTTGCCCCTCAGCCTCCCGGTATCATAGTCTACTTTCCTTTGGCCTTTTTTTCCGTTGAAATTCAAGCAAGATTGCAGGGTACAAGAGCAATGTGCAAAATCAATTATATTTCCATGCACTAGAAACTAACCATCTGAAAATGAGATTAATAAAACAATTTCATTGACAAGAATCCAGATTTTCATATCCAAAAGAATTTAGGAATAAATTTAACAAAAGAATGTAAGACTTATCCTCTGAAAACCACAAAACACGGGTAAAAGAGATCGAAGAAGACCTAAGTCAATGGAAAGACACCCCATGTTTACGGATTAGAAGATTTAATATTGATACGATGGCAATACTACCCAGATTGATCTACAGATTAAATGCAATCCCTATCAAAATTGCAGCTGGCTTTGTTACAGAAATTGACAAGCTGATCGTAAAACTCATATGGAAATGCAAGGACTGACTCAGGGTGGCCAAACATTCTTGAAAAAGAAGAATAAATTTGGAGAATTCGTACTTCCTGATTTCAAATTTACTACAAAGTTATAATTATCGGGCAGTGTGGTGCTGGCATAAGGACAAACATATAGGCCAGTGGAACAGGGTTCAAGATCTATAAATCAGACCAACATTTATGGTCAGTTGATTGTTGACAAGAGTGTGTGCCAAGGCAGTTCAATGAGGGAAAGAGTAGTCTTTCTATCAAATTGTGCAAAAGAATGAAGGCTGGACCCCTTCATACTTCACACCATATAAAAAATGAACTAAAAATGAACCAAAGACCTAAATATAAGACTGAAACTATAAAACCCTTAGAAGAAAACATAGGTGTAAATCTTGTGATTTTGGAGTTAGGCAAACCCGTCTTAGATACAGCACACACAGCACAAGTGAGAAGAGATAAAATTGGTGAGTTGGACTTCATTAAAATTAAAAACATTTGTGGTGCAAATGATACCTCTAAGAAAGTGAAAAGGCGACCCACAGAATCGGAGAAAATACTTGGAAACCATGTATCTGATAAGGATCTTATAGCCAATATAAAGAACAAGTTAATAATAAAAGATAACTCAATTAAAAATGGACCACGGATCAGAAAGGACGGTTCTCAAAGAAGATGTACAAACGAACAATAAGCACATGAGAAGATGCTCAACATCATTAGCCATCAGAAAAATGCAAATAAAAAGCACAACGAGGGCTTCCCTGGTGGCGCAGTGGTTGGGAGTCCGCCTGCTGATGCAGGGGACGCGGGTTCGTGCCCTGGTCCTGGAAGATCCCACATGCCGCGGAGCGGCTGGGCCCGTGAGCCATGGCTGCTGAGCCTGCGCGTCCGGAGCCTGTGCTCCGCAACGGGAGAGGCCACAACAGTGAGAGGCCCGCGTACCGCAAAACAAACAAACAAACAAACAAAAAACCACAATGAGGTACCACTTGGCATCCAGAAGGATGGCTATACATGAAAAGACAAACAATGACAAGTGTTGACAGGAATGTGGAGAAATTGCAACACTTCTATATCTCTGGTGAGAATGTAAGGCGGAGCAGCCTCTTTTGAAAACCTTTTGGTGGTTCCTCAAAAGCTTAAACGTAGAGTGACCATATGTTGCAGACATTCCACTCCTAGGTACGTACACAAAAGAAAGGAAAATTTATGTCCACACAAAATCTTATACATGAATATTCATAGCAGCATTGTTCATAATAGCCAATAAATGGGAATAACCCAATACCCAGCAAATCATGAACCGATAAATAGTATATAGTATATTCATAAAGTGAAATGGTTCAACAATAAAACCAATGCACTGAGACAACATGGGTGAATCGTGAAAACACAGTGCTAAGTGAAAGAAGACATATACTGTACGATCCCATTTTCAGGAAATGGTCCGGACTAGACAAACCCAGAGATAGGAAGTGGATTAGTGGTTGCCTCGGGCTGGGGTAGGTGTGTTGGGACAGAATGGGAGTGAGGGCTGAGGGCTACAGAGGTTCTATTTGGGGGGGGATGACAATGCTCTAAAGTCTATTGTGGTGACGGTTGCACAGCTCTGTGAATATCCTAAAAGCTACTGGCTTGTGCACTTCGAGTGGTGGGTGAATGATCTCAGTAATGCTCTTAATGAACGCCTTTTCAGCGGGCGTGTATTTCACGCCAGCTGCCTGGCTCTGCAATGGATGTTTTCACATGAATTATATAATACACACAAACACCCCCAAAGGAGCGATGATTGTGCCAATTTTGAAGACGAGGAAACTGAGGTTCAGTGTGACCTGCCGAGTCACGAAGCTGGCAGGCGTGAGGAAGAGTTCAGACCCTCTTCCGAAAGCAAACCCTTCAAATGGCCCTACGGCCGCTGGTCCCCAAATCCTACCTGCTGCTGGGTGCCTGGCCTCTTGGGAATTTCAGAGCAGCTCAGGGCCACGCGTGAGCACATCTTTGCTTTTGGACGGTCGTTTCCATCGCTGAGCTTGTCCTAGGTTTATATCTGTTCTCCAGCCAGGTGGGGCCCCCTGGTATGGCCTGGAAGCCCGATTCCGCAGTCACCTGCTCTGTGGCCGTGGGCAAGTCAGGGACCCCCGAGCCCCACTCAGCTCATGAATGAAAACCAGCTGTTGACACCGCCCCCGGGAGGAAGCAGGGCCTGCTACACACACCGCCCGTGTTCCGCGCGTCCTGAGGTGTCGGCGGCAGAGTGCACGGCGACCCGGGCTGGGGGGTGAGGAAGGGTGATGCGGGGCTCGAGGGGGGATGGGGAGGGAAGCAGTTTTGAGGCAGGAGGACAAGGCCCTCTGGGGGGCAGGCGGGTGGGCGTCCCCAGAGTGCCTCTCCCAGCTCTCATGGTGGCGTGGCTTCTGCCCGGGCCGTGGGGGGTCTGGAAAGCCCTTCACGGTGGAATCTTTCTCATCGAGGAGCGTCTGGTCCTCCTCGGTGCTGGGAAGCCTGATCCTGATTAGGCTTCTCCCGGGTGGTCCATCCTCCAGGGCTCGGGGCTCCTTTCGCGTAGGGGGTGGATGACACCGGCAGGCTTGTCTTTCCCGCCATGAGAAGCCACGGGGGGAAGGAATTTGCGACGTGGCTGTTCTCCCTGTGCAGCCAGCGTCCTAGGCCTCTCTGTTTACTGCTGAGGGTGATGACCCCCTAGAGGGCCTCGCGTCCCAGCTGAGCCCTGCTGCCTCTCTGTGACCCGCTCTGAGCAGACTGCTGCCCACAGTGTCCCCCCTCCCTGCACCTGCTGCCTGGGGTCGCCAATGGCTGTGGTCGAGGAGCTGCTGTTTCATGCACATTAGTGAGAGTCCCTCCTGTGACAACATTTAACAAGTGTCTGGGGCGTGAGATGGGAAAAGAGAGGGCCTTTTGCAGCTCCAGAGACTTGGGCGTAATTCCAGCCATACCACTGAGCATGGAGGTCATAGCCCTGTGTCCTCGGGCGAGTTGCTTGCCCACTCTGAGCCTTGTTTCCTATCAATACAAGTCTACCTGAAGAGTTATTGGGAAGATTAAAGAAAATGTTATACAGCATCGGCTATGGTATTTAGCACATACAGGTGTTCGGCAGTGGTAACTACTGCAAAGATAAAAACTGTTACCTACACAGATGTGACAACTCAGGAGTCACTCACTTTTCGTCCTGTTGAGTGTAGGACCGGGGGTGCTTCCTGTCACCTGCACTGGCCAAGGTACTTACGATCCCACACTAGCCTCGGGGTTGCACCAGAGCTTGGCATCAAACGAGGCCGGTGGAGCCACACTCCCTATTTTGTGCTGGAAACTGAGATCTTTACTTGGGCCCTGTAACCTCAGAAGAGGTTTCTGTCTGCAAGCCCTTGAGACAGGCTCTTGGCCCCTAGTTCTAGAGGTTTAGAGCCAGGAAGACATTCAGAGACCGCCTGGCCCCCTCCCTTAGATTTGATGAGGAAAGGCCAGAAAAGTTCAGGACTTGCCAGCCAGCGGGGAGCAGGGCGTTACGCGCCGGGCAGAGCTTACTGAGCATATACTACGTGCCTGGAGCTGTTTGCACCACTCGACCTGAACCCCCTTATTTAATCTGCACAACAACCTGTTTTCTCTCCTCATGCTGGCGAGGATGAAGAGCGCCCAGGCTGTGGTCCTTAAGGTCCGTGTGTCCCACCTCCCGGCAACTCTACGGCCTCGTGAGGGACCTGCTGGCCTTCAGTGTCGACAGGCTCGGCCTGGGCTTTCCCGCGACTGCAGTGGTTGGACCGCAGACCTGGAGAAGAAACTCTAAGAAGCACTAACCTGCATATTCTCTGGCGCCCTTGCCAGAACCATCTTGTGATTGGCAATGGAACGGCCTAGGGAGGGAACAGAGCCGGGGTCCTGCTTACCGATCGGAGTTGACGCGAGCGTCACACAGCTGACTCTCACCTCCATCCGTGAAGCAGGCCGAGGGGAATCCAGAGGCGACGCCGCACCTGGAGCCGGCCTGAGGACGCTCTGCCGGCTTCACACTCTCTGGCACCCCTTACTCAAGCCTGCACGGCAGGAAACAGCTCCTGTTTTACAGGTTCTCTGCCTCAATAGCAAGTCCTCTTTGGTGACGGCAGATCGTAAGCTCAGGATGGAAGGCAGGTACCTCATACATCGTCTGGCGGTGGACGGAGGCTTCCTCATCCTGGGGATGGGGGACGGTCTCCAGGGTCAATTACAAAATCCTGTCCAGGGCTTCCCTTGTGGCGTAGTGGTTAAGAATCCGCCTGCCAATGCAGGGGACACGGGCTCGAGCCCTGGTCCGGGAGGATCCCACATGCCGCAGAGCAACTAAGCCCGTGTGCCACAACTGCTGAAGCCCGTGCGCCTAGAGCCCGTGCTCCGCCACGAGAGAAGCCACCGCCATGAGAAGCCCGCGCACCGCGACAAAGAGTAGCCCCCGCTCGCTGCAACCAGAGAGAGCCAGTGCGCAGCAATGAAGACCCAACGCAGCCAAAAATAAAAATAAATAAATTAAAAAAAAAATCCCGTCCAGCTTGGGTTTACGACGGTGAGGGTGGCCCCATGTGCAAGGCCATTGCTGTGACACAAGACCTTCCTCTGATGTGATCTGTTTGGGGCTTCCTAACTCTGTCTCGGGTGTAATGGCTTTAGCGACATCTCAATAGTCACGTGATACTTCCGCCTTCAGCTTTTCCCCTGAAGGACCTTCATGCCTTAAAAGCCTCGGGCAAGAGTCCTGGGCTGCGAATCGGGTGCCGGTCACAGCCCCTGTCGTTGGTTGTCTCGGTTTCTCCCATTTATTTTCAGGCAGTACCCACGGCATTTCCATGGGCTGCCCAACGCCTGTGCGGCACTCATCGCTTTTTTACAATTAGGTAGGTGTTCGGACACTGGGTTTATCTCACAGCTTCCATCAGGCCACGTGCTCTATGGGGGTGAGGCCCACACCAATTCTGCTTGTCTCCATACGCCCAGGGTCTAAGATGCCACGGAGTCAGGAACAGATGAACTCTAGCACCTGAGTGAGCTCGACTTGTGAATAAACTAACCCCCGGCTCCAAGTCATGGCAACGCCCGCTGCTGTCTGTGCTCAGCACGGCCACCTCCTCCCCTCACCGTCAAGACGGACATCTCTCGGCGACGCTGCGCGGTGACATTCACTTATGACATGAGCTACAGCTTACTGCCTTCAGCGGCAGCATTGAAAAGGGACTTTTTCCCTATAATCGACGACTCCTTCAAAGCTCTTCTTCCAGTTGTGTGGGCCCCAGGAGTCCTGGCCTATGTTGTCATCGTGCCTTCATTGTTTGTCCAAGAATGGTCTCAATTTCATCCTCCATCGATGTGCACTTGTGCTGCAAGCAGACATCTCGTGGTAAAGATGAGTTCTAAATTATGTGCATGAGACAGTGGTATTTTCCTGGTAGAAATGTACGATGAGGAGATTCACCCCCACCTTTCCTTTAGATATATCATTATTTCAATGTCCTCTTAGTAAGTTCAGAGGTCTAAGGCCCGTTCATATCATGGAGAATATTTCTTCAAATATGTTCTGATTATTAAAATTGCAAAAATATGTGGGCTTCCCTGGTGGCACAGTGGTTGAGAATCTGCCTGCCAATGCAGGGGACACAGGTTCGAGCCCTGGTCTGGGAAGATCCCACATGCCGCGGAGCAACTAGGCCCGTGAGCCACAATTACTGAGTCTGTGCGTCTGGAGCCTGTGCTCTGCAACAAGAGAGGCCGCGACAGTGAGAGGCCCGCGCACCGCGATGAAGAGTGGCCCCCGCTCGCCGCAACTAGAGAAAGCCCTCGCACAGAAACCAAGACCCAACATGGCCAAAAATAAAGAAAGAAAGAAAGAAAGAAAGAAAGAAGCTTTCATTAAAAATAAGTAAATAAATAAAATTGCAAAAATAGGTAGGCTCCCCGACGTCTTCTGTTCACGCTTTGTGTCGATGCAAAATCATATCCAAAGCTGGTGTATAACTTAGAGGGCTCGGTGTTTAAAAACATACGATGAGCCAATATTTAAAAAGTGGGAGATTTTACATAATAGTTTGGATCCGGCAGCGCTCCCGCTGAGTCGCTCCGGCCCCTGCTTCTTCCTCCCGTGCCCGCTGTTGAAATCGCTGAGAGCGTGGGTTCTAGGTGATTTGTTTTCTTTTCTTCAAACTTTAATTAATGTTTAAAAAAATGTTGTAACGATGTGTGAAAACAGTAGCTTTTGAGGAGCTTAAGTTACGGGCTTCAGAATTCGTCTGTGTGTACCCCCTCTTAGTCATGTGGGACTCCCAGAAGCAATGACCCTTTTAGATTGGAAAAGTGAGGAGAAGAGAAAGGAGGTGACGGAGTTTAAGCCGCACGGTGTCCCAGCTGCTTTGTCAGCTAGCTGAGCTCCTCCTCGGCCCTGTGGCTCTGGCCTTGCAGAGGCAGCGATGCCCTGGGGGGTGGCGGTGGCAGCAGCCCCGTGGCAAACATCTCCCTGTTCAACGGGGAGGGTGAGCCAGCGCTGAGTGGGATGACGATTGGTCAGCGGCTGCCATGGAGACGGGGTGCTCATGTCTGTGGTCAGCGGGGACTCGGGATCGTTTCATCAAGCGTCCGCGAGGTCGCTGTCGTCCGAGGTCTTGATGTGTTCAGACTCGGATACTTGCACCCGGAGTGCCTGCTGCCTGGGGGAGTGGGTGTCGGGGGTGGGGCAGCCCGTCCTCTCCTTCCTCGTCCTGCTGGTGCAGACCCTGCCCCTGGCATCTGTGTCCATGTGAATTACTTGGGTAATTTACTGCGTAAATCCTAGCTTCCCTCACACAGCACCCTGCCTGCGGCCCACAGATCCTGGCGGGCCGAGGGGGACAGGCCGCAGCCCGGGTCCCCTCCTCTGCTGGGCTCTCTGGGACCCACCTCCCCTGCAGCGGGCTCCACGGCTTCTGCTCTTTCTGGATGTTGAATCTGAGCTGTCTGTAACCGTTCAGGCAGAAAAGATGCCGTCTACTGCACACGAGGAAAGCGATTTGTGGGCATATGTGTACTTTTACAGAGCACTCAGCTCTTCTCAGCAAGGCCTCTAAGGTCTTACCGGCAAGTGCACGAGAATGAGAAGGAAATAACCAGCTGGGGTGCTGGAGAAAACTTTCCTTAGCTTTGGTGCACACCGAAATGATAAAAATTCCTTCACACCTTTATGTGTATACGTGTGCAGGTTGGCCCTGCGACTGCCTGCGGGGGGTGAGGGTCGGGCAGGGCCGGAGGCACTTAGTTGTCACCCTCTGTACCAGCGGACCCCCTGCCCGTCCGGGATGTGAGTGTGCCCATAAAGAACCGGAGTACGATTTAAAACATACGATAACGAGTCAAAAAGCTAAAAATTAAAACAGAAACATTCCAAGATAAGGAGAAAAAACAAAGAAAGAAAGGTTGGGGCCGCTTGCAGAGATGAATTTAACAGGAGAGAGGAAGTTGGGGGAGGGAGGGCGCTAGGGCCTGCGAGCTGCAGACCAAGTGGGGCTGGCGGCCAGAGGGGGCAGCTCGGGAATCTTCCTGTGGCCGGAGCTAGATGTGCCCACCGCTCCTGTGATTCCAAGTCCACGGGTTAGAAGCAAAGCAGTGCTGGCGGGCTGCCCAGTGGAGGGGGACGCGTCCTGTCCTTACCAACCTCCCCCCGTCCACCGAGCGCGTCGTCCCTGCAGCGTCCCTCGGCCCGGGCACCACTCAGCGCGGTGACTCCACGCGTGTGAATGCGTCTTTCCCAGGCCCTCAGCTCTCGGGTGGGCTGGCGTGGGGAGGGTGGAACGTGGGCCAGATGAGCGGCACATCTTGGAAATCTCCCCTGAACACCGCTTCGTAGAGAGGGCTTCTGCTAAGACTTCAACAGCGAGGTTAAGGTTACGGCCTCCGGCATGAACCTCGGCGCAGAGACTCTGCATGGGCCATGGGGGCGAAGCCAGGGGTCTGGATGGGCCCGGCCCCTCCGCCTGGAGAAACGGGAAATGATGGGATGCCCCCCACCTGGAGAGGCCCAGAGTGAAGAGCCTTTAACGCGACAAAGGCAGAACATGGGAAAACCATGCTGTGCCTTCCCCCTCCCGAGGCAGGCGGGAGGTGGTGACCCGAGTGTGTCTGCAGTCAGGCCTCCTTTACCACCAGCCTTTGCCTCGATCACTATTTCACTCCATCTCAGTCAATCAGCCTCAGATCCTGCTCTCCCACGTCCCTCTGTCCGTCTAGCCAGACGGGGCTCGGACGGAGGCCTTCGTGTCAATCTCAGAGCCGGGAGGGGCGTGCCCTGGGCTGCAATCGGCCTGGTCGTGGGCTGGGACGTGGTGACGGTCACCGAGGCCTTAGAACCTGTGGCTTCCCATGGCCTGCGGGGCACTCACGTGCCAAGGGGAAGGGGAGAACGGAATCAGTCTCCGTAGCCATTTACTGCTTCATATGTTACAAAGCAGGAGAGATTATGTCTTAATTACACGCCTTTCGTTCTCAAAGGCTCTGTTCATCTGCAGTGGCCACTAGCATTTAAAATCTATGGAAAACATGTGTCTCACCACGGAGCTTAATACCGTGCGGGTGATTTTCCAGGAGCCGGGGAGGTTTCTGTAATCATGAACGATTGCTACGTTGGCTTAAAAGGAGTGACGAGCTGGGTCAGCTGCCTGCAGAGAGGTCGTGGGTGGCGTCTGGGCGGGCTGCAGCGTCCCTGGGTGCCAAGGGT
The DNA here is from genome assembly GCF_937001465.1 of Orcinus orca. NCBI lineage: Eukaryota > Metazoa > Chordata > Mammalia > Artiodactyla > Delphinidae > Orcinus > Orcinus orca. The sequence goes on from NC_064568.1 coordinate 105,081,301, forward strand.
GGGTGCAGGCAGAGGGCGCTGGGCAGCTATGCCAGAGGGCAGGGCTATCCCCCAGGCCCTGGCTCTTCCCCTCTCAGAGGAAATGCAGCAGACATTTAAATATTTCCAAACCAAACAAGACACCCTGAAGGATTCTCCTGTGGCCCCATCATCTGCCTCAGGCCGGATCTGAAAATATCAAACAACGCAGTGACAGAGGCGGCCTGCGGAAGAGGGCGGCCGGAAGGCGGGACAACAAAGCCGCCGTCGCCCCGTGCTGGGCTTCTGCCGGAGGGTCAGAGCTGCTGTTAAAAACTGCAAGAACCGGGTGGTCTTCAAGGCACGGCTCCACGAGGGTCCCGGTCTCCCACCCTCCTTCAGGGCCCAGGGAGCCAGCCCTGTGGCCTGGAGGGCTGCGTTTGCACCTTGAGCTCTTTCCCACCAGGACCCGCTTGCTTTCAGGCTCTCAGCGCCTGAGGGAGCATCCCTGTACCCTCATCTGTTCTAAAAGGCCTGTCCTGCCCCCAACAGTTAAATCAGATTTGACTTTTTCATCTGTGCTTTGATGGTAACGGGAACAAAGTCCCAGAACGAACCTTCCGCGTTCCCCTGCCATTACCTCTCCTTCCCTTGGAAACTCTGAAACGCCTCATCTAAGGCCAGCGCTGAATTTGGGGAAGAAAAATGAAAGTTGTAACTTTGACCTCATTCTGCATGTGATTGTTAATAGAATTGCGGTTTCTTTCTTGCTTTTGTGATCTTGTTTTCCAAATTAAAGCCCTCAGTGACTCAGCCTCCGCTCTGGTCCTGGAAGGGCGGCAGGGAGGCTGGTGGAGCTGCCGCTGGGCTTCGGCGGAGGACCGGCAGGAGGGCTCATTCCCGGGGCGCATCGGCTGGGCCCCCTCCCAGGGGTCCCTCCCAGGGCGGGTCTTGTCCCTGAGCCTGTGGGGACATTGCAGCTCTCAGAGGAGACGTGGGGAGCAGAGTCTGAGTCCCTGCGAGTCTGGGCCAGACCCCTGCACGTGGCGGCCAGCTCTCCTGTCCCTGGGAGCAGGTTTCAGAGGGGCCGGCTCCCACCGCCCCTCCCACCAGGCCTGGGGGTCCTGCCCATACCCTGGCGCTGGGTGAGAAGCTGGCTTGCGGGTGAGTCAGAACCCGCTCAGCTCAGATCCCAGACAGCCGTCACGCCGACAGTGGGACGTCCGGGGCTGACGTGTGCAGGTTCTCACGGGAGCTTGGGCTGGGTGCGGGGAGCCCTAGAGGCCCTCTCGGGGTCCATTCCTTCTTGTGTGATGAGAATGGGGTGTCTGCACGGTCTGGGCTGTGCCCCGAAGGTTCCTGGGCACAAGCCCTGACGCACCACGGGCACCTCATGGATCGCCAGATGCCCTGGCGCTGGGCCCGTCTGCCCTCCAGTGAGCCCCTCCCCTGTGGCTGCCCTTCCCCCATTCTTTGCCGATCCCCCAAGTCAGGTGTGTGGAGCAGGGTGGATCCCGGTGGGGAGTTCAGCCCTCCCAGTTACTGGTATAATGGTGGGCAAGTTGGTCATCTAGGAAACGGGTTTAGTAACTAGAACCTCAAGGACTATGTTGAGGACCACGGATCCTGCGTTGGGGGCCTGCCAGCTGCTCTTCCTGACACTCCATCTTCATGACATGGTGCTAATGACACTAGCTCTTCCCAGTTCAGAAAGGAAAAGCCTTTCCCCAGCCTTCCTCTTTTGGGAGGTGTGATCCTGGATGCAGGACCCGCGTCTGATGCAGCTTCAGGGCTAGCACGCCCCCGGGGGATGGTGGGGTCGTATCTGGGAGGCTCTGCCCAAAGAATGCAGGCTGGCTGGCGGGGTGGGGGGGACTCGGCTCCCCAAAGGAAACAAAACCTAGCGTCTGGCCACTCAGGGGGCAGATGGAGGGGAAGGCCACGCTTGGACGGCCCAGCTCCCCTCAGCATCCTTCGGAGAGCGGGCTCAGCCTGGAGCTGCCTGGACAGTGGAGGTGTGGGAACCGTGAGAAATCAAGTGTGTTTCTGTTCAGCTGTGAGCTGGGTTTACAGCTGGTACAGGATGAATTGTGTCCCCAGAGTCACGCTGGAGTCCTAATCCCCTGGTGGCCTTGTTGGGAGATGGAGTCTCTACAGAGGTCATCAGGTCACAGTAAGGTCACTAGGTGGGCCGTGAGCCAATGTGACCTGGGTCCTTATAACATGAGGACATCGGGACACAGAGACAGACACGCACAGAGGGAAGATGACATGAAGACACAGGGAGAAGGCAGCGTCTACAAGCCAAGGGGAGGCTTCAGAGGAACCGGCCCCTCGAAACGTCTTGCTTTTGGACTTCTGGCCCAGAACTGTGAGAAAATGAATTCCTGTTGCTTAAACCACCTGATTCGCGGCACTTTGTTACGGCAGCCCCAGCAAACTAAGACGATAGCCTTGCAACCCTCCCTGCGCAGGCACTGGACGCAGCCATCCTTCTGTCCCTGCTCAGGACCATCCCCACGGAGAAGGCTGGACCTTCTGCACCTGTTGCAGGCCCTGCTTCTCTGCATCGTGTGCCAGGACTTAGCTGCTCTGTAGCCCCTGTAATCATCAACACTGGAGACGGGTACCAGTACCCTGTTGCCCAGGTTAGGCAACGGAGGCCCAGACAATGTGAGCGGTGCCACAGCAGCAGGGCTAGGGTCCAGTGAGCTCTGTCTGTCTGTCTCTGTGCAGGGAGTCAGGCTGCTGCTCGGGGGAGGGACTCATGGACGCCAGTAGGAGAGGCCATCTGAAGACCTCTGGGGATATTCTCCTTAGTGTGTGAACTTTCTCCAGGAGAGAGTTCCAAGGCAGGCAAAGGAACAGGGTTTCGCCCCACTGTCGGGACGGGACTGTCTGTGGGCTTTTGTTTGTCTGCAGGCCAGCTGCCTCTACCAGGGAACCCACGAGGCTGGGGCAGCATCTTTAGCTGGTGTCAGAAGTTCACTGGTTGATTCATACCTAGACGGAGGTCCCCCTGCCCGCCACCTGCCTGGTTCCTCTCGGGGCTTGGGGCCTGCTGTGAAGAAGTTTCATCCAAAAGAAAGAGGTCTTCTCCCCCGCCCAGACCTGTTCTCATCGCCACAGGGGACGCCAAGTGCTCACAGGAGGATGGTGCAAAGTCCACGTGGACCTTGTCCCTTCGAGAAGTGGCCAGGGCCCCTCCAAGTGCCGTTCGCGTCTTAAACAACGTTGCCCTGCGCCGTGGCTCCAGCCCGTGGACTTGCCTTGGGCAGGGGGCTCAGCTTAGCCTTTGAAAACAAAAGCAACAATTGAAAAGAGGCTGTTTTTATGCTTCTAGAATTAGAGGAAGGGGAAATTCCTGCCTTTAGAAAAGGAAACCTCAGAAGGTGGTTATTAAACTGTTGCGGTGAATTTGGAGGTTTGGAAAGATGGCAGGTATAATCAAATGTCAGCATCTCAGTACTTGGGGTTGGGACCCCAACTGAACAGAAGACCGTGTAGGTGTCTATATGTCTCCATGTGTGTCTATGGGTGCGTCTGTCTATGTGTGACCATGTGCGTCTGTACGTCTACATGTATATGTGTGTGTGCCCGTCTGCCCATGTGTGCTCTTTGAGCATTGGCTCTGATGCTCCTGGCCTGGGCACCAGGCAGCCTTTGTTTGGCTCTCCCGGTCAGTGGGGGGATCCCCTACTTGGCCCCTATTGCTGGAGTATTGCTGGTGCACAGGGACTGGGGACCCTGCGTCCTTACCGATGCCGTGGGTCGGCACAGCCTGGTTGGGCCAGCCCAGGCAGCCCAGGGGAGGGTGAGGGCCTCAGTCTCTCCTGGCTGGTCCTTCCCCATGTCGCCCCCCTACCCATCCTCCCCTCCCCCCGTCTGTGCCTCTCCCACCCCGACTCAGGAAGAACTGCAGTAACTGATTACTGTGAAGTTACACCTGGCGGCCGCGGGGCGGTGTCCCCTTTCCCTGCGGGCAGCAGGGGCCCGAGTCGCCCTGTCCACCCATCAGAGATGCTGCGTGACCACGCGGGGGGCTGGGCACAGACCTGCCGAAGCTGCCCAGGTGGCAGGCGGTGTGCCAGGGTGGGGGACCCTTGCTTTACAGACAGGGCACTGGTGTGGACCCCAGCTAAACACAGCTGGGCAGCCTTTTCTCTTCTGCAAGCCCGTGACGATAAGGCCTTCCTTAAAGGATTTCTGTGAAACATAAACAAGATAGCGTTCATTAGCGGTTGTCAATCCCGCCTGAGCAGCCGAGGCAGCTGGGGGCCTTCTGGGCACCGCCGAGGCCAGGCCCCCCGGGGAGCCGACTTTGCTGGCCGGGGGTGACTGGGGTGGGTTTAAAGCTCCCCAGGTCCCCCTGCCAGGCTCTGGGGCTGTGACCCGCCGCTGTGTGTACAAATCACCGAGTAACAGCCCCTGACCTGCTCCTTCCGGACCAAAGGCCAGCCTGGTCACCTGGAATTTCAACCCAGTAAAGTGATTCTCTCCTAATGCAGGTTCCTTCCCTTCTTGAAGAACAGCCATTAGCAGGGGTCGTCCTGTGGTTCAGCCACTCACCCCACACGACTTACTGCTGCTTCTGCCTGGTCATCGCTGGGGTGGACAGAGTGAGGGAACCCCTGACAGGGCTCACGCAGGGGCGAGGAGCCCCAGTGAGGGGACACCGCCTGGTGGACAAAGTGACAGTGATGTGGCCGAGGGCTGCCTTCCGGGATCGAAGATGGAATGGAAAACAGAGGCCCCCTAGACTCACCAAAACGGGAGCAGCTTCTGCGTGGCACGGTGCCGTCAGGGCACAGAGTCCCTGCCTGGCCGTGGCCAAGGCCGCCCTCCATGTCTCTTTGCCTGTGAGACAGCAGCTCCTGGGTTGGGGGGGTAGCAGGGGGCCGTTCCGGAGGGAATGCCTGGAGGGCATCAGCCTCCCTGCTGCCCCCGGGCCCCTTCTTCTCTCCCACACACTCGGGCCGAGAGGACTGGCGGTCCAGCCCTGGGACCCTCGCGTCCCCCGGGGACCCGAGAGACAGTTGCTGTGGACCCAGGGCGCTCTGAGCTCCAGAAGAACTGCTAGCACTTTCATTTTTTCCCAACTGAGCTTGACGTCCGTGAGCTGTGGCCTTCCCTGGCCCGGTGTCTGCATCTGGGGTGTTTGTCCTTTTGCTCAGATAGGGTTTCATGGAGACAGGTTTGGTAAAATGTATTTCCGTTCTGATCAAATATATTAAAATATATTTCCATGCTAAGTAAGCCGGTGCCTGTTTTGAATTAATCACCATGGTGCACAGTAATTAGGTAGATCGGGACCTACAAAGGGGTTTTTCTTTTGGGAAGGAGGCGCTAATTCCATCTAATACCTGAAGATTTCCCCCAGAAATCAGACTTCCACTTTCTAAAATGTAAGTCGAGATGATTCTCCCCAAATGCTCTGGACGCTGCTGCAGCGGTTCAGAAAATTTGAGCACGCACAGCTAGAGAATTCACTTACTTCCCCAGAATCCAGGCACAAGCCAAGGAAAACAGAAGGACGTGGGCTTTACAACCAATGCTCTGGCCCTGGAGGCCTGGGGAGATGGCGGTGGCCTCACAGGATGGCAGCCCAGCTTCAAAGGCTTCTCTGCTCACGTCGGGACGGGAACTCCTGAGATATTTTCAGACACTCCTCTGCAGATCTCTCCTCTCTCTCTTTCCATCTCTCCCTCTCCCCGCCCCCCCCCCGGTCCTGCCTGACCCATCTGTATCTGGGGGTCACTGAGGTCGCAGCCCCCCTTTGCTCTCTCTCTGTTCCACCCTCTGAAGACTTTATCACCAATAAAGGAATTCCTTTTCCTGCCTGCTCCAATCACCACCTGCCTCCATCTGGAGAACTGTGACATCACTGCTGTGTACATACCCAGACTCACAGTACCGAGGTGGATAGACTTTAGTGATTCCACCTGACTTTTCTTTGCAAAGTTTACTAGAATAAAACAAGACATACCATTGTTTTGAATAAAAATGGGGAGTTTCTACTTCTTGGTGCAGGGCTGAAAATTAGGCCTTATGTTTCCCAGGGGTCAGTAATCCATCAGAGTTTTTCTGTGGACAAACTATTTTTGAAAAACCTTTTCAGATCTTTGCTTAACTAATGAATGCACAAGCCTTAACACCCGCCCGTATCCATAATTCAAACTGCCTTCCTGGACCTGTGGTTTTCAAAGTGTGGTTCCTGGACCAACGCTGTCAGCATCAACTGGGAGCTTACTGGGAATGCAGACTCTGGAGCCCCGCCCCAGACGCACTTGTGAGAAATGGGGGGCTGGAGGGGTGGACCCAGCAGCCTGTGCTCCACTGGCCCTCCCAGTGACTCCGATACACTGGGGCCACCGCACCTGTGTCTGCCACTCCAGGTGCAAAGGTCTCGTATGTGACGTTGGGGAGTGCGTGTGAAAGGAAGCAGAATCAGGGACCATGGCTGGGACCCCTGCCTCCAGGACCTAGTGCAGGCGCACCTCTTCTTATTGGGCTTCGCTTCAGTGGGCTTCCCAGATAGTGAGCGTTTTTTACGAAGTGAAGATTTGTGGCGACCCTGCATAGAGCCATGCAAAAGGTATCATTTTTTTCCAATTGCGTTTGCTCACTCTGCGTCTCTGTGTCACATGTTGGTAATTCTTGCAATATTTCAAACTTTATTATTATTATATTTATTATGGTGATCTGTGATGAGTGATCTTTGATATTACTACTGTGACTCGCTGAAGGCTCAGATGAAGTTTAGCATTTTTTAGCAGTAAAGTATTTTAAAATTAAGGTCTGCACATTGTTTTTCAGACATAATGCTATTGCACACTTAATAGACTCCAGCATAGTGTATCCATAACTTTTATATGCCTGGGGAAACCAAAAATTTGTGTGACCCACTTTATTGCAGTATTTATTGTGGTGGTCTCAAGCCAAGCCCACAGTATCTCCGAGGTCCGCCTGTGCGGATCTGTAAAGCGGACCGGCGTCCCCACGTCGGAGGAGTAGGAAAAAGCCCCACAAAACAGGTCATTTTGCGAAAGTTCCTGCGTAGGATAAAGGACCCTGCATCTCCATGCGCGGGGCCTCCTCGCACCACTAGGGGGCGCGCTGGGCTCGCCGAGGCCCGGCGGCCACAGCCTTCCCTCCCAGGTCCTGTCATTCTCTGTATAAACAAGTTACGTGCAAGTGTTTAGGATATAAATTACGACCATGCCGGCTGCCTCGGAAGGAATGTAAACACAGCACTGTGGTCAGAGCAAACTCTGAGACTGACTTCATAATTTATAGCAGCCCCCAAGTAGCCCCGAATAAAAGGAAAAAAATCCCTATTTAACTGCAAATGTGATAATGGGACACAACAAACGTTTAAATCCCTGCTTAATTTTGGAAAATATAGAAAGGAAGCCTAAAGATTAGGCAGATGGTTAGGACTTTTCAAAACAAGATGTTTTACTGAGACCCTCTTTGGACTGAAACTCTCTCAGAATACAAAATCCCTGTGTGGGAGACGCCCACCCAGTGGTATCCGTTCCTGGTGACTGACTGAGAGACAGTGCTTGCAGGGAATGAGACTCGAAGGCAAGTTCTCAAAAACAAAAGCAAGACCTGGAGAACCTCTCTGCTCGCTCTCGGGTCCACAGTTGCCAGCGCTGCCCGGGAGTCTGCGGGGCTGGTCAGACCAGGCGGAGCTGAGGCCCATCGGCCTGTTTCCTTTCTTTTTTGTCCAGCGCTTCAGCAGCTCTGCCTGTAGCATCTGTGATTGGGAAGCCTCAGGAAACCAAGCGAGAAAGGAAAGGGCTCAGAGGAGGGAATCCCGAGGAAAAGCATCACTCCCTTGCGAGCGAGAGGAGGCAGCAGAGTGACTAACAGGGAGACAAGTGGGGGCCGCGGCCGCTGTGCCTGAACCGGAGGGCGGCAGACATCTTGTCCTGCTTCTGTCCCTGATGCTCGGGGACTGCCCACACCCTCCACGGGCTTCCCCCTCTGGACGACGGGATCTGACGGCCACCCAAGGAGCCGGGGCCCTTGCACTGGGCACCTACCCCTTGCTCGGAGCCCGGCCGGGCCGAGGGCAGCCCCCGGTGATGTTCTGCCCCGTCACTGCACCCTGTGCTGGTGGCGAAAGGAAAGAGCAAAGGGCAGAACTCGCCGTGTGCACAAGAAAGGCAACAAAGGGGACACGACACTTGCTTTCCTCAAGCCTTTATCTTGCCGGGTTTTCTTTTAAGCTCCTTTCACCTTCTGTTTTTTGTTTAGCCAGAAAGAGCGAGGGTGAAGGAAAGAAATAATAGAAAATGTTTCTTCTTCTCTTTCTCTCCTGAGAAGACCCACAATCAGAACCCTGCCTGTGCTGCTCAAGGCGCAGACCCCACAACACGTCAATTACAGGACTTAGAAAAAAAAGCCCGCCCAGTGTAGAGTTGCACTGCCCGCTGGTGAGGAGACGTGTCGATCGGATGCCCGTGGGGGAAAGAGACATCCCAGCAACTATTTGTTATATACATTTTATTGAAAAAATTTTACATCAAAATAGTTTGGCAAACTGTAAAAGTATATGTAAGTGCAAATATATCCTCCTTTTAAAATACAAGCAAAGTGTGAGTATACACGAAGGTCATAAAAATATCTTTAAACTATGATGGTAGAAAACAACCTTGTAAAAAACGTTGTATTGTCACAATACTGAAGACCACTTTCTTAAACTAGACACATTGTTGCTAAATACTTCCTTGATAATGTTCTTTGGCACCTGTATCCAAAGGTAGTGTTTGGTAAAACACAGCTCTCCCACTGAGCCAGGCAACAAGGTGAGGCTTTCTTGAAATCTTGTGCTCGGCACTGCCTTTCAGAAAAGCACACACATTTTCCATAGACAAAGAAACACACACACACAGCCCCTCTGCGTGTTTCAGACCCTGATTACTGAAGGCAAGGGAACCCCCAGAGTTCCATGCTTGTGTTTTCCGCGTGGTGAGTCCTCACCATCTCGGCCGAGGAGCGCAGTTCTCCCTTCTCTGGGAGCCTGCACGAATTCGGGGCATTACCTTGGGGCTGTCCTTCTGCCAACGGCAGACAAACATCAGTGCAGGATGCCTGCCTGGCCTGGGGACTCTGGCTAAGTGACCGATGTGCTACGTGCAGCCACGCTGCTCTGGGAGTCCACCTCAGCCTCGCCCCAGGGGCGACAGGGCCTGGCCCGGCCCCTCCCTCCGCTCACATGACACAGGGCTTAATGTCCTGGCAGACGCTCTGGTGGTGGTGGTGATGGTAGTAGGGGCCGCTGGCCGAGGGGTGGAAGGAGGAGACGCTGTTGAAGCTGAGGACGAAGTCCTTCCTGTCGCACACGGGCGTGGAGTGGTGCTGGTATCGGGGCAGCCCCACTGCAAGGAGGGAGGAAAGAAAACTTTTCAGAAACGTATCTTCCGCTGAGGACAGGGCACATAATGTTGGAAAACTTAATTCAACTTTTGCCTCCAAGGGGGTTGGCCTGTCTTTTTGTCTATTGCGGTAAAACTGGGAGAGGAAACCCAGCCCCAGAAGCTTCTCAGAGTTTCAAACTGAAGGCCACAGGACGACTCTGGAATCCCGGTTTGGGGTCTCCTTTGGTTTACACGGAGCCACAGAGCACAGTCCCCGCGAGGCCAGGCTCTCTGTGCCCGGGTGTCTGTTACTCCCAGAGGCTGGGCGGGGCTCTAACAGCCCCTGGCCCCAGGCCCCGCGCCGGGTCCCTGCCCGCAGGGCTCCAGCCGGTGCTGCCGAGGCCCAGCCCCTGCCCCCGAAACACCACGGTCTCCCTCGCTTCTGGTTTCGAGCCCCCCTGCCTTATTTCCCAACCGACTAGCCGGCTCCGAGGAGCAGGCTCTGCACACCAGGGGGGTGACAGAAAACGATCCCACGGCTAGAGAAGGGCCGAGAACAAACGCGCGCATCTCTGCGGGTCGCGCCTCGAGGGAAGCGGGACCCCCGGAGCAGGGCCTGCCCTTGGGTGAGAGCCCGGCTGCAGCCCCTTTGCCGCGGGGGGAGCCTTTGGGAGAGCCGGGCCGGCCCGCAGCCTCTCCCCGGGCCTGAGCCAGGCCTCCGGGAGCCGACTTTTGCTTTTGCTTTCTCGGCGCCTCCGGCCCGGGGGCGCAGTTGGCTGGGCTTCCGGCTCGCTGGGCCCCGCGCTTCTCCCGGCCCGGGCCTCTCTCGGGGCTGGGCTGGGCTGGGCCATTTTCCCCGAGGCCTTTCTAGTCTCGCGTGCGCGGCGGGGACCGCCCGCCCACGCGGGTGCAGGGCCGGGTTGTTCTGCGCCCGCGAAGACCTTACCCGGCGGCCCGCGGCGCCTCGCCCGGCCGCATCCAGCGCTCGCTGGGCCACCGGGCGGCCCCGCGATCAGCGCCCGGCAACACCGACTGTGGCCAAACGCGCGCCCCGACGTGAGCCGTCGCTGCCGCGCAGGTGCGCTTACCCCCGCGTTAAAGCACCTCGCTGTGGCGCTTCCCGCATCTCTAGCCGGCGGGCCCGGCGCTTTGATGGGACCTAAGGACCTAAGAGCCCAGCTCCTTCTTGAAAGGTTCTCAGGAGGCAGAGAGGCCGAGGGGCCTCCCCGAGCACGCGGGCCTGGGCCGCGCGGGCGTGGTGCTGGGAGCGCGCGCTCGGGGCACCTCCTCGGCCTCCCCGCTCCTCAAGGGGCCCTGGGCTCTCGGTCGGCCGCGGCCCGGCCTGGGAGACGCCAGCTAGCCCCGTGGGGAAGAGCGTTCGAGGGGGCGGGAGCCAGAGCACGGCTGGGGAGAAGCAGAGCTTCTCGGCCGGGCCATGGCCTCCTCGGGGCTCCCAGACTCGGTCCGGAGGGCGCGCGAGCTCCCGGGGGGCCGGCGAGGCAGTGTCGCTTCTCCTCTAGACAGAGTCGTGCTCCCGGGTCCCCGCGCTTCTGGGACCCGTGCGTGCGCCCGGTGTGTGGCGTGGGGCGAGGGCGGCCTCACAGAACGGTCAGAAGGCTCTTTCTGCGCGATTCTGAACGTTGAGGGAAGTGTTTCACGGCAGCTGCGGAAGTTTCACGGACCCGCCTCGGAGTCCCGGTTGCGGCTGAGCAGGGCGGCGAGAGCGCGGAGCGGGGAGCCGAGAGGGGAGCGGATGGGCGGGAGAGCGCAGAGCGCGCCGCCAGGGCTCAGAGGTGATTGACAGCCCGTCCCAGGGGGATTAAAAAACAATAAGAGGGGAGGGTCGTCTGTGTTGGTTACTTGTTGAAATTCCCATAAAACTGAACAAGACTCCGTTCTCCGTGGGTTAAGTCAGGCTAAAATCCTCTCCGGTGTGGTCCTGCCCAGACTGTCTTTGTTTAGTTAACCTCTGAGACCCGCATTTAAAAGGCCTATTTGGGAAATTTCACCGTCCAGGGAACCAACATCTTTCGCCCATTTCTGGACTTCCTTTCTCCCTGACGCTCTGCCCCACACCGATGCACGAACATGTAATGTAGGTGTCGTCGTCCTGCGAACCCTCTTCTAATCGGGGCGGGTGAGTGTCAGCTAGAGCCCCCGCTTGCCGGGCAGACCAGCCTGCCTACGAGGGGTTAATGTAAGGGTTTATCTCCACTGTCCCCATAAACCTGGCTAAATATTCAAATTCCCTCCTCCACCCCCATCTGTCCCCTCCCACCTTTCACCGCCTTGGGCGAGTCAATAAATTTTCATAATCGGCAACCAACACAATTTACACCATCAACACGACAAGGGGCGCCCAACGGGCAGGCGTTTCTCAGGGGAGCCTCGCTGCGGGCCCCAGGTCCTGCTGGCCTAGGCCGGACCCATGTGTCATCAACTTGGGTCCACCGTGGGGGGAGGCAGGAGACTCCTCCACCGCTTGGCGCCTCTCCTCCCTGGCAACACTTCCCTTTTGTGCAGGGTCCTGGAACCCCTCTGCTTTCCTGGCGTCCCTCCCTCCTTTCCCCTCCTCTCAACCCTCGCCCAGCGGAGCCCCTCCCCACGCACACGGCAGGTACCAAGCATCTCCCTTCTGGACATGTACTTTTGGGTGAAAGCACAGCAAAACCAATTTGAAAAAACGACACAAGAAAGCAGCCACAGTGCCTTGGCCAAGGCCCCCTAAGGCCACAGGCTTCCCCCTAAGCTAAGTCAGGCCTGAGATTGGAGCCCCGCAGTCCGTGAGGACACTCGGAGAGCCCGAGGACGCAGGCACTTCACTCCATCCTCCTCGGGGTGAAAATTCTGGAGGCCCGGCAGGGGCCAAGCCTGTCGGGAAGGCCCAGTGACCCCGACCCCACCCCCCATAGGGTACCAGCTTCCCCTGGGCCTCGGCCACCCAGAGCGGGGAGGCCTAGAGGCGACGCGCCGGCGGGCCAGGCCCCCGTGTTACCTGGGAGGTCCTCGCGGGCGTTCTGGTGCAGGTAGCTTTGCTCCAGCGAGTAGGTGGACATGCTGGTGTGCAGGCCGGCCGGGGCAGCGGGGGTGCCGCCCGGCGTCAGGGCGGGCGGCTGCTTGAGGTAAGGCGAGGCGCCGGGCGAGCTCCAGTGCGCCGCGGGGCTGGTGTAGGGCGAGTGGCACTCGATGGCGCTCGCCACGGCCGGGGACGAGGGCACGGGGCTGCTGCTGCTGTCCGGGCCGTAGTCCCCGCCGCCGCCGCCGCCGCCGCCGCCCCCGGCCGCGCCGACGCCCCCCGGCCCGGCGGGCACCGGGCAGCTGGCCATGTAGGTGGAGCCCGGGTTGGGCGACATGTGCGGGACGTGGTGGTGGTGGTGGTGATGCGGGTGCGCGTGGCCCGGGGCGCCGGCGCCCGCGTCGTAGCCCGCGGGCATCATGTCGAGGCCGCCGTAGCCGCCCTGCCCGTGGCAGCCGAGCGGCGCCGATGGGGGCGCCTGGAAGTCGAAGCCCTGCGGCAGCAGCGAGGCCCCGAAGCCCAGGCCGCTCACCACGCGGTGGTACATGGGCTTGAGCGCCTGGCACTTCCGCCTGAAGCCGCGCGGCCGGCGGCGGAACGAGCCCTCCTCGAACATGAACTCGCTGGCCGGGTCGATGGTCCAGTAGTGGCCCTTGCCCGGCCGCCCGAGGCCCTTGGGCAGCTTGATGAAGCACTCATTGAGCGAGAGGTTGTGGCGCACGGAGTTCTTCCAGCCCTGGTAGGCGCCGCGGAAGAAGGGGAAGCGCGCCTGCAGGAACTGGTAGATCTCGCTGAGCGTCAGGCGCTTGGCGGGCGAGCTCTGGATGGCCATGACGATGAGCGCGATGTACGAGTAGGGCGGCTTCTCGGGCCGCCGCAGCCCCGAGCTCGCCTTCTTGGCGCCCGCGCCGCTGCCGCCCGCGCCCCCGCCGCCGCCCGCGCTCTTGCAGGCGTTCGGGGCCGCGCCGGCCGCGCCGGAGGAGGAGGCGGACGACGACGAAGACGAAGCGGCCTCCAGGGCGGCGGCGGCCGCGGCGGCGGCGGGCGGCGGGCTCATCAGGGCGGCCTGGAGCGCGCCGGGGCCCGGGCTGCGGGCGCGGCGGAGCGGGGCCGGCGGCGGCCCGCCCTCGGAGGTCATGGGGGGCCCGGGAGCGGGGCCCGGCGGCGGGGGCGCGCCCGGGGCCGGGCGCGAAGGCGCGGGAGCGCGGTCGACCCAGAGGCCCGGTGGGCGCCCTAGCCCGCCGCCCGGGCTGCAGCCGCGGCCGCTCCGAGCCAGCGCTCCGCCGTCGCCTCCCTCAGCTCCGCCGGGGCTTCTGGCGGCGGCCGCGGGCCGGAGGCGACGCCCCGCGCATCCCTCCCCGGGCCTCGGGCCCGGCCTGCGCGGCGGCCTCCGGGCCGCGGAGCCGGAGCGGCCGGGCGCCGGGCGGCTGCGCGAGCGAGCGGGGACCGCGGCCGGGACCCCGGGGACGAGCCCGACGTCTCCCCTCAGGAGCGCGGCTCGCTCTGTCTCTCGGACTTCCTCCCTCCCGCGCCCTCCCCCGCCGCCCTCCTCCCCCCCCCGCCCTGCCCCCTCCTCCGCCGCCGCCCCGGGGAGGGCGCGCTGGGCCGGCGCTCACTCTTCCCCCCCGGCCGGCCGCCCGCTCCCTCGCTTATCTCTCTCCTCGCTCTCCGGGGTCCCCCTCGTCCTTTTAATTCCTCTCTCGGATGCTCTCCGTCTCTCCCACCCACCCCCTTTCAAACCGCGGGATCGCAGGCCGACTCACATTGTGCCGGGAAGACGCCCACCACGCCCCGCAAAACTCGGCCCCCTAGACTTTAGGAAATCGTCCTTCTCTTAGTCGCGGACAGCACCCCTGCCCCCCATCCCAAAGCCAGCCGCCCCTGGCGGAGCGGACCCACCCCTTCTCCTCCCCCCTTTCCCCTCCTCCTCTCCTCCCCTCCCCTCCCCTCCCCCTTCCCCTCCTCCCCCCTCCTCCCCCCTCCTTCTCCTCCCCCTCCTCCTCCCGGCCGGTCCTGGGCCGGCCGAGTGGTGCTGCCGCGGGTGCCGCCGCCAGACCTCCTTAGCCGCTGCCCCTGCGCCCGCACTGACACCGTCTGTCAGCTCATTTAGACATTGCCGCCTCCGCCACACGCCGGGGTGCCCGCGACGCCCAAAGGTAACGTGCCAACCCTCTCTCCTGTGACGGGCCTGCGGGCTCCCACCGCTGTTAGCAGAGGGCAGAGGCCAGGCTCCTTAAAGACTCTCCTTTTTAGAGACCCTGGAAACGTGGTCGAATAAGACTCCTGTTTGCATTTGTTTCCACTTCCTTTCCGTTTGCCATTTGATGTTTTGTACGAAATGCAGAAAGAAGGCCGCGCTGAGTGACAGGAGTGAGATAGCTGTATTTGTACTCAGTCCTGAAGGGGTGTGCAGCTGTCACGGGGTTTACACCCCCAGGCCCCGTGCCGCCCGCCCAAGCGTGCCTGCCATCTCGAGGCTGGCTTCCGTGGGACGACACCCCACCCAGTGTGCCTGGGTCCTCTCCATCTAAGTAAGAGTCAGGCTGGGAGAGAGGATGTGCCCTCGGAGGAATCACTCCCGGTGAGACCGGACAGTTAGTTATTGGATTACACGTGCAAGGAAACGTCGTCTGACCAGGGACGGGGCTGGAAGTGGGAGGAGAACAGGAGGCCTGGGAGCCTCCGGGGCCGCACGGGGCTGATGGGGGAGGCCCCCAGGGGAGGTGCTGCGGACCGCGGACCACAGGGGCGGCGGGGCCGGGCGCTCCTCTGCGGCTGCTCAGAAAGGACCGGGGTGCAAGCGCGCGCGCTGGGCAGGCTGGGGAGTCGGGGCGGGGGCGGGGAGAAAGGGAGAGGGCGCCAGGTCTGGAGAGGGGGGCAGCCGGAGTCCCCGGGTGGAACAGGCCCGGGGCAGGCCCTGGGGCTGCACCCGCTCTGCGTGCCCAGGAGTGCTGGGGTTGCTTCTGGCCGGGTGTGCCGGTGGGGCAGGAGAGGGAGGGGTGCGAGGGGTGCGAGGGGGAGGCTGGGGGCTGGGTTGGGCTGGCCCCAGACAGTGACCTGAAGTTGAGTGGAAGCAGGCTTTTTCCATCAAACCCTGCCTGGATACCACACACAGAGACTGAGTGTCAGTTTACTGCCCTGAGCCCGGCTCCTTTTCCCTAAGCTCCACTGTAATTAGACAAAGAAAACCTAAATTAGCTGAACAGGCGTCGACAGCTTCCTCCAGAGCACCCCTGGTACCTACATGGGAATGTGTCCCAAAATGGCTTGATTGTAGCTGCGAGTCAGCTAAGAAAACACGGCCCAAATGAACTCAGTTTACTGCTCATTTCCAATAGAAAAAAGAACCAAGCCGCCCTTTTCCGGATGGGATGTTTTGGTTGAGTTGGGGAAGGGGGTTTGCAGTTGTTTCCACTTCTAAGAATTCCTTTCTGAGTGACTGGTGAGCTTTTTTTTTTCTTTTTGATAGGACCCCATTAATTTCATGGTATTTTTTTCTCTTACCCCTTTTGTCATTTTACAGGGAATAACTTAATTATAAGTGAAGTGGAAGTAGTCAATAAATAGAGTGTGTTCACTAAATCAATGCTTTAAATGTCTGAAAAATAATGAAATGAATAGAAACTGGAGTGAGGAAAACAATATCTGAAAGGAGCTCCCCTGACACAGACTTGTGTGTGTGTATGTGTGTGTGTGTATGTGCGTGCAAGCAGTGGGAAGAGAACTGGTCCAGCTGAGAAGCAGGGGGACCAGGAAGGCAATCATCTCATTTGGAGATGGGGGTGGTGGGCACTGGATCTGGGGAAAATCCAGCAAGTGGACATATCGCTGGCACTGGACCCTCTCTGATTTTCTGCCCCTGGGAATTCTAGGGCCTGGATCTCAGGCCCTAAAAGGTTTTAAGACCCAGAGAGTGAAGAATAAAAAGCGCTGACCCTAAAATCCAGGCAGGGCTGGTAATAACCTTACACACCAGTAGCTCCCAGTCTGTTTGAGAATATGATGGGAGCTATGGAGCCTTCCTCCAGAAAAAAATATTCTCAATTTGCCTGGGATTTTAGGAGGTCCACAGATACTCGTTAAAACCCAAAAACTCTATACATTTTTAGTTTCTACCAGTTTATCTGATTCAGTGATCAAGGGTTTTAAAAATCTCCCTTCCCATCCAAGTGACAGTGGTATCCATTTTACCTAAACCCTCTGAACTTGCAAGAAATGCCCACTTATAGTTTGGGCAGCCTTCCAGAAGGCCAGGCAGGTCCTGGACAGGCAGCAGGCTTTGGAGAGCAGGTCTGCAGACCTGGAGCCCCTCTCCACAGGGGTCTTAGTGCTGCCCTGTACTCCAGGACTGTCCGGAGGTCAGTGCCCTTCTTAGTTATCTGAGCAGGAAGGGGCCCTTCTTCAGACCACTTTCTCGGAGACCCCCCTTCTGCCTGTGGAAACCGTTCCCCTGGCAGAGACCCCTCAAGTCTAGAAATTTGTTCTTGTAGATTTCACAGGCATAAGCCTTTACATTCATATCATGGGACCGCCACGTGGTCTCGGTACCTTCCCCTCTAGGGATAAGGAAACTGGGGCTCAGAAAGGTCAGACGGTTTGCCAACACTCGCACGTGGGCAAGTGACAGAGCCGGCCTGCAGCTCAGGGCTGGGGTCTCCATCCGCTGCTGCTTCCACTACGGGGCAGCAAAACAAAGTCTCAGAAGTTTGTCTTAATTACTGATTTATACAGATCTCCTGGGTGGAATACACATGATAACCGATTATGTCAAACTCTCTGTCCCTGGCAGGAATACCTGAATTTCTGCGTGGGAGACGGTTGAGAAGGAAAAAACCTGTGCTTGTCTGTGAAATAGTTTTGCTCGGGAGGCTGCCCTGTCTCGGAGTTCTTCCTGATTGACTTTCACTGTCTTAAAAACAACAAAAGTCTTGACTTCTTTCTTATGGGAAGGAAAGGTATGGTTCCTTAAAATGACTGCAGATCTGGCCAGGCGCTCCTCAGTTAACCAGAAATACTGGGGGGTGCCCCTGTATTTCTCAGAAATACCCTGAGCTGACCCCTCGGGTAGACGGTCTCCATCTGGGCCGCGGATTCCTTTCTGCTGCAAACCCCAAGGTCCCGCCCCTGCTCCAGCGCAGGGGAATGTAAACTTCAGGAAGCCTGGGTTTCTCAGATTTTGTCCTGTAATCGGCATTTTATTCTAGGAAATCTCTTCATTATTGCGGTTTACGTTTTATGTTCTTAGAGTGCTTCCCCTGCCGCGTGGGTTTTACACGAAATGGCTTAGACTAAACCAGCTACCCACCGGAGAGACCCACCCTGTTGGCGGCCCCCTGAAGCCTCCCCTCGCGGGCACCTCTGGCCCCGCGGCCGCCCTTCCTTCCCCAGCCCAGCAGAACTCCGACGCAAAGCGTCCACCCTGTCCAGTCTGTGCTTTGGTACAAAGTTAACGTGTGTGTCGAGAGGCCTTTCCAGACAGCGGTGGGCACTGCATGCTGAGGCCTAGGGGGTGAGCCTGTGTGGGGAAGCGCCCCAGAGGCCAAGCTAGAGATGCTTATTTATAACAGAAAATGCGTCCGCGGCCGCGAGGCCAGGAGGAGGCGCCAGGGCGGGCTTGGAGAGGGCACCTGGGCCACAGCGGTAACGGCGGGAATTTTACACCCTTGTGGACGTCTGCCTTCCTCGGTCCAGAGGCCCCAGACCTCCGGGTTTGAAAGCAGCCACCCAATTCCAAATGTTTATTTAGATAGATTCTTCCGCTCTCCAACGCCTGTGTTCCGGGCAGGGCTCTTTTTATAGCCACCTTCCTGAGAGATCCGCGGATGGGCCCCAGATCCCCTGCGCCTGGCGGTGGGCAGACTTGATCACCCTCTTGGCGGGATCGGCGGTGGAGAGGTGAAAAGGGGTCCAGCCTGCCAGAGCCCCTTCCCAGGAGGCCGCACCTCTTCCCACCTCTGCACTGCCCGGGATTCAAGGCCCAGCTTCCTACCGCGTTTTTGGGGGTGGTCCCGGGAGCCAGCCTGTCTGCCCGGTTCGGCTCTGCAGTGGACCGGCCTTGGGCCTCGCGGACAGCCTTCTGCGTTTATGTGGGGAAGGCCGGGGCTTGCGAGGAGGGTTTCCATGGCCGGGACGGCCACTCCTAACAGGCAGCTAACAGGGGCGAAGGAAAATTAGGGAAGCCTGTCCCACCCATTCCCAGTCTTGGGAGGAAAAAAAGCGGAACAAGTGTGGGAGGGGTGCCCCTCCGCAGGACCACCGTGAGGCGGCTTGGGTTGCTGGAAGGGAACCCCCGCTGATGACACAGAACCCGTGGAGCCAGGCTGTCTTAGGAGTGAGCCGGAAGGCACCCTGAGCTCGAAGTCCCTTCCCCGGCGCCCACCCTGCCGGGCCCCTGCTCTGCAGCCCCCCCTTGGGAGGCCCCGTGCCCCGCTTCTGCTTCCCAAGCTCGGGAAGAAGGTGGGTGGCACACTGGGCAGGCCCGGCTGGCGGGAGCAGAAGGAAGGAGGGTGCCCGCCCAGGGCTGCGGAGGCATCGACCGAACGCTCGCGCTCGGAGGTCGCAAGGCCGCGCCTCGGACGCTCCCCGCCACGACGGAGAGGCCAGACCGGCCGGCTGCGGGTCCGCGGGCCTGGAGGCGCCCTGGGGGTCCCAAACCGGACGAGTCGGGCTTTCTTCTCGCGTCTGGCTCGCCTCCTCCCCTCCTGCCCTACCCCCTCCAATAAATAAATATTCCCCGGGGCAGCGAACCCCGCGGGGCCCGAGCCGAGGTGGATGAACTTCCTGGAGCATCAAAACTCCCCTCCTGTCTCCCCGCTGCGCTCAGGATATGGGGCGCGCTCGCTTCTCTTCAGAAAAGGAAACGTAGCTCTTCCAAAAATATAAATCAGCTCTGACGTCCAAATATTTCTTTTGTCCTCCAGCATCCTCTGCAGGGATAAATAAAACGTGCTCGGCGCCCAGAGCCCGACTCGGGACCTCGGGGCGCCCAGACGCCGCCTTGGAGGAGCTGCCTTTCGGGAGCCTTCCCTCCAACCCATCCCCCATTCCCCCCCGCCCCCCCCCCCCCCGTGCCTGGTGGTCGGTCCTTTGCGGAGGCGGCCTGACCCTCTGTCGCCCGGGAAGCCCGCGGGAGGGGGAGGGAGTGCTCGCTGGGGCTGGGACTGAGGGGCCGGGAAAGCACCCGGGGCCGCGCCTAGACAGGCCCCAAGGCCGCCTCCCCAGGCCCACCTTGCTGTCGAGGTTCGCGTCTTCCCAAGGAGGGAGCGGCTGCAGGTTTCCCGTAGCAACCCCAGGGCAGTCTTCTCTTCCAGGCGGGCACAGAGGGCGCTGAGACGGACGTCTCTGAGGGCTGCAGCTCCACGGGAGGGAAGAGGCTGCGGCCTGGCTGAGGCTTGGTCCCAGGGGTTCCCAGCCCACCCAGCCTCCAATGGTCTGACCCGAGTCATCTTTACGCGTCCCCCCCATCTCCCTCCTCCAATTTGGGAAAGGTGGACGGACAGTTTTGGGTTGGGGTTCGAAAAGAAATCTCTACGGAGGGAAGGCACATGTAGCAGGGCACCTGAGGAGCTGGCGTAGGAGCCAGAGGAGTCAAAGTAGAGCATCCCAGGGGCCGCTTTTCACCCTGTGCCCTGACGTCCTGGTGTTGGGAGCCCACCAGCCTTTTTGCCGTCACCCCCCGCCCCCAATCACCCTGCAGCGCCCCCGCCGTGCAACCTGAAGGGCTTCGGTGGCGGCCGGTCCAGGCGAGGCGTCTCCACCTGCCCGGGACCCCCTCCCCGCCTCCCCCTTGGCCAGGAGGTTCTGGTCCAGGCCTAGGGCTCCAGGCTGCGTGGTGGGGGGCTGTTCTCCAGCCCCCCTCTCTCCAGGGGGGTCTTTATTGATGAGCTGCCTTCAAACCCCCGCCCCAAACGCCCCAGAAGGGTTTAGACGATCCATCACCCGCCACTTCAAGAATGCTTCCTTCCTTTCAAACAATCCTCGCACACCAGACGGGCTGCGATGGGGAGGGGCGCGCACTTGAAAAGGGAACGCTGTATAATCAACGTCCCAGCCATCCCGCAACCTTTCGGAAACAGGGACTCAGGCCAAAAACCCCTCTAGATGATTTACGCGGCCTGATCGTCCCTCCCTCCACGTGGACTCTGCCCTGTGCCGGCAGCGCAAGGCCAGCGCACACCCGGCTCCAAGGCGCGTCCACCCGAGCGCATCTCTGTGGGTGGTTCGCATTTGAGGGGAAAGCGCTTTTCATCTCGGGGTTCAGGGCAAACGGAGTCTCGGCCTGGCGGGCCACGGTGTCCTTGCTGGTGAGAGGGCTGAGCCGGGAAGGCCAGGCATGGTTTTCTGGAGCCGTCAATGAGTGTCACCCTCCAGCCGTCCAAGAAAGTCCCTGGTGTCTCGGTCCCGGGCTGGCCTCCCCTCCTCCTGGGCGCCCGCGTGGAAAGAGCGGGAGTTCCTCTCGCTTCCGCTGGGTGGCGCCAGGCCCTCGGGAATCGCGGTCCCCGCGGGTCCCTAACCCGCCTCGCGCGCCCGTCCCCGCAGCCCGGCCCCAGGCGGACTGAGTCCTGCAGATATACTCGCTCACCTCGGACTCGGTTGGCCACCTTAGGACACACCCTGCTTTCCCGACCCCTCCAGCCCTTAAAATAGAAGGAGGCCAGTCGCATGCCTGGGACCCCTCCACGGAAATGCGCCCTCCTTTGCAAACATGGGTCTTGCTGAAGAAAGTCTGGCTTCGGTTTGGCCCTTCTGGTTTCCCACAGCCAGCAAGGGGCCGGGGTGGCGTCTTTGTCTGCAGCCTGCCTGGAGCTCTGGGAGCCGAAGTCTAGCAGAAAACAGACGACAGACAGACGGCCGGGCACCCGGACAAGCCAGCCTCTTGGTTCGGGGAAGTGTTTTCCACTCTGGACCGCTGCGAAGAGGCTGCAAGACCATCTCTTGTCTTCTGGGTCTACAGTGACAGAAAGACAACTTTTTGCCTTTATTATTTCTCATTCCTTTTAACTAAGGAAAGCACCCTACACTTGTCCTGGCGGAGGAAGTCTGCAACATAGAAGGGAACTTTGGGGGTCCTTAGGGGCAGGCTGCATACCCAGGTGGGGTAACAGGCAGGGTAGTGGTGGGCTTGGGAGTGGAAAGGCCAGGGCTGCTGGATTTGGAACCAGAGACCAAGATGTCCCCTACTGGCCTTTCCTCTGCGACACCGACTCAAGAGCTGCACTTTATAGGAGATAAGAAGGCATTCTCCATGTAGTCTGACTTTTATTTTAAAACTCCTAAAAATTAACGGTATTCAGGTATACCTTACATACAATAAAATGAAGAGGTTGAGTTTTTATTGTTCTTTCTGTATTTTTTCTTTGTACTAAAAGTTTCATAACGCACAGAAGTGGAGGGCTGTATACCCACCACCTGGATTTAACAGTTATCAAGATTTTGCCACACTTGCTTCATTTATCTCTTCTCTGTCTCTCTATTTTCATTTCTTGCTGAAATATTTCAGGGCAAATACAGATGTCGTGTTTTTAAAAGGCACCTTATTACTCCTCCCCACGCCCTCCGGCTCTGGCTCTCTCATACCTAAAATTATATTTTAGTGCCGACAAGCACAGTTCCTTAGGGAAGCTGGAACTAGGGCCGGGACATTGTTTCTGGATGTGTGTTTTATAAGCACAACTCTTTATCCTGCTGCCCACTCCCCCCAGGTGACTTCCAGCCCCAAGTTTCTTGGCTTTTCCCTGCCTGCTGGAGCTGCCAGGAGGTGACGGACGTTCCCTCCATCACTGGGGCTGGGTGTGTGCTTTGGAGCAAGCTGTGGCAGGGGCGCTCGTCTGTGCAGTCACCAGCGTCACTCCCACGCCGCATCCACACGTTCACCAGCTCCTACGTACAGAATTCATTTTATTGCAAGGTCACACGTGTCCTTGTGATGTATGTGTGTGTACGTTTATCCTTGTGGACCATACAGTACTTTACAGTCATTTACCCAGACAGTGGCCAGCCTGCAAAGACTTTTTCATTTGGTTTGAAAGTGCCTGTGGAGGATTTTGAACTAGGCTGGGGTGTGAAGGGATCCGGGGGAGGGGGAGAGTGAACCAGGAAGCCCTGGTTGGCCCCTATCCCCAACGCCCAGTCGTTACCAGGACTCTGTACAAATATTTCATAAATATTTGTTAGTTGATTGGTCTGATTTTTCCTGCTCCCCCAAACCATACACGTTACCTTTGTTCTTAGCAACCCCCAATGTAGCCGGAGCAGCGATGTGATGTCATAGGTGGCCCTAGATTTTGTTTGACAATTGTACCTGCTCCAGGTGACCTTGGGTAAGTCTCTGAGTTTCAATTTCTTCCTTTCTTTCCTCCTTCCCTTTTCTTTCTTTCTTTCTTTCTTTCTTTCTTTCTTTCTTTTTCTTTCTTTCTTTCTTTCTTTCTTTCTTTCTTTCTTTCTTTCTTTCTTTCTTTCTTTCTTTCTTTCTCTTTCCTAAAATGGGAATAATAAAAATAATTTTAAAAGGGCCTCCTCCCACAGTGACTATAAAGATGAAATTTTGAAATATACACATTTCTACGGTTGTTTTTGGCCCCATCCGACAGAAGCGCTGTGCGAAGGTACTGTGTAAGCCTCGCGCGTCCTCGGGATCTTTCCTTCCCTGAGCGATCTCTTACATGCACGTTTGGTTGGGTCCTTAATAAGGAAAAGGTGGGTCTTTGTCTACCAGTTTAAGCCCGCCTCTGCGGGCTGGGGTCTCTGCTCTCCGGCGTGTTCCGGCTGTGGCTGGGGTTCTGTATCTTTACCGCCGAGGGCGAATTCTCCCCGGGTGGGGGGATGTTTCCCGGGCACCAGATCACGCGGCTCCTGGAGGGATCCTACACTTTCGCAGCACCCGGGCCGGAGAGCGCCCTCGCAGCACGGTGGGTGGGTGCCTGGGGGCTGGCGCGGGGCACTGAGGAGACCAGGGCGCGGTTTGTGTGTGTGTGTGTGTGTGTGTGTCTGAGCTCCGGCAGAGGAGCTCACTCGATCGAGGAGGGTAGAGCGTCATTTGTCCCCAGGAAAGTGTGCCTCGCAGAAACGCAAAGCGCCCGAGTAATAACGCCAGGCGCGCGGCAGCCCGGGTGTGTGGGACCTGGACTCGCTCACCGGGGGTCGGCGGAACCTCAGACAGCTGATGTGCACTCCCTCGGGTTCGAGAGCCCACGGAGAAACGGAGAAGCGCGGAAAGAAAACTAACCAGCACGCTGCTGCACGGGCGGCAAGGGTTCCTCTCCGGCCAGGGTCTACGGCAAACCGCCGCCCACGTTTGCTGTTTTACACGGAAATTTTCTCCATTCCGCCCCATTTCCCGTTTGCAAGAGGCGCAGGCTCTGGCCAGTCCTGTGGGAGGCGGCGAGGCGGGCGAAGAACCCTCTCCGTCCAGCCTAACCAAGCGCCCCGGCAGCGGGTGTGAGGGGTCTCTCGCCCCGGTTACGCCGCGCTACCCCGTTAGGCTCTCGCAGCTCTGACTCGGAACATGTAACCTGCAGTTTGAAAAACTAATTTTAAATATACTAAGGTCGCAAATGCTATTTTGCCCATTTAATTTTACGTGAGTATCTCCCCCCTCCGCATACAGCTTGCACTTACTAGTTATGCGGCCTTGTGCACTTCAGTTTCGTCAGTTCTAGAACTGGGATGGAATAACAGCTGCCCCACAGGGCTTCGGGGAGGGTTAAACGAGTTCAGACAGTCGAGTGCCTAGAAGAACAGCGCGCCGCACGCAGAGGGCGCGCAGCCGACCTCGGGCCTGGGATGCACGGCGCAGACCCGCTGACCTTGGCCCCGCGTGGCCGCGGGCCCCGCTGCTTTCCCAGCGACCTCCCGTCGCGGCCCGCGGAGCCTAGGGACGATTGGGCCCCTGCGCCTGTCCCAGCACCGCCCCAACTCCGGCGCTTCGTTTTAGCTTTCGAGGTACAGACAGAATGAAGAGTTGGAAACGGAGCCAGGAGAAGAGGGACGCAGAGGCCCGCGCGCGACCCGCGGGCGCGAGGCCGGAGCCCAGAGCCCGGCGCGCGGAGCAGGTGCGGCGCGCCCAGCCCCACAATCGATCCGGGGCCGCGGTCGCGTCGGGCTCGAGGGGCATCCCCTGTCCCCGCCTCGGCCGCTCAGGGCGGCCAGAGCTCTGGGCGGTGCGCCGCTGCGACCCCAGAGGGGAGGGAGCCTCCTCGGGTGGGAGCCGCACAGCATCGCGGGGCACGGAGGGCGACAAGTGTAGCAGCCCAGCCGGGGATGGTGAGCGGAGACAGCGTTTTCGTTTTCGCGTCTTCCAAGTGTCCCCGTCGGATGCTCGGCCGCGCCTTCTCCGTGTCGGACCGCCTCCAGATACTGCCTGGAAAAGGCGGACAGGACAGGGCCGCTCTTTGGCTGTCGGCCTGTGCTCGGGACCAGCGTGGCCTCTCCGGGGGCGCAGCGGCCCGCAGGGCGGCCGGTCCGAGCGCAAAACCTCCGCCTGTCGGCGCTGAGGGTGGCCCGGACGTGGCTGCTCCACTGACCGAGCGGGAGAGGGGAGGGGAAGTGACCTCTTGAACCTCATCAAATGCAAATTCTGTAAGAATTTTTTTTAAGGGAAGAAAAGCGGAAGGACAGGGAAATGGAGAAACGCGGGGTCCACCTGTGGCTTGAATGGCCTTTTTAGAATCCCTGGCCCCCGGGGTGTTCAGGCTTCTCTGCGGTAGACCGACGGCTGGTAACGAACTTTGGATTTTCCCTCTAGAGGGTGAAGCTCCCAGCTGACTTCTTCCAATATGCGTATTTTACATAGATAAACACCTTCGCAGCTTAATAGCCATTTAAATAAATCATGCAGGTAACTTACTCTTAAAACGATCTGGCACAAAATAGCTTTTCTTTTCCCGGGGGTCGTTTTCTTCCTTCTTTTCATTACTGGCTTTCACAGCTAAAGTTTCGTCTCCAGGTTGGTGGCTTTGCGGTCTTTTCACACATCACTCTGCTGTCTGTTCTATTGTAAGGCTCACATGGCTTGCCTCATCAGCGCAGGCCCAGGATAGATTCAGAACTTTATTTTCCATTGGAGGGATGGTACATTTTTGGAAAAAGCAAATGCCCCTTTGGTTTTATCTAGTGAGTGAGAATGGGGTGGGGTGTCGGCAGCGCGGCAGAAAGAGACCCAGCTGCGCGCAGTTCTGGGCTTTGAAAGAGACGACCCACTGATGGGTCCCAGTCACTTATTCCATCCTCAAGTCTCTGGAGTTAAAATATGCTAAGAATCTGGAAAACAGTGAGTTGTTTCCATTTGTCAACTTTTCATTCAGCAAAAGAAGCTCTGAACGCCCACCGTCCCTCCACGGAAAGGAAACGCTGTCTGGGACGTGGAAATACAAACCAAACTCCAGAACCCAGGTCTTAGGACGAAATGGTTGTGGGCAGTTAAGCAGGCCCGCTGGGAAGACAGGATTTGGGGTGGAGGCTGGGCGTGACGGGGCCTCTGTGAGCCCATCTGAGTCGGAGGACAGAATGCGCTGGGGGGTCTGGGCTAGTGTCGGGGAGGGATGTAGTGGAGGGGCAGGGCTGGCGGATCTCTGTGGAGAGCACTTTCCAGGGAGGCAGGGTCAAGCCTCACTGGTCCCGGTCAGCTGCTGGTCAGGTGGAGGGTGTGTGTTGGCATCCGGCAGAGGGAGTGGGCCCTGCTGAGCCCAGTGAGGACCGAATGTAGTCAACGTCTTTTCCTTTTGTGGTTTCTACCTGTGGAAAATGGCTGTGGCTGGAGGGCTCTTAGAAAAGGTCTGAGCCTGAAGACATTTCCATCTGTAAGTCAGTTACAAAAAAAAACTTTGCTGTGCGTTTTATGGACGTAGGGATTTAATAGAAAGGAAAAGGAAGGAATGTAGGTGCATCTAGCAGGTAAGTATGACTGGGAAGTAAGTGGTTTTTTTTTTTTGGTGGGGGGCTTTTATTTTCCAACAGCAGCAAATATAAGTCTGTAGTAATGTGAAAATTATAGGTAATGTGGGGTACCTTGAATTCATTATAATATATTCCCGACCCCGTTCTAACTAGGAAATCGTTTCGAGGCCACAATTTGATTGATGTCTGGAGTTTGGGTGTCACTACGGTGGAAAGATCAGAGCTGGGTAATGTAGGTAACACCGCTTAGAAATATTTTTCCTGGCCTATGATATGTGCAGTTTTCTAGTTTTCGTTCACGTTTCTGATGAAGGGACATAGGGCACCTTACTTTCATATCTTGAGTTAAAAGTGGAATTTCAGTCGATATGTAATTTCTGTTACTTCTGATTATGAGAAGCTCATTTGCGTCATCTTCCTGTAAACTGCTTCCTAAAGCTTTAAATACTACTTAAAGGAAAGGTTTAAATTTTGAAAATTTACATGATTTTAAAAGATTCTAAATTTCCCTTTTGCATTGTATTTCCTTGCTATTCACTTTGTCTTTTCTAGAGAAGGTGAACAACTTAGGTTAATGTCTATTAACCTCCCATTAATCCTTTAGAGCGGGAGAGAGGTAAACACGTCTTCGCCCTTTGAAACTAGGAAAATGGAGTCATTGGAAGATGAAAAGTAAACCCTGAGGTCAAACAGGTTGACACTTTCATTAATAATTGGGAGTTTCAAAAGACAGCAGTACATCGGAGAATGGGAGGAAAATGTGCTTTAAAACCTTTGTGTTATCTAGAGAATCGTCTAGATTTGTCTCTCTGTGCGCCAGGCATCTTGTTCCCCCTTCTACCTACTAGTGACAGCATCTCCATATCCCTGAGGCATCCTGCTTCTTCCACTTGGTGCTGGCCCGGGGCAGCCCCACAGCTGGGACCCCCAGGCCCAGGCCTGTCTGTATCACTTGTCCCCTGTGCTTGGGCCCATGCAGGCATGGGGTCAGCCTCAGGCACCTGGAGCCCTTCCCTGGGATGCTTAGTGAAGATGATAAATAAGGGTGCCTGCTTGGAACCCCTGTGACCATCTCGTGACTTCCCTGGCTCCTTGTCAGAAGCGCACTCACGATAGAAGAGGATGACCCCAGAGGAGAGCAGAGGAGGGGGTGGGGCCGGCCAGGCCCTAGAGCTCTCATTTCATTCCTCGGTTCCAAAATCATTTTTGAGTGATGCTCTGTGCAAGGCACTTTCGTAGGTGCTGGGGAAACATTCAGGGGAGGACAGTCAAGGTCTCTGCTTTCAAAGCTTAAGTTCGGGGAGACAGACAACCAACAAATGTACCAAACAACCTTTCAGATAGAGAAAAGTGTTTGAAGACAGACCGCAAGCAAATTAATATAAGGGAACATTTCTGGTGGTAATGAAGGAGAGGAGAAATGATTTTCCCTCTACCTTTCTAGGTTCTGTGGCTGAAACCCCCCTGCGATAAAAGACAACACGGGAAAAACAAGCACAAGTTTCACAAGCGTCTACATCCTGTGCTGTGTACATGGGAGAGACCCAGGAAAACGGAGTCGCTCCCTGAAACGGCCAAGCCTCCACTTCAACACCATCTTCAGCTAAAAACAGCAGAAAGATGTTGAGGTTTGGAGGAGTCAGTTACGGGGGGTCATCAGGAGAAGCGGGCGAATGCGGATGAGCTTGTTTCGGAGGTTGAAGTCCCTGCTCTCTCAGGTGACTAGAGTCTCCCGTGATGCTGAGTCCTCGGCGGCTCTCTGGTACAGAGAGGGAGACACTGGCAAATGGAGATTCCCTCATAAATGCAAAGCCCTTCCTGAGGGCGACCTCTGCCAGGTTTTCAGAGCTTCTCCTGTGTCTGCCTTTCCTTAAAGATACTCAGATCAAAATAATCCTTTTGCCACAAGGGCCTTCCGCCCCCTGTGGTATCGGAGGTGATAATATAACAGGGTGATGCAGCTGAGACATGGACGTCGGGTAGGTGGTCGGCCACGGGGGACCTGGGGGTATCGTTGATCTGGGATCTGATGACCCAGAGGAGGCGGCTATGGGAAGGTCGGCAGACAGAGCAGCAGAGACAAAGGCCATAAGGAGTGATCTCGGGATGTCGAGAGTACCGAGGACCAGGTTGCTCCGCTCCAGGGGAGCTGCTGGGGACGAGAGATGCAGCAGTAACAGACAGAGGGTCATCAAGCCTGCCTCTGGGCTCCTCTCCTTTTAGGTGCCGTCCCCATGAAGAGCCACCGTCCTGTCGCGGTCACGTGACATCGCCGGGTTTTTACAATATAGCCCAGCAGGTTCCAAAGCTTTGGGCTGTCATCGTCCCCATTTTTCCACGAGGCGCTCACATCCTAGTGGTGTATGTTTGCAGATATGCTGAGTTTTTTCTCATTTTGGTCACAGAGGCACGTTATTCCTAAATGCTGTAGGCACTCAAGTCTGGCTGTGGGATTGGTGTGGGTAAGTGGCCGACTGGAGGAGATTCTTAGCAGGTTCAGCCCTCTTCCGACTGTGGTAGGCAACGCGTGCAGGTCTGGAGCTCAGGATGCTCGGGGAGGAGTGGGGGAGTGTCGCTCTGACTGAAAGGATGAAGGTGACAGTCATGATGCCAAGATGAGAGTCGAGTGCAGGGTTTCGAGGAAGCTGAAGGGGGAGTTTACTTGTGGTCGTTAAGTAGATGAAAGATTCATACTTTGAAAATCAAAAGTGGTTTGTCGAGTGTTTAACCTATAGTGAATACAAACCACCAAAGGAACAGCACATCAGTCTGAATTCTTACTGAGAAGCAACAGCACCCACTCTGGCTGCTTTCAGCAGAAAATGCATTTATTAAAGGACACTTAAAGGCTCTCTGGCTTGGGAGGGCTGAAGACTCCGTTTTGGAGGCTGCATCACCAGAATGACGTTGAACTAACTCCACCCCAAAACAGGTGTGGAAGGACCCCCTGTAGTTGCTGCCACCGCCGGCGCCACTAACACTGACCGCTGGACATCAGGGTCTCCTCGACTAATTCACGCCTCTGAAGTCACCTGGCCAGAAGGGAGTTTCTCCACTCCAGGCCTGCTGCCTGCTTCCTTGCAGTGTGCTCTGTCTCAGAGAGGGTCTCACGTGGGAGGGCCTGATTGGCAGAGTGTAAATCTCAGGTGTGAACCCAGTACAGGGAGGCTGGGAAGGCAAGTTTCTGGCTGCCACCTTGGGAGACAGAACTCATTATGGAGGAAATTCAAAAGACATGGGGTCGGTGGGTACATGGCAAATACCTTCTGCATTCAGGAAGGAAGGGAATCCTGAGAATCATGGCAGAAATCAATAAAATAGGCGACCTACCTCAGCAACATTGAGATAATTTACAGACCAAAGACGTTTCTTGGAAAAGAATAATAAGATAGACACACCTCTGATGAGACTTAGAAAAACATTGATGTTACACATGCACAGTCTTACACATGCACACAGTCACACACATGCACACACACGCACACATACGCACACGTCAGGAAATACGTAAGGTAGAGTATTTACAATTTGTAAACTAATAATTCTTCATCAGCTCCAGATTCAAAGTCCCGAGAGAGGTGATCATTGGACAGATCGGACTCAGATGCCTGCCCTGGGCATGTGGGGAGAAGAGAGGTTCAGGCCCCCGATTTCTGGGTTGGCAGGTGCTTCCTCCCAACAGGATTATGCACAATAGGAAACACCCCAGGGGGCAGCCAACAAATGACAAATGTGCAGCCCCTGTACTGTGAGTTATTTCATTAGTTCCCTATTGATGGACGTTGATATTCTTTACGAAATTTCATTACCATAAAGAAGCCTCAACAAACATCTTTGTCAAAATTTTTACCCTAGAAGTGAAATTACTAAATCAAAATATATGAATAATTTTATGGCTTTTGATTAAACTGTCAAATTACTGTCTCTAAGAGTTGCAACACTTTACAGCCTCACCAGCTGTGATAAAAGAGGATGCACCTCACTTCATCTTTCCTAGTTTTGATTATTTCATAATGGAGGTGATATCTCATGGATGTTTTAATTGGAATTTTTAATTATGCCTGAGGGTAGGCAACTTTACATGCATTACAGGTCTAACATGTACAATATTTTGTAAGAGAGATGTCATGATCTTTGTTTTACAGATGAGAAAACTGAAGGTCAAAGAAGATGAAGGAACATCCCCTCAGTCCCTCAGTCAGTCCAGGATGTGGGATTCAAACCTAAGGTATTTTACTCTAAAGCCCTTATTCTTAACTACTGTTTTATTTCAGAGAAATGGATGTATTTGACTAAATATGCAAATTAAAGTATATGAAGACTAGAAAGAAATGTAGTCAGAGTTTCCCAAAGGGTGTTCCAAGGAACACATGACTTCTCAAATTCTCAGAGGGAAAAAACAATTCGATATTTAAAACTTTGGGAAATGCTGGATAATGTGTCCCTTCTTGGAGACTCATAGCAAATGTCAGGATTTTTAAGGCATTGAGAAGTCTTGCACCAAAGAAACTGTTTAACATTTCAGGGAAGTAGCGTTCCAAGGAACATGTTTGGGAGATGCTGCCAAACATGGTGCCTCGTATTTCTGTGTCATGTTTTATTACGTTGGCTACAACATCTAGACAATGGTAAATGATATTGGAGGGAGTGGCTATTTTATTCCCTATCTGCCCCCCACACACTGATTTAATGAGAATGTTTCTAGAATTTCATCACTAAGTATTGTGTTGGCCATGAGTTTAAGAGAGATATAGTCTTTATTACCTTCTCTTCCGGCGTATAGAACCAGAAATGGATGTTGAATATGAATGAATCAGCTTCTCACACAAAGGGGGGAAATTCAGTGTGTATTCATCAACTTGACAGTGTGTTCGATGGACAGGGCACCCTTCCCCGTGTTCCTGGGTGACGCAGCCCCTGCCCTGGGCTGGGGGAAGGCACATACATTTTCTCCCAGAGGCAGCACGTGGCTTTCTCACCTTTACCGTGGGCCGGAGAAGGGGGAGCGCACCTAACTTGCTTAGTCAGCAGATGTTTTCTGAGTACCTCCTGTGGGTCAGGCTCAGTTGGCTCTGTGTCTCTAAGCACAGCATTTAGCCTGTGCGGGGAGGGGGCGCATAAATACAGTCCACGTCAGGTGAGGTGTGAAGAGTTGGCTTTGATGTCGGCTGTCTGCACCCCACGCCAACGGGACCTAAGATGTGGGGGGTTTCTTCTCAGGCCCCCTCCCCCTCTTCCCCTCCTCGCCCCCCGCCTTCTCACCTTGGCTGCAGGCAGTGGGACACGACAAGCATGTTTTCCCCAGAGATACACAGGCTGACCCAGTCCTGGCTCAGATGTGGCATAAATATTGAGGATGGAATCAGGGCAGGAAGCTTTCCACCACTTAGGACACAGGACTTTGCTTTTGGCTGGAGAGGACTTGGAGACGGACTCAGAGTCCTTGGGGTGCTGGCGAGTGAGTGATTGCATTTCGGTTTGGGAACCATTTTTTTCTCCCCATCTTCCAGCTTATGGGGTAGTAAATAGCCCCTGTGTGCAAAATGAATGCTGACATCATAGGTCTGGGCACTTAAAACAGCGTTTCACCAGCACTTTTATTAGCAACGTGCCCTGAGGCTGCACAGCCAGCCCTTCCCAGCCCCCTTATTCTGTTATGAACCGCACTGTCTCAATGAGGCCACTTTTTCAGGGTCCAAGTCATTTCCTGCATCCTCCCGCCGCCAGGACTGTTGGGATGAGATGCAGTCCGGTTACACAGTACCGGATGCAGACACACGTCTTCCATCTTGGCTGTGGGTACAAAGCGGTTATCAAGAAATGCCGTGTAATCCTGACCTAAGAGGGTGACAGTTCATCAGGTCTGTGACAAAGCGAGGTGACTTCCATCTTCCCTTCTGCTATTTGTCCCCAACGTGGGACCTGTGAAATTCTGGAGATTCTGAGTGAGGGAAGAGAATGTAAGTTGAAAGCTAGGTGAAGGAGGAAGGGCTGGGAGTTAAGGAAGAAGTATTAATGCTCAGTCTTCATGGGTCTTTTTGTTTTTGGTGAGTTTTCGAAGAGACTGGGACTGAAAACTAAGAATTTTCCTGTGAGTGGAGGAACGCTCGTTTCAGAACTGACGGTAGTGAGAGCGCAGAGGGCATTGAAGTGATCAGGTTTTCTGCCATCAGCGTTGCTTTCCCGTCCCTGGTCGCTCGGTGCCTGACGAAGAGTTGGAATGATGGGTTGGAGTTTGTAACAGTAAGTCTTATTCGTATCTATGAAGAATTGATCACACAATGTCCAACGAGTGCGTAGAAACCACTTAGGATATCAGTATAGTTGGTTTACTGCAGAGTCAGCATAAATTCTCCTTGCTTCTCCTTCCTGACGGGTAGCTCTTCTCATTTCAAATGTTACCTGTAAAGTCTCTGCTTTGCAATTCCTAGATTATAAAGTGGTCTGTTGTCTTTCTTTTAAGATAGAAAATGTATGCTCAAGGATCCATCCTTAAGGAGGCTGTCAGACAATGCCTTTGTGATGTGCGGATGCAGGGAGGCTGGTTCAAGACCCCTTCCCCAGAGTCTGGGGGGGGCAATGGCCCCTGAGACCCGGGTCCCCCCCGCGCTGGGCTGCCGAGCGAGGTCGTGGCCGCCATGTCGTTCCTCCAGAGGCCGGGGCCTGGTGAGGGGTGGAGGGTCACACACAAGGGGCAGCGGGGCCGGAGCCCTCCAGCTCTGTCCTGCCTGGTTTGCCGGCTGAAGGCTCAACCAGGGCTGGTTCGTGCAGCACCCGCTCTGTTCTCTCGACCTCATTTTTACTGCAAATTCTTCTTGTGCAGAAAACTTCCCTTCCACATTCTTGTGCTTTCCCGTTTAGATTTGGAGAGAACGCTGATTCTTCAAGGCTGTCATTCCAAGGCCCAGAGCGGCTCGCCTCACTTTGTTTGTAATACCTTGATGAAAGTTTGCTAAATTCCTTATTTTTAAAAGAATTTCCTTTGTCCTGGGGACAAAGAGGAAAAAAAATCCAAACAAACAAAAAAATCAAAGGTTTCCTGCTTTTCTAGGTTTATCACCATTTGAACGTGAAAATAAGATTTTCAAATCCTTTTTGCTTTGAATGAAATTCAGATGTAAGGTCCCCTGGCCGCTGGCCTGTCCCTGAAGCAGGGGGAGGGCTGGAGGAGAACTCCAGAGCCTGTGAATTGCCTTCCCCTCCTTTGCCTGCCTCTGAGTCTCCGGGTGGCTTGGTGGCTCCTATGAGGTTGCGCTGTCCTCTCTAAGAATGTGTCTCCCTGTGCCATGCAGCTGCTTCCCACTAGCTATCTATTTTATGTTTGGTAGCGTATATATGTCCATGCCTCTCTCCCGCTTTGTCCCAGCTTACCCTTCCCCCTCCCCATATCCTCAAGTCCATTCTCTAGTAGGGCTGTGTCTTTATTCCCATCTTACCCCTAGGTTCTTCATGACCTTTTTTTTTTTCTTAGATTCCATATATATGTGTTAGCATACGGTATTTGTTTTTCTCTTTCTGACTTACTTCACTTTGTATGACAGACTCTAGGTCCATCCACCTCACTACAAATAACTCAATTTCGTTTCTTTTTATGGCTGAGTAATATTCCATTGTATATATGTGCCACATCTTCTTTATCCATTCATCCGTTGATGGACACTTAGGTTGCTTCCATGTCCTGGCTATTGTAAATAGAGCTGCAATGCACAGGGAGATCAGCTCGGTGCTTTGTGGCCACCTAGAGGGCTGGGATACAGAGGGTGGGATAGGGAGGGTGGGAGGGAGGGAGACGCAAGAGGGAAGAGATATGGGAACATATGTATATGTATAACAGATTCACTTTGTTATAAAGCAGAAACTAGCACACCATTGTAAAGCAATTATACTCCAATAAAAATGTTAAAAAAAAAAAAAAAAGGAATGTGTCTCAGGTTTCCTGGTGTCATTTCTTACGAGGGCCACTTAGCAGACGATTACGATGGGGCCTCCGAGGTGAAATTTAACTCCTGCTCTCCGCGTGCTGGGGCCCGGGGGGCGCTCCCTGAGTCCTGGGAAAACTACCTCAACACGGCTCCGGACCCAGGGCAGACCCACGAAGGCAGGGACCCGAAATCTCCGAGAATTCATTGACTTGGTTCCTGAAATGGGGAAGTATTTTATTTTTACAAGTTTCTTTTCCCTTGTCCTTGTTTCAAGTGAAATCTTTTTTCAGGTTTCATTGTTGTGGACTAGGTTATCTGCAGGTCAGTGGGACCCCAGGTTGATTGCATTTCCTAAAATTGTGCTTTTCGCTGAATGTGGCACAAGAGATTGTTTGCGGCCGGCTCTGTGGAACAGGACGGCCCATGGAAGCAGTCACGAAGGTGTTGTTTCTGTTTCTGCTGCTCCCCGTGGGGGCATTTTAGGGATCTCTGGTGCTTGAGGGGCCTAAAATCAGCAGAGAAAAATCCTGGACTTCTGAAGCATCCGGCCAATTTTGTGGAGTTCAGAACAGCTTTGTTTTTCAAGACCTTTTTTCCATGACTTTCGAGAAGCTGGCTGCATCTTGCGGCACTTTTCCTTTGGATGAATCATTTTCCAGATCCAGTGTGCGATGACTTGCAGCCAGAGACGCAGCCTCCTAACTCCAGATGCAGGTCCAGATGTCTGCAAGTTCACGGAAGGGAAGATATAAATGTCCTGGCTTTGCCATGTGCCCTGGGAAGCATCCTTTTTTTTCTCTTTAGAGAGAGGGAGAGAGGGAAAAATCCACCAGATTTGCTTCACTTCCTGCTTTAAACACTTATGCTTTAGAGTTCATTTACATATGAAATTGAATTATGTGATAGTACATGTGGGGAAATTTTGCCTGAAACCCATTTTCCTTTAATCCGCAGATGCTGTGGATCGTGAAATGCTGGCACTTGTCAGGGTGGCAGGCTTTCCCGGAAGGCACAGTGTAAACTACACGCTACTCAGTGAGCAGCTTTGTAAACGGGTCCTAAGCCTCTTTCTGAAGAGGATACCATGGAAGTTTATTTAGTTCCCTTATCTTTAAAATAGTGTAAAGACACTCAATAAATCCATAGAATTATTGTGGCATCACTGAGAATCCTTTGGGGTACTTTGCATGGGAATAAATGATCGTTCGTTAATATGAAATTATAGAATCGAGCCCCTTCAAAATAGGATTTTTGTTTATTACTTTTCGTCTTTGTGTTGCTGGTGTGTCTACCTGTGGCTATTTGTAAAACTTTCATATTTTCAACAAATACATATTTAACCCTTGTCGCGGGCCAGGAACCTTTCTACACGCCGCGGAGTCAGAGGTGCACGAGGTGGACCTGGCTGCCTCTGGCACACGTGGAAATTAAGGGAGCGCAAGGGGGTAACAGGAGAAACAGTGTTCTGGCCTGAATCGTGTCTGGGCCCTAACCCCCAGGACTGGATGACTGTATTTGGAGGTGGGGACCTTTACCGTGGTGGTTAAGTTAAAATGAGGTCACTAGGATGGGCCCTGATCCCACAGGACCGAAGTTCTTATACGAAGAGGAGATGAGGACACAGACACACACAGAGGGACAACCACGTGAGGACACGGGGAGAAGGTGGCATCCCCAAGCCAAGTAGGGAGGCCTCGGGAGAAACCAGCCCTGCCCACACCTCGATCCTGGACGTCCAGCCTCCGAACCGTGAGGGACTAAATGTCTGTGCTTTAAGCGCAGCCCGAGCAGACCAACGTAGACAGAAAACGCGCTCGTGAAACAGAAAGGCAGATTGCGCGTCAGGACGGTGGGCCGCATGTCAGCTCATCTTGTGTGGGCTAACTCAGTGCTGTGCCCCAGGCATGAGCGAAGAAGGCCTCATCCTGCCCGCGGGGCCGGCCTGCCGCGGGGACACATGGTGAGCGCGTGGCCTCACCAGCACTCTCTCTGCAGAACGTCTGAGGCCCTGGAGCCCCGCCCGCGGGCAGGAGAGAGGGTGCTGCGTGGTGTCAGCTCTGAGGAAGATCACCCTCAACGCCGAGGGGTCTGTTCCGAGCGCGGGGAGGAGACGAGCCCCGTATGCTGGCCTCTGTTCGCACGGCCCCGTTATCGGGAAGAAGCCTGTTCTCTCAATCTCATTTTTGTCTCTGGTAAGTGGAGAAATGTGGTTTGCATCACTCAGAGCCTTGGGAATGTCTTACGGGATATTTCTGGAATGGGCAAAGTTCAGCACAGGCTGGAGCCAAAACGTCCCCATGACTGAGTCAGTCTAGTCCGAATGTTTACGACCGTCTCGAGAATGGTCTGCATATGTGCGAAGCTGGCGCTGCGGTTGATCACATCCCTGGGAACCGAGGAAACGCCGCAGAAAAGCAAGAACGGCGCGCGGGCTGCCCGCGGGTGTCTTTTCTGTTTCGGAGCTTGCGGCTGCGGGAGAAGGCCAGCTGCACGTGAGTGTTTACGATGCCGTCCCTCAAAGGACCAAGCCTCCTAAGCCTGGTTGGAAGCCCCAAAGGCCGCAGGGAAGCCCAGGTGACCTGCGTCATGATCTTCTTTCTTCTTTGCCCTGGACTCCACCTTCAGGACCGGTTCAGTCCAGCATCTCTGAAGTTTTTGACGGGAGTCACCTACAACAGGGTTCTCAAAACGTGGTCTGTGGGCCCCTGGGGTCTCTGGGACCCTTTCAGAGGTTTCGAGGTCAAAACCACTTTCCTAATAATACTAAATACTCTTCTCCCCTCCCTCTCCCACAAGCGTGCAGTAGGGTTTTCCAGAGGCTGTGGAATGTAAGCTCACTATTCTCATGTTCTCTAGAATGTTCTAAATAAGTAGGGTTAAGTTGTACGTATGTGCATTTTCAGAGATTAACAGCTTTCAGTACTTCTCTGTTCTTACTAGTTATCTTCCGTTATACCTACTATAATTTCCATAAATTTATTTTGGAAAATCTCAAATTCCCTTAGCTATCATTAAAATTACTTATGTTGAGAAACACTAAGAACATCTCCCCTAGAAGCAGGAATTAGAGATATCTTTTGTAATTTCTAGTATTCAGCATTTTACAAGATATACTAATGAAAAAGAAAGTAGAATTATTTTTTTACAAATGAAATGCTTCTGTACATAGAAAATACAAGAGACTCAATACCAAGCTGGTTAACAGGACTTTTAGTATAAAAATAAGGTGAAAAAAAAAAATAGGTGAAAATTTTATTCACAGCAACAAACATCATAATACACCAAAGGATAAGCAAAATCAAAATAACCTATATATTTAAAATATCATAATATTTGATCAAAGAACAGAATGTAAAACCTGATTAATAAGGCAATAATAAATACATGAATAAAGAAAACAATAATTCTTCCCAAATTAATACATAAATTTAATGCAATTTTAAACAAAATCCCATTAGCTTTTTTTAGCTAGACAAAATGTGTCTAACATTTGTATGGAAAAGTAAAGGCATGAGGTCTGACAAGACATTTTTGATGATGAAGATTAGTGACCAAGGGTATATACTTATATATTATTAGAATTTACCCATGAAGCTACAGAGAGGTATGAGCACAGGATGGACAAATACATTAGTAGAACAAATGCAAACATTGAGAAACAATCCACGTGTATGAAAGAACTTCATCTATGATAAAGTTGGCATGTTATTTCATTGGTGGAGAAAGAATTATTCAATAAATAGTGCTGGAAAAATTGTCTATTCATGTGGAAGAAAAAAAATCATACATAACACCATAAATAATCATCCACTTCAGGCAGTTTAAATATATAAATCTAAAAGTGAAATAAAATACTGGAAGAAATATTAGAGAAGAGTTTTGTAAT
Organism: Orcinus orca; assembly: GCF_937001465.1. Classification (NCBI taxonomy): domain Eukaryota; kingdom Metazoa; phylum Chordata; class Mammalia; order Artiodactyla; family Delphinidae; genus Orcinus; species Orcinus orca. The sequence goes on from NC_064568.1 coordinate 105,119,344, forward strand.
ATTGTGGTAAAGATGACCATCCAGACTGTGTAGGAAATGCATAGCTATAAAGGATAAAATGCACAGATTCGATTATATAAATATTAAAAAGCTTTATTTTTAAAGGGGAAAAACCCCAAAGCCAAAGATAATAATATTAATTATAATGGGGAAAATTCTATGTTATTAAGAAAAAGGTAACCTAGTTTTTTAAATGAACAAACTATATAAATAAGGAGATCACTGAAGAGAAAATATGAAAAGCTATACATAAAAAAATGTTCAATGTCACTAATAGTCAGGGAACAATAACATAACATTTGGGAAAATAAGAAAGAAAAGTAATTTCAAGTTTCTTATGCAGAAATACAAAAAAGTAACTATACCTTTTCATCTTGTTTTTGTTAATATTTCAACTTATGGAAAAACATTCCTAAATTTTATAGTTGTGTCTGAAACTATTACTATTTTAGAATGTAATATCTTATTCTAAAATAAAATGAAATTTATTTATAATATATTTTGTTGTGGTGCAGTGGTTAAGAATCCACCTGCCAATGCAGGGGACATGGGTTCCAGCCCTGGTCCGGGAAGATCCCACATGCCGTGGAGCAACTAAGTCCGTGCGCCGCAACTACTGAGCCTGTGCTCTAGAGCCCACGTGCCACAACTACTGAAGCCTGTGCACCTACAGCCCGTGCTCTGCAGCAAGAGAAGCTACCTCAATGAGAAGCCCGCGCACCGCAATGAAGAGTAGCCCCCGCTCACCGCAACTAGAGAAAGCCCGCGCTCAGCAAGAGAAGACCCAACGCGGCCAAAAATAAATAAAAAATAAATAAATTAAAAATATATGTATATATTTTTGTTATATTTAAGGATGACTCAATGGCTTTAAAATGGGAAATTAGAAGGCTTGCTTTCTCAGTGCACAGCTGCACTGTCTGTGTAGAAAGATGCTGCAAAGGATAAATGCATGCATCAGGGCCTTCTCTTAAGAAAGAAGTCTAATTCAAAGAAACTGGTTGAAACTGCAAGTAAGAAATGGAAATATGACGAAAGCTATTTCCCCCTCAGCTCTATAGATTAAGAATGTACCTTGTGTTTAATGCAACAGAAAAAATTCAAATTATATTAAGGTGCCAGTTAAACCGAGCCATCACTTTTGGGCCTGTCATTCAGAGTTTAAAGGAAAAGACATAGAACATTTTAAGCATAGATTTGATGAGTTCTTTTAAAAACCAAAAATTGCCTGATAAAGCTTGTCGAACGAGAAATGAAAAAGCCACAGAAACATCTTCCGGAGTAGGCGACGGTCTTGCTGGAGACTGGCTCACAACGGCACAGAGAAGAGGCAAGCCAGGCGCTGACATTGCTGGATGTCTGCTGGCTGACGAGTCAGGTCAGGAGTCGTGGCACGGCTGCTTTCTGACACCACTGTCACCTGTCGTGTTGAAGCTGTATCTGCAAACAGGAAGATCTTGTCTGCAAACGTGTACTTTCAGCTTAAAAAGGATGCCTGACTTACCGTTTTGCTTGTCTTCATCTGGGATTCTATCAATGATCATGGAAGGCGGCCTCCTTCAAATGAGTGCTGGGTAACAGGCACACATGGGGTGAAATATTCCGAGGGATGAACACCTTTTCTGAACCTTGTGGTTTGCTCTGGAACAACTGTGCTGACGTTCGCACTGCTGGCGTCTCACCACAAATGAAGACACAGGGACGAGGAGCTGTCCCACGCCAGAGTCACCAGGTCTCCACTGCCACACTCACGGGGGGAAACGCCACCTTTCCTTAAGAATGTCTAGAAGAAGTAAAATTGCTTGTTAAGATTCCGGGGGTCTCTGAGGCACTGTTCATCTTTCTCCATTACTTTTTCTTTCTGTTTCTCATACTGGAGAACATCTATTCATCTGTCTTACCAAGTTCCGCTTTGTTTTCTTCTACCTGCTCAGATCTTACGTTGAGCTCATCTAGTGAATTTTCACTTCAGTTTTTGTAATTTTTTTTCTAGATTTGCCATTTGGTCTTTAAGAAAACGATTTCTTTGTATTGCTATTCTCTATTTGGTGAAACATCATCCTCATACTTTCCTTTAGCTGTTTAGATATGGTTTCCTTTAGTTCTTTGGACATATTTAAAATTACTGATGCAAAGCCTTTGTCTAACCTGCGTGTGGGCCATGATTTCTTGTTTTTTGCATGTCTTGTAATTTATTTGGAAAACTGCATGTTTTAAATAATATAATGTGGCAACTCTATAAATCAAATTCTCCCTCCCACCCAGGGTTTGTTGTTGTTACTGTTTGTTGTTGCTTTTGTTGTTTGTTTAGTGGCTTTTTTTAAAAAACAGAACTAATTCTGTAAAGTCTGTATTCTTTGTCACGTGTGGTCACCAAAGTCTCTGCTCGGTTAGCTCAGTGGTCAGCTCATGACTGGACAATTTCCTCCAATGTCTGGAACCAGTAAATCCTCCAGTTTTTGCCAAGGTCTTTCTGTGTGTGTTGGGCCATGCCTCAGCACGCGGCAGGGCAGATGGCGTCTCTGCCTTAGCCATCGCTTGCTGTGCTCAGAGCCTCAAGGTCAGCCAGAGGTGAGAGCTTAGAACCCTCTCAGGTCTTTCCTGGGATGTGAGAGCCATGCACATGCCTGTGGCCTCGTAGAATCCCAGGGATATGTCAGAGCTTTTCTAGGCCCTCTCTGGACATCTCATCCCTCAGCTTTTCCTTTTAAGTTTTTTGGTTAGCCTAATTTTTGCCACTGTTTCAGGCAGTCATGATGTTACACAGCTGCTACTGATTTGTTTTTCACAAACACCCCTGGGGGAAACATTGTTTGCACTTTATTTGAGTCGGGTCATTTGATAAAGTGGGGTCTTTCATAGAACTACCTAGAAGCCATATAATGAGAATTCACTGGGGAAGGGGCCTTGAAGAAGTTCCAACTCATCCTTCCCCTTTGGTGGCTACCAGGCTCCTGGTTTTCAGTGGGATTTCAGGCTGTGGGTTTTCCAGGCTCCAAGGAGAGAGGGAGGAGGAGAGATGGCAATAGGGGAGTTACAAGGCCACAAAGCCCTCTCTGTTCCGAGGTTCAGCTGTTTTACCTGAATAAAAGATCCTCGGGTTATTGCAAGGCTTGGTTAATTTCCAGAGGTCAGAGAAAGTTGATGACGACCATTTTCCCCAGGGCTTTTGTTGCTTTTATGGAGGAGGGGATTTCTGGAGGTCATTCCTCTGCCATTCACAATGATGTCTACACTGTTTTAACAGCAAAAACCTGAAAACAACCTGACGGTCCAACAGCAAGAGAGTTTACTATGCCCTGGAACGTCTGTATCATGGGATATTGTAAAAAGGCTCAAAAGAATGAGTTATGTCTCTTGAGCTGGAGGGGTGTCATGATGTTTTAAATTAGAAAAGTTGGAGAGAGAGAGAAAGAGTTCATGTGTGTGTGCACGTATGTAAGGATAATAGTGGGATGTCAAGATTGACTGCGGTGAGATTTGGAGAGTAAACGGAAGGGCGTGTGTGATAGCTTATCAGCTGTTTATTATCTTTGCATTCTTTCAGAGATTGTGAGAAGCACGTGTTACGTTTGTCATTTCTGGAGATAACGTGAGCTCAAGCAATATTTATGAGGACAAAGCTATAGTTATTGTAGGAGCCTGAAGGGTTTTACGTGTACCGTTTTCTCTTTTTTCTCCGCTTTCTATGTCCATGTCAATACATTTCCAGAGTCGTAGCACAGATAAGTTGTGTCATTCTTGTTCATGCACATCAGAAGACCGCACAGTTCAAAAAATTAAGTACTGCACTGACTCCCCACGTTCGGTTTCTAGCCTTGAGCGATGAGCAGTTCAGCTCGTGACAGAATTCCCAGCTGTGCCTCCGGTGAAGCAGTGACCCTCCGAAGACAGCTGGCAGGGCCCCTGCAGCCCCCTGCCGCCTGCCCCCCACTTAGCACGTTCAGGATGAAAGGAGGGAGCTGTGTGGGCAGGCGTGGCCCATCTTGCAGAGGAGGTCTCCTCGGAGTCTCACAGTACATCTTGTCGTCCTGTGTTCTCGGTCCTCAAGTGACCACTCCAGAATCTTTAGTCACCAAGACCTCTGAGAGCTGCTCTTGACTCTTGAGAGGAGGTCGCAGGGGATGCCCAACGTCCTCCACTGCCGCGCCCCCCCCACGGGGCCCCTCCCACCGGCCGACACCAGGTTCAAGGAGCCCTGGGAGGGAGGGCGCTGGAGGCTGGGGACCCTCCACTCTCCCGACACCTGCGATGGTCAGCAGAGCAGGGCCTCCCCGGCTTGGCTGGGCTCCGCGGCATCCCCTCCACCCGCTTGTTACCCCGCAGGGGTCTGGGCACGAGCCCGCGCAGCGCTCGCCCTCCAGGCGCCACCGCAGCCTCCGTGGCCCCGTCCACGCGTGACTCTCTAACGCTGCTTCTCTTGCCACTTTCTCCTGTCTCTTTTCCTTCCACGTCACACATCTCCTTTCTTTTGGTCACAGCAGATTTACTGTGTGAACGGTGCTACATTTGGACCGTGACGCGGTCTCGTGTTGCCCAGAACTCGCACCTCGTCGCAACACCGCTGTGACCCTGTGGAGGTCAGGGGGAGCCGTGGGCTGGGGCTGGGTGGCTGCCACCCTGCTGAGCACAGGATGGAGCAAAGACCCCACTCCCACCAGCGCTGCTCTGGAGAAGCTCAGGACGGCGTCGCAGACGTGGGGTCTGCAATGGAGATGCCGGTGGTCCAGGACGCCCACTCACCTGGAGGGCCCAGAGCACGACACACCTGCCCACTGGCCATCTCCAGATCTGGCAGGGTGCTGGCGTCTCGGCCAGACAGGGCAGCTTCTGAGCCCCAGCTGAGTGGGTTTTCCTTGTGAAGTGTGCCCCCCACGGCAGTGATCCCGCCCCGTAGTGTCGAGGGGCACCCAGGTACACACTCCTTCTGAGCACGGCTGCCCGTGGGGTTAATAACAATAGTGTAAAAATTGATTCTAAGCTTGGGGCTTTCACAAACGGGTGGTCCCCTCAGGTGCCCCTGATGCGTCTCTCACGTTTGATTTCCTGTTGGGGATTTTGTTCTAAAGGCGTTGAAGGGCCGTGTAGGGGGTGGGTGGGTGGAGGGTGGTCAGAGCGAGCTCAGGGCAGGGAGTCAGCTCCCCTGTCTCAGGACGCAGTGGATGGTCTAGGGTGTTGGTGCGACCTCCACGTTCCCTGAAGGTCCCACTTTGGAGCTCCCTGTGGGGCCAGGACGAGCCCTCGCAGACACTCGCGTTACTTTTGGAAACACGCTGAGCTCACAGCGTTTGCTGAAATCTTGTGCACCTCCTTTATGGAGCCTCTTGGCTTCACGTGAGGGCTGGTGGTTAGCGATTGCTCCTTGGTGTCGCTGGTGATAAGAGAATCCTTTAAAGGTCGTGTCTGGGTGGTGCAGGTCTCAGCAGAGCCAGGACGTGCTGCTGGTGGGACGGGGAGCTGGGACTGGACAGCAGGACGGCTGCCCCTCCACCACCCCCTGTTCCCCAGGGTCCTGTCTGCTCATCAGCCGTCACAGGGATTTGCAGACTCAGAGACTTGGGAGCTTGCCCACTTACTTGCACTCTCGGGGGACTAGCTCTGGGTCCTGGGGGGGAAGCTTGCCCACAGTGTGGTGTCCCGTGGCTTCACAGCCACAGGCTGCACTCCAGGCCTGCACTGAAGGGCCGTCCCAGGCAGCATGGGGTCATGGTAACACACAGGCTTTGGAACCATAGGGCAAAGTTGGTGCAAAATCGTTCTCTAAGGCAGCACGCAAGGCCTTGGAAAAGTTATCTAGCCATCCTATGCACAGTCCCCTTATATGTAAAAGGGAGGGAAGGGTAGTGGTGAGTCTAAGGTTATCAGGCCATTAAATGACATAATACATGTGAGAGCTCAGGCCTGTGCTGACACACAATGCCCCCTGGATCATACCGGGCAGGGCTGTTAGTGGACACAAGCGCAGGACAGGGTGGAGATGAATTCTCAGAAACCCACCACTGCTATTAGAACAACAGAGGCAATACCGTCGATGGACATGTTTTGTTCTCTTAGGTACCAAAGACGGCAAATTTGGGCTCCTGCGAATAAACGGCTTCCCCGATTTTGCAGAAAGGTTCACTCACGAAGCTGCAAGTACTGAGATAATGGAGCCGCAAATTAAAGTCTCCGTTTAAAAAGTGACAACTGTATGTGGGGAAGAAACCCCAAACCAACTCTCTAGCTCCAAACCACCTGCTTCCATAGAAAGGGATGTAGGGTTGTCGACCAGACTTCTCTTAAACTGAAAAGTTAAGAAATGTCCACGGTAAGAAAATGCTAAAAGTTCAAAATGTGTGGAGAGCCTTCCTGGTTCAGTCGACTCATCCTCCTGCCTTGAAGTAACTACATTGTCAGGTTTTGCGTTTTCCTCTAGGAATAATCTGTGTGTGAGCAAGGTTAGGCCAGATATTCACTTATCTCTTCATCATTTTTAATTTTTAATTGTGGTAAGGTACACATAGGATAAAATTTACCATCTTAATCATTTTTATGTACACAGACTAGTAATGCTAAAGTGTATTTTCACTGTTGAGCACCCAATCTCCAGAATTTTTCTGTCTTGCAAAACGGGAACTCTGTCCCCATTAAACAACAATGTCCCGTTCCCCCTCCCCCAGCCCCTGGCACCCACCCTCCTAATTTCTGTTTCTGTGAGTTTGATGACTCCAGAGACCTCATGTAAGTGGAGTCACACAGCATCTGTCTTGTGGCTGGCTTATGTCACTGAGCATCATGTCCTCAAGGCTCCTCCACGTTGTGGCAGGTGTGAGAATGTCCTTCCTTTTTAAGGCTGAATAACGTTCCATTATTTGGATGGACCACCTTGTGTCCATCCATCCTCCATCGATGGACACTTGGGTGCCATCACCTTTTGGCTGTTGTGAACAGGGCTGTGTGAACACGGGTGTGCAAATATCTCTGTGAGCCCTTGCTTTTAGTTCTTCACCCATATATTCCTAGAAATAGAATTGCCTGATCATATGTTAATTCTATTTTTAATTTTTAAAGGACTCATTATTATTATTATTATTTGCGGTACGCAGGCCTCTCACCGTTGTGGCCTCTCCCGTTGTGGAGCACAGGCTCCGGACGCGCAGGCTCAGTGGCCATGGCTCACGGGCCCAGCTGCTCCGCGGCATGTGGGATCTTCCCGGACCGGGGCACGAACCCGCGTCCCCTGCATCGGCAGGCGGACTCTCAACCACTGCGCCACCAGGGAAGCACCAGGACTCATTATTTTTTAATGGACTTCATTTTTTGAGCAGTTTTAGGTTTACAGAAAATTAAGTGGAAAGTACGGAGTGTTCCCAGTTACCCCCCCTCCCTCCCACGGCTTCTCCTGTTATTAACTGTTTGCATTAGTTGGTGCATTTGTTACAGCTGATGGAGCAATACTGGTACATTATTATTTACAAAGTCCACAGTTTACCACAGTATGATTTCACTGCCTTAAAATCCCCTGCTCTCCTCCTCACAAACCCCTGGGACCCACTGATCTTTTCACTGTCTCCATGGTGTTGCCTTTTCCAGGACGTCCTGGAGCTGGAATCACGCAGTGTGGAGGCTTTTCACGTTGGCTTCTTTCACTTAGTGATACATGTTTAAGGTTCCTCCATGGCCTTTGGTGGCTTGACAGCTGCAAACATGTGGTGTGTGCAGCTGCTGTGGGTGTGAAGTGCAGGGGTGGGGCTTCCCTTTTTTGGGGGGGAGGATGCATCTTCAATTTAATTATAGCCTTTTGGAAAGAAAGGAAATACTACACGATAAATATGGACTTCCGCTGTAAGACATCCCAATTTTAGAACATTAAAATTTGTATGGGAAGAAAGAGTGATTCTCGTGCAGGAAGCAGTGCGGTAGGTGGAGAAGATGAGCCTGAACAGCCTCCGTTGGGCTCAACAGCGAGGCTGTACGTCATCCTGATGGGACATCTGCCTGCAGCTCCCCAAGTTCTGTAAGCTGGTGATTTGACCTCTCCCAGAGGTCAGCACTTTCCATAGCTCAGTCTCACAGACACTGATTCTTTCTGAAATGAATCAGAAAGACTTTTACATTTTTTTCCTGGACTGATCTGACTTCCAGAGTGGGGGCTTTTTGGTCACCGGGGTACAGATCCTGTAGGATGCTGCCCTAACTAACTAGTTAGCATCCTAGTTAGTTGGACCTCTGGGAGCCAAGGCAACCCGAGGCCGGTGTGCATCTCACCGTGACTGCAACACGGGAACCAAGCCCACCCCGCCCCAAGCTGCACGATGCTGGTGTGGACGCTTTGCTTCTGGCTCTGAGATCCTGACAGGGTGAGGGCCGCAGGCTGCCCATCGCTGCAGAGAAGGAAGATGGGGTGAGCCTGGCTGCCTGGCTGGAGATGCCGTCGGTTCTGGGAGCAGGAGCTGACAGCGCCAGGATGGGTTCCCTCTGACGTCAGTCCTGAACACTTAGATGGTGACAACTAGAAATGACCGTGCCACCAGCCGGGGTCCTGACCTGAGCAGTGCAACCAACAAAAGCCAATCACGTCCACCTACGGACGCACCTGCGGGAAGTGGGACGCGGGAAGCAGAGTCGCCGGGCAAAGTCACCAGCCACTGGTGTCAGCTCAGCCCTGGGCACCTCGGAGCTCATCAGGGAGGATCCTGCAGAGTCCAGAGCTCGTGAGTGTGTCCCGGTGAGCCTTTCAGGGGGGACCCAAGGCCACTGGGATGCACGGGCTCCCTGGCCCCCGGGACAAGGGCTGGAGAAGGGAGGCTGGCGGGAGAGGGCGGCAGCCCTTCTCGGGGTGTGGATGAGGTGAGGAAGCTGGGTGAAATTCCTTCTCTAAAACAGCACTTCTCAAAAGTGAAGGTGTGTGGAAATCATTTGGGAATCTTATGAAAATGCAGACTGTGTTGCAGTGGGTCTGGGATCGGGCCGGCTACTCTTCATTTCTAATGAGCACCCAGATGATGCCTGAGCAAACGGTCAAAGATCGCCCGAGTCCCAAGGCTTTACTGGAAGCTAAACAAAAACTGGCTTTTATTTTCTTTTTTCTTAGATCTCCTCCACTTACCTACCTGCCTGTGATACTGCTCCAGATAAGTACATTAAGAGTTTTCATTAAGGGCTTCCCTGGTGGCGCAGTGGTTAAGAATGCACCTGCCAATGCAGGGGACACGGGTTCGAGCCCTGGTCCGGGAAGATCCCACATGCCGCGAAGCAACTAAGCCCGTGCACCACAACTACTGAGCCTGCGCTCTAGAACCGGGAGCCACAACTACTGAGCCCACGTGCTACAACTACTGAAGTCTGTGTACCTAGAGCCCGTGCTCCGCAACAAGAGAAGCCACCGCAATGAGAAGCCTGCGCACCGCAATGAAGAGCAGCCCCCGCTCGCCGCAACTAGAGAAAGCCCGCGCGCAGCAACGAAGACCCAACGGAGCCAAAAATAAATAAATAAATTTATTTTTTTAAAAAAAGAGTCTTCATTAAAAGACTGTTTTGTATCCGTGGCATGTCAGTTCCTATTGGTGGACATTTAGGTGGTTTCTCATCTTTGTTCCTTTAAATAAAAAAAATCTTAATCTTCGTGGCGTAGAGTTGATTTACAACGCTGTGTCAGTTTCAGGTGCACAGCGAAGTGACTCAGCTACGCGTACACACATATTCATTCCTTATAGATTCTTTCTCATCTTTGTTCTTACAAAAGCCAGACTGCAAGGAACAGCCTTGTCACATGAATGTTTCACGTTTGTATGAAAAGATGTGAGTTCAAATGAAGGAAAGCGTATAGGAGGCGCTTGTCCACTGAAAACTATGATTATTCTAATGAGTGGGGACACTAGGGCTTAGGCTTTCTGACAGTCTGGTGTCATTTTGACTCAGGTCGAGCCGGCCGTCTTCCGAGATGCTGTCAGTTTTGCATGTGCTGCCATTCAGCCCCATTATCTTTCCCATCGTGCACTTGTGCAACTGTTCCCTGAAGTCTAAGTGTGGGACTACTTTCCACAGCCTGTTAATTCCATTTGCTAGCTTTAGACTGCCGTTCTCACCTGCCGAGATGATTGTGCTTGTTGACTTTGTCATCTAACATTTACCCTCGCTCTCCTGGGTTATTTCATCCTCACATTTGATATCTCCATCCATCTGTCCGTCCGTCTGTCCACCCATCCACCTACCCAGTGACTGTCTCCAGAGTGCCCCGCGCTATGCAAGCCTTGTGCTAAGCTCTGGGGTGTGCACCGTGGTGAACGAAACAGAAAGGAATCTGCGTTCTCCTGGACTTTCATTCCAGTAGGGAGGACAGACACTAAACAAAGATAAATAAGTTCCATGGATGGTATGCTGATGGCAGGTGCCCAGGAGGAAAATAAAACAAGGACGAGAGACGGGCAGGGTGGCCAGAGGAAACCTCACACCAATGTGACATCTGAGCAGAGGTCTGAAGATGTTTCTATCCAGTTCATTGGCCAATATGGTGAAAAAGAATTCTTTGATCTGTCACTAGAGGCCTCCCTATAGGTGGACGTTAATCCATGAACTGGCACCTTTGGGGTACAGCCGATGAATCCACTTACATGCTCTGTGATTAAGTATCCAGCCTGCGTTTCTCTACGTTGGTCTTAAAGATATTTGAGGAGTGTGAAAACCTGGACCCTTGGCATCCATGGCTCTTCCCTGAGCCCAGCTGGTCAACCTCTCACCTCAGGGAAGTGAGTTTAATGTGAAGGACGGTGTGCCCCCCCCCCCCCGCCCCCGTCGCCTGACGGAGCGGCAGCCGCTGTGGGCAGAGGGCGGAGAGGGCGACTCCAGCCGTTCTCCATCCTCATGGGCCTCGCTTATAAACCGCAGGTGGAAAGACCAAGTTTTCTGGGCAAAATCAGGGGAAATTCAAGGTTTTTTCTTGGGAAATTTTGGCCCTGCCCTTGTGCTGTCAGGAGGCTCCGTGCAGGTGACCAGGTGTTATCTTCAGTCTAACCTGCAGGCTGCAGTGTTGCCATGACTATCTCCTCAGCCACACGCAGGGCTGGGCTCTCCAGGTGAACAGACAGGCAGCGGGGGGGTGGGGGGGGGTGGGGGGGGTGGGGGTGGTGGGGTGGTGGTGGGGAGGTTTCGGGCAGACACCGAAGTCACGTGGGAGACAGAGAGCACGTGAGATCGCCGTGCACCCCGACATCGGGGCAACGCAGGGCCTGCGTCAGGGCCCAGCCGTGGTGCAGTCAGCTCTCCTCGGCTCCTCTGGCCTCGGTTTCTCCATCTGTAACGTCAGGGGAGTAGCCCAGATGATTTCTAAAGACAGTTCTCTAAGCTTCTTGTATTGGTTTTAATAGAAGCAACCCGGGCAGCAACACTTTAGAACCTGATTTCACACATAATAATTCTGACGGAGGAAGACCCATGTGGCCGGGCGACAGCCTCGTGCAGGCCTGGAGGAGCCAGGACAGGCCAGGCCAGGAAGCGGGAGGCTCGGAGGCCCAACAGGAGGCGTGATCCCAGTCGGTGAGCGAGGCCAAGGGGCTGGGACCGAGCGTCTTGACCTGGTGGGAGCTGAAACAGCGGCAACAGCAGCAAGAAGCCGTCGGCAGGACCAGAAGATGCCCACGGAGTCCGCAGGCGCAGACACTCCGACCCTCCTCCGAACCCTGGGGACCCCTTCCAGGTAGAAGGTGCCGGCACTGTCTCTTTTCCGGAGAGCGGATCCGTGCAGCGTCAGTGCCTCCCTGGTCAGAATGGCCCTTTGTTCTGCGTCTTCATGACTAATGATGCTGCTATGCAAAGGCTTATGCAACCTGGCAGAGCCGGGCCCTCGCGCCCGACCCGGGAGCCTGTGATCTGGGAGCCGGGCCTGCAGTTGCACAAGAAGCAATTAGGGGTCCAGCCGAGGCTTGCTGGCTCCCCAGCAGGCCGGCTCCCAGCCCCAGCTCCTTGACAGGCTCGTTAGTGTTGAACCCTCCGAGTGCAGGAGAGTGTTTTGCCAGCTGCGGGCACAGCTGTGGAGTTCGCTGTGGGGCTGGGCTGCAGGAGGTGGGCCCGTGGCTCTTCCTGCAGGGTTTGTCCTTCTGCAGGGTTGGCCCCGTGGCAGGGCTGACCTCTCCTCCTTTTCCATAAAAGTCATTTTTAAAGCCCTCTGAAAATCTCTCAATTTTTACAGAGTTCTTAAAAAGTAATCCTCTGCACCAACCCATTATCTTCTAAAATAGACCTCAAATATGATTTTAACTTTGAGAAATAAGTGACAAGAATCAATCTAGCTTCCCGTCAGCTACCAGAATCTAAAAGGGGAAGAGACAAAGCTACTGTATTTGGAAAACCCTCAAGTGCACTAGCGGCAGAGGCCGCCACCGGGAAGCCCTCCCCCTGCCTCCAGGACGGCCCAGGCCTGAGAAAGCCAGCCAGCCTCTTGACCTCGTCTGTCTCATCTCTGCAGAGCCGGGCGAGCTCCCTGCCTTGTGCTCCATGGCGCCAGTCGCTGGGCGGCCCAGAACATCGGGCAAAACGCAAGTCTGTGTGTCACGGGCGGAGGGCGCGTCTGCCTTCCGGGAGCCGTAAGGACTTTCTCCCAGTGCGGTTTGCAGGGACCAGGGAAACAGCCTGGCACTTCCTTGTTTCACGCATAGAAGAAGTGAGAGGGTATCGTGCTTGTGAAGTTTGGTAAAATTGCTAAAGCTTCAGTTGTGCTGGTGTCGGTCTGCATCCAAAGAGGCAAAGGGCTCATCTACTCCAGAGAATGAGAAAGTTTCTGCCCCAGCTTACCTGTCACCCTCCCTCTTCTTCCTTCCCCCACCCCTTGGTTTTCATTCCCTTTTCGTGAAATAGGCTTCTTTAAATTGTAGAGCAATGAACAATATGGTAAAAACTAGTTCTTTCAACCAGAATAAAAGCACGCACGATGAAAGACAAAATGCTTTCAGCACACCCCATCCCTGCGGCCCCAGCAGCCACCCAGAGGTGACTGTGCAATGTAAGCATTTGGTACAATCTTTCTGAACATTTCCCGGACCAGCACTTTTGCGGGTGGAGACACGTGCAGAGCTCTGTGCTGAGAATGGGGCCTCTGTCAGAATGCAAAACACACATCCTTCCATGACACTGACGTCCTAATTGCTGAGCGGTCCACTGTGAGGCTGTAACCCAGCTAATTGAAACTTGATCCATAAATGGTATATAAAAGTTTTCCCCGGTTTTGGGGGATGACAAACAGTGCCGCCCTACACACCCTTACACGTGCACTTGTGCACAGTCGAGAGAGTGTGCCCTTGTGATAAATTCCTAGCAGTGGAATTGCTGGGTCAAAGGTTATGTGCATTTTACATTTTAGTGGGCGTCGCCCAATTGCCCTGCAAAGAGTTTGCGCCAATTTACAGCCCCGGTAACGTTGTATGAACAGCCAATTTCCTCAGAACTTCACCAAATTCACAGTCTATCAAACTTATGGCTTTTTTTTTTTTAATCCAAAATGTGTTTATTGGGATGGTTTCCGATTCATCTGGATTCCAGGGGCTTTTAGTGCTGCTTCCGTCTGAAAGAGCACCGTTCTGTAAGCCTTGCTTTTCCTCCTGTAGGCTGGCAGAGGACGGTAGAGCAGCCAACACACAAAACTGCTGTCTGTGCATGGCTAGAGACAGTGGTGATTGTAGCATCCTGGGCATTTCACATCCCTGAAGTAGGACCTGGGGCTCTGCACCAGGCGCTTCTCCTTGTGTTTCCTCTTCTCTTCTGGAGACGGACGAAGGAGATCCTTTGTGAGAGGCATGTTCTCGGGGGAGGTCGTCACCGTCAGAAAGGGCAAACTTATAAGTCTTTGCCAATAGGCAAAAAAGGGCAAGTCATTATTTTCTTAAATTTGCATTTGTATTATGAAGAGTGCTTATGGAGTATTTGCCTTTATTGGATGGAAACATGCTGGTCTTTACTACTGTTCATTTCCATTAGGTTTTTAGTAGTTTTAAAAATTGATCTATAAAAGCTTTTATTTATCATTAGCCTTTATTTGTCAACTAAGTCACAAATACATGCCCTGCTTGCCTATTATTTAAGCACACAGCAGTTTGCAATATTTATAGAATACAATTTATCTGCTTTTCCTGGAGAGCATTTAGGGTTTCCACCAGGCTCACATGAGCCCTGCCTATGTAGAGAAGACTTAACCTCTCCTTGCTCTCCTCTTGCACTGCCAAGGGTTTGCTTCCGCACGTGCGTCTTTGCTACTTCAGATCCGTGTGCTGGCGTGTGCGGTGAGACGGGGATGCGGCTGGAGGAGGCTCTGTTGGGCTCTTGTTCCTCAGCCTATTGGCTCTACTGACGCGCTGCTGGGGCAGGGCTTTCCACTCCTTTGGAAATAAAAGGATTCAGACAGGCTTTTGGAGGATCCAGGCAGGAACTTGCCTCCTTCCCTTCTTGGATCAAAGATTCGGCCCTTTTCCCAGTCGGGGGGGACCCTGGGCTGTATTTTGAAGGAGGCCTCAAGGAGTAAATGCAACAGGAAGATTGAGAGAAAAATGGAAAACAGGCTTCTGGTGCGAAGAGAAAAACACCAATTTAAAATGACAGAATCACTTACGTGCATAAGCCACAGAGCTAAGAGGCCCCCTTTTCACTGAAACAGCAGGAACAACAAACACGACCACTGGGCTGAAAGAAGAGCTGAGCAGATGAATTCTGTTTACCGTTTGTTGGTTCAGCTCTGCTCAAGAAAGAGAGAAGGAGTATCCAATTCATTCGTTACTCTCGTTTTAACAGTATCTCCACAGTGAGTTTTCCTGGTTGAACAGATGAAACTCCTTATGGAAAGTTCTAGAGGTCACATTCTGGCCAAGGTTTTCAGTGCTCCTCCCATAGCTCATAAGTAGGTGGGATAATTTTTCTTTAAAGACCAGATAAGTTAATTGCACAGTCAGTAGCATCAGCGATTTCTATTTCTTGGCACGAGTGACATGATATGCCTGTTGGCAAAGACCTACAAACTCTGACTTGCAACATAAATCATATAATCCTGTAGATCAAGTTCCAGGCAATCTAGCTGAAAGGTACAGAAGAACCCTTCCCCCACCCCCACCAAGCGTCTGCCTTGTGGTAAACTGTGTAATTTGTATAATAATTGTAAGGTGATCGATGAGGATATGATGCCATCATTAAGGACTAAGGTGTATCACTACTGTTAGTACCGATCACCACTCGTGTTTCCGTGCTCCACGCGTAGATGCGAGTGTGCGCTCTCACTTCATCCCGCTGCCCCGTGAGCCCTACAGGACCTGTTCTGTGATGCCCGCTCTACGGACGCAGGTTCAGAGGCTCGGCTGACTGAGATCACACAGCCCCCGATGCAGAGTTGGGACCTGCAGGACCACGTGACCCCAAGCTCTGTGTTCTTCCCGTGATTTCTTACTGTCCCTCCCCCTGCAGACGAGACAGGGCCCCGGGAGAGGCAGGACCCTTTCCAGGGGTAGGGTAATCCCACGTCACCTTAAGGATCAGGGTCAATCACACTCTCCCCCTCCGTCCCTTCTGCCATTTACCGAGGAAGTCTTTCCTCAAAGGGCCCAAAGAGCGCCCACCCCGACCCTGGCCAGTGTTCCAACTCTACCAAGAGGGTCCACAGGGAGCCCTGGGGGCAGGCCTTCCGGCTGAGGAAGGGCTGGACCAGGACCCACCACGACGGCCCGCGTCTGGGCCTGGCGCCCGAGGTGACGGTCCCCAGCGCCACTCTGCAGCCATCAGTCCCACCATCCGTGACAGCCCTGCTGCCGGTGGCCCCTGCGCCCCTGCGCCCCTGCGCCCCGCAAACGTGGCTCTTCCAGGCTTCGTGATTCGCTCTGTCCTCCCCCCGCCTCTTGCGGCTCCTTCCCTCGAGCCCCCCGTGTGTCTCGCATCCTGGATCCCCACCCTCCCCTCTGCTCACACCACTCACCCCCATTTTGGACATAACCTTAATTTTCTGTTTTTGTGTATTTCTGTCAACTGATTTCCGCCGAAGCCCGTTACACACTGCCCTGGATGACGTCGTCATGTCCTCGGTGGTAGACACTGTCCACGTTTGCACGGTGCCCCGTCACACCTCCAGCCCCTGTCCCTCCCGCACTCAGACACTGGGATGCCCTACAGGGAGCCAAACTCAGTCACCTACAGAGTCTGTCCCATGCACTCAGGGCCATGCTCAGATGGCGCCTTTGAGCACATTAGAAAAGAGTACTTTCCTCAAAACACTTTAGTGCCATTGGGCAAAAGTCGTACTTGACACATGGAATTATTATGACTGTGACGTGAATAGCACCCCTTTATTTGTATTAAAGGAGGAACAACTACACACTCGCACCGGCCTCTTGTCCTGCATCTCAGAGACTCCATTGCTGTCGGGGTTCAGGGTTCGCCGTGGGCCGGCCACCCCCGCTGCCCGGGAGTGTCCACCTCCCCAGGGAGGACGTGCAGAGTCTTAGTGAATTTCTCTTAGTGGAAGGAGTGACACGGGCTTGTCATCCTTCTGGCGCAAGCAGGGAGGTGGGTACCGCCTGGGCCTCCATCCGGGAGGACAACGCGAGCTTTGCTGGAGGAGTCCACAATTCTCCAGTGCGCTGGGGCGGCAGCAGCAGACAGCACATGTGGGACGTGTGCGGAGGGGGTCTCTCTGAACGGCTCTGTCCCCGGGTCTGGCGGGCAGCTGTGTGTGGTTACGTGACCCCGTGTATGCATCCTTCAGGCAGCTTCTGCTTCAGGGCCAGAGCCTGCCCCTGCTACGGGCGCACTCAGCGCCAGCAACACGGCTTCATTCTCCACAAGGGCCAGGAGGGGACGTGCAGGCAGGCGTCAGGGAGCCGGGCCTGGGAGCAGCGTCCGGACCGAGAGCCAGGCTGGAGGGGCGGGCAGCGTCCTCACGCCCCGCCGTGCCCCGTCACTCCCGTCTCCCCGGAACCTGATGCTAAATGTGGGCTGTGGGCTTTGCTAAGTCCTGCATTTGCTTTCTAACTTGGATACTCAGAGTCGAAGGAATTCAAAAGCAGATCTATTCCAGCGCACTTGAACAATGCATTTGAATGTATGACTCACATCCTTGGACAAAGGAAAAGGGACCCCTAGGAGGGAAAGCTGCCCGTGGCCTGTGGGCAGCAGAACGTCTTCACTGTATGGACTGTACTCTCTGCCGGTCCCCTGGACTCACTGCTGGTCACCAGAGGTGTTTCCTTCATACCTAATGTCTCCACTAGTGACGTACGGCAGGCAAAAGCTTAAGCTTGGCAGCAGGAATGTTTCCTGAAGACTCTGCCATTGGTGTTGGTCTGTGGATGGGTGTGTTTGTATGTGGACGGTCAGTCCTCAGAGGTCAGCAAGCCTGTACACAGGCCCTGTAGTTACAGCACGAGGACGGGAGTCGTGTTTGCGATGGAACATGATTGCCTTGGTCTCCCTGTGCCTGTTTTCTCTTTTCTCCTTTTGGAGAATTTATGCCCCGTGTCCACTATATAACTTGACAGAGTGACTCGAGACACTTGAGACAGCAGGGGGACAGGGTGGGCAGAGGGGAGTGGGGGACACGTCCCCAGCAGGGCCCTGTGGGTCCCTTTGCGAATCACTCTGCAAGCAGCCACTGCTGGCCCAGATGTGGGCTGATGCTGTGGAATCAACTGTGACTAAAAAATGGGCTGGTTTTAATCTCCTGCGATTCGACAAGAAAGCGCCACTGGGCGAGCTGTTCCCAAGGCCCTCTGACGGCGGAAGGGCGTGGCTTGAAGGGGTGCCTGGGGCCACCAGACATCTTTTTTCTGTCACAAGTCATTCTCGGTTATGAACTAGAAATCTGGGCTCAGATTTGTCTTTATTGGATCCAAGTTGGCAGACAGCTCCTGCCGACGCTGTAGGAAGTAGAGGTGGAGGGTGCACGAGGGGACGGGGACCCAGCGCTCACCTTTCCCGAATCCGGGCAGATGCACTGCACGGTCCGGGGACTTGCTTCAGCCAGAATCCGGAAGGAGCCTCGTCATTCTGCGCGACATGATGATGCGGCCTTTCGTTGCGTTTATAAATGTCCCCAGAGGCTGTTAGTCAAAAGGGTTCAGCTAATAAACGTGTTATCTTGGTTCAGAGCGCTGACTTGTGTAACTGCTGTCGGGGTCAACAGTGTCCTGTTTGCTCAACTTCCCGGAACCCCGACACTTGTGGGTACAGAACCAGGGTGCAGGCCGGGGTCAGGGATCAGGGATCTCTTTGCCGCTGGGTCTGAGCGTGGTGGACAGGCTGGGGCTGTGTCACCTGGTCCTGGTGACTCCATCTGGGGCCCCTCTTTTGGTGACCTTTCCTTGCAGGGGTGCTGGACCCTGATGCAGGCCCTAGACCGGCAGCAGCCCGCAGAGCTGCTCTGGGAACTAATCCGGGCGTCAGGTGGGACCACAGCAAGGCTGCTTCTCTTCCTCTTGGGTGCTCGGTCCCTTGGTCTGTCCTCGGCCAACTGGTCAGCCAGAGGGAACAGTGCTTCTGAACGTAGGAGGAACACGTGGAGCATGCTGGGGGGTCCGGTTTGTTGGGTGGTCCGGAGACACTTCCTGTGTGGAGTGCCATGGGCGCCAGGGCCAGGGGCTGCCTGCCAGGCAAGAGTGAGGAGGGGGCAGCTGACCCCTGCGCATGATTTCAGAGGCATCGGGACACTTACCTTTCCTTCGAAAATACTCCCCTGCCGACCTCCAGTTATAGCCAGACTTCCGTGAGTAAAGCTCTATTTCCTTCAGCTCAGCTGGGAGTGGGAAACATCCTGGTTTGGGCAGTACAGTGTGTCTTAGCGCTCATTCTCCGTAGGAGGGTGTCTGTCAGATGCGGGTGATTGGAGTTAATCTACAAACGGCAGCACATGCATTTCGGTGCATAGGCCTGAGTTTGGGTCAACATATACGGTCCTGAAACTACTCTCGCCATCAAGATGAAGACTGTTTCCATCACCCAAAAGTCCCCCTGTCCCCCTGAGAGCCCCCATCTCAGCCCCTGGCAAGGATCTGATTTCTGTCCCTTTTGCCTGTTTCAGTTCCATGCATGTGGCCTCGTCCGGAGGGAAGCTTCTTCCTTTGTGTGAGGCCCCCTGTACTTGCTGTCATCCCCTGGAGGGCGGGGGACAGAGCCGCTGCCTGCACTGCCGGCCTGACCCCCGCTGCCCGCAGCCCAGCTTCCTCGTCCCCACGTCCTCCCGTGGGCACTGTGGGTGTCCTCCGAAGGCCAGCAGGGGGAGGAAGTTCACACAGCAAAGGCCTGGCTGGCATCGCGCCTGGGCTGACCCCGCAGGGTGGCGCTGAGGGCGCTGATGACAGAAACGTGGACGAACAAGTGTGACTGAAGCAGGGCCGTTTGGGAGGATCTTCCCCAGAAGGAGAAGAGCCGGGGCTCCCACAGCTGAGCCTGATGGACCTCTTCCCTGGGGTCCCAGGGACAAGTCAGCCCCCCTCCGTTTGAGCTTGAGTCCCGCTGCCCCAGGTCCAGAGCCCTGGGGAGAGAGGCCGCTGTCCGGCCCCAGGCCAGGACCCGCAGAGCAGCCCACCGTGTGAGCAGGGCCTCAGGAACTCAGGGGGCAGAACAGATGTTTGCTCCCCATGAAAGAGGGTTGGTCCCTGCAGGCGTCGTGTGGCCCTTGTCACTCCTCTTACCCCGGGCCTGAGGATGTGTCTGCAGTTCACTTTATTAAATAATACCTGTTACTGTAGGAGTTGGTATTTCCAGGGCTTTTCTCTGGTTTCCAAGTTTGCCCTCCTTCTGACGGCCCACATTGACCTGATTTCAGTATTTAGTATTAGTATCTCCGTGCTCCACGTGTGCACACACAGACACACGTCCATTTCCAGCCCCGAGTCCTGGGTGCTAGTGCGTGTTCCGGTTGTATCGACTCTGCTACCCAGAGAAGCGCCATTGGCATATTTGGACTTTGTTCCTCAATAAACAAACGAAGGGCTGGTCTGATCCCCTCATCCCGGGGTCTGAGCACAGGCCTGGAGCTGTCGCTGGAGCGGGAACCCGCCCTGGATGCCTTGCTTATCGCGAAACCTCAGGAAAATAGCCCAGCCTCTCGAAGCCTTCGTTTCCTGTCTGTGAAATAAGCATGTTGGTGTTTTACACCTAATTCTGAAAGCTGGGATTCTGGGCAAAATTTAAGTTGTTGAGAACAACTGGGGGCAAATGTTTATTGGAGCTACATGTTATCATGCACTAGAATGACAAGCTATATATGTCTGCTGAGCCCTGGTGGTCTCCAATATGTTTTGCTGTGTCTATGAGAACTTTAATTATGTTGAATAATGCTCTAAGGAAGCTTGTCCCTGAAACGCACATTTACTCCCAAGTTGATCGAGTTTAAGGGAAAGGAGAAGCACCTGTCAGCATGACATCTGTGACATTCCATGAGCTGAGAGAGGTGCTGGCTCAATCCTCTTGTCCCGCTGAGGCTGGCGGGTGGCCCCTCCCCTAAGGTCGCCCAGCTTCCAGAGACCTGGCCAGAGATCTGGCTTGTCTTCGAGTTCCCACTCTGAGCTCTCCATTGACTAGACCACTTCTGTGGTTTTGAGCGTTACCAGATATCTAACTGCAGTGAGCCTAGCCAGCCACAGGTTGCCAAACTTTTCCACCTTTTCCCTTGACAGTTAGAACTTGGTGATCAGAAACAACAAATCCATGTCAAGCCTGTTGAATACATATGTTATTTTGGGCTCCAAACAGATGTGACAGAAAGGATCAGTTATGGCAAATCTTCTAAGTTAAACTTTTCCTGAAAAGAGCGGCAAAGAGGGTCCAGGAGTGGTAAGGGAAGTGTGGTATTATGTTAATATTTATGTTGGGCTGTAGTTCACCAGGAAGGAGGGTGTAAGGCCTGTGTGTGAGCTGGCGAATGACAGGAACAGCATTTGCTCCTAGTCGCCCATCCGTCTGAACGCCGAGCAGAGAGGTCCACGCACCAGCACCGTGTGACGTCGGAGCCTCTGCGAATTTGAAAGAGGACCTGGAATCGGGGGCAGTTACGGTTCTATGGTTCTGATCACGAAATTAGAAGATGCTTATTAGGGCCATTTGTTGACAGCATTAAGAATTAACAAATTATGTTGTTAAAGCATGACAAAATTTAATGCTTTCATTAGAGAACTATAAAGTCTGTTACTTAAGAGAGAACTATGGTGGTTTTAGAAAGCGGGAAATATTTACTGGACTCTCTGGGGTCTAATTTCTATAACCCAGGCAAAGCTTAGCTATTATGATGTAAAGAATTAAAAGACAGTAAAACAGAGGAGAGATACCTTTGTATGTGTGATGCCAACGAAGCCCCTTACCACCTAGGAAAGTTGTGAGCCATGTGAGTCCACTGCGTTGGCATTTTCTTTAGAAGGTAAAATTGCAAGGCAGGTTATTGTAAGAAGTTCCTTCTTTCCAGAGTGGGGAAGGGGCCGTTTTTGTTGTTTGGGGAAAGTAGGAAAGGTGTGTGGGGAGAGTGCCCACCGCTTGTGGCACCAGAGACCAGGGCCCGTGGAGGGGCCCTGAGACCCTCTCAGCACAGAATCCTGGCTGCCCCCCTCGTAGGGGTGGGGCTGGCACTCTGCAGAGTGACAAAGGGCGCCAGGAGCACCGCTTAACTGACGCTTGAGGGTCCGTGACCCCCGCGTCTGGCCTCCCAGGCCGAGGAGGGGACAGTTGTGTGAGGTGAGGGTACAGCTCTCAGTCACGAAGGAAACCATTTTCCAGTTTGGGAAGCTTGCCTACCGTTTAGTAAAAGTGAACCGAGACGATCACCTGAGGAGTTCAGCTAAGTTTGGGCCACAGTATGTTGTGGTCTGAATTACGCGGATAATTGTGTTATGGTGGAGAGAATTCTGAACTGGAGTTGGATCTTGGTTTCCAGTTGGGTCTGTCAGGAAGGAGTGTTTAAGCTACTCGCTGGACCCCGTTTCCTCGTCTGTAACATTAGGGTCTATCCGAGAGTCAATGAGTCATCTGTGTACTTGTGTGTGAACACCATTCCCCGAGAAAGGAAAGCCACGTCTGTGACTGTGTGGCAGTGGAACAGGGTGGCCTGAGGACTCTCCTTAGGCTGCTGCCCGCCGCCGGCCTGCGGAGCACCCCCCAGCACCATGAGACCGGTCTCCCCTGCCAGGGGGAGACTCTCTCTGTTTCTCTTCTTTTCTGCACACTCCACGTGGAACCGAGAAGCTGGAGGGAGCCCGCGTGAGGCTGTGAGCCGGGAGCCCAGGGCCTGGAGTGGCCGTCTCCAGGGGTGGCCAAGTCCCTGCAGGGGTGGCAGGGCCGGGGCCACCGCCAGGGCCAGGGCCCTGCTTCCCGTATTTGGGAGACTCCTCCTCCCTCTCAGGACGCGGTTTGCTGCTCAGGTTCTCAGCCCCCAAAGGCCGCAGACCGGCTCCTGGTCGCTTGGGGCCTGGCCGGGCACTGGGGCATGTCTGGGCCCTGCAGGCCGAGGCTCCAGGAAGGGGCGTGTGTGTGCGTTTCTCTCTCAGGCCACCGCCTTCCGGGGATCGGGGGTCAGGAAAGGGGACTGCAAAGCACCCGGGGGCTGGGGGGCTCTTTGAAAACTGA
This sequence comes from Orcinus orca, assembly GCF_937001465.1. NCBI lineage: Eukaryota > Metazoa > Chordata > Mammalia > Artiodactyla > Delphinidae > Orcinus > Orcinus orca. The sequence continues at coordinate 105,141,898 of NC_064568.1, forward strand.
CCCAGGGCACCCTGGCTCACGGCCCAGACTCCCAGGTATCAAAGGGCGTTGCCCAAACCAAACACACCCGCCCTCACCCCGCGGTCCCGAGCCCCCTACTCGGCCTAGGGTCAGCTGCCCGCGGCAGCCTGGTGTTTGCACAGGTGGGCCTTGGCCCCTGGGCCTGGAGGCTGGGGAGAGGGGTGAGGCAGGTTAGGGGATGGGGTGGGCTGGGGGAAGGGGATGGGCTGGAGGAGAGGGGAGGGGGTGGGCTGGGGCCGGGGGAGGGTCCTGGGCGGGGGAAGGGGGAGGGGATGGGCTGGGGCCGGGGGAGGGTCCTGGGCGGGGAAGGGGGAGGGGAATGGGCAGGCGCTGGGAGAGGGGCAGGCCCTGCCCTTTGCCCACCAGAGCTCGGAGGAGGAACCGGATTTTCTGGGCGGATGCAGGAAGGGTGGACCTCGGCCGGGTCTCTCAGGGGACCTGCCGCAAGGAGGCCGAAGCTCCCAGGGCTGGGGCTGCGGAGCAGCGGCGGGACCCCGACCCTCCGTCGCCTCCTGCCTGGGTCCACCGGGAATGATGGCCGCTCGGTCGTGGGAGCTGGAGCTCGGCAGTGGTCGTGGCGCCGGACCGGGGCGCAAAGGTCCCGTGAACCTGGCCTTTCTCTAAAAAACCTGGTGGTCCCTGGTGACACGGCGAAGGGGACCCCTCACTCACCTGAAGTCCGGAGTGTTCATTAGGAAGGAAGGCCCTCTGAGGGGAGGGGAGAAGAACTGTGATTGAGAAAACATCCTTTTTTACGTTGCTGTTTCTGTCCATTTGCAGAACTGTCCCGGTGTGTCGATTTAGAAATGAAAACAGTGGGGTTACAAACCCGACGTGGAGGTAGGCGGCAACTGGCCTCTGGAGGGGGCAGAGTCGGAGGGGAGGGTCAGTCCGCGGGAGTCAGTGATGGGGGCGGGGGCTCCCCAGGCGTTGGGTGTGGCGTCAGGAGCGCAAAGAACTGAGCGAAGGGATCCCCACCATTTCAACCCGCTGAGCCTGGACCACCGCTCCCCTCCCCCCGCCCCCCGCTTCAGTTTTATTTTCTAATTATTGGTCGTGTGGGTGCAAATCTCTGCTTAAATGGGTGCTTTTTGTCATAATTCAACCCTGTTATTATCCCTCTTCATGACTACTAAGTAGATATAACCAGATCGGTCAAGACTTGTTTCTTGTTAACTAGACTTAGGGATGGGCTTTTTTTCCCTCCCATTCCTGCCAAAACACAGCATCCTGAAATGAACTCCACTTTCTTTCCCCACTTCACCATACGTAGACCCCAAATCATCCTCTTGTCTTGGATAAGACGCCATCTGCCCGGAGGCAGGAACAACAATGGGGCCAGCACTTAACAGCCTCTGACTTTTTCCGTCTTTGTATTACTTTTCGAAGACTGCAATCCATGAATTGTTAGCGCTCTATTGCCTTTGAATTTGAGGAACCGATGTGCACACTGCTTTCTGGTACTTCTGCTGATGGAAACCTTTCGTTTTTAATATGGGTAATCATCTCTGCCCCATAGGAGGTGGCCTCTCTCCTCAGATCACAACTGAAATAGGCCTGGCAGCCCCACCTCTACAAACCTTACCTCCTACAAAAGGAGAGAGTGACAAATTACTACTGATGGGTTCACACCCGGGTGGACTAGGCATGCCTAAAAAGGTGGTTTTGTTTTGACAAAAAAAGACTTTCGAATTGCTCTTAAAACTGCCCTGAAGAAATCTTCAGTGTGTTAAGCAAGTCCCTCGCCAAGATGGTTTCCAGCTTTTTGAGCAGATGATCAGAAGAACCACTGTACCTGACAATGTCTGCTCGATGCTAAGGCTGTTAATAGCTGAACTTGTCTACTAAAGGATTCTTGGGGAAGAGGGGCCCACACCTTATCTTGCTCTAGTAACTATTAAGTGAATTCTTAGAGAGGTCACTGGTTTGATGTTTAAGAAATCCCACTGATGGACGTTCCACCCTGGAGAATTGTACAGCAATTTGTCAGGTAAGGAAACCTGCAGCCTCTACCTTCACTGAATTATTCAGGAAAATATTTGGTACTCCACAGGGAGTTTCTTAAGAGTCAAACCCGAACCCATTTGGAGGTGGGGGGCGGCGGGTAGGGTGTAAAAAGCTCTCCACCTCCAGCCCATCACCACAAAATGCTGAAGTCGATTGTGAGTTTTATTAAAAAATAAGCACTATGCCTGGCTTTCATAACATTCATACATGAACACGTACACAGACACAAATAAAATAATATTAAAAATAAAAATCACACTTGCTTTCACGTGGCAGTGGTCCTGGCACCCCACATGCACAATGTTAACTTGTCCTTGGAAGAAACCGTTTGGCCCAAGGAGACCACAGTTATGAGAGAACCCAACCGCGAATAAAGCCGTAACCGTTGCCTGCAACATTTTCAATTTGGGTTTCAAAAATATATAAATAATTTAACTACAAATCCCAACAATATATATATATTTTTCATTTTTGGCACAGTGAGACGTGGGTCAAGAGCAGAGGCATGGCTGTAACTCCTCTGGCCCCTTCCGCCCTCAGCCACACCTGTAGAAGCCACACGCTTGCAAGGAGCGGGGCCGCTACCCCCGCAGTAGTCGTATCATGTATCCCATGGAATGGTTCCCTGACGTGCTTTTTTGTTTTTGTTTTGCTTTTTAAGGGACAAATCACTGGACGGTGCAACGAAAACAGGAGGAACAAGGCGGAGCCTGGACACTAGGAAGGGAGAAGTCTCCGTGGAGGGGGCAGGGACAGGCTTGGTCAAGAAACGAGACCGTTGTGAAGCGCTGCTTTGCTCCGCTGTGACGTTAGTTATAAAGGACGAAGGGAAATGTCCGGGACGGCGTTGGGACACTGGCGTCGGAAGGCGTTAGCTCTAAGGCACATTTGGTGTAGATGTTTTCTTTGACGGTCTCCGTTCTCTGGGTGGAAAGCTCACCCCCACCCTTCCCGAGCCCGCGTTCCCGGCCGGCTCCGTCGCGCTCAGGCGAGGAGCGTCTCGGGCGGGCCGGGCAGGTGCGGGCCCGGCGCGCGGGCCGAGGCCACGTGCAGGGCGTCGGGCAGCCGCACGGGGCAGTACAGGTGCGCGCAGGCGGCCGGGCCCCGGAGCGGCTTGGCGGGGGCCGGGCCCGGGGCCGCCAGGGGCGCGAGCAGGAGGGGCGGCGCCTCGGCCCCGCGCGCGCCCAGCCGCGGCGGCTCGGCCGCGCCGAACGCGCCGAGTGGCAGCAGGGCCGCGGCGGGCGCGCCCGGAAGCAGCGCGGGATAGGCGGGCGGCAGCGGGCAGGGCGCCGCGCCCCACGGCGGGCGCGTCCCGGGGCCTGCGTCCCCGGAGCGGCGGCTGCGGAAGGGCTTGCTGAGGATGCTGTCGATGGCGAAGGGGCCGGAGAACCTGCCCGCCGGACTGGCGCGCCCCTCGGGCCGAGCGGGCGAGCGCGCGCGGGGCGTGGCCGGCGCCGGGGCGGCGGGCGCGGGCGGCGGAGGCGCGGCGTCCGGCGGCCGCGGCCCGGGGCCTGGGGCCGTCGCCCGGTGGCTGAGGCGCTTGCGGCGGCGGCGGAAGACCCCGTCGGCGAAGGTGTACTCGCTGCTGGGGTTAAGCATCCAGTAGTTGTCCTTGCCCCAGGGCCGCGAAGGGTCGCGCAGCACCTTGACGAAGCAGTCGTTGAGCGAGAGGTTGTGACGCACGGAGTTGCGCCAGCCGGTGTAGCTGCCGCGGAAGAACGGGAACTTGCCCATGAGGTACTCGTTGATCTCAGCCAGCGTCAGGCGCCCGCCAGCCGAGTCGCGGATGGCCATGGCGATGAGCGCGATGTACGAGTACGGGGGCTTGGGCCGCCGCGTGTACGGCTTGCCGCGCGCGCCCGCGCCGCCGCCCGCGCCCCCCGCCGCCGCCGCGCCCGGCCCTCCGCCCGCGCTCCGCTCGCCGTGGCCCGCCAGCGCCACGGCGCTGCCGCCCGCCGCCGGGCTGTTGGCCGCGCAGTCCCCGTCCGAACCCAGGGAGTCATCGCCCGCGGCCGACAGCGGAGACTGCGCGTCGCGGCCGCCCGCCCCCTCCAGGTCACTCCCCGGCTTGTCCCCGAGGCCCTCGCGGGGCCCGAACACCTCCAGCTTCATGCCCGCGCCCGTCCCCGCCCGGCGCGTACCCTTTTCCTCCGCTTGGTCCTGGGCAGCGGGTGCCGGGGGCGGGGTGGCGATCCTGGGCCGGGGTCCTGGCCTCTCTTTCCCGGAGCTCACCTTCCTCTTGGAGAGACAGTCGCTTTCCGGACAGCAGTCCCCTTCCACTGGAATTTTTCTTTGGAGGGGTTTTGCTTATTGGGTGAACCGAGAGGGGCGGAGAGGAAGCAGTTGGGGGGGGGAGCCTGTTGCCTTCAGTTCGAGGAGTGGAGACTTCGGGGGAGGCGTGTAGGGCCGCGGTTCCAGCCTCGGGTGCCCGAGCGCGCGGGGCTTGGAGTTCCTGTTGGAGGAGGAAGCGTGCGCATCTGCTTTCCGTTCCCGAGACGGGGGTTTCTTCTCTGCAAGTCCCCGGTCCCGGGCAGGCGTCCTCGCGGGTCGAGACGGTGCCGGCTGCTGTGCGTGCCACCCACGCCGGGAGGGAGGGTCCGGTCTTCAGGCTCTAGCGCCCACGGAGCAGAGTTCCCGAGGCCGTGGCGCCTGCAACCGCCTTTCCGCCCCCGGTCTCCGGAGCAGCATCTCCACGCCGGCCAGCCGCAGCTCCGTCTCGCCTCCACCTTCGGCCCGGCCCAATATAACCCCGCGGCGCCCCGCGGGGGCGGGGCCTGGGCGCAAACCGAGAGGGGTGGGGAGCGAGGTGGCCCAGGTGGCCGCAGCTCCGGAGCAGGCGCGCACCAGGCGGGGGCCACGCGGCGGCGCGGCAGCAGGTTGTTTGTTTTGGGTCCGCTCGGCCCCGCCCTCCGCCTCCCGCCAATGGGAAGCGCGCGCGCGGCAGCGGTGCGCGCGTGCGCGCGCGACTGTGCGTGTCCGCGAGTCCGCCCGCCCGGGAGGGGCCCCTGCGCCCTGGAGCTCACGGAAGCGATTTGGGCAAGTGGGCACGGCCGGGGGGCTCCTGTAGGGGCACCTGGCGGGGTTGGGGCCCGCGGCCTCCCTCAGCTACACGCGGTGTGTTGGCTTCTCTGGGGGTTAAAACGATGCTGCTTCCTAGTGCCAACCCCTCTCGTCGCGGCCGGGGGCGGGGGACGCACAGCGGAGAACGCTCAGGACACACTCTGCAGTGACCGATCACCGGAGCCGCATGGTGTGTCCTTCTTGGGACTTCACTTTGAGGACCGTCTCTGTCTTGTTTCCTTCTTTAGTGAATAAACTAGTGGACTTGAAATTGGTTACGCTTTCTGAGATGACCTTGACTCGCTCCCATGTTGGCCTCAGATTTTCTTTTGTCTTCCTTTGCCTCTTCTTTTACGTGGCTGGTGGCCCCTGCGAGGAGCGGCGGGTCCCCGTCGCCCGCGCTGTGCGGTTCTGCCTGCGCGGCTCCCACCCCCGGGAGGGCGGTTCCGGAGGGCGAGGGCGGGCGGAGTCCTCCTCCGGGACGTTCGCTGTGGTTTCTGTGGCACCGGCGACTGACCGTGGGGGGACAGGGCCATCTCTCCGCGGCGGGACGTCGGGGCCTTACGCCCAAGTGGCGTGGTGCTCCCGGGAGGGGTGCCCGCCCCCGCGAGGGCGCATTTCTAACCCGCTGCCCTTCCACGCCGAGGTTTCGTCCTTTTCCGGCCTTTGTTGCAAATAGCTACGGAGATGCGAGTAGGCGGGACCCCCGCCCCCGATGTTTATTTTATTACTTTCCACCATTTGTGCAGAAAACGTACACAGCCCTGTCTTATCTTCATTCAGGCAGTTTTAAAGGCATTCAGCATGGGGCCCGAAAAATGACGGGCCCATCGAGGGCTCTGTTGTTTTTGGTGTTGGAGGAAAAGCTCTCGTTTGCAGAGTTCAGACTGACTTTCTTGCGTGCCTGCGCGAGTGGGGAGCGGGCGGGGAATAGCTTTCTTCCGGAGCCAGCCGACCCAGAGGGCTCAGCTCGGGGCCGGGGAGTTTGTGGTCCCCAGGACCTAGAGCGGGCAGTGGGCCGGGACAAGAAAGCCGCCAGGTAAAGAGCCAGGGTAAAAGCCATTCAGAGTGAGTGCTGTCCTCGTATGACCTCTGGGGGCAGGCGGACGAAGGCTTGCTTTTTGCGGGAGATAGGCCGGCAGGTTGAGGTGTGGGCCAGGTTGGCCGCTGACACACTCCACGGCCTGGGTGGCACGGGGACAGCTCCATCTTAGAGACACCTACGTGAGCAGCCCTGCAGGCCCGGCCACCCGGCCGCCACACCGCTGCCCCCAAGCAGCCCAGCGCCTCTGCTTTGCACCAGCACTCACCTGGCGGGCAGTTCCCTCCCCGCCTCCTTCCCCATCCGCAGCCCCGCCTATCTTGGGATCGCCTTCCAGGCCCCGAAGCCGTGCTCAGGGCCCTCGGGTTAGTCTGGGAAGTGCTAGTGAGCTGGGCGTGTTGACGGGGATTTTGTTCAGAGAAGAGAGAAGAGGATCGCGCTCCCCGGCCCGTTGCCACTCACATGTGACTATGTGACCCCGGGGCTGCATTCCTCCCTCCTCCGCCTGTAAAATGACGCCCGTGAGGCGGGACTCCTGCGCCAGATAGGTTTTTGGCACGGCTCCTTTCTCGGGGTGAATTACAGCAGCTGCATTTCCGCCGCTGGGGACTTGGAGGGGTCCTTGGGTGAATTTTCAGCGCCCCGAGAGAGTCCTGCCCCTCCCCTCGGCTCTGCTCCAGGCTGCTCGAGCCTGGCCTGCTGAGAGGGGTGCACTGATGTGTGGTTGCTCTCCTTGCCTTTCCCCTACTGCGGAGTCCCCGCCAGGGAAGTAGACCCCCTCTGCCCGCGGCAGCAAGCTGTCCTTCCCCCATCCCAGCATCCTGGTGGGGAAGGACCAGCCAGGCACTCCTGGGGGGCGGGCCTTCCCTTGCCTGGGGCTGGGTCACTGGTGGGCCGCAGGCTGCAGGTTTCGGGGGAAGGGGGTGGCGTGGAGGTGAGAAAATTATCACCAAGAAAACCTTTTCTATTTTCAGAGTGACTTAGAACTTTGGGAGGTGGGGAGTGGGCTTTGGAAAGGAAGACCCCACTGAGAATGGGGGCCAGTGGGCCACCTGGAAGGTTAAAAAGACCCCCAGGCGCTAAAATGCAGGCCCGCAGTAGGCCAGGAGTTGTCTTTTTTTGTCACTGCTGTGTCCCCAGTCCTTGCCTTGAGAAGGACACGTCATGAACTCTGTGCCATTCACTGAGGAAAAATGCATTTGTGTTCAGTTTCCCTTGTGATTGACTTTGCTCTGTTACCTTTAACTGTTCTTTCACACCCAGGAAGTCCTTCCCCTGCTGCAGATATAAGAAAACAGAAACGGATGGAGAAGGGCATCCCTCCTCTGCATCTCTGTCCACGATGCCCTCGACACCAGTGCAGGTTACGGGCTCAGACACTGCAGACATTTCACGTGCGGTATTTTGTTAGTTCACAAATTCCCTAGAAATGCTTGGAGATTTCTGCTCCCTAATTCTCTGTCCTTCGGGGATCTATCCTTGATGGGTTAATGGTAAATGCCTGTAGGTGGAGCCTGACCAGGGTGGAAGACTTTCGTTCATTTATTCCTTTGCCCTTTAATTTCTGTGGCGATAAGGGAATAAACTGGCACGGGATGAGTTCACGTTTCAGTGATGGGCTGGGCGCCCTGAAGTGGTTTAAGGCAATGGAAGATAATGCTTACATCTCCAGACACCAGGAGCGATAGCTTGACTGGAAACTGCAGATTCAGAGCTTGCTGTAATCTGACGGTGCCTCACGGCCCCAGTGCCTAAGCCTTGATGTGTAACTCCTAGAATGCCTGAGCGTGCTTGGTCCACTGGGACCTGACTCCCAGTGGAAACATGGGTGGCTGGCTCCGGGGGATTAGGAGTGCACAGAGCCTCCTGGCGCCAAGGGAACCAGGGAATCACGTCCCTCACACTCTCCCACCCCAACCCCCCGACACGTGGAACCAGCCGTGAGCTTCCGGCCAGGTTACCCTCTGCCAGGAGCCACCGTTGGCCCCTGGGTCTGAAGAGAAGGTGGACTTAAAATTGCCTTCCCTGGGGACCTGGGCCTCTGGAGAGGTCTACCCTATAATGGTGTTAGAGCAGCTCTTGTTGTGAGCCCCAGGCCACGGACATGGCTTTGATCTAAGCTCTGTCGCTTGGGAAGCAGAGGGGGCTGAAGGTCGGGGGGCCTGAGGTCCTCTCCAGGGCTCAAGCCCAGCTTCCTGTACACCCCGTTCTCACAGTGAAAAAATGGGAGGGGAGGGAGCGCTTTGCACTTGGCTGTAGCCGAGGCGCCCTCGGCCTGTCCGCTCCTGTGCACACGGGCCCCTGGGAAGAACCTGCGGGATGAGGGGGGCGCAGATCCAGCCCCGCTGTGTGCGCATCGTGTCACAGACCTGGCCTTGCTGGTTTGCACTCTGCCACTTCTGTCCCTGAAGTTCCTCTTGGTCCTCAGCTGGGAACACGGTTTAAGCAAGGAACCCAGCATCTGTCCAGGCGTGGTCCACAAGGGGCAAACCCAAGGGCCGCGCTTGAAGATTCTTTGGAGAATCCAGGGGTCACAACCAGAAGAAACCCCCTGTGAGCTCCACCGAGCTGTGGGAGCTCCCTCTAGGCCGTGGGTCCTGGGCGTGGGGAGGGGCCGGGGGTCGGCACAGTGATGGTGGAGAGGAGAGGAAGGGTCCGGAGACAGGGATGGGAAGGGCGGAGGGGAGGGGGCGTGAGGATATGGGGGGACCAGCCCCAGCACGTGCTGGGGGGTTAGAGGTCAGGGAGAAAGCTGCCTGCTCTGAAGTTCACAATAAACCCTGCGCCAGGTAGGGCATATTATCAAAGAAGGAAAGAAAGCCCGGGGTAATTTATCACAGTAAGGTGAGAGCTTTGATGCTGGGGTCAGAGCCGTCCTCAGAGCTGACCACGTCCAAGGAACCCTCCTGGTCCAGCTTTAGTTCAGTTTCCCTTTTACCTGAAGTGCTTTAATTTGGAAGTTTTAAAAGCAGGGCAAGAAAAACTGAGCCTCCCTTTGCAGTGAATTATCCAGTCCTGTCTTTTAAACGTTGAGACGGTCGCGTCCTATAGTAAATTAAAGATCAGACTCTCCCCGGTGTTTCTCGAAGGAAGGAGACTGTCCTTCCATGAGGAGAATTGCGGTGGGCGGGCCCTGACTCCCAGGCCCCTGGTTCTGCTCCTTCGCCCTGCTGTCACAGGGATCTGGCGAGAGAGGGGCAGGTGGCAGACGGGACCTGCTGTGTCCTTGGAAGAAGACGACGGTGCCTGCAGGGCCCACTCAGCCCTCCCCACGGGCAGGGAAGGGTCTGTGCCACCCCTGCCTTGGCTGGCAGCCCCAGCTCTTAGACCACAGGCCAGGCTTGTGCACGGCGAGTGCGGGCAGGAGGGGCGAACTCCCCATCACCCCGGAGAAGGTGTGGTCACTTTGGACCCCGATGGGGACCTTGGAGATAGATGACCTTGGGTTTATGTCTCTGCTCTTATCAGGCAAGTCCCCAGACCTCACTTTTGTCTTTTTAACCTAGAACAAGAACTGCTGTCAGAGTTGAAACAAACATCCTGATCAGTGTTTATCAACTTACGGCCCCTCTTGTTTCATCTGTATCTCCCCCACCCCGACTTCCCACCCTCCACTAGCTTTTTATGGAGCAAATCCAAGACATCATATTTTTTCTTCCGTAATTCCGTCAATATCTTTAAAAAATATGGGCTTCTTTTAAAAAAAATAACAATGTAACCCCATCACCATTGTCAAACATTGAAAAATTGCCAATATTTCCATAATGTTACCAAATATCATCATAATTAAATTTTCCCAGTGCTTTCATTTTTAATAAATAGTTTAATTAATCCAGGGTTCAAATAAGGTCCTCTTGCGTTAGATTGATAAGTCTTCTAAGTTTCTTGAATCTATAGATCTTTTTTCCCTGGTTTTAATTTAATTGTTAAATAAGCAGGTTGTCTGTCCCGTAGAAATTTCCTATAATTTGGATTTTGCTGATGACGTCCTGTCGGTTAGCACCGTCTTCTGCCTGCTGTGTTTCCGGTGAATTGACAGATCTAGAGGCTTGACCATGCTCACTTTTGATGTTGTTTTCAAGAATACTGATGATGTTGTGGGTTTCTGTCAGGAGGCTCATTATGACAGGGTGTTGCTCTTCTTGTGACTTAAGACTAATCAGTGAATTCAAACGTGAGCTTGACTCATCCACTTCAAAGCTCCCCATTAGCTTCTCACCTCCTGGTCTTTGCAGCCGTTGCTGACAAGTGCCCTGACAAGTGCCCGTCACCATCAGGGGTGGCAAGATGGCGACATTCTCTCCTTTATTTACAAGCTCTAAACGTATTTGAAGAAAAACCATTCCTCATCAGCTCTTTGTCACTTGGAAATACCGTCTGTGCAGAAAAGAAGGTTAAATGCCTGATTCCTTTTATTTACTTCTTTTCAAATAATTTGATAGTTCTTCTAGAATCCGTCAAAAGACACACACACATCTATATAAATATCATAGTTAACAAATAGGTCTTTCACATATATGACTTGTTTAAATCCATTCATAGCTTCCTAGACTTCTACTATGACAAGATATTCCAGACTCATTTTCTACTTCCTGCCTCATACCTGGAGTTACCTGTTTATCCAAAGTATCCCTGGTTCTTTATACATAGAAATAGTACTGAGGGACCAAAGTCTGAGATCTAGACCTGTTCATTGCTCCTGGGTTGGTCATTGTTTCCAGGACTTTACAATGGACAGTACTAGGGAAAAAATTTTCTTAAACTATATGCTATTTCCAATTCCACTATGGAATTGCAAGGTTTTCACTTAGGGTTTTTAAATTTTTGTGTCTATATCTATTTTCTCTTATGCTGAATATCACAACGACATAGCTACTCATTGGCTTTATCATTCCTGTGTGTGTCTCTCTACCTATTCCTGTTTCAGAATGTCACTTTCAATTTTTATTATTAACATTGTGATCGCTGAAAACAATGAGTTTTTTTAAATTTTTTTAACATCTTTATTGGAGTATAATTGCTTTACAGTGGTGTGTTAGTTTCTGCTTTATAACAAAGTGAATCAGCTAAACATATACATATATCCCTATATCTCCGCCCTCTTGCGTCTCCATCCCACCCTCCCTATCCCACGCCTCTAGGTGGTCACAAAGCACCAAGCTGATCTCCCTGTGCTATGCGGCTGCTTCCCACTAGCTATCTATTTTGTCCTTCCCCTAGGTTCTTCAGACGATGTTTTTTTTTTTAGATTTGATATATATGTGTTAGCATACAGTATTTATTTTTCTCTTTCTGACTTACTTCACTCTGTATGACAGACTCTAGGTCCATCCATCTCACTACAAATAACTCAATTTCATTTCTTTTGTGATCACTGAAAACAATTTGAGTTTTACTTGCTGTTTTTCTTCTCCACGGGAATACAGCTCACTAGCCACACAGTCACATTACTGAGTTTTAAAGTTACTTGAGATAACTGGACCCTTGATATCAGGTTAACATCATTTGGTGCATTTAGCTTTTTGTTTCCTTCATTGTTTTAGTTTTTTCATAATTATGTAGTACTTATCTGGCTTCAAAATCAAAGCTGTAACCTGAGTTGTATTCAGGAAAATTTAATTTTCATCCCTGCTTTTTCCACCTTGCCTTCTTCTCTACTCTGTAGGTAACCATTTGATAAAAGTTTAAAAATTACCCTTTGCATTAGTTTGCTAGGGCTGCCGTAACAGGATAACACAGACTGGGTGGCTTAAACAACAAAAATATATTTCTCATGGTTCTGGAGGCTGGACATTCAAGATCAAGGTGTCAGCAGGGCTGGTTTCTTCTGCGGCATCTCCTTGGTTTGCAGACAACATCACGGCACCATGAACTTGGCCAGTGAGAATGGAAGGTACATAATCGGTGGCATGTGTTGCGTGATGTGTAGAGGGTCCGTGTAAGGTGAGGGGCTCAATTGTTTATCCGAACATGCTGTGGTTTTAGGTGGTCTGACCATGTGCTCAGTGCCCAGAACAGTCCCATTTTCTGCTTGTTGCCCCCATGTAATTATTACAGGGTCCCCCTTCCTCTTAAAAGTGTTCCAGTTTTGGACAGTAAATTCTACGGGCACCCTAGTTTTGAAGGTCCAATAAATAACGATAAAACGGTTGGCCTCTGTGTTAAAAATGTTAGGGCTGTCGTTTTCTAGTCCTGGCTTGAAGTCTGAGCTCTGCATTATTCCCAGTTAGTTTCTTCGCAGATTCTGGTGCTAAGCCAGACTCAGCCTGTTCTAAGGTCTCCTCCATCCTTTTCGTAAATGATCCCATGAGCCTTCGACTTTGAGGTTCAGCTTTAGCTGGGAAGAGCCTTGTCCTGGTCTTTCCCAGCCTAGGCGGGTACATTCAAGAAGTGGTCAGCTGCTTTCTAATTAATTCCTCCTCCCAGGATGGAGTCTGTGCTGTTACCTGAGGTAGGCTGCATACCCGTCTGTTGGCGTACGCTGGCCCCCTGGAAAGGGTGGGCAGGATTGTATAAGGCTGCATCACAGCATGTGCAGAATTTAAACACTGGGTATAATGTCCAGAAAGTGTGCTGGCGATGCCGACCGAATCAGACTTAATCAGCGTGTTTGCTTTTGCAGCAATGAAAATAATGTGTCCTGTGTAGTGCTGACGGTAATCTGCCCTAATTCTCCCTTTTGAGTTTGGAGGATTCCTACAACTTCTCTACCAAGTTCTTCCCGAGTTATAGCAAGAGCGCCATCTCTCCATGTTACTGCTGTTTTCACACACCTCGAGTTATGTGCTTCACTTTCAGAGTCTTCCGTGTCAGCTGGTTTGCACACTGCCTTCAAGTTCACTTACAGTCTATGGGGCCGACTTTGTTCTCAGGCCAGACTGGAATCGAGCTATTCTCTGTTGAATTTATAGTGCCTAGTGCCCCAGGAATAGTGCCCAAGCTATTCTCTGTTGAATTTATAGTGCCCTACATTGTAACCGATATATAATTTCTCCATTTAAAATTCCCCATCAGGGAGTTTAGGTTATTTCTCTTCCTCCTTCCTTCTCATTTAAGCTCTTTATCTGTGAATTAGAAATCATCCTGATCGTGCTCAACAGCCAGCAGCCTAGCGCTGGTGCTACCATACTAAAGGGAATAGTGTACAAGTTACGATGGGCAGTTGCACCGAGTGGAGACTACGGGCGTCTTTAGGACGCTCAGAAGTTCCCTTCAAAATTCCACCAGACCCCCATCTAACTCCTTAATCTTAGCTAAATGAAACTGAGTATTGACTATGGAGCAATAAGAAATATTAAGACAATATTATTCTACTAGTTTTATGCCCCAGAGTATCTGCCACTCAAAATAGTTGATCAGTTTACATTTTTAAATGAATAAACACATGACATCATTCATGTGTTTAAAGCACTTCAAAAAGCTTTTTGTTATGGAAAGTTCCAAACAATTATTTTAAAAGGTAGAGAAAATAGTGTATTGCACGCCCATGTACCCAATATCCCACTTCAACAACTACCAACTGGCGGTCAATATTGTTTTATCCTTCTTCCATTCCCCTGCCACCTACATTTTTTTTTTTTTAGATGTTGGGGGTAGGAGTTTATTAATTTATTAATTTATTTTTGCTGTGTTGGGTCTTCATTTCTGTGCCAGGGCTTTCTCTAGTTGTGGCAAGCCGGGGCCACCCTTCATCGCGGTGCGCGGGCCTCTCACTATCGCGGCCTCTCTTGTTGCGGAGCACAGGCTCCAGACGCGCAGGCTCAGTAGTTGTGGCTCACGGGCCTAGTTGCTCCGCGGCATGTGGGATCCTCCCAGACCAGGGCTCGAACCCGTGTTCCCTGCATTAGCAGGCAGATTGTCAACCACTGTGCCACCAGGGAAGCCCTGCCTACATTTTTTAAAGGACAAATCTCAGATATCATATAATTTCATCTGTATTTCACTATGTACTTCTGAAGATAAGAACTCATTTAAAAATATAACATAGGGCTTCCCTGGTGGCGCAGTGGTTGAGAGTCCGCCTGCCGATGCGGGGGACATGGCTTCGTGCCCCGGTCCGGGAAAATCCCACATGCCACGGAGCAGCTGGGCCCGTGAGCCATGGCCGCGGAGCCTGCGCGTCCGGAGCCTGTGCTCCGCAACGGGAGAGGCCACAGCAGTGAGAGGCTCGCGTACTGCAAAAAAACCCCACAAAAAAACAAAAAAAAATACAAAAAATAACATAATACCATTATCATACCTACAAAATTAACAGTAATTTTTAATATCATTAAATACTCAATAGGTGTTAAATTTTCAATTATCTTGAAGATGTCATATTACTTTAAAGTCATTTTTATTGAAGTGCATTTTTCATGTAATAAAATGTACCTATATTAAGGGTGCAGTTAAATGAGTCTTGACAAATGTACATACTCCTGTAACCACCATCATAGTCAAGTTAGAGAACATTTTCACCACCACAGGAAGTTCTTTCATGCCCCCTGCATGCAATTTCACCTCCTCTTCCCAATCTCAGCCCCAGGCAACAGCTCATCTGCTTTCTTTCACATTTATATGGGCATAGAAATAGAGGAATATAGATAGATATCTATCTTCTTCTGGCCACTTAAAACATTTACTGCTAACAATTGGTTCTCAGCAATTTGATTGTGATGTTCCCCTCAATGGTTGGTGTTTATCCATCGTGTGTATCCCTGAGCTTCTTAGACCTATGGATTTGTTATTTGCATCAGAGATGGAAAATTTCCAGTCATTATTCTGCAAATAATTTGTTTTTGCCACCGGCTCTCTGTCTTCTTCTTCCTGGACTCCAGTTACATGTGTATTTGACTACTTGATGTTGTCCCACAGGTTGCTGAGTTTGTGTGTGTGTGTTTTGTCTTTTTTCCTTTCTATGTATTATTTGAATATTTTCCATTTCAACGTCTTCCTGTTCACTGACCTTTCTTTTGTAGCATCTGATCTGATGTTACAATTGTCCAATTAAATTTTCCCAACAAATAGTGTATTTTTCTTCTCTAAAAGTTCCATTTGATGCTTTTTAAAAACACTTTTCTTATGTCTCTTCATCATGTGCATGTTTTCCTTTGAGATTTAAGTATACGTATAAGAGTGCTTTAGAAGTCCTTGTCTGCTGTTTCTAACATCTCTGTCATTTATGGGTCTGTTTCTTCTGACTGATTTTCCTTCTTGTTATGGGTCATAATTAGCTGTTTTTTGCATGTCTAGTAATTTTTGATTGGATGTGGGACGTTATGAGGTTTAGGTCGTTGAGTGTTTGGGTTTTGTTTTCTTAAAGTGTTTTGGATTTTGTTTTGCTAGAAAATTAAGTTACATATTTCTGATGAATCCTTACCAGGTTTGTATTTAAGCCCTTTTTAGGGCAGTTCTAGACTAGTCTGTACTTTAGGGCTAAGTTAACCCTATTACTAAGGTGTGCCCCTCTGGCATCTCTACATATTGCTCTGGGCGCTCAAGCAGGAGTGTCCACATGGCTGGTTAGAATGTGCATCCCTCCCAGCCCTGTGAAAGCTCTGGGAACTGTTCTTTGTCCAGCCTTGTAGAAATATCCCCTATGAATGCACAGATTTGGATTCAGCCAGAGGCTCAAGGGGCCCCCATGCAGATTTCTGGAACCCTTCTTTGCACAGTTCAGTTCTCTCTGGTACGGCCTCCCTGAAGTCTGATCTGTTTCCCTCAACTCAGATGTGGAGCTCCTCTTAGATGCTCCTGTCCCTTTGCTGTTGTTTTAAATTTGCTTTCAGGCAGAAATCCAGGAGATTGTAAAGCTCAGCTTCTTTGTTTCTTTTTCTCCAGCATCAGAGTCATATTGTTGGATATCTTATGTCTAAAAACGTTTTCATTTATGTTTTGCACAATTTTCTGTTTGTTTGGGGGAGGAAAATAATCTGTACTGGTTTCTCCTTCATGGCCAGTAATTTAAGTTGTAATTTTAAAAAGCAGTTTGTATACTTGAATTGGGATTCAAATAAAATTCACACAATGTGATGGGCTGGTGTCTTTTTACCTTTTTAAATAATTAAGTCCATCCTTCACCTTCCTCGCTCTCTCTTTTTTCTTCCCTTCTCTTTTGTTGAAAACTGGGGAAGTTTGTATGTTGAGTTTCACACGTCATTCTGGATTTCACTGACTGTTCCCATGTGTCGTTTAACTTATTCCTCCATACACATTCCCTGGTAACTGGTGATTGAACTGAGAGACTCGATCAGATTCAGATTAGTTTTTTTTCAAGATGACTTTAAAGGTGTCGGTTGCTTTTCCATCAAGCGGCACATGCCTTTCTGTTGTGTTAGCAGCCACTGATGCTCAGTAACTAGACTAGAACATTTCATTTAATTTGCTGATTTATCATAGAGACTGGGCCTCAGCAAGGATGAATTTCTAGACTGGGCAAATGGGACTATTATTTCTAGCCGTGTACTTCAAAATATGAATTACAGTGACAAATTGGAGCTCCAATAAAAAGTGGAATGTTTTTAAACTTGCTCAAAGAAAAGTTGACCCATTTTTACAAAGTGGAAGGAGGCCAGCCTGAATTATATCAGTCTATACATGTGACTTTCAAAGTTGTGCTCTAATTAAAGCTGGGCTCAAGCAGTGCTGTCAGGGGGAAGACACCCTTTCTCTGCAATGAGAGGCAAGAATGACTTTTCGGATCAGTCATAAGACAAGGATGCTTCTTCGGTGCTTAAGGAACGTTAAAGCTTTTTCAAGTGTAAATTTGTTTAAATACGTCCTTTCCTGGTAGTTTGTGGGGATGACATGTTAGCTATGAACGTAGGACTTTCTAGGTGAAGTTGAATATCTGTCCTAGCTCAAATACTAGTTGACATAATACTGTTTATTTTTACAAAGCACTTTCACTATGTTCTTTCATTTCTTCTTCCTCAAGATTTTTCTCGATATTAGCAACCTAATTTTGTAAGACATGGAAACCGGAGCACAGAAGACCCGGGACTGGGAGAAGCTCGTTCAGCTCCTGGCCTCCGCTGTGGTTGACACCCTCCCCCCTGCCCCACCCCATGCCCTGGAACACAGCCGGAAGGTTCTCCAGTCTCCCCACTTGGCACTCCTGTGCAGAGGAACCAAGGCCGGCATTTCCTCGTAGCTTTTGGGACAGTGATCGCAGGTCAGGTGTGCGTGCGGTGTCTTGCTTTGAGCTTCCTTCCTCCGTGGTGTCTCGGACTCTCCGGAGCATCTTTTCAGGTGTTGGTTGATCGTCATTGGTAAGGTCGACGAGCAGAGCGTGTAGCTGTGCTCCCAGAGTGGTCCACGCCACACAGGCGGTCCGTCTGCAGCCGCCCCTGCCCTTCTGGAGCGCTCCCGGGATGACCTGTATCCTTGGTGAAGCGCGATATTGGTTTCCCAGGCTCCATGTGCTTATTTGGGGAGCATTGCCGTGTTAGTGACCTTCACCCATCACACTCCAGATACCCCTTAGAGGGTAACCTCCTCCTCTCTAAAATATTTGTTTAGTGTGGGATGTTTGGTTTCGACTTTCTGGGAAGTCCGTTTTAAAGGATGCTTCAGCTGTGTCAGCTCAGGTGTGGTGACAGCTGCTTAGCGTTGATGTGACCGACATTTTCTTCCTGCCACACTGGACCTCATATTCTCGGCCTCTTTGTCTCCTGCTCCTCAGGGAAGTAAAGTTAAACTTTATCTTCACTGTTCTTGTAGAGCTGCAGCCACCAGACATCCCAGATTTGGGCAAAAGCCCTATTTCGACTCTTCTGACTAATGGTCCACACAAATTGTTGAGATGCTGTCCGGAATTCTGTATATTTCAATGTTGAATCTGTCTCCCGGGCTGCCTCCTTGAAAGCAGAGATGGACAGAAACATCTTTTGTAAGGTCTCACCTCCTGTTGATTTGAAAACTATTGTCATTGGATCTTACCGCAGGAAATTAGTTTCCTAGTCTGGGTTACCCTGAGAGAGGCTGGCAGAGAGGCCTGTAGGCAGGCGGTTGGTTTGGGAAATGATGCTGGCGAGCAGGGAAAGGGGGGAAAGAAAGGGGGGACCCTACAAGCTGCCTTACGGTGGGGGACTGGCCCCCAGAGGCCTGCCCGGGTGCCTGGAGAAACGCGTCTTGGAAATGTCTGCTTTACCCACGAAGGGTGGAGCCTCTCTCCGTGGCCCTGTCTCCCGCTGGTCGGCGGTGGCCCAGTGGGGTCACTTCCTGTGTCAGTGCCCATACGTCCCAGCAGGCACCCGAGAGACCTGGCCAAGCTGCCTGCTCAGAGCTGGTGGCAACAGTGGCTGGAAGGGGAGGTGGGCCGGGGGGCTCCAGCGGTGCCCGCCAGTGGGGTTGGATGTTTTACTGGGGCAGAGGGAAACAGACGCCCCATAGGTACCTTTACATGAAAGTACTTCTTCATTTTTTACCAGATCTCCATTCCCGTTGAGACGTGAGTCACGGTGAGAGAGAGCGCCTGCCCTTATGCAGCTGCCCACAGCCCCTCCCGAGGAGTCTGTCTGCGTCCCGTTTCCAGTGTCCCCCTGCCCTGGAGGGGGCATGGTGGCTCACTGTGAAGAAGGTACATTTCTTTCTTTATTATTATTATTATTTATTTTTATTTTTTTTTAGAAGGTGCATTTAAACCAGCACAGTTCTGAGGGCCTGTCGGTTTACCAGACCCACGTCAGTTCAAGCAAATCACGCGTCCTTTTCAGTATTCTCTTCATCTTTTATTATCTTAAAGGGCATTGAAGTATTGGTCACCAGAATTGTGCGGAGGGACTCCTGTGAATGGGAATGTATTCAGCTGGTCGTACGCATGAGCTTGTAGCAGTGAGGCCTCAGGGCATCCTGACTCACAGAGAAGGACAATTTCACTTTGCCACGGAGACCGGGCGGTTGTCATGCAGACAGGAGCGGGCGCGGGCGCGGGGCTGGGTCAGGGGAGGCTGCCCTGTCTGCTTGGAGTCCCGTGCGGGGCTGGAGGCCGGGGCCGCGCCTTCCTCTCTCTGCTTGGACGCTGTCTGTCCACTTGAATACAGTGGATGCTTCACAGTCTGTGAGGACGGGGCGGGCGGGGACCCTGGGGTGTGGTCTGGCCGAGGCCCCGCCCTTTCTGGCCCCGTAATCCTGTCCGGTTGCCTCCCGTCTCCACAGCTCTTCCCTCACTAGGGGAGTGAGCGTCACGGGGAGGATTAAACACGAGCCTGCTTGGAGGCAGTCAGCTTAGCACGATTGCCTGGTGAGCGACGAGAGTGCAGAGGGTCAGCAGGCAGTGCCGCCCAGGCCCTGGCCGGTTCCTGTATTTTTCCCTGAGGAGGTTGACCTGCGCACCCCTGAGGCCTTGAGCAAGTTTAGGCCGCTGCCAGGACGGTTACGGGAGCTTGGAGACGCTTTCTGGGCCAAGGGGCTGCCCAGACTGCCTGTGTGTGAGCCGAGGGGCCTTGGGATGCTAACGCTGGCCGGCGCGTGGTGGCCCCCCTCCTGGCCCCAGAGTGTCCGAGTGGGTCGAGACCAGGCCGCCAGGGACGTGTCCGCCTCTCTGCTCCGGTGCACTGTGGTCCTGCGTGCACGAGGCCCCCGCGAGGCTGGGGGCCAGAGGCGTGAAGAGGGGCAGGCTTCTGACCTTTCCCCACCGGCTGGACCGAGTCCTTGGGAACAGCGACTTCACAGACTCTCTCACGAGCTCACCACACGCTTAGCCAGGGTGGAAGGAAGGCTCTCCTGCTCCAGGTCTGGGCGCCTCCTGGGTCAAGTTCTCAGCTGACGTGGGGTCACCGTTGCCCTCTGGGCGCTGTGATCTTGTGGGGACGTGCAGACCCAGAGGGCGTGGCTTGAGGATGCTCGGATGGCAGCACGTGGAGGACAGGATCATAGAGGCCGGGTGCCCGGTATCCACCGGGAAAGGACCTCTCGATCGGGTGAGTTTTGAGAGGGTTTTGGGAAACTTTGCTACCGCCCTCACCCGCGGGGGCAACTGCAGACCTGGAGTTTGGGAAAAGAACGGGCAGGACGGTGCTTTTCTCCACCGCGGGCGGTGACCAACCCGGTGCCTTTCTGTCTGTTTGGCTGTTTGGGGCCGGGAGGCGGCAGCCAACGTGCAGCGTCTCGTTCACTCTGGAGACACCCCCTGTGGGCCTGGACTCAGCGCGTGAGGATGGCCAGCTGCCCAAAGTCAAGGGGGTGGGGGGGGTCTTGGCCCCGGGCTGACCACAGAGCCCCCGAGCTTTACACCGACGTCTCCTGCCCGACACCCACCGGGACGCGGCCGGGTCTGTGCACCAGGCGCCAGCATGGGCCCCTCCTGAGCATTTTTACCCATGGTCACTTCACAGCTCCGTGCTGCTGCTGGCCTGCATGTCGGCCGATCGTCAGGTGCAAACGCAAAGCTGAAAGTAAATCAGGCCCCCCCAGCGCACAGGGTCCCCTCGGAGAGCTTCCTGGTCAGCGTGTCACCGGGGCGACGTTCCTGCCTGAGGAGGAGAGGCACGGATGTGTGTGTGCACGTGTGCGCACGTGTGCACGTGTGTGTGCAAGCACACGTGTGCGTACAAGTGCATGTATATGAGCACATGTGCCTTAGATGTGTGTGTACATGAATGTATGCATGTGTGTACATGTGTGTATGCACGTAGGTGTGTGAGTGTGTGCATGTGTGCCCATGTGCGTGCATGTGTGTAGGTGTGCATGCGGGTGAGTGTATGTACGTGAAGGAGGACCGGAGGGAAGTCCAAGCGCTTGGAAGCGTGCGTGAGGCGTTGCTGGAGCCGCCTGGCTTCTGGCCACTTTCCTGCCATTGACCAGCTGATCCAGTCCCTTAACTAACCTATTGGGAGGTTAGTTCCGTCAACGGTTAGACACAGGGATTGGACTGGAGTATCCCAAAGAAGCCTTGGCGACTCCCGGTCGAGAGCCGCTCAGAGCAGCCTCCAGCCGGCCTTGCCTGTGGCTCCTCTCGGGGACGAGCCTTCCTTGGCGTCTGTGCCCTTGAACTTGGGGGGGGGTGTGGTTCGCGTGCCGGCCCTTCTTGTAGGTTTGTTCTAATCCTCCATCTGGGCAATGCTGGTTTTGGCTGCATTTCCCAGCTTCCTCCTAAGAGCTGTGATGGGTTTTACCTCCTGTGGTGTGGCCCCGAGGGCTGTGGTACCACCCAGTTCACAGGTGAGCTGAGCGGTGGGACAGCCCCGAGGACAGGCTGGAGGGCGGGGCAGCACCCGCTTGCTGACGCCAACGTGACCGCCCTGGGGAGGACCGTGGGCACCCAGAGCCTGGGCCTCCAGGCTGCCCAGCGAGCGCTCAACCCTGACTTAGGGCTGCTGAGATGGGACGCTTGTGTCTTCCTGATCGAGGGCTTCTGGGCGGGGGCGGGGGCGGGAGGCTGCCTGGGGGGTGTGAGCTGATGCCTGGCTCCCATCAGAAAACGGGGACCAGGAGCTGTGCTGCTTGGAGGGTTTGGGGGAGACCAAGGACGTGACAAGTGCAGAAGGGCTAGGCAAGTGCGCGGCCAAGGGCACGGTGGCCAGGCTCTGGCCGGACGCACTTCGGTCAGCTGCGCGTTTCCTCCTTTGCAAGGAGTTGGGCTCCAGGCATGGTGGGAACAGCCCTTCCAGTCTGCAGAGCTTTGGGAGCAAGGGCAGGACTAGGGTCAGCCGAGCCGGGGCCAGAGGCGGGCTGAGGGCGAGCTGGGAGGGGCGGCCGCGAATTGAGCGGTACTGATGGACCGGGTAGCCGCTGGCGAGGGCGTTGTTTTGGTCGCGACAGTGAATTCAGCGGATCACTTTCTCTTCTGGCTTCCAGGGAGTTCTGACGTATTTGGGATCTTTGTAAATTTTGACTCTGCCACCCTGTATAATAAAAGGCAAAGGCAGAGGCTTCTGTGCCACGGGAAGGCTCTGGACCAGCCCCTGGGACCTGCAGCTGTGCGCGGCAGACAGAGGCAGCCTGCAGCCCTCCAGCTGGGTCGCTGAGCTCGGGCGCTGTCCTGCGGGGCGATTTTGGAGACACACAGCTGAAGTTCTAGGTTCCTAGCAGGGCAGCCAGGTCACAGCAGCTTCACCCTCCTCCGGGTGCCCACGAGGCCTCCTCTCTGCTCCACGAGCTCCGTCTCTAAGGGCCCCGGGGGGTGGTGGTGGGCAGCGGGCCATCTGCTGAGACTCGGGTCCCATGAGGCACAACGCTCGACGAGCGTTTCCAGGCCACCGTGTGACGTCGTCATCATTTCCCCATCTTGCTGGAGAGGACCCTGGGGCCAAGAGCCTGGAGCGACTTGCCATGCGGCCAGACGCCCGGGTGGCTCCCCGAGGCCTGGCCTCTGACCGCCCCCCCACCCCCTTGGCGTGCGCCCCGCTTTCTGGAGAATGGTCTGTCAACAGAGCCTAGTCTCTGCTTCAATAAAGGGAGGTTTAAGTTTGGGAATGAGAAGAGCAGGGTCGGCTCCGTTGGAACCATCCCAAGTGACAAAGGCCACTTCTTCGGGGGGTGGGATGGGGAGTGGCAGAGGGACAGAAAAAGTCCTGGAGGGGCAGCTCAGCAAGAGACCCAACAGAGCAGGAACCGCTGCTTCGGCTGACTCAGTCCGTCTCTTCCTTCCTCCCCCCCGCTGCTCACTGCCAAGCCCCTGGCTCGGTGACTGAGTCACCAGTGAGATGTAACATCAGCTCAGCCCGCCTGCCTGTGATTCTCTGTGCATCAGGGGTCCTACATCAGGCTCTTTCCAGCCCTCACTCAAACCCCTACACGGAGTATAAACAGAAGTGAAAGTTGTAAATTGGGTGTAAATACATTCCACAGAGAAAAAGTCAGTAGCCAAAAATGACAAAGTTTATTATTCTTAATATACAAAGAGTTATTGCTAATTAGTAAGAAAAAGATGAACACTCCGATTGTAAAATGGACAAAGGGCATAAACACATAACACCCCCAGCTAGAAACATCCCTAGAAGAAACACAGAGTCAGCCCACTGGCATCTGGAGGTAAGTGGAAGCACAGCCCCGCTCGAGGACACGGCTGTAGAGGCAGGTCTACCTGGACTGAGTTCGGGGGTCACTATTGATCGGCTCCTTGACCTTCGGCAAATGAAGCTCGCTAAGCCTTTGTTCTCTGTGAAACAGGGGCAGCGGTACTTGCCTGCAGGGTTATCGTGAGAGTGAAAGAGCGAATTCCGTGAGGAGCTTAGCCCAGTGCTAAGCACGGTTTCGTCATCACTGCTAGCAGTACAGGTGCACTGATAACGAGCCATGTTCGTAAGTTCACACCTCACTGAAATCAGAGACAGGCGATGAGAACAGCAGTGGAATATTGTTTGTTACCTCTCAGGTTGGGAACAAGGTGGAAGGATTGGTGACAGCCCCTGTTGGTGAGGTGCTGAGACAGTGGGACCCGGCACCCACCCTCCATGGAGCGGTTTGGTGGTTTGCACTGACGCTGGAACCGCAGATGGGTTTTGGCTCTTCTGCTAGAAATGAACCCCACGGAGGTAATGGGACCAGTGCACAGTGACGAATGTGTAAGCATATCTATCCTGCCGTCATTTGTATGAGCAGCAATTCAGAAGCAACTATAGATGGGTCAGGTTAACACGTTTGACACCTTAGATTTACACAATGTTATGTGTCAACTCTACCTCAAAAAAAAAAAAAAATCAGAAGCAACTTAGACGTCCCTTAGTGAGGTTGATTAATAAATTGCACTTCCTCCGTATGAGGGAATCCTACACGACCTCTAACAGCATAATGAAGTGTCCTAGCCCTCCACTGGCCATCATGGGTGAAGCTCTCTGGCACTGATGGATAAACAAAGTGGGTTATAAAGTAACATCTTCCTGTGTCTCCATTTGTGTCCATCCACCTGTTAGTTCAGAAACAAGTTTGGGAGGATGCACCCACTTTAAGATGCCGACATTCCTTTCTTCTTGGGAACTCATTTTATGATTTGATTTTTGTGTGTCTATTATCTTTCAATTAGAAAAGAAGAAAGGAATGGATTTTTTTTTTTGTCCTTTAACAGCTTACTCTATAAACAGAGATCTGCATGTTGATTTTGCTCATGTAAACTGACTAGGAGTTGTGGTCCGAGAACACATCATCCTAGCTTTCTTCCTTTTCTTTTTTCCTTGTTTGTCATTCAGAAGCGTTTCTTCATTCTTTAGTCTATGACTCACGCAGGAAGACAGAGAACCAGTGTTTGGCAAGATCTTTCCATGCAATGGAGAGAACCTCAGCCTTGGCGCCAGTGAAAGGCAGGCACGTGGCCTTGCCTCTCCGCCCCGATAGTGATGTGGTTCTGCAGGGGTGGGGTGAGCTGGAATGAGCCGGCCAGCGTCAGACAATCAGACATTCGGCTGCTGTCACACACAATAGCCCTGGGGCCAACGGCGTAACAAGACAAACTTAAAACCTCCTTTGCTTGTGCTGCTGAGAATCACTGCAGCAGAAGGATCCCTGAGGCGTCCGCTGGACTGTTACCCAGCTGGACACTTAGGGGACTGAAGGATGCACCACGATGGCTCCCAAACAGTCCTCTACCCATCTCTTCCCCTCCTGGCTTGAACTTCCCACCGTAAGCCGGACGTTCACGGTGCCCCAGTCAGCCTTGTTCTGTGCCGTGTTCAATGTTGAGCAACGCTTGCTCCATCTGAGCTGCCCAGAGCCCTGGGGGCAGGCGGGGCAGGAGTCGCCATCATCATTTTGCAAATGAGGGAGGAGCTCAAACAGACCTGGGGCTGGTCTGGGGACACAGCACGGCCGGAACTGACTCTGGGTCCTCTGTCCCCACTGGTTTTGTTTTCTTCCCTGTGACTTCACAGCTCTTCAGAAAGCCATTGCCATCATGCTCTGTGGACCGCCCGAGATCTGCCCTTCAGTTTCCTGACTGAGACACACAGTTTTAAAGTGTGATCCTGCACGTGCGTGCGCGCGCGCACGCACGCACACACACACACACACACACACACACACACACACAGAAACCGAAGTTTCAAGAAGCAAAGCTTAACCTTTCTACCCCGTGTACTCCATGACTCAGCTGTTTTCTAGTCTTTTCATTCCATTCCATCCTATTCTTTTTCCAAATAGGAAAAAGACTCAGTAACTTGATTTCGTGACCCCTGGGGACGGTCCTCTGGCTGCCCAGCGAGGCAGATTTGGGATTCCTGTGAGCAGCTCCGGAGGGTGGGCTCCCGGGCCAGGGTCGGTGGAGCCAGAGGGGAAGGGCTGAGCTCGCCGTCTCTGCAGGACGGAAAGGGGGGCTGGGCAGGGTGGGTGCAGACGGAGGCGGGCAGGTGTGGACGGTGCACCTCTCGGGCTGAAAGGTCTGCTTCATTTTCCTGCCCCCTGTCTTTCTTTGCACGAGGATCTTCCTGGTTGCCTGGAGGCCTCTCGGCCCTGTCTCCTTTCCAGTTTGGGGACGGGCAGCCTCTCTGGGGAGGACTGGGCAGGAAATGCAGCTTTCCCGCCCCACTGGCTGGTCAGGGCATCATGGCCACGCCACCAGCTGCTGAGGGCCCTCACTGCGGCCGCGTCCCCGGGTGACTAGACCAGGGTCTCCCTGGAGTCGCCGTGGGCCTTCAGCAGGCTTTGGGCCAGGGTGCCCTTGAGCTGCACCCCGACAGAGACCCCACCCAGCCCGGGATGGGAAGCCTGCAGCCGGGCTCTTCATCTTTCCTGGTCGGAGATCGTTCTGAACTCTGAAGAACCTCACGAACCTTACAAAACACTCAAACGCACACGCATCAGAAAACTGGGGGTAAAATGTCTCGTGTTTCACGGATGCAGAAGTCGGTACCTGTCCAAAGCCGGGAAAGGGCTGTGGACCCAGAGGACCCTAAAGGCTGAAATTCAACGAAGGTGGTGCTAGGAAGTGATTCGCAAGGAAAATTCTTCCTTGCCAGCTCAATTTTATCTTGATTATCCGGTGACTCTCACTGTCTGTTGCTTTGGGCGTCACAGAATCAGCCCTCTTCTTTTCCATACTCTCCCCTAAATTTCTAGCCAGTTTTCCTCGTACGTTAGGCTGTGTATCATTTATGCTGACACCCGATTATCCCCCAGCCACGCTGCAGGAAGAGCTGCCTCCAGGAAGGCTGCCTGGAGCTGGCCAGGCCCTGTCTTGGTCCAAGGGCTCCAGCTGCTTCTTCCTCTTTTGCTACATGTCACCCCCACTGGCTCTCGATCTGGATCTGGATCTGTCCAACGGGGTAAGAATACCCTCCCAGAAAGTTGCTGCAGGGATGAAATGAGACTGTTCATATACAGTACTCAGCACAAAGTGTAGCACACAGGAAGTGCTCAGTAAATGCAGACTCTTATCAGTATCACTGGCCACTGCCTTCACTTTGGGACTCTGCGTGAGCTGGGTTACTTCGTGCACATCAGTGCCAGGCTCTCCCCTTCCTTCAGATTTCTGGTGTGTGTGGTTAAGCGTTGAGGGCGTGCGTTTGCGTTTCTAACCGCAGCATTAGACTTGGACTCAAGCACTGGGTGCCCCCGTGCTGAGAACCGGCCGGCATCTCTCTCGGGTGGTCCCACGTCAGGCTCCAGAGGTAGGGCTGCTGCCCTGGGACCGCGATGAGGATGCTCGAGACTGCCGAGCTGCTGGCGTCTCGTGTCCGCGCTGGCGCCCTTCCTGCTATTGCTGGGCTGCCTTCAGTTCTGCTTTCAGAAGAAGGGCCATTTGATCTCAAATTTATGGTTTTCCATGAGTCTGAGCACTCGCAGTAAATCTGGGCTGCTTCAACCTCATTGTTAAATGGGTCCCTTGTAGCCTTATTTCTTGTTGCGATGAGTGAAAAAGCTCCTTTGATGGACGAGGACAGTTGTAGACTCTTATTATTGTTACATAATAATTCACACTTAAACAGATTTATCACTTCAGATTCTGGTTTAAGACACGGCAAAAATCCATGTTTTCATTGAAAAATTATGTGCTTTTCATAGCCTCGTAAGAAAACGTGCATGGCTGTCGTCTGGGAGCTTGAGAGCAGAAGTCGCTGTGTATGCCTTCTGTGTCTTCGTAGATCCCAGGGCAGTTTAGACGCAGAGTAGACAATAAATGCCTAAGGCGCTTAGAAAAGGACCAACTCCCAGTTTGTATGAAGTGGTGGCCAAGGGATGAACACCTGAAGTTAAAAGGCAGAGCAGCCAGGTCGAGGGGGCCAGAGCCGCAGGACTTGCAGGGCGGCTGGCCCCTGTCCACCGAGGGCCTCCCCAGAATATGGCCTCCCTTCTTGTCTTAAAGGTGTGCTTTGGGAATAGTCAGCAGGAAGGAGAAAGCTAACCCGCTGCAGTCAGTGCTTTGGTGGAGGAAGGTTCTAGATCACGACAGGTGCCTGTCATTGGGGTGAAGTGTCTGAGGCGTGAGATGTACGGCTGGTCAAGCTTGATGTGCCCCTAAAATACTGGAAGATGGGCAGTCCGGGGCTAGCACCGCTACTCCACTAGGTCCTCAGAGGCCCAGGCTCCTTCCTGCTGTCTGTCCTGTCACTCCCTAGGCTTCACCATCCACAGTGGCTGCTCGTGCTCCTGCCATCACACTCACATTCCAGCCAGCAGGAAGGAGAAAGGGGCAAGGAAGGGGGCCTCTCTTCCTTGTATTCAGGATCTCCCACTCTGCTTGAACCCCATTGACCAGAATGCACTCACGTGGCCACACATAGACAAGGATGCTGGGAAACGTAGTCCTTACTCGGGGCAGCAGGGGCGAAGAACAGGGAGCCTAGCATTTGAGGAATGGGGAGAACCTCTACGGGGCCCGGCCTCAGCTTCTGCCACGCTGCTCAGGGACTTGATGGCTTAGGCAGAGGGGGGCTTGGAGGGTCCCGCGTGAAGCCTGGAGGGTAGATTTCAGTAACCTGGGCTCCGTGTTGCGGAGCTGAAAACCCGGGTGACTGACTGGTGGGCTGGGCCGCTGCACCGGAATCGATCCGGAAGACGGGGAGAGGCAGGGACAGGACTCCAGGGCGACGGCGTCTGGGGAAGCCAAGCGAAGCTTCTGGAGTCACTCTAAACGTGGACTCACGTCCCAGAGCTTCTGTGTGATCTTGGGAAGTCGCTGATCTCTGGAAGCGTCCATGTTCTCGTCAGCCCCGTGGGATGCCTGATATCCACCCCAGGGCTGTGAGTGGGGCTGAGGGGTGTAACGTGGGGTGGGGTGGATGTAGGTGTTCAGGAAACGGCGTCCGTTTTTACAGCTGGCCACCCGGGAGCAAAGGTGGGCCCGACACCTGGAAGGGTCGCCCATCAGCCTGGGCCAGCTGAGCTGCGGGCAGTGGGGAGGGAAGGGCCGGGGGCGGGGTCCCGCCGTCCGGTCTCAGCTCCTGTGTGGGTGCCCTGCCGCAGGAGGCCGTTGGCTCGTGGTTTTCAGGGTCCCTGCAAGCCCCAAACTCCTTGGACTCCTCATTCAGTGCCGGTCAGCCTAATGCAGCTGCACCAGGCAGTGGTTTTGATGCTGACACAATTCAGTTATTTTAGAAACAGTTTCCATAAACAGAGAGAAAACAAATTGTTTTTTACTTGCGTTTCAGGCTTCAGTAAATACTGACGAGTGCTGGCAGGTAAGTTTCCGTGATGGAATCTATCACCTGTTCAGACTGCACATCGCGGGCACACAAAGGACTCGGGCTGGACGTGACACAGAGAGCGACACGGGCACCCGGAGGTGAGAGGTGGGGCGGGTCACGACAGGGAGAGGCTGTGCCCGCTTCCCTTGGACGCCAGGACTCTCAGGTGGAAACGTCAACAGCGTGTTTCTGAGAGCGATTTAATCATCGTCCCCAGCAGCAGTTTTGTATAAATAGCCCTGACTGAGGGCTTGTGTCCGGCTGGGAGAAAGGAGTTCCAGCACTCCGCTCATTCTGTTAGGAGCCTGTGCTTTTGGGGAACGCGGGAGGGAAGAGGAGAATCTTGTTCTCAGTCCAGCGCGCTCACTGGAGTCCCAGGGGCCCTGCCAGTTGTCGACATGGGGGACCCACCTCTGGGCTTCTGAGCCGGTGGGTCTGGGAGGCGGCCTGGTTCTCACCGAAGGGTTTCCATGCGTCCCGAGGCTTGGGGACCACGAGGTGAAACCATGGAGTCATCACACCCCTCCGCTGGCGCTGCTGAGGGTCACTGTTGAGCACACCCGCCCCGGTGCCCCCATTTCATGCCAGGGAAGCTCTGGGTGCTCAGGTTTCCTGGGTCCCCTGTGCAAGGGCGCTGCTCCCAGCGTCTCTCAAGCAGAGTCTTATTTGTCCCCAGAAAAGGGACACCTGGGAACTCGTTGTGATGAATTTGTAAGCCTGCTGGGACCCAAGGAAGTCTGGGTGCCCCTCGCTGGGTAGAGAACGGCCCAGAGCAGCTTCCCGTCCTCTCCCTCCAGGCCCGTCTAGGCACGGAATGTTCCAGAATTGTGCTGCCCTGTAAGCAGCTGCAAGCCTGAGGTGGTTCCTGGGCACGCGAGGTGCAGCCGGTGTGGCTGAGAGCATCTATTTTCATTTCACGTCACTTCAAACGTGCATCTAAACAGCCCATGGGGCTGGTCCTGACTGCACGGGGCAGAGCAGGTTAGGACAAAGGTCGGTCGTGGGGTCTTTCAGTGCCAGGCCGCCGGGATCTGGACTTTGTTTTTCACGGAAAGGGGAGGAAGCTGAAGCTTCTGGACTGAGTGCAGGGAGCTGGGGGTGGTGACCTGGAGGAAGGCTGGAGGTGGTGGCAGTGACCAGGTGAGTGACAAGGGGGGGGGCATTCAGGGGTGACGCGATCAGGCTTAGCGCCGGGAGGTCCACACTGGTTGGGCAGCTGGGCCAATGGCGGGCGTGTTGAGTCAGGAGAGAAAACCTCAGGATGCAAAGTGATTTCGTGGGAAAAGACGTCAAGCTGCTTTTGGACGGCAGCCTCGCTGTTTGCGGAGAATAGTTTACTCTCAAGGCAGAGATAGTGCAGCGTCAGGGGCCTCCCGGGACGTGAGGTCCATCCTCGCTCTGCCCGCCCACATGGGGGTGGGCTTCCCCTCCGATGGGCGGCCTGCGGGTGGTCCCGCACCCTCATCAGACCCCTCCCCTCCCGGTCCGAGGCCCGAGACCTCATCCCCAGAGCTGAGCGCCCACAACAGAGCCTCCCCGGGCAGGACCCTTGATGCTCTCCCCCACCCCAGGCACCACTGAGCACACCTGGGTTCTGGGGCAGGTCCAGAAGCCAAGGCGGGGGAGGACCCATTCCCGCCCTGGGCAAGTTCATCTTCTGATGCGAGACAGGCGCGGGGCCTGGCCCAGGGTGGGGATCCTGCGTGGGGCAGTTTGCCCTCCAGGGCCTGCGTCGCAGTGACCCCCCGTGCCCGGGGGGTGTTGAGGGAGGCTCCTTGGGGGGCTGCCAGTGAGCTCAATCGGGGGCCATGTTCTGAGGGAGGGACAGGGAGCCGGCATTGAGGATGCCGCACGTGGGGCACAGCGCAGGGCGGGGGGCAGAGGCTGGGGTGCGCCCGGGGAGGGGGGGTGCGGCGGGGGAGACGGACGGGGCCCCTGAGGGAAGGCCTGTGTCTGGTGGGCGCTGGGGGCGGGCCTGGTTTTAAGCTCAGGAGTGACACGTGCTGCTTGCCTGCTTGAGGTGGTGCAGCTTCTCCCCCATCACAGCCGGAGAGACTTGGCCCTGGCCGGCCCTCTGCCACTCTCCATCCTGAAACGGGTGTGGTGTGCGAGTTTCCCGGGGAGAACGAAGCCTTGTAAGGTCCCTGGAAAATAAGTGCTGTCTAAAGACCATCACTGCTGTCAGTTAAGGAGTTACAGCGGCAATTACCTTATTGCAGGCAGGCTGGCTCCTGGCCCCCCGTTAGCCAAGGAGCTGGCAGGAGCGCCTTGCATCCAGGTGTCGAGTTGAGTTTCTTTAGAGTTGGTCCCACATACCTGAGCAGCCCCGCCTGGGGGGCGTTCTTTCCCTCCCATCGCTTACGTACGACTTGCTTGAGATGTTCCCCTGCTTATTCCACAAACTCGGGAATTCTCAAACTGTGAGCGAAGGGCCGCAGGAGGTGGTACCCGAGATTAGAGGTTGCTGTTATCTTCCTGTTTTGCACAGAACACTGAGGCAGGGGCCGTCCAGGGGTCAGCAGCCACGTGGTGCCCAGGACCGGCTCAGGCTGCTGCCCAGCTGCCCTGCGCCCCGCTCCTCTCAGCTCGCCCTCCGTCCCGTCACCTCCTCTCGGCTCGAGCCGGCCCAGGACCCCGGTCTGCCTCGGTGTGGCTGCCTGCGCCGTCATCCGCCCCTCGGTCGCTTTAGAAATGTGTCCGTAGAGAGCACCTCGTCATCCAAGGGCCTCCTTTCCGGCCACCGTCGAGGCCCCCCCGGGGAGGCAAGCGCGGCCCCTGCTCCCGGCGCCTCCCCAGCTCGGGTGGAGCCGGATGACGGGACCTCCGCAAGCTCTGGATGGGTGGGTTCTGCGCCCAGCATCTCCAGACATGGGCGCCCAGCGGCCCCTCCCTCACGGAACTCCCGCCCGATGGAGCGAGCAACCGACCAGCACCCACTGGGCGAAGGGACCAGCACCACGGGGGAGGGGCCTCAGGGCCGAGGGGAGGGGCTCTGGGCGGGACCCACTGAGAAGCTCGCCCCGACCGGACCAGATGTCGTGCAGGGGTTCGCCCCCGGGAGGGGCACCGCACCCGTGCGCGTGGGGACCTGGCGCCTGGCCTGCCCAGTGGGCTCACCGCGAACCGCGTCGCAGCCCGAACGACGACTTCCTTTACCTCACATGTGCTGAAGTGTGGGGTCCTAGGACCCGAGTGCAGGGCTAGTGGTGACGTGGGGGAGGCACGGGGGCGGCCCCCGGGGCTGGGGTGACCCTGGCTCCTCCCTGAAGGGGCGGCGGGGCTGGGAGCCCCCTGCGGAGCCAGGCCCAGCCTTGTCTCCGGGGTCCTGAGTCCTGTGCAGGTGTGCGGGGCTCAGTGTTCCCCTTTACCACGTGCTCCCGCAGCGCTTCTGTCCCCGGAAGGACCCGGCCGAGGAGCTAGAGGTCCTGGCCCAGCATCTGCGCCGGGGCCGATGCTGGGGCGGATGTGTCCTGGTGCTGGGACGCCAAGTCAGAGCCCCTGGTGGTGCGTTCCTCTGTCACGTCCACTTCTGGGGGTATTTCAGGGTGATGCCATCATTAAAGAGTAAGCCATCGAGAAAAACCAGGGTGACGTCTAAGCTGTCTGGTAGCTGCTTCTTTACAGCCATACATCTTTCCCTCCAGACACATGTGCAAGAAATGAATTTCATTCCACTCACAGGAATTCCATGTGTGTTTGACTGGATCTTCTAAGATTTCTGGGTTTAAGAATGAAGAAGCTCAGCTCTGGGAGAGCAGACAGGTTCCTGGGAAAGTGCAAGCTGGTTGGACGTGTAGATGGTGCCATGGGGCTGAGCGGGGCCGAGAGCCGTGTCTGGACCTGAAGGCCCAGGGCGCTATCGCGTCCCTCGCAGCCTGTCCAGCTGGGGGGCAGGCGGGCATGGGCTGGGCCCTGTACTCACCGCCGCTGGGCCTGCCTGAGAGTAAGGGTGTGTGTGTGTGAGTGTGTGTGTGTGTGTGTGTGTACGTGTGTATAAGTGTGAATGTGAGTGTATATTTCTGAGTGAATGTGTGGGTATGTACGTGTGTGAGTGTGGATGTGGGCGCCTGAGTGTACATGTGTGTACGTGTGTCTGAGTGTATATGTGCGAGTGAATGTGTGTATATGAGTGTATGAGTGTGTTGAGTGTTGGTGTCCACGCCTGTTTCTCCCGAGCCCGCCCCGGGACCTTTCTCACCGAATCCCACTCTGCTTTGGGAAGCTGGACTCTCTCCGTTGTATTTATGAGGAAAAGAGCCGTGAACAAAGGGTGTCGGGCTGGCGTGGACCTCTGCCCGCACGCTGTGCGAGTGCAGACCCCGTCGCTGACCCTTGCGGTGGGCTCAGTGGGGATCCCCTGCCGCTGGGGCGGGAAGGCCGGCGGCCTGGGCAGGAGGTGGGGGCTCAGGCTGGATCCCCGCGGATGCCACCCTTTCCCGGCCGGGGCTACCCTGGCCCTGCGCTCACACGGGGCATCGTGATGTCCCCCCAAGTTTAGAAGCCATCGGTGCCTGGCAGGCTCGGGGAAACCCTCTCTGCTATCTCAGCCGAATGACGTCCAGACAGCTCGGCTCTTACCCCTCCAAGTTCCCTGTGGTGGAGCTCGCCGCGGAGGCTTACTGCCCCCCGCGCCCACGGTGCAGCCCCTGCAGAGGCCCAGGGGAGGGAGGCACTGCGCTGCAGGCCGACCTCCTGGCCAGACAATGACTAAGGAGCAAATTACATAAAGGCCCGCGACTCGCAGCCAGTGTGTTTGTGCTACATCCATAGGCAGAGACGCTCTAAGGAAACACCTGGGAGAGCAAGGATCGTGCAAGATGCCGGCCACAGACCTCTGTCAAGAGGTGATGACTTCTCGGCTCGAGACGAGGCTTCCACCCCTGTGGCCTCTGCGCAGCCCCCAGGACCGCTCACCAGGGCCCCCGCCTTTCACCAGCACCGGCAGGTGGTGTCAGGAGGCCAGGATGATGGTGCCCATGACCCCTTTGCAGGAAGTTTCTTGTCTTTAATAATAGCTGATGCTATTTAAAAAAATTATGGTAAAATGCACATAACATAAAATTTATCACCTCCACCATCTTTAGGTTCACAGTTCAGTCATGTTATGTGCATTCCCAGTGTTGTGCGACCACCCCCACCGTCATCCCCAGAACCTCTCCATCCTCCCAAACCTAACCTCCGTCCCCGTTAAACTCGGACTCCCCACCCCCTCCCCCAGCCCCTGGCACCCACCCTCCTGCTCTCTGTCTCTGACTCCTCCAGGGACCTCACATACGTGGAATCACAGAGTGTTTGTCTTTTCCTGACTACTTTATTTCACTGAGCATCGTGTCCTCAAGGTTCCATCCGTGGTGTGGCCTGTGTCAGGATTTCCCTCCTTTTTAAGGGCGAGTTGTGCTCCACCGTATGGATGGACCATGTTGCGTTTATCCGTCATCTGTGGATACACACTGGGGTTGTCTGTATTCCTCTTTTTCTTAACTTTAATGCCGCTTCTGGAACCAGACATGTCGTGTGTCAGGCATGTCAGGCGGGCAAGATGTATCAGCATGCCATGTGTGTCATGCACGTCATGCGTGTCAGGCGGGGGCCGGCAGAGTGAGACGTGCTCCCGACACCTCACTGTGGAGCTCAGCCCTCTGTGGACGGCGCTGCCTGTAGGAATCCTGCCTGTGCGTTACGTCAAGTCTGTTCCACCTGGGCTGCGTCATGGCTGCAGGACAACTGAGCTGTGGTCTTTGCTGGTGACGCTGGTCCCCGCACGAGGTCAGTGCTGTGGACTGAACATTTATGTCCCCCAGATCTACACGGTGAAGCCCTCACTCCAGTGTGGCTGATTCAGAAGCAGGGTCCGTGAGGAGACGGTGAAAGTAAACACGGTCCTGAGGACAGAGCCCTCGTCTGGCGGGGCTACAGCTCCTACAGGAAGAGGAAGAGACGCCCTGGCTTTCTCTCCACCACGTGTGGACACGGTGGCGGGATGGTTGTCACCAGGGATGGAATCAGCCGGCACCTTCCTCCTGGACTTCCAGCCTCCAGGACTGGGAGAATTAAATTTCTGTTGTTTAAGCTGCCCTGTCTGGAATATTTAGCTCTGGTGGCCCTAGCAGACTGGGACAGTTAGTGACCTGAGAGAGAGGTTGGAGGTGGGAAGCCGCTGTGTGTCCTTCAGTCACGTATGCGGCCTCGACGAGGAGACTTGAAGCTGTGAGTCCTGAGGACCTGCACCCCTGGGCCTGTCACCCCCTCCGTCACTGCCAAGAGCTGGGTCCTGTTGACCAAGACTTCTGTGCAAATACAGCGACTTCATTTGGAATGTCTTTGTGATTGTCGAAATGCACAATCCTGTCCTCGCTCTTAGGGAGAAATTTAAATAGTGTTATAGGCTGACTGGCGGCAGTCGGGACTCAGTTAATTCATTAACGCCTATGGGAGAAATTTCTTATTTCCTCCTGGAATACACTGCAGATTCGCGTTGTTCTGACCTTCCTTATTATTTTTCCGCATAGACCAGCAGTGAGATTAGCGTTTTCTGAGTGAATTGGTGGGTGGAGAAAGGCCGTGAGCCACATCCTCAGACATCTGGGCTGTTTATAAAACTGGCCGCGGCTGGAGCGGAGGCCGCGCTGGGTCCTCCGTCACCACCTCCCAGCAGCAGGGCCCCCCAGCGGGAGGGGCTGGGGATGCACTCGCCCCTCTGGGACGGCAGCTCCCAGGTATTTGGAGGGAAATGGCCTCTGACACTAAGTTTGGAAATGCCGAGCTCTGCAGAGTTAAAGGGGCTTCTCTCCATCTTTCACCCACTCGTGCATTTTGCACTTTCACTGGACGGTCCCTGTGTGCCAGGCCTCGTGTCAGGGGGAGACGGGATGGGTCAGGTCCCCAGACACACTTACCGAGGAGACCCTCTTCCGGGACCTTTGCTGGCCCGCGGGTTTGTGGGTGCCCCTTGGAAAACACAGCCGCCACCGAGGAAGACTGAGGTGAGCAGGAACCCGGGGGTCACGGTAGCAGCTGTACCTGCCCCGCAGGTCACACGTGCCGTCTCCATCCTCACCAGCGTCCAGAGCCAGAAATGCGCCCATTCTCCAGGTGGGAGAATGGGGGCCCAGAGCCCTTCATGACGAGCCCCAAGCCCAGCTGGCAAGAAGGAGCTGGGAGAGGAGTCCAGTCTGTTCGGGTCCAAATCCACGGTTCTTCCACCTCGTGTTGCTGTGGGTCCTTGTCCTGAACTTTCTGCTCGCCAGCCTGGCTGTCTTGACCAAGGCCTGCAGGTTCCTGGAGGCCACGTGTGTAAACGGTTAGGAAGAGTTAACGTCCGCGCTCGCCGCGTGCTGAGTGGTGCACGGTCTGCCCTGCGAGGAGGGACAGCCCGTGTGGGCAGCGCCATCTGTGTCCCGACCATCACGTGTGAGTTGGCGGGAGGGGCAGGAAATTGGGGGTACTGGGTTCAGCTCCACTCAACACACGGACGTGATGCTTTGGCTCCTCGAGACCACGTCCTGGACTCCAAGTGGGGGGTCCTCTGCAGAGGACCGTAGACAGGTTCCTCCTCACAACGCTCATTGAAGGAGTTCCCAAGAGCCGTGACACCTGGAGGCCTGTTCATCCCCATCCCTGCTCACCGGAGATCCACTACACATGAAGGATGAGGGCAAAAATACCGTTCATGCAGCAAACCACTGAAGAAACGAGAAAGGAGCACCTCTGGGGCGGAGGCCTGCAGTCCTGAGCCGCTGTGACGGTCCGCAAGGGCGTTCGGGCCAGGCGTTCTTGGCTTCACAAGCACAGGGGGTTCTGCCCTCCCCATCGTCGGGAGAAGCATCTTCCTCTGGGATCCAACCCGACAAGCGGCATATTTCTCGGTGTGAAGCAGGACCACAGGCCCCAGGAATGCTTATCTTTAGCTTGACTGGGGTGCTTTGCTCTGTTACCGGGATGGGGTCCTCTTGCAACGTGAATCCATAAACCCATCCAGACAGGCCCGAGAGCGTCAGGGGAGGTGGGACGGGCCTGTAGGCGGCGGGGGCTGCACCCGCGGCAGTGCCTGGCCCGTTGCAGGGGAGCCAGGAAGGCGTCCCGAGGAGGGGACAGTCTGAGGGCCCTTGCCTGGAGCAGGGGCCTGTTCGGCCTCCCGGACCGGGAGTGGGCAGCAGCCCTGGACCTCCCTGCCCTCCCTCTGTCCCCCCAAGAGCCCTTGAGGGGAGGTGGCAGTCGGCTCCCTGGACCCATGCCCAGCCGGGCTCTGGGGTGGGCATAGCCCCGAGACCTCCGCAGTTCCCAGCGCCTCCGCAGACAAGGCCCCTTTACCCTGGCCAAGTGCCCTGCACACTTTCCCGGGGCAGAGCTGACTCTCGGGGCCAGGGCAGATGCTCAAGCCCGGGGTCGCGGGGCCATCGACTGGGGGTCAAAGAAGTGTGGCTACTGCCGTGCGGTCGGCAGGTGGCAGAGTCTCTCCTGATGGTGTCCTTGCACGAGACGAAGAGCCCATTAGGATGGGCAGACAGGAGACATCTGGCTGTGTATGTGCGTGTGTGCCTGTGCACATGTGTGCCTGTGCATATGTGTGTGCACGTGTGCCTGTGTGAGCACACGTGCCCTGTGCACGTGCATGCTGGTGTGTGAACACGTGTGCCTCTGTATGTGCACATATGTGTGCATGTGCGCACAGCGTGCCTGGGTGTATGCGCCCATGTGTTTGCAGGGCATACACGTGTGCCTGTGTGTGTGTGCACATGTGTGCACGTGCCCATGTGTGCATGTGTGTACGTGTGTGTGTGCACATGTGTGTATGTTGAGAGTGGTGCTCCTGCGTGGTTTTGTGTGAGGCCACGTGCTCCTTGGGTGGGCGGTGTCCACGTGGGCCAGGTCTGACCCTGCGGGCGAGGGTTCATCTGGTGAGACGCTGTGTGAATGAGATTGGAGACGCACATGTCAGCCGTGCACAGCCCTGTCTTTAGAGCACCAGCCGTGTGGGAAACGGGAGTGAACAGCATGTACTGGGCACGTGTTATGTGCTGCCACCCCTCCCATCTCCTAAAGAAAAGCCGTCTTAGAAGGAAGTCCACGGCCTTGGCTCTGACTTGACCCGGCCAGGTCCAGAGGCAGGGAGGGTGGTACCCAGTGAGTCAGTCGGCGGGTGAGCAGTGAGAGCTCCTGGATCCTCCCCATGTGCTCCTGCAGCCTCACCTCAGTGCCCATGGAGACGATTATTTGACAAGTATATTAATGTCCTGGGGCCGCCGTAACAAAGTACCATAGGCTGAAACAACAGACATGTGTTTTCTCATGATCTGGGGGCTAGAAGTCCAAGATCAAGGTGTTGGCAGGGCTGGTTTCTCCCGAGGCCTCCCTACTTGGCTTCTCCCTGTGTCCTCACGTGGTTGTCCCTCTGTGTGTGTCTGTGTCCTCATCTCCTCTTCGTATAAGGACACTGGTCCTGTGGGATCAGCGCCCATCCTAGTGACCTCATTTTACCTTAACCACCTCCTTAAAGACCTCTACCCCCAAATAAGGGTCACATTCCGAGGTGCTGGGGGCGAGACTGTACCATATGAATTGGGGTCAGGCCCAGTGCAGCCCGTCACAATAAGCGAAGATCCCAGCTGGGAAGCTGGTATTTGTTAATGCAGAGTGCTCACCTGACCTGCCTTCAAGGCCCCCGACCCCATCTCCTCTGTCCCTCGGCATCCCCACGCCACGTCGGCTCTGGCTATGGCACTGGGCAGGGGCCATGCAGAGAGAGACAGCCGGGGGGGAGGGAGTGCAGGGGTGACCCGACCCGTGAGTCTAGGGTGGGCTGGGGGGTAGAGAAACGTCAAACAGCCTGGGTCTCGATGGGAGGAGAGCAGAGCCATTCTGCGGGCTGCAGGAATCCCCCCGAGGAGGATGTGGCCCCATAACCAGCAGGGCTTTGTGCTGAGTTGCGGCACCTGTCACCCTGGCCTCAGAGTCCGGTCCTTCTGTGCGGGTGTTTTCTTCTGGCCTAAAACATGTCTTTTAAGGCTGTTGGGACACTGAGGTGAACAAGGTGCTTTTAGCAGGAAGGGCCCCTGGGGGAAGAGCTGTATAGCTCCCAGACCTGGAGGGAAGTTTCCAGCCTGCAGCACAGAATGGTCCCAGCCAACACCAGGAAATGGGACGTGTGCTGAGATAATGAAGAGTGTTCTGGAGATGTGTGTGAACAGATAGATATATATATTTGAACCTCAACTGGACATACTCTTGAACATTAAAGGGTTAAATAAAAGGCGAGCAAAAAGTAAACTGAGGTTGATGACAGTGTGAATGACCACAGATCCATGTTTTTACACGTGACCTTGGAGACTGCCCTGTCCAGCTGCCCTTTTTACAGATGAGAAAACTCAAGTGCAGACGCCTCGAGGCCAGAGCGGCCCCTTGAGTTGGTGGAGAAGTGGAAACGAACCAGAGCCTCCACTGCGGGCCCCACTCTTCTGAAACCCTGTGGACCAGAACTTCATCATCTGGGGGAATTTCATCCTTCATAGCAGCCTGTCTTGACAAAGCTGGGTTTCCTAATTCTCCTTGGGTCTAAACCAGGTGCTTCTCACTCAGAAATTGGGAGCTTCAGAATCTCAGTTACGCATTCTGCCACGAGGTTAATTCTCAGTAAAGTGAAGCTTCAGGTATTTCTTCCTGGGATATAATTTGAGGGTGCTCTCATTTTTTCTACTGAGTGTTTTTTAATTCTTATTTTATTCTTCATCCATGAATACAAACAAACAAAGAGGCCTCTTCCTCCGTGCCGTGGTGAGCATCCTAGAGAACGTACATTAAAAAGTCTAGGACCAACTAACAGTACAATTTCAAGTTTTTTGAAGGGCTGTTTCTTTTCTCTTCATTTTCCTTTTAGTGACATACCTAACAAGTTTGCCCCAAAACACCTGACCCCACTGACACTTTTTTTTATTTTAAAAATGTGTATTTTTAAAATAAAATTTATTTTCTTTTTTATTCTTGTACTCAGTTTCCCTTAGCACATTTTGCTTTCTAAACTAAGAAAGGAAACAGAAAAAAGGAAAAAATTACCTTAATCTAACTGCTGTAACACAACTTTGCAGTTCTCTTAAAGACCAAAAAACCTACAAAACACAAAAACCAAAAACTGCGAAGTCTAGGCAATATTAAACATGCTCTTGACAACTAGTGAAAATACGATTCTGTGAACAGATCATCTGTGGAGCCGGAATTTCCAGTTTGCTCGCGGGACTTCCCAGGGCGCCGGGCTCTGCCTCTTGCGCTGAATAAATAGCAGATGATAAAACGTAGAAACAGTTCCTCTTTCCTCATTGAGCAACCAGGCAACGCAGAAGAAATCATTTTTTTGTTTGGAAAGATAATTAAAGAAAGTGCTGTTTGATGGACAAGGCGTGACGTCACCCCGCGCTGAGGCTTCTCTGGGTCCCGCATTCATTCTGGTGCCTCCACTGTCAGGTCACCCGTCGTCCAGGCCGGAGGCTTGGCATCCACACCACGGAGAGCGTCAGCCAGAGGCCGGGTCCGTGGGCCCCCACCCCCACCCCAGAGCCTGGAGCTGGAGGTTCCAGGAGGCAGGAGGCTGCAGCCCTAGCACCCGTGCACCCTGCGCTGTGCCGTTAAGCAGTTGCCACGGGCTCAAACGCAGGGTGTCTGTTATGGTTTCGACCTTCCTCGCCTGTGCCCCCTGTGTTGTTCCAGACCGACACCTACATAAACAACCCTTCTGGGGGCTCCGCAGACGTGCCTGCGGTCACTTTGGGTCAAAGGATGGCGCGGGCCTGCCCCGTGACATGACCAGGTGGTGCCCGACCCGGTCAGCACGGGTGGGCTGGGAGGAAGGCATCTCCTGGACCAGCGAAGAGAGGGGAGGGATGAATTCCAAGACGCTTGCGTCTGAGAGTCGGGTCTCTCCTTCTCCTGTGACTCTGGTTCTGACTGACACTGTCTGCTGGTTTATATAAAGTCTCAGACCTCGGTCTCGGTTGGCTGAGTGCTTGCCATCATCTTGGGGGCTGCAGTTCTGTCCCACTTAGAAGGCAGAGCGGGTGGCGCTCGGAGCGCTGACTGCAGGCTGGACGCTGGCATTCACATCCCAGAACCGACACCCAGACGCTGTGTGACCTGTCTGAGGTTCTTAACCTCTCTGGGCCTCACGGTGAGATTTGTTTCAATTCGGGGGAAACCTGACACCTAAAGTTGCAGAAGGTTCCTCCCTTGAAGTGCATCTGAGCGCTGCCCACTGAGCCCTGAGAACCTTGCTGGGGTCTGCAGGTATCTGTGGGTACTTATTACAGCTGTCATCACCTGTTGACGTTCTTGCTGTTGGGAAAGGCCACAGGGCGGGGTGTTTCGTGGTGGGTGTGCGACCTGGGCTTCTGCCTTTGAAGCCAGCCCTGCTGGCCATGTGGAGGAAGCTTCCTTCCCAGCCTGTCCCCCTGTGACCCTGTCCACGATATGTCTTGTGAAATTACAAGAGTAGCTAATATGTCGGAGGAGAGAGAAAGACCCGGATTCCGGGGCTTGAGGCTCAGACAAGTCGGGGAGGCTCTTCAAGGAAAGCATGAGAAGCTGGTGTGCTGAACGGCCTCCGGCTTTTGGGATGAGGGGCTGTCGCCTGCGCAAGGTCACACGTTAGCGCTGGGTGTGAGGTCAGACCCCCGAGCCTGGCACCCAGATCTGCGCTCTACCCCGCTGAGCTGCCTTCCCCGAGATTGCTACCAGCAGTCTCTGCCTGACTCGCCCAGTTTGGTTTACTGGTCTAACCTTATAATGTCCCCTCTGCTCCCCGGAACCATCGGCCCCACAGATCTGCTTACGCAGCCCTTCCCCTCCCGCCTGGAGAGCCACTTTCCAGCTACGTAATCTCAGGCTCCTCCATGAAATAGAGACCGTATTCAGCCCTGTTCATCTCACAGCAATGCTATGGCAAGAGGAGATGTCCGAAGGCACTTAGAAAACTGTACAGTGCTGTGCCGTATATGTGAGCTGCGGCCGTTAGCTCCTGTTCACACCGAGCTTTCCTGTCTTACACACTCTGAATCTGTCTCACAGGTCAACATTTCAGCGTCACCTGCTTGTTTTCTATGAGTTTGTTTCTATTACCAAATCGTACATTCTTTGCAAAGAAATCAGACGTTTTGCCTCTGCATCCTTTCCTAACTAGCACACTTAGAAGTCTCTTCAACATATTTCTTATAAAATTTTAAAATTTGTTAACTTACTCAGATTTGTGATAGCTTAAAGTTTTGCTGGTTGCCTCAGATATTCATGATTTTATCTCAATCGCTTCCTAATTTTATCTGAACGTTAAGTTATAAATTCCGTGGGCTCTCGTGTATGTCCTAGCTGTAAATTACAGGTCAGACAGGCAGCTTGTCTCCTGATGTACAGAGCGCTCGAAAGGCCTCTACAAGTTTCACGGGGCCTGAGCTCGCCGGCTACGTGGGCTGTGCAGCTGGCCAGGCACACAGTGTCAGGCCTTCCCGGCTGTCGTTCTGGTTAGAACTCTGTAGGCGGGAGAAAGAAGAAACCAAACCCTGTATGAGAGTTTGACACTAAAGAAATGTAGTTGTTAGGAACTCATTGCCTTGGAGAAATTTTGTCCCAGCGCGTTTCCCAGTGAGGACTGGGGTCTCCACCAGAGTCCACCTCCATGGCCCAGCAGCCTCACCACACCTGCCTCACTTACGTTTGCCCACCAGCTGCCTGTTCCTGCATCCGGCTGCCAACGCATCTTATTTCTAAGTACATTTCTAGAACGTCCTCCTCTCCATAAATACTTAGCCTTGAGTGAGTTTGATATTTACTCAGTTTTTCTTTTTTGAGGTAAACTTGACTCAAAGTGAGATGCAGATATTAAGTGTCCTATCCTTCGGGTTTTGAGAGAGGTGTTTATGTAACCCAAACCCATATCAAGGTGTTGAACGTGACCATCAACCCAGTTCCACGATGCCTATCAACTCCATCCCCGCCATCCTCGGATGAACTTTTCTTGTAGAATTTGATGCAGATGGACTCACGTGACGTGTCCTCTTTGTGTAGTCTGTCACTTAGCAGAATGCTCTTAGGATTCACGTGTGTCGTTGTGCATATGAGTATCTCACTGCGTTTCGTGGCTAAACTGTAGCTCATTGGAGGAGTACACTGCAGGTAACTTACCCATTCTCCAACAGACGGACCCCAGGTCTGCTTCCACCTTTTGGCTATTGTAAATAAAGCCATTACAAGCATTCTTATGCAGACCTTTTGTAGCAATACACTTTCGTGTCTCTTGGGCAAATACCTACTAGTAATTGCTAGATCATAGGGTAGATATATGTTTAGTTTTTAAGAAACTACAAGATCTTTTCCCAAAGTAATTGTACCATTTTATACCTCCACCTGATTGCTCTAAATCCTCACCAATATTAAGCCTTGTCAATCTTTCTTCATTTTAGGGAATTCCCTGGCAGTCCAGGGCTTAGGACTCCACACTTTCACTGCTGAGGGCCCTGGTTCAATCGCTGGTTGGGGAACTGAAATCCCACAAGCTGCACAGCGCGCCAAAAAAAAAGCCTTCTTCATTTTAGATCCTCTGTTTGGAGCCTAGTGGTACCTCATTGTAGTTTTAATTTGCAATTCCCTAATCACTGGTGATGTTGAACAGTTTTCACTTGCATCCCTTCTTTTGTAAAGTGTTGAAATCTCTTGCTTTTACTTATTTATTTATTTGCTGTACTCAGGCCTCTCACTGTTGTGGCCTCTCCCGTTGCGGAGCACAGGCTCCGGACACACAGGCTCAGCGGCCATGGCTCACAGGCTCAGCTGCTCTGCGGCATGTGGGATCTTCCCGGACCGGGGCACGAACCTGTGTTCCCTGCATTGGCAGGCGGACTCTCAACCACTGCGCCACCAGGCAAGCCCATCTTGCTTTTATTTTTATTGAGTTTTAGGAGTCCTTTCTATAATGTGAATATTTCTTTTGCAAATAATTTCTTCCAGTCTGTGTCTTGCCTAATCATTTTCTTAATGGTGTTTGTTAATGACCAGCAGTTTAAAATTTTGATAAAGGCTAATTGTTTTTACTTTATGATTACTGTTCTCCATATCTTGCCTGAAAAAAACCTTTGCTTACCCAAAGTCACAAAGATATTCCTATGCTCTCCTTTAAAAGCTTCATGGTTTTAGCTTTTACATTTTAGTCTATGAACCATCTCAAATTAATTCTGGTGGATGGTGTAAAATAAGGATCAAAGTGTGTTTTTCCCAC
This sequence comes from Orcinus orca, assembly GCF_937001465.1. NCBI lineage: Eukaryota > Metazoa > Chordata > Mammalia > Artiodactyla > Delphinidae > Orcinus > Orcinus orca. The sequence continues at coordinate 105,185,810 of NC_064568.1, forward strand.
ACCGATGTACCGTTTGTTTGATCTGTTTTCTTAGAGGGTCTGACGAGCAAGGCCATCTTTTTTCAAGTCCACTTGTCCCTCTCAAAGGCCCACAGGCTCCCTTTCTCGTTTCTGAACAGCATTATGATGAAGATTTTCCTTACGTAATAGATCAAGGTCTAGAATACAGCATGCCAAACTTGTTTGAAAACCATTTCAGTACCTCAGATCACAGCCCACCAGCCCACCATTAAATCAGTTATGGCGCACCTGCATATTCTAGTTGCTGCCTACTTATTTTTCTTAACTCATCTCCCATATTTTTAGCTAGTATCTTTACTATTAGTATTTAGAGCACTTTGTTTCATGACAGCATTACTCAGTTATTGGATTTTATAGTCGACTGGAAATAAAGTTTTATTTCATAACTCATTTTATGTAAGTCAACAAATCACTTTGTTGAGCAAGGGTGTTTCATCTCACGATGATGGCAAAGAATTTGGGGATTAGCTAAATGATGGATGTTGAATTGAATAGGTCCTGACAGATCTGAGGCATAATCTTTTAAATCCTTATGAATATGTTTATATATTGCGTTTTACTTAAATACTAAATAGTCAGTATCTTTGGACTCATAAAATCTCCCATCTATGTCAAAGCTTAAGAATTCGTAATATGCATAAACTGTTCATTCATTTCGGTTCTTTGATTTGTTTTTGATAATAGCCCGTAGTATAAATTCCTCGGAAGAATCTCTTCAACCAACAGACGATGCCCCACACATCCGTTACCCTTACGCTGCTTAGCAGACTTTCCACAGCTTATAAAATTGGGAATCTCCTTTCATTCTTTTAGGAGAGTCTAATGAGGGCTTTTCTCTTTAGCAGGGCAGATACTTTTATTTATATTTTCCTTTCCTTGATACAAACATGGAGACCAAGAGGGTCTCTTTTCTTCGACCTAGCATATACCCTTTGGTGTATGATGAAATCTGATGTGAGCTGAGTACGTCTTGGGCTCCAGGGACTCAAGTGTCTTGGCTGAAGAACTAAAGGACATCAGGATGGGATGATCGCCCTGTGTGGACAGCTTGAGGGCAGGATTCCAGGATGCAGTAGAATTATCCGGCTGAAATCGTGTGCCAAGGATTTGTAACGAATGTGTGTGTGCACGTGCGTGGGTGATTGTATCAATTAGGTGATGTATTAACTACCTAATACTGCGTAATGAATTACCCCAAGCTTAGCACCCTAAGACGACAAACTAGTATATCACAGTTTCTGTGGGCGGGGCATCCGGGTGGATCCGGCTCAGGTCCCACCGTCGGCCAGCGCTGTGGTCATCCAGCGGCTCTGGGAGGGGGCGTCCACCTCACGTGTCTGTGAGCGGACCTCTGTTCTTGGTGCCTGTTGGCTGGGGTCTCAGTTATCTGCCCCAAGTTTGCCTGAGTGTCCCCAGGATGGTGGCTGCTTCCCCCAGAGCTGGTGATTCAGGATAGAGAAGAGACACAGCATCACCGTCACTGGTGCTGTGTTCCAGTCGGTTATACAGACTAACTCTGGTGCAGCCTGGGAGGTGGTATCACAGTTGAGCTCCTACTGTAGAACTGGGCACGTTGGTGACGTACCTAATATACAGATGTTTCTCTATTTCATTAGCTTTAAATAGCACTTTTCTATCCAGCAACACAGCCATGATAATGTTACATTATCATAACTGAATCATTATAGGTAGTATAACAAGGCCTTATTATTTTTTGGAAAACAATCTTTTCTGTGTAACTCCTCACTCTGAGAAGATAAGAGAAACGACCGTAAACCAGATCTTCAAAGCACCAGGCAGAACATGGCAGCAGCAGTTACTGGTACTCACCTGAAGAACAAGAGATGCGACAAGAGTGGCTGGCCTGAATGTCCCGTGCATGGGAGGGAGGGACATGTTACAGGACAGCAGGTGGAGGCTGGGTAAGGAACCGGGTCATAGCGCTGGGAGGTCACACGTGGAGCTGAGACTCAGCCCAGCACTTCAGGCTTGAGCCCGTCGCCTTCCCGATACCCCTGCTCTCCGGACAGAGTCCCGGACGCCGCAGGCCTCAGGGGGGCCCAGTCTGGCACCAACGTTAGGTCTTCATGATGTGACGAGGTCAGGCGTGCACAGCACAGGTTAGTGCTTCACGTCTGACCTGTGTCTCAGGACAACCAGGGCCCTCGTCCCCACTGGACTCCCTGACCCTTTGGGGCTCCTGCACTCTGCTGGCACTTGGACCTTAGGACATTGGGGTTTTGAAAGGAAAGGAGCGGTGTGTGAGCTGAGAACTGGAGAATGCCTGGAAGACCCTGGACCCCCGTCCTTCCCGACTCACCCTAAGCCCGCATCCCGCCTGGCGCCCTGGGCTAAAGGATGCGTGACGGTCAAACAGGTGTTTGAGCTGTGAGGTAGGAAGCTGTGACCTTCCTCGCATTAGCATCCGTCACAGACTCCTCCTGGGCTCCCACACCTGAGGTCACCTGGGAGGAGCCGTACTGGGGCCACTTCCCGAGGCCGAGGTTCTCAGCTGCAGCGGAAACCAACTTGGGCCAATTTTGGGAGAAAAAGAATGTATTAAAAATAAAGTGTGCTGACCCTCCGGGAGGCCTGGACAATCTGTCTAATCCATCTTCCCATCTTGCAGAGCCAGGAAATTCCTATGGTGACATCACAGACTGGGAGCCAGTTCCCGCAACCAGACCACTGGTGCCTGTGACGCTGACATCATTGAGGCCACCCTCTGAGGGGCACTGGTTGCCACCTCTGCAGACCAGAGGGAGCTACAGCTAGAAGGGGGTCCATGCATCACCCCTGCTTTGCATCCCTGGCTCCTGAGCCTACGTCCCCTGCCTGTGTACCAGCTGCAAGGTCGGCTCCCACGGAGGGGGCAGCCTGTCCCCCATCACGACCTGCAGAGCATCCCTAAGCTGAGAAAAGAAGTGAAGATGGAAGGTGGCCCAACAAGAATGACAGATGTTGGGCTTCCCTGGTGGCGCAGTGGTTGGGAGTCCGCCTGCCGATGCAGGGGACACGGGTTCGTGCCCCAGCCCGGGAGGATCCCACATGCCGCGGAGCGGCTGGGCCCGTGAGCCATGGCCGCCGAGCCTGCGCGTCCGGAGCCTGTGCTCCGCAACGGGGGAGGCCACAACAGTGAGAGGCCCGTATACCGAAAAAAAAAAAAAAAAAAAAAGAATGACAGCTGTCCCTCACGGCTCTGCCTGCAGTTCTTTTCTGCACTCTTTCTAGTGAGAGCATCCGGGAAGCCTCATGCCACCCGGTTACTATTTTAGCCCCTTCCAGTTAGTTTCCCCTCAAAATGAGTGAGTCTGTAGTCACCCATCTGATTGGACGGCGTTTGGAGGAGAAGGAACTTTGGGTGGAAAGAAGCAAAAAAGAGAAGTCGGGCGTGGAGGGGGTCCAAAGAAAATGCCACAGGTTTTTCCTGGAGTTGACCTGTCTGCCTTTTGTGTTAAAGGCTCCTGTCATTTTCACTCTGTACGTGTTCATTCCAGGGCTGTAGGTCCACCCGATTTAATGCAGTCGCCACTGTGGGCCACTCTAGGTTTTGCCTGTCCCGGTAGGCGGCCCACGGAGATTCTTTGGAAAGTGGCCTGAGTTATCCCTGCGTGTGCTCACCCTTTTCCTGAAGCCTCCCAGACTCCTCTGGCCTCCCTTGTGTCAAGATCAGCAGAGACCTCACTGTTTTCTAGTTACTTACCAGCGGGTGCCTTATTCTCTGCTCTAATGCACAGGCATCCAGCACGTGCATGGAGGAGGGAGGCCCGGGACGCAAGGGGAGCAGGAGGGAGGCTGTCTGACCTCCACTTGGTCTTCAGCAACGACTTCTCGGAGGAGCTGACATCTAAGGTTCGTCAGTCTGTCTGACCTTCATAAGTGTTCACCCCTCACCCCCAAGAGAAAAGGGCTTTGTTACACACATGAGGAGCTCAGTCAAGAATTCCTGAGTCAACGCCGCTTACTTCAAATGCAATGGGCACTTTGAAAACAAATGTGTTTGTTTTGTGTGTGTGTCCAGGGCAGCGTCTATCAGACCTGCGGCAACTTCAGCCTCGGGACGTTGTTGAGCAGAAGAGCCTCGTAAGGTTTTAGAAAGGATTAGCCGTGCATGTGAATAGGACCAGGTTCTGTAATTCTTCCTGAAACCCCTTCTCAATGGGCAATTAGGGGATTAGCCATACATTTGATCAAATGTTCAGACCTTTTACATACTGTACGGTACTTACCGGGCCCAGGAATAAATCCATTTGTCCTCACATAAGTCATCCTTAAAAGAATCGCTCAGCTAAGAGATTTACCACCGCTACTTAAACTGAAAGCACTACCACTCAGACTAACACAGCAAAACAATGATTTTTTTTGTCTCAAACATCACAGAGACTTTCAGCCCTTCTTAGAATTTCACAACAGCACATCATCCGTCCCGTGTGGACCGTGCTCCAGATCAAAGGCCCTGCGTCCACATACGAGTTTCACATTCAGTCTGAGTAATTCTTACGGAAGAGAATGGCATGACTAAAGGTTAATTGTAGAACGACAAGGGATAATGCCGTGCATTTGATGAAGTCGGTGGGCAATGAATAGATGTTCTCTGAAGGACAAGCTTCCAGCATCTTAAGGAGTGAGTTACTCACAGTAGGGTCGCAGCCTTCTTTGTACGTGAATTCAGATTTTCCATGAAGATTCCAGCGCAGAGCTTGGCATTTGCTGTTCCCTTTACATGAGACATTCACTTTGAAAATAAGGGGACTCTTGACAATGATTTAAAAATGTTTTAAAACTTTGTTGAGTTTAATAACGCCCACGCACCTATATCCATTGTTTTCAGAGGAGAGAGGCCAGGGTCTTGATCTTTCAGGAATCCGGCCGTGCTTCTCTCTCGGGCTCCCTGGCCATCTCTCGTCTGTGCCCCACGTGTGCTACCTGTTTCTCGCCTTCTGCCTTTTGTGCGCTGTTTCTTGCCTGGACTGCACGTCCCACCCCTGGTCTTTCTTGTCACCCGTCGGACGCCTACTTCCTTAGCAGGGCCCTGTTCCAGCATCACCCCCTTGGGGGTGATCAGTCTCAGGGAAAGATGCTTAGACTTGCTTTTGTGCAACACCCTTACTTTTATGTAACTCTACTGCTAAACTTTTTATATTCTATTGCAAATATTTGTCTGTGTCCTCAATAGTGGTGATGTGGTGGGCTGGTGGCAGTGATTTTGTTCTCCAGAAAACATGTGTCAATGTCTGGAGACGTTCCTGGTTGTCACGACTTGGGGTCCAGGGGTAGAGGTCAGGGTGCTGCAAAACATCATACGACACAGGACAGACCCACAACAAAGGACCGTCTGGCCCCGAAGGCCAGCAGTGCTGAGGCTAAGAAGCCTCAGGTCACACAGAGTCCTTTCCTCTTAGCCGGAGTTCTCGTCCGCAGGGCCCGACACGCAGGAGGCACCCAAATCTTTTCAGACGAATGAATGTCGTGCATTTTTTTTATCTCTTCTCCCAAACCCACAGCCGGAGCTGGGTTCATTGTGGCGCCAGGAACCGGTGTTGAGAAACTGTTTAACTGAAGAGGTGAGTGAAAGAAATGCCCTTGCACTTCGCCTGGCGACAAGCGTCCCCAGGAGCCCCGTCACCTTCTCCAGTCTCCTGCCCAGTTCACTTCCTTCGGGGCAGGCCCAGTTTTAGATGAAAAGTTCCTTTTTTCTGGCCCAGAATTGTTTTGCCCAGAAAACATCTCCTTTCCAGCCCCGTGGTTCCCACGTGGGGAAAGAAAGTAAGAAAGGACGGGGTGCTGGGCTGCTGAGTGAAGAGAAGCAGCGGGGCCTCCTCCCTCCGGCCGCGGGGAGTGAAGTGTTTGGATAAGCATCGCTCTGGGCTCATCTGGAAAGTATGCGTCTCGAAAGGGAGATGAGGCAAAAAATCCTGCTTGATCCCCAAAACTGTCGCCTGGAGGCTCGGCGCCCCCTGAGAAAACTGGGCGACTCCAGGCTGGAAAAGTTCAGAAACCCATTAGGCGGCCGCTGGGGGTTGCGGGCAGTGTCGAGGCCTAGCTCCGCGAAGGCCACAGGTCATCGCAGGCCGGCTTCAGCCGGATGTCGCCGCCCACGCGCCCCTTTGAAGGGAGGTTCATTAACCTCTGGTCTCACTGAGACCAGACCTTCTCTCACCTGCCCTTTGAAAGAGCCGGTTCCGTTGGCCGTCCACCAGGACAGCAGACAAAGGTGCGAGACGGGGTTGCGGGGTGCAGGCGGGACGCTCGGGCTGCGTGCCCAGGTCCGCATGATTATGGTCTGTGTGGACAAATTGCCAATCGCGTCCGAACTGCGATCACAAATGAAACCTGACGGCCGGGTGGACCGCGGCGCTGAGAAGGGCGGGAGTCGGTTTCCCCATGAAGGAGTTCCCGTCTCCTCGAGCGGGGCCCGGGGTGCTACACCTCCCGGACGACTCCTCGATGGGTTTCCATTCTTGGCTTTGAGTTGACCCTGGGCAGGAAGAGGTCACCTGGCCCCTCAATGGTTAACCGTGGCCAAGTGAGCTTCCCAGAAGAGCCCGTTGGCTTTAGATGTTGCCCTTCTGCTTACTCCGAGGAAGTGGTGTGTGATTATGTTTGTATGTGTGTGGCTTCTCCTTTTTAAACACATAGATTACAGGGTGATTGCACTGTTATTTAGAAATCGGTGAGTCTAGATGGGGCGAGCGCACCCACAGGAGGAGGGCCGGGCACTCAGTGACGGTACCACCGGGCGCTCCGCCAGCCCGTGGCCCGACGTGGGCTGCTTGCAGAGACCCGCGTGCCGGTCCTCCTGTCACTGTTGGGTGGCGGCGAGCACACTGCTCCACACAGACTCCAAGGAGCAACTGGGGGGTCGGTGAGGCTGGTCCTTCCTGGGAGCCCCCGTGGCAGGTGTTCACATGACCTTGTGGAGACCTGGGTATCAATTTCTGTGGCTTGTTTTGCCTCCTGGAACTTTTAGCTGTAAGTACCAAACGCGCTCGCGAGATACACTGTAAAATAATTCTGCCCGAGGGCCAGCGGAAAATGTGGGCAATCGTGGTTTCTTTAGGTTGTTTCTGAGACAGGGATCGCACTGGCCCCAGGGGAACACGGTGTATGTTCTTGGAAGAAGCTGGTCCTTCATGGGGTCTGTTTCTCTCTGGCGCTCAGGTGCTGAATAGGGAAAGGGGAACGGTCCCAGGGTGGTCAGCAGAGGGTCAGAGGTTCCCAGCTGGGGTGACTGTGCCCCCAGAGGACATTCGCCAACGGCTGGAGACGTTTTCGCTTGTCGGTTTGGGAGGGTGGTGGGTGTGCTCCTGGCATCGAGTGGGCAGAGCCTTGGGCTGCTGCTCAACGTCCCCCGAGCACAGGTGGCCCCTCAGCGCACAGGATGCCCAGCCCGAGGTGCACGGTGCCCAGGGGACAGACGCGGGGGGACGTGGCAGTGAGACGGTGCCTCCAGAGCCCCAGCCCCGTTCCGCACTCGCTCTTCACTTACCTGGAGGCTGCAGCGCATGGGAGCGGCGCTACCGCCTCCTTCGAATCACACACCTGCAGGCAGCGCCCTTCTCTGTGTTCCTTGGGCCGTTTCCCCCGAACCCGGTCCCCGTAGACCCCGGGCTGCTGGCCCCTCTCTCCCGTCGTCCTGACATCTACGTGGAGGGGACGTGCGCCCCTCGCCTCCGGCGTCTGGACTCGGCCCACAGGCTCTGCCCCCGCTCTGGCCCCGGCGCCGCCGTGTCTGTTCCTCTGTCACTCTCACGGCCCGCCCCGCACGCTCTCCCCGCACCCTGCGGGCACCCAGGCTCTCGGCGAGCGCTCGCCTCCCACAGCGCCGTCTGCTACCGCCCTTCCATTCTCTCTGTCCACGCCCAGGACCGTCGGGGTTCTTATGTGAGAAACTAGAAGTAGCCCTACCTGCACCCGGTGCTGGCGTCTCTGTCCTCTCGTCACGGTGATGGCCGTCTCTGCGCCTCTCCCAAGACGCCCCCCTGCTGCGCGGGGGCCCCCTCCACTGGCCCCTCCGTACAGAGCCTACACCGGCGTCACTGACTCTCCTGCCCTTGGCTTCATCCCAAACAGTGTACAGACATTCCAGACTCTTCCACCTAAAAAGTCCTTCCTGACCCACCGGCCGCCCGGCTACTGCCTTACTTCTCCCTCCCCTTGCACAGCAAAACTCTTTACCAACCGCACTCTGGCCTATTTCCGCTTCCGATCTTAGCATCTTCTCCAGCAAATTCCGTGTGGCCAGTCACGTGGTCAAGGGCCAGCCCATCTCGTGCTACTTCTGTCAGTAGCAGCTGACAGATCCACAGCGACGTGCCCTCTGTCCCCAGGGCTTCTGGAATATACAGGCTTGTTTGGTTGTTTGTCTGTTTTTGTTTATTTTGGGCCTCACAGGCAGCTCCCTGCCAGCGTCCTTGGCTGGCGCCCGTCTTCCGTCCGCCGTCCTGTGCTCCCTGACGCAGGCCTGGGGCTCTAAATGCCGTCGATTAAGTGTCCTCCGCCGATTCCCACACGGTCTCTCCCTGAGCCCTGGACCTCAGCAACGCGCTGTCTGCGTGGCCGCTCTCCTTAGATGGGTCTGAGGCTCCGTGGATTTTAAGTTGCCGACGTTGGAACTGGGTCTTCCCCATCTCGTTTGTTGCCCTGACACATGATCGTTGGAGCCTTGATTCCTTCATTTTCCTCACCCTCCTGGTCTAAACTCGACCACGTCCCATCCACCCTCCCTGGAAGGCCCGTGGCTGGTGTGGCCGAGGCCCCCGGCTGGTCTTCTGCGGGGACATTGCTGCTCCCCTGTCCCCTGCACCCCCGGCCCTGGCCCCGGCCCCGGCCTCTCTCCCAGTCTGATCTCTTCAGTGGCCGCCAGAGTGACCTTTAACATGTGCCTTAAAAGCAGGCCCCTCTCCTGACCAGGGCCCTCCAAGGGCTCGCTCGTCCTTAGGATCTGGCCAGGCCCCTCATCTTGGTCCCCTGCCCTCAGGCCCCGGGCCTGGCTCCTCTGAGGACCGGCCACTCCCACGCTCAAGCTTTGGGGTCAGGCCTCAGCCCCTTTACCCTCCCTGTTCCCTCTGCCTGGGACCTTCTTCCCCAGGGCCTTTCCACGTGCTGCTTGTATAACCGGGGCTTATTAAATTTCACCTCCCCGGGCAGGCCTTGCCCACTGCTGTGCTCAGGAGGTGACCTCCACCCGCCTTTCTCTTGTTTTATTTCCTGCCTGGCCTTGATCACCCGACAGTGCACATTCTACGTGCCTGTTACTCTCTCTTCCCTGTTAGACTATCGGGCCCCCCGGGCAGGGATTTCATCTCTTTTATTCACAGTACATCTCTGGTGCCTGGAACAGTGACGGGAACAGAGTGGACGCTGGCTGGATGCCTGTGAGGTCCTCTCCCCTGAGACGGACCAAGAGAGAGACTGAGCCCAAAGCTTCAGTTCCCGCAGTCCTGAGAGCAGCGGTATATCGCGGCATCTTTTTCCATCGGTCTTAAAAGTAGGTGGAGCGGGTTAGTCAGGAATTCCTCTTTTTCTCTAAAATTCTTGGGGGAAGGGTAACCAGGAGTGTGGAAAGCTGGCCTCGGGTTTTGGGCACTCTGATTGCTTGTCCGATGCTGTCTCTGTTTGTTGTGTGGTCTTGAGCCATGGACTTCGTCTTAAATTTCCATATCCTTCCCTAAGGGTTGACTTGTTTGCTCTGTTAAAATGCAGACACCTCTGGGAGACGCAACATTAAAGTTCTACTGGAAAGGAATCGGGAGGCTCTTTTCTCTAGCTCCTCCAGGGGGTGCTGGACAGGGGAAGTGACCTTATTCTCACTCTGCTGAGCTCACGCTAGAATTGAAGAGTTTTGAAAATTATTGCTATTCTTTCCAAAAGTGATTTGAGGCAAACAGCGACAAACCCAAGATTTGTTATTCTTATTGTTGCTATTATTTATTTATTGTTATCATTAACAAAATCTGTGACAACCGTCGCAATAGCTCTAAAATTGTACCGAAGATAAAATAACCAAGGCTCTAGTCCTAGTTCTTCTATGACCAGAGTGAAAGGACTGTTTCAGGCAGTTCACTTCGCCGACGTTGGCAGGTTTGCAAATCTCACGTGAGTTCCTGGGGGCATCGGGCTAGGGGAGCTCGAGTCCGCCCCGCCCTCAAACATGGATCTTCCTCACGTGATCTTCCCCGAGAAGCCGTGTCTGGGAACCTTTCATGTTCTTTATTTGTGCCACGTGTACTCATGTGTTGGTGGTGTATTCTACCGTGAATGTTAAGGCAGGCTATATATCTATACAGAAAATAAATTTAAGGTTAAGTACCTTCTGGAGCAAGGTAGGTTTAAAAAATGAATAGCTACGAAGTTTTATTTCAAGGAGACAGGATAGCTTTGAGTGATGATTATCCTTGACCCAGTTTCTGTATTTTGCTAAGAGTGTGGAAAATACTTTTGCAATTACAGGGGTTGGATTTGGGCTTCTTGACTCTGTAACGAGCTTGAAAAAGGATGTTTATGTAATTGAACTCAGGGCCCAGCCTCACCAAAGCAGCAAACAAGTCACTCTGCTGTTCTCAGCGCCAGCAGTTATTACAACCCCGCATTGCATCACTTTTCTTTATATAGATCATCAGTCACTGGAACCTCTTCAGGTCTCTCTTACCATTCTCCCCCTTGCCCTTAAAACAAGTTTACTGAGCTAATTCATTACCCTTGCTTTTGAAATATAAGCATTGATTAGCAAGTTTATGCCAAACGTCTTACGTAAGTTTTTCCTGGAAACTGTGAAATCTAATCTGAAAAGGAAAGAAGGAACAACTTTTACAGACGTTATTATAACACACACTGGGAGTTTTCTTTGTTGCTGTCCAGTTATCTCTGTAGCTTTTTTTTGTAATTGGAAATAGACCCCAAAGCTTCTGATGGTTTCAGGCAAATCAGGAAATGAATTTAAGTGTTTGATCCCTCCTGGCTAATATGTGTTGATTGGTAAAGTAAAATTTTCCCTCTTACTTTCACATTTCAAAGAGTTATAATTATTCTTTCCTTTTCCCTTATATTCAGAGAAGAGAAGTCGATTCAATTGAGATCACTTTTTATCAACGGCTCCCTCCCCCGCACTTTTAAAGGACATATTTAAGTAGCTCTCATTTTAGAGAAGAGCATTTTGCTCAACCAGCCGCTGCCTAGGTTTTATCCTACGGTCTGTGCCTCAAACAACTAGCCTCCCCAGAAAGTCTCCATTGTAACGACCGCCTGTCCCTTAATTACCTGCATCTGTCGTCCTTCTAGAGGCTACCAGGCACTTTTCAAATACCTGATCTTTCCTCCACCTTCTTTCTCTTCATCTGCTTTGCAGCACTTTGCACGAGGGCCACGCTCTGTCTTTCCAGCCCTCTCCTCCTGAGGCTTTGCGACGTCGAAGCCCCCGGTCCTCTGTCTTCTGACCTACTCGTCTCCTCTGGGCTGTTCCCCGGGGGTCGCTCTCCAAGGCTCGGGTTCCCATCAGTGCTCCTGCTCTCTTGTCCCGGGTAAACATCTTTGTGTCACGACTTCAGCTATTACTTCCCAGCTGAGACACGCATCCCTGGATCTACTCTGTCTCCATCCCCGTGTCTTGGACTGTTTTCCAAAGCATCTTTGCTCTGACGTGTCATGATCATCTCACACTCAGCGTGTCTGAAGCCACGGCAACACGACTGGTTTCCTTTTCCAAGTCCTTTGTTTCCATGAACGGTGTCACTACTTTTCTAATTAAATAGTTTCAGAATCTTGACATAATCTTTCATATTTTCTTTTTTCTCTCTTGTCATATAACTACCTTGTAGATGATGATAGGTACGGGCCGTTTCTGTCAGTTTCCACATTACTCCTCAGTATTACTGATAAGTTATTCCTAAGTGCAACTGATAGCATGATTACCTGCTTAGAAAGACGTCTTAAATTTGAATGATCTGACCAGTAGCCACGGGACGAGATCATACTAAAACTAGAAGGATAATCACGGTGCTTTGAGTCAGCCTTTTGACTCAGAGTAACTTCTAGGGCATAGTCTTATCCACCCATCCATCCATCCATCCATCCATCCATCCATCCATCCACATCCATCCACCTACCTACTTACCTACTTACTTACCTATGAACTGACTATTTCTCTCTCAGGGTTTCTCAGCCTTGGCACTGCTGAGAATGTCTTTACAAATAATTCAGTGTTCTGTAAGTAATATTGTAATATTCAGCCTGCATTGTCTACCTGTATTTATTTTTCTAAAAAAAGGCTGGTTGAAGAAATTGTTTGGACAAGCCCTTATCTGTGGCTTCTGGTTAGAGGATTTAGCATGGTAAGGAATTAAGAGGCACCAAAGAAAGAGCTTTGCCCAGTGGAAATTGGAAGACATTTTATTTACAAATGCAGTGCAGAGTACAGAATGCCCTGTTGGGCTCAAAGCCCAGGGCCAGCACTTTGCTTGTTCCGAGAAGCATGCTTTTCTTATTTCTAAAAATGAGAGTAATTTTACCTATTTCATAGCCCTGTTGTAAGTGGTAAATGAAATGTTTGTAAAGCCTGGACACAGTGCCTGGCACGTGGAACAACAGAGCAAGGTGAGCTCTTGGCCGAAACAGAGGCGGCGGGATTGCTGTGGTTGGAGTTGGGTGGGGGGTCTGGACCGAAGCTCACCCTTCCCGCGGAGGCCCAGCCCTGCCCACCTGGCCGCCCGGTGCCCTGGGGGCTACTCCTGGCTGCGTCCCCGGCTGAGGTCAGCTCCGTCTCGTGGCTGTGAGGACGAAGCCGCTGGCACACACAGCATCCCAAGATGTGGATTGTTTGGGTGGCAGTTTCCGTGGGTGTGCAACACCGTTTTTCTCAGTCGGAGCAAAGCCCTCCCCGAGACCCCACGCGGACCGGAGTGGGATTTGGGCTCTGTGGGTCTTGAAGGCTGACGGCCACGGATTCACACATTCGTTACAACACGTTTATAAACCTACTTTATCATCAAAATGAGGCTGGGTGTGCAGGAGTGCTGTTCAGTTTAACGCACGATCAGCCCTCTTGGAGATGAAAATACCAGCCGAGAGAGACGTGCCAGTGCAGGGGAAGAGTCGGCTTGAGGTCCCGCCCTCAAGGCTCACCCCACGTGAGCCCTGGGGTCCGAGAAAACCTGCATGCCAATTTCAGCTTTACCTCCTTCCAGCTCTTTATCCGGCAACAGTATCTCTCTGAGTGTCTGCAGAGATTAAATAAACCACTTTACGATCTGCCCAGCACCGCGTGTGCATGCATAAGTCTTTTCAATAAAAACGATTTTTCTGTTACTACGTCATGCAAAAATGTTGGGAAGATTTTCCTCAAGTGTGAAGCTTGCGCTGGGGTGTCTGGCAGAGGCGTCAAGACCCTGTTAGTCAAGGGGCGGCCGCCTCTGGGGCGGTGGACGTGACCTCACAGGCCAACACTGAGAGCAGCCTCGCTCCTTAGCCCCACTGACCCCAGTTCCAAGGACGGGATTGGCTCTCGGTCACTGGGTCCCGGTCCATCTTGAGAATCTTCCGAGGGCCCAGACAGCTTTAGGTTTGAGGCTTACCCTTGTCGGTGTGAGAACTGTGGCCCCAAAGCTCAGCCCCGGAACCTGCCTACGGAACAGGTGGGTGCCTCCCCCGGCCACCCCTCCCCAGCCCTGCGATGGGCTGCTTCCAAGTCCTGGCCCCTGCGGGTGTCCCCGCCCTGCCCTCTAGGCTGTGACAGAACAGCATGTGGCCTGCATGCCTGCCAACCTGTACGAAGCAAGCCCTGGCCCCTCAGCTGGCTCCTGTGAAGGGAGGCGGTGAAGTCGGCCTGTAAGTGCCCAGGGAGGAGGCCTCAGAGGCTCAGGTGCCAGGCGGCTGTGCAGTGAAGGTCACACCAGGAGCGCACCGGGCATTTGGTTTAAAATTGGCTGACGTTCACTGTGTCAGGAACCCTACTGGCTTTGGAGTGAGGGATGGAATGGGACGTGGTCTCCGGGGCAGCTGCTGGGCCAGCCGGCTCAGGTCTTTGACCCCGAGTGCAGTCGGTGGTCCAGGTCCAGAGGCCCGTGTTTGGAAGAGGGGACAGTTAATCAGTGACGAGGTGCTGCGGCTCTTGCCAGAAAGGAGCTTTCTGGTTCTCGCAGTCTTGCTCTTAGCTGGTAGAGTTTAAAAAGAAACTAAGTTGCTGTAAATACCATTTTCTTGTTAAGAAATTCTATTTTCTGTAGGTGGATATGTTGTTTGTCGCATTTATTATTTTTTCCTCTCACACCTGAAAACATCCCATCCAACGGTCCAAGCTGTGAACAGCACGGTCCTCCTGGCAGCAAAAATCAATCGAGGTGCTCAGCGGATTAGTCACTGACGGAGGGAGGGCTCGGCCGTTGGTGTCGATTCTAGAGAATCAGGACCCCGGGGGCCTCCCTGGGCCCCTCCGGCAGCCCTTCCCGCCACGCTTGGTGCCCAGGGCAAGGGGTGATCCCGAGGGAGGGGACAGCCTCTCTCCCGGAGGGGTCGGAGGGGCTGCTTCCGTCTGTCACCAGCTGGGGACCCCCAAGCCCTGCCCTGGGCCCCGTGCAGCAGCGCTCCCCGTGCGCTGAGCCCCCAGCTGTCCTTTGCAGCTCTGTCCTCCCGGCATCCTCTGTAGCTCCTGCTCTGTCTGCAGGGCCCTGGGACGCAGCTGGGGACAGTCACAAGTGTGGGGGCAGCTGCTCTCGGCGGGGAGGGGGCTTCGTGTGCTCCGAGTCGGAGGCGCACAGGCCAAGTCTGCAGCTCGAGCCACTCAGGCCGAGTTCGAGAACACTGGGCTCTCAGGTGCCACGGGGGCTGAGATGGGGCAGGACACTTCACTGGGGGATGTCCGCGTCCCGAGGGGGATTTGTGCTGGTTGCAGCTCGGGGCTGAGGAGGGACCATAAACTTGTTCGAATCCTGCAGGTCCCGGGTTTCTGGGGACCTGAGGCTACGATTTGGGGGCCTCTTTAAGATTCAGATGACAAAATTCTCTTTTTTGTGTGTTTGTTTGGTTTTATGATTATCCAAAATAAAATAGCTTTTAAATTGCATATATAACAAATGATCACGTAGAAAAACAGTATAGAAAATGTAAGAAAGTCAACACCTGGAATTTTACCCCGTGTGCTGTGTCCGCCCACCCTGCATCCTTCACATACTGAGGGCCTCTCTCCTCTCTGTTTTGTTCCCTCACCTCCACCCCGCTCAACTCCCCACCTCCGTCCCCTGGGGACCGAGTGATTTTACAGAACTGTCTTCATGTTCACATCACTGTATCTGATTACTTGGGCTGAATCACACATACGTGGATGTATTTTTGTCATTGTTTATTTTGCTTAAATAGAATCTTCCTATGTACACTTCTGCTGCATCTTTCTTAGACCCCTGTAGCCATTGGTGTCGATCTTTCCTTCCCAACATTGTATTAGGAATCCTTTTAAACACACACTAAAGTAGGAAGAATCTTATTTAGAAAAACACCCTTATACCTGCTACCTAGCGTCTACCATTAATCTTTTCATGGTTAACCTTGATTTTCCATCTATCCATCGCTCTAACCACCCATCATCCCATCTTATTTTATGTTTAAAAATGTATTTCAAAGCAAGTTTCAGGCATCAGTGTACCTGCCCCTAAATGCTATGCCTGTGTCTAGCTACATACTTAGCTAGTGTTCATTCCTTTACTCTTCCTTCTGAGATAACCCTACTTAGAATCTAGAGCCCTAACCTTGGGGGTGTCGTGTGATGGGCTTTGGCAAAGGCACACCTGTGTAACCAGATCCCTTCCGTCCAATGCCGTCTGATTCCCCATGGGTTTGTCCCACCTTCTCTAGAACCTCTCACCTGGCCCTGCTCCCCTGCGGCTTCCTTCGCGCGGAGTCCACCGGGATCACGGCAGCAGCCGGACCGTGTCCCCGACCCTGCCTTGTGTGTCCCGCCAGGAGCCCCACTTTGTGGGCGCCCCTCTCAGCAGGTTCATCCTCTTGCTGGGCGACACCAGGGCTGTTCTCTAGAAACTGCCATGCAGCCCGTTCTTCTGAATGGCTGTGAAGTTTCACTGTGCCCGTTCACATGCATGTCCTCACACGGTTCTCAGTGAATAGCTGTTTAGTTCTCTCTCTGACTTGCGACCACCATGAACACGGCAGTGGTTGACCTGAAAAGGCCTTCCATCTACTGAAGCTTTCACTTCCGTCGGCTAAATCCCTGGGAGCGGGGTGGCTGGGCTGAGGGATGTGTGCTTCTTTACGCTTTTTTAATAGAGTGTCAGCTGCAGGCCCTCACATTTCCACCGCCAACCTGTGAGTTTCTTTGCCGACCTCCCTACTGGTGGGTGTCACCATGTCAGAAGGATTGTCCCTACCGAGACCACGTTGGTGTCACCGTCCTTCCTTTTCTTGGCCACCCGTGGGGCTGAACTTCTTTTCATACACATGGTGCCGCTTGTATATTTCTGTGAATTGCCTCATTTCCTTGGGCCACTTTACTTTGGGTTGTAGGTCTTTTCCTTATCTTAACAATTTGGGAAAGCGCTGTGCCTGTGACGGAAAATTGGCTTTACCTACAAATCGTTCCTTTCATTGTATGCATTGCAGGTATTTGCCCCCAGCGTGTCATTTACCTGTTGATTTTAAGTATACTGTATTTGCCTTACATGTTTACATTTTTTTCTGTCGTCATAGGTATGTGTATGTGCTGTGTATGTATGTTTGCGTGGTGTGTATATATGTGTGGATACATTCTGAGCCCCCCTCCTTTTTTTCTGTTTGTTGAAAGATCTTCCTATGCTCTAGGTCACTTACATATTGTCCTGAAATTTACTGTAAATTCCTGCAAGTTTATTTTTGCATTGAGGTCCTTCCCTCGTTCAGCGTTAGTTTCACGTGAGGTGTGAGGCACCGTCCCAATTTTCCTTCCCTCCACAGATGGAACGCCGTGTGGCCAACCTCATCTATTTAATAAACCCACCTCCACCCACCAAACTGAAATACCAGCCGCGTCATTTATTACATTCTCCAATAAATTAGGATCTGTTTCTAGAATTCGTTTTGTTTCATTAACCTATTTGTCTGTCTTTATGCCAATGTCATTTCATTTTGTTTATCATGTTAGAGGGATTTTATGGTGTGTCTTAGCAGCTGGTAAGGCAAGTCCCTCCCAGCCCACTGCAGCCCTCCAACACACAAAAACACCTTTTTCTTTGCTATCTTTGGTCATTGATTTTTCCATAGGAACTTTAAGATAAGTTAAATCCACATTTCTCTCAAACCTAATAGGATTAAAATTGCAGTTTTTATATTATTTATTAATTTTTGGATGACTAAAAATGTATCATACTGAATCTTTTCATTCAAGAACATGATAGATTTTCTGCTTTGTTCAGACCTTGTTTTATGTCTTTTGATAAGATTCTATGGTATTCTTCAAATGACCTGAACAATATTTCTTATGGAATGTTTTCCTATTTTATAGATATCTCTGTTAAGAATTAAACATTTCCCCAATATCCATTTTTAGCTATTTAATACCAGTATAGAAAAACAGTTATGAATTTTTCTGTGTTTATCTTGTACACAGACACTTTATTAAATTCTTTGATTAATTCTAATGCTTTTTTTTTTCCTCCAAGTGTCTTGAATTTGATAGGTATAGAATCACATCACCAGCAAGGAAAGAAGGTTTGCCTTCACTCTCCCAAGGCTTACATGGGCTCTTTTATTTTCTCATTTCATTTGCCAGATGGCTAAACCCGCGCTGAATAGTCCCGGTGGGAGTGGGTATCCCTGCTTCTTCCTGCTTTTAGTGCAGGTGACTTAGAGTGTCTTCATTTACAAGGAGGTTTGTTGTACTTTGGTCCTCTGTTATATGGCGTATATTCAATTTCTATTACCACTTAACTGAAGTGTTGGTAGAGCAGCCGTTGAATTTTTACAAAAGGTCTTTTTCTTCAGCATCAGCGGTGTGCTTGTGTGATGTTGCTGTTTCCAGATAGTAAATACATGTTCATTCTTGGGTTAAAGCTGATTTGATCATATTCTGTTACATTCTTTTGAGACACTTCAGATCTCATTCATTAATCTTTTATTAAGAACTTTAAATTCATAAATAATATTTTTCTATAGGGTTTTGGGAGTACTGTGATAATCTTATCAAGCTTTGTCATTAAGGATAGACTAGCCTTAGAGAGTGAATTAGGAAAATTCTCATCTTTTTATATGCCATAGGCAAATATATACGACATTAATATTCACCTTACAGAAGTACTAGACAAGACTCAGCTCTGAGACCAGCTGCCCTGGGATCTTTTTGATGGTACATCTTTAATCACTCTTTGAGTCTCTCCTATAGTATACTCACATTTTTTTCTTCTTCATGGGGAAATTTTGCCTTTTTCTATTTGTTAGAAAAATCACTAAATTTTCCCTAGATTTTAACTTCATTGCCCCAGAGTTACACATACTATTTACTTTTTATTTTTATAATTCCTTTTGTATCTGTATTCTTTCTTCCCTAGTTTTATATATTTCTTTTACTTTTCTTTTTCTTAATCAGGCCCATGAAGACATTATCTATTTTAATGGTCTTTCCAAGTAATCATCTTTAAGATTTATTTATCTTTTCTACTTTTTTTTCTTATTCTTCTTAATTCCAGCTTATATCTTTATTGATTCTTCCTACTAATTTTTTCTTACACTTTTTTCCCCCTAATATCTTCAGATAGAGCAGTTAGTACTGCTTCAGCTGCATCTGTTTTGGTATAAAGTATTTTTTTTATTGCTTTTGAGATAGATTTAACTTAAAATTTGATTTTCAATATTATGAAATGGATTATTTAGAAAGATATACTTTAGTTTCTAAGAAAGCTTTTTTATTATATTTTTCTAATTTTATTGGATTATGATCAGAATATCCTAACTTCCGTTTTTCTGTTAGATCTAATTCTGCAAGGAGTGTATTAACAAATTCTGCTGTAATTTTTTTTGGTGAATACATGTTTGTGACTATTATATATATTTTTATCTTAATGAGTTAGAGAAATCTTTATATACCTTTAAATGACATCTTTTTGTGTGAATATTGTGACCCCTGTTTTCATCTTGCTTGCCTTCCCCTAACATCTCTGTCTGCTCCCGCTGTCCCTTCACTCATGGATTCTGTCCACCTTTAAAGGCTAGCCTTGTACATCAATTTGTAACAATTTAACATGCAGATATCATCATAAATCCTTACCAGAGCAAGGAGGGGAATGAGTGAGAAAGAAAGAAGGAAAGAAAGAAAATGAATCGATCACTAAATAAAGAGAAATCTGGAGATTTAACCATAAGGCCAGGCAATGAAGACAATAAGGAAGATGTTCTGAAGTAAGCATCACTTATTTGTTTATCCTGGTTCCTCTCACTTTGGACCAGGCCACTCTTCTCCCATAAAAATATTTATTAATTTCAAACACACACAGACACATATATACATATATTTTTAAAAAAAGCAGAATAAATACTATTTCACTTTAATGGTCTGTCTCTGTAAAGAGTCCCGTTAATAAGAAGACCAATTCAAGACAGGTTCTAGTTTTTGGCTTGAAATTTTGTGGTTTAGTTGAACCAAATTAAACATCTATAAGGAGCGCTGGTAAATGCTTAACCAGCAGCTTGCGTCGAGCTAACAGGCTCTGATTTGCCTTTTTGCTGTTCGACTCCAGCTGCTAACATGGTGACCCGACCACGGAGTTGGGAACACTGCTGCATCCGAAGGTTCAGTGCATTTTGTTCCCCAGCATGAGTTTCGGGAAGAAGCTGGACGCCTGTTCACACCCGCAGCCAACCTCGCTGGCCCCGGGGCATCGCTGGATGTGGGCATGATACTCGACGATGAGTTCCACAGACGCATTCCTGTGGTCTGCCGTTGTTTTTAGTGATGTAGTCACTGCTTTCAATGTCTAATTACAGGATTTTGTTTATTTTTAAAAACAGTGTAATCTTGATGTAGGCAATCTCTCCCGTGTGCATTCTCTGCTTTCTCAACTGTCTCTTCTTCACAAACACAGTGCCGAACAGTCTGCACGTCCTGACACTGCGGAGAATTCGGATTTCAGTGCTGTGAGGCTCAGTGATTTCACCCCCGTCCTCGTTCGTATGGTTCAGCTGCAGAGGGGAAGCGAGAGGCCCAAGGGCGATAGCTAGTTGTGATGAGTTAGAACTTTCTGAATCTGTCCAGTTCTCTCACTGTATTTACCAGATTTTAATAGGAGTTAATTTACGTGGCTGCAGGGCCAATGAGGCTCTTGTACTGGGAGAAACTACCGTCATCCAAATAGGAATATTAGCTTGAAATGTCTTTCTGTGAAGTCTGAATTACGTAGTGAAGAGAACAGGATTTGAAAGAGATTATTCTAAAAAAACCTGATGGACATTTATGGCATGCCTCCTCAAGTGGGCACCTGCCCATCACTTCGTCCCCATCGAACCCTCCCAACCACCTTGGTGCCCCGTTTCATCGGATGAGGGACAGCAGCAAAATAATCTGCCCAACAGTGTCAGTGGTGCAGCCAGCAGGTGGCTTGGCCAGCATCCGACCCCTTGTTCCCCGTAATCCCTACGTTAGCAGCGACGTCCAAAAGCTTCACGGGGGGCGTCACTGGCCGTGGCTGCAGCTCCAGGAGCACTGTATCGGGATGGAGGATGCCAGGGGCTGAGTATGTGGGGGGAGGCTCCCTTTTCCCACATTCCTGTCACAGGCAGAGCTTTGCAGGGTTGGTCGTTCACACCGTCTCCCCCAGAGGATCTGGATCTAGAATCAGGTCCACCTGGGTTTGCATCTCAACTCCACTCCCCTAAATGGAGACTAAAGGAGCCGCCCCACGGCATGGTTGGGGGCAAACAGGCCTCTCCTGGCTGATATCTATGCAGTAAACGCTGGGCAGTATTGCGTGCAAAGGACAACACAGAGATTCCTCTGTTTTCCAAGTCCATTCCCAAGACCACCAAATGTCACTTCGGTTCACATGCAGCTCGCTCCTAATGACCTTGTGAATTCTGTGTAGGTGGATGGAGCATTTCAGCAGCGGCCGGGGAGACTCAGCACTCGTATGTCACTACGAGTGGGATAGGCTCAGCCGGCCTGGAGCCCTTCCTGGCGTCGGGAGATTGTCATGGTCACCTGGGGACTCGGCGTAGACCTTTCCTAATCGGATTAATTTCAGTGCTGGCCATTGGCTTTCCAGTGTTGCAGCCACGTGGGGTGACTGTGCTGCCTCTGGCAGGTCCTTGGACGGAGCACCCTGGCTGGAACGTTAGCCCTGGGGGCTGAGGTTGGGCCAGCACATGCGCTGACTCTCTGTGGATGGATGAGCATGGGCACGCGTGGACGGGGGACTGGCCCAGGCCTCGCGGCTGCCACCCGGGTGCCTGCTAGGGGGCTGGGGGCCAAGGGAGTCCGCACAGACTCGCTCAGCGCCCTCGGCGTGAGGGGGCCGCTCAGAGGCAGCCCGGCCCTGTCCCCGTTCCAGCGGCTCGCTGGGCATCTTCTGTCCCCTGTCCTCCCACCCCCGCCCTCTTCCCGGAACCGTGTGCTTGAACCGTGAGCTCCACGCGACTAGCAGGGACCTGGTGGCCCCTCCCCCCTGCCGTCAGGCCACCAGCCCCTCCCGCCCACACCCACTCGGCCCCTGCAGGCCCTCCCTGGCAGACCCCCGCCCCCGGCACCTCTGGGCGCCGTGGCTGTCCCATCCATCACCTCCGGCTGCTGCCCCACCCTTCCCTTGCTCCCCTGTGGGTCGTGTCCCCAGATGCTCCGTCCTCCGGCCCCTCCTCCCCTTCCTTCTCTCTCGCCTGCCCCCAACCCCACGGCCTCGCCCCTCCTGTGGTGTCAGGGAGCAGCCGGGGGCTCGCGGCTCCCACAGCTGAAGCCCAGCCCCGAATGTGGCCCCAGCTCTAGGCTCCGCCCCCGGGCGTCCCACAGGCCGATGCTGACCGCTCGCCCAGAGCAGCTTCTGCGCCAGGCCTGGCACCTGTTGGGGGCGGGGGCAGGAGGGGCAGGTTCGGCTGAGCCCTGAGCAAGGGGCTCCGGAAGCGGCCCCGACCCTCGTGTGTGTGCAGTGTCCTTAGTGTCAGGTGACCAGAACTTCAGCCGAGGACCCCGCCCTGGGCCGTGCGCCACGACCGGGACGAGGCGGAGTCGGCCAGGTGCCGGCAGCCCCGGAGTCCAGGTGAGAGAGGCCAGGAACTCTCACCTGGGAGAGGCTGCGAGTGGAGAGCTGGGAGGTTTCAGAGACGCGGGGGCGCTACTGACATCAACAGCCTTTACGGCTGGAGGCGGCTGCTGAACAAGCCGACGACTAAGAGATGCCGCGGGAGGGCTTGAGGGCTTCCCTGGTGGTGCAGTGGTTGACAATCTGCCTGCTAATGCAGGGAACACGGGTTCGAGCCCTGGTCTGGGAGGATCCCACATGCCGCGGAGCAACTAGGCCCGTGAGCCACGACTACTGAGCCTGCGCGTCTGGAGGCTGTGCTCCGCAACAAGAGAGGTCGCGATAGTGAGAGGCCGGCGCACCGCGATGAAGAGTGGCCCCTGCTTGCCACAACTAGAGAAAGCCCTCGCACAGAAACGAAGACGCAACATAGCAAAAATAAATAAATTAATAAACTCCTACCCCCAACATATTCTTTAAAAAAAAAAAAAAAAAAGAGATTCCTCGGGAGAAACATCTAGAACGAGCAGCCGGCGCGGGAGAGGAAAGGGGGTGTGAGATCAAAGGGCCTGGGAGGAGGCTGAAGGGCTTCAAAGGGGCAGGACACTGACCGCAGGCAGGTGGCTGTTCAGACTCTTAGCGTTGCTGCTATAAAAGAAAGGATCTCTTTCCCCTAAACATGTGACTTAATTTTCCTCTCTCTTTATTCTTAAAAATCTACTGGGGGAAGATCCCTTTTGCCGTAGTTTCTGCTCCCAAGTCCAGATCGATGGGAAAGGCCCGCAGGCTGTCGGGTTTTCATAAGGGATCCTGGATGCAGGTTGAGGAGGGGAGGGTCTGTCTGATGT
Source organism: Orcinus orca (assembly GCF_937001465.1). Taxonomy (NCBI): domain Eukaryota; kingdom Metazoa; phylum Chordata; class Mammalia; order Artiodactyla; family Delphinidae; genus Orcinus; species Orcinus orca. Next base: position 105,208,872 of record NC_064568.1, read on the forward strand.
GCCAGGAGCAGGTCCATCACCAGTTGGGGTCTTGATTGAATTGATTCCCAGGAGGAGTGTTGCGGGGAGATGCCAGGACGGCCCTGCTGCCAGCAGGTCTGCAGTACCTGCCCTGGATGTGGGAACATGGTCCCCCCACCCTGACCCCGGGCTTAGCTGCTCTGTCCCCTGAGACCCCAGGAGCCTGCTACACACGCTGGAAGGGGTGGGCCTGGGCCAGTGCTCTGGCCACCACCCTGCCCCAGCACAGATGCGGAGGCCTGTCTCACGCTGGCCACCACCATCAGCGCACACGGGTGTCCGCCTCAGCTCCGCCCCTCGCCAGCGGATGCGACCCCCGAGGAAGTCACGTGGCTTCTTTGAGCCGGAGTTTCTTCACCTCCCTTTGTGAGGATTAAACGAGTGGTAAATACACATTAAACCCTCCATATCCATGAGCTCTGTAGCCGCAGACTCTACCAATTATGGATGGAAAAGACTTGAAAAAAATTCCAGAAACTTCCGAAAAGCAAAACGTGAATTTCCCACAGACTGGCAAGTGTTTACACGGCATTTACATTGTATTTACAAGTGTTATAGGTCATCTAGGGGTCATTTGAAGTATCCAGGAGGATGTGCATATGCAAACGCTTCGCCATTTATTCCCCTGCAAACACTGCGGGGCGACTGTGTGCTGCTTGTCGTTTCGTGGACCTTCCACGGATTTTGTAACTTTTGTCATTAGCACTGATAGCACTTTTCTGGAACCTCAGGTTGAAAGCGGAGAAAACACGACACAAAATCTCTGAGGCCTCAGGGTGGTGCTGTCCACCCCCGGCCCCGCAGCCTCCTTCCCTAACCTCTCAGACCACAGTTGGCACACCAAAGCAGAGCTGCACCGGGGACTCCAGACAGACGGAAGGACGGGCAGACAGAAGCACACGAGTGAGGTTCCAGACCAGAGGATGGGAGGGCTCCGGGCAGATGTGGGGCAGCAAAGCCGGGCCCGCTGGACGGAGGCCGCTGCATGGCCCCGGGGGAGCGGCCGTCCTCAATGCCGTCCTGAACCCTGGCCATCACCGTGCCCGTCACTGTGCCAACTGAGAACAGATCAAAGCCGGAGGGAAGCTGCTCGGTTTATAAAACACAGGACTTGTTTGTGGTACTTTTCCTCTGGAGCCCGAGGCAGTGGTGTGGGTCCCCAGACCACCAAAACTGGGCAGGGGCTGAGCCTGCTCCGGGCTCACGTGTGCCCATCCCCGCGCCTCCTCTAGGGAGGATGCGGGGATGCTGGTGGCCCTGGCAGGCTGAGGGCGAGGAGGGCATGAGCTGGGCCTGACGGCCCCCCGCCCCCGGAGGGCAGAGGTCATTCCCAAATCGAGAGAGAACCGTGGGTGTGCATGCTCTGCTCCCTCCTCGGGGCTGGCCGCGACCCTGACCGTTACCACAACTTCTCCGGGTCGTTGAGAGCGCGACACTCGTGCCCTCAGCCCCAGACCCCAGAGGCTGTCAGAGGGAAGATGGGAGAAGAAGGCCGGGCACAGACTCCTTTGCGTAGAACTGGGCGGGAGGGAGGTTTAGGGCTGTTGCCTGTTGAAATGGCTGCAGCCCTGTCCTTACAGCAAACTAAGCGTGGAAGTGCGTTTACAGGGCGATGCTGTGGCTGGATGTTTAGGACACGTTTTGCACTAGCACCGTCCGCAGCAAAACTCTGAACACTTCTCCATATCAAAATCCGCCTCGGAGGCCGCCCTGGCCAGGGTCCCCCCAACTTCAGTCTGATCTCGGCTGTGGCTCCACCCCAATCCCGCCCTGCAGGCAACTGGCAGGACCGTAGCTCTCACACTGCCGTCCAGGCGGGAAAACACAGTGAAGCCTCAGTAGATACCTGGCCACTGCTGTGGCTGTGACCCAGCCAGGGCCCGGTTCCTAACCCACCCCCCATCCTGAGCACGTGCCCCTCAGACAGGAGTCCAAGCGCAGCTCTGGGGGTTTCTCCCTCGACCTTGTGCAGGGAGACTTGGGGCTGTACGCTTGCTTTGCGCTTCTGAGCCGCAGGGACCTTAAGTGGGAGAAGCGAGCGGGCCATCGGGGAAGGCTCCCGACCCCAGTCGGCTTAATCGCCTCCATTAAGGTGAATTGCCGTAATCACAGCTTTGCTCTCATAGTTGTGGCTGTTGTCTTTATAAGGGTCTCCAAAGGCCCTGCGAGTTTTGTGTGGCTGTTCACATGGTGTTTGATTCTGTTTGCGTCTCACGTTGTTTGCTTCCTGCCCCTTAGGGCTTGATGGCATAGTTCGCTCAGGACCCTGCCCGTCTGCAGCTCTGGGGCTGGCACACAGAAGTGTGATGGTTTCAGCCTGTGACAGCATAAGGAAAGTAACCATGTAGGTGCAGCAGGTCATGAAAATGCACAAAGACGCCCTGGAAACCTTGTCACTACCAAAGCAGCTAGCATTTCTTGAGACTTACTGTGAGTTTTAAGGACTTTACATAGTCTCATTTAACCTTCTCAACAATCCAGGGACGTAGAAATTATTACCATGCTTTTGCAGATGAAGAAACTGAGGCACCACGAAACAAAAGAGACTGCGGTCCCAGAGTTAGGATGTGGCAGTGCTGGTGTATAAACCCAGGTGCACTTTGGCCCAGACACATCCTGTTGACTCAGTCATGATAGTGACTAGGGGCTGAGCTCCTGTTTGGGAATTTTAAGCACATGAGGCAAGAGAAGAAACAAGCCATATCTCTGACGGCCCTAAATATGACCCACGTGGATGGTTCCACCATTAGAAGTCCTTCTTTTTAAAAAATTGTCATTATTATAAACACACTTTTTAACTATTACCTTTTCCTCTATCCTGCTTTTTCTCTTAGATTTTTACTTATTACATAAAAAATATTAATGCAAATAAACTTAAAGAAAACAGTGATAGTTGGGCAGCCCCACCAAGCCAGACTACCTCACTTAACACACTCAGTTTCAAAAGGCCCCTCTTGAAATGCTCATGGATTACCCTGGGAATTATGACACCGGGATGTGTGGCCTCCATTCATTACCCAGTTATTTTATTTCCACTTTGCAGATTTCTGGGCCCCAAGAAAGTGGCATCTAGAAGGAGGTGAGGTTTGGTCTCACTGTCTTCTTCTCCAACTTTCCTTATTTCATTGATTTGCACACTGTCCTCTGTTGCCTAAGCTGGAAAGTTGGAAGTCAACCTCGACTTTCCTCCTCAAGGCTCCCACCTCCCCAGTCCAGACTGTGGCCAAGCTCTGTTTGCTTCGTTGACTCACCTCAGTTGAACCATCGCTTCCTTTCCACATTTCCCCCTTTGCCCCAATCAGAGTCAGCTTTCTAGAATACAAATTTGCTCAAGTCTCTCCTCCTCAGAATTTCTCAGGGCTCCAAAGGTCTCCTGGGTGAAATCTAAACTCCTTATCATGGAACAGAAGGCTCTTCCTGGTCTGGTCATTGGTTTTTCACTTACTCTTCCGTCCCTGCGTCCTGTGCTCTGGCCACACCCAGCTCCGGGCAGGTTCCCTGCGGGTCTTTCTCTTTTACGCCTCTTTCACTTTCCTTATATTGTTCTGTCTAATGAGATTCTCTCCCCCCATTTCTCATCCCATCTACTTGCATTCATCAATTCATATTTTAAGGGCAATCAACCCTCACCTCTTGCAGAAAATCTTTCTTCTCGATCACCCACTTGGAAAGGGTGGGAAAAGCTGACCCTCTTTCTGGCCTTATTTTGCTCTGTGCCTGTTCATTCCTCAACTTCGTCATTGTCACTGTTCACCACCATTGTCACAGCTCTCACCACTGACAGTCACTCTCCTGTCATTGATTTCCCAAATATTTATTGAACACTTACTGTGTTTTTTTTTTTTTTTATTTTTTGCAGTACGCGGGCCTCTCACTGCTGTGGCCTCTCCCGTTGCGGAGCACAGGCCCCGGACGCACAGGCTCAGCGGCCATGGCTCACGGGCCCAGCCGCTCCACGGCATGTGGGATCTTCCCGGACCGGGGCACGAACCCGCGTCCCCTGCATCGGCAGGCGGACTCTCAACCACCGTGCCACCAGGGAAGCCCCCTACTATGTCTTAAAAGCTGTTAGTGCTGAGAAAACCAGATACGGTTTCCTGCCCTCTTGGAGTCTAGAGTATGAGAGAGAGAAATATTAAAGCAATAACTATAAAATTACAAATTAAAATATATGATAATAGCAAAGAATAGGGAACTAGAGGGAGAAGAAGAGTAGGAGGAAATCTACGAGGACCATGAGCTCCAAATCCAGAGATCTTTGCATTTGCCTCTGTTTCCCCACAAGGGGCAGGGAGCGCGGTTGTGTTGGTGGAGCAATAACCTGCGCCGGGAGGCTCTTTGGAGAGATGCTCACACCACAGGTTGGGTAGAAACAAGACCCTTAAATGAGTGATTGGCTGGTCTTCTCCGTTTCCAATTTGCGATAAAAATAGCAGCTTGGAAAGTAATACGAGATAAGGATGAAAATAATCACAGGGGCTGTTAAAATAATATCTGCTGCACTTTTTGCTAATAAGAAAAAAGTGATCCACATAAATAAAGTAGAAACTATAGAAAATAGACAAAGGCACAAAGAAAATATAAAAAATAGAAAAATCACTAGCATTTCTACCACCCAGACCTAAACAGTGTATTTATTTCTGTTTCAGATGATATACATGAGCGCATATATACATACATTTATTTATAGTCATCTATGTATTTAGAATATATAATTTTTAAAAAGTTGAAATAAAATATAGAACAGAATTGTACCTTACTTTTATTCATTGAAGAAGTACTTGTGAACATTCTCACATGCTTCTAAATATTTTTCTACAAAATTTGACTTTCAATGGCTGTATGGAATTCCATTGCCTGATGGGAGAACATTCCTTTGTTGGACCTTATGCTGTTTCTGATATTTTGCTATTATGATTAATAATCTTGATACACTTTTTTCTTTTGCACATATCTGACTGTTTCCTTAGATAAAATTCTGGAAGTAGAATTATTAGATGAATTGATATAAGCATAATTTTATATCATTTTGATACGTTCTGATGAATTGCCCTCCGGGAAGATTATACCAGCGAGGCTTAAGAATTCACAGCACTCCCCGAGTTACGGCTTTACGGCTTAGATGCGCCGCTGCTCTGATTGCTGCTTTGATACTGGTGAGCGGCTTTCACGGTGTCCCATTTGTTTTCTTCTGGTTTGAATTACGTCCTCAAGTCTTTAGTCATAATTCTATTGAAGTATTTAATAATAAAATTCAGTACTTATGAATGTAAATATTTAATATTATTTATTTATTATAATAAATAATTTAACAATAGTTGTAATAATTACAGCAAACATTCAGGAAGCCTTCACTAAGTGCCTTTTGCTATGCTAATGCTGTTTTTTTTTTTCTCCTTTGGCTGCATTGGGTCTTCGTTGCTGCACGCCGGCTTTCTCTAGTCGCGGCGAGTGGGGGCTACCCTTCATTGCGGTGCATGGGCTTCTCATTGCAGTGGCTTCTCTTGTTGCAGAGCACGGGCTCTAGGCATGCAGGCTTCAGTAGTTGTGGCTCGCGGACTCCAGAGCGCAGGCTCAGTAGTTGTGGTGCACGGGCTTAGTTGCTCCGCGGCATGTGGGATCTTCCCGGACCAGGGCTTGATACCGTGTCCCCTGCGTTGGCAGGCGGATTCTTAACCACTGCGCCACCAGGGAAGTCCCGCTAATACTGTTTTATCTCTTTTAATCCTCACAATCCTATGAGATCTAATCAATTATTATCCCCATTAAAATCATACAAGTTTATGAAGGTTAAATGATCCATCCAAACTCACACAGCTAGTAATCCAGTCTCATTTACTAAGAGCTTTACTCAGAATTTTAACCACTTGCTATCAAATTGTTTTAAATTCTTGCCTTCTGGTTCATCGTCCATCTTTTAATTTAATCAATTCTCTTCTTATGTAGAGAATTTCAAATTTTCACATAGTCCTACATATCCATCTTTTTTGTGAATATGCTTAGGAGCACTGTCCCTACTAGGGATTAGATCAGAACTTAGCTTTATTGCTTTCTAGCTTTTTTATTGGTAATTTTCTGTATGTAATTCTGTAATCCATTTGAAATTTATTTTGGTGTATGGTGTGAGTTAGGAATAAATTTCTTTGCTAAATAATCCATTTTCCCTTCTGGTTTTAAAATCCAACTTGTATCAGATGTGAAGCTGTTATATATATTATGTATGAGTCTGATTTATGCTCTATTCTGTTCGGTTGGTTTGTCATATCCTCACCCCAATGTCATGCCGTCTCGGTCGCCGCGCCTCACACCGCGTGCTGCTGTCTGATGAGGCAGAGCTCTCTCTCTCTTCTCTGGCCCGAGGGCCCCTGCTCTCCTTCTTTTATCAGGGCTCATTCTGAGCGGATTTACCCCCAGGCTCTGGCGAGTCCCACTGTACCTTCCCTGCCTGTCAACAAATTGCCTTGTATTTCGTTGGCCACTCAGAGTCCTTTGGGTGCTTTCTGAGACAGGTCGTGAGCCTCCCCATTCCCTGCAGGTAGAATTGAGGACGCATCTAGTTGAAGGTCTGACCGACCCTCCCTGGCAGCGTGGCCCCTGGGCCCCCCTGGGCGTCGGTCAGCAGAGGGGAGACTGCTGTGTATGCCGTTTACAGCAGGGGATGGAGACGTTACAGACGCGTGGACCCTTGTGTGCGAGATGAGGGGACATGGGGGCCCCCGGCGCTTCAGGCTCCTCCCCGAACCGAACGAGAGGATTTGCATGTTGATTTCTCATCGTTACACGATACCATTTGTTCTTTCTGGATTTATACCCAAAGAAACAAATTTTGGACAGAAGCCAAGAAAGGAAGTCACAAGAGGAGGTAGATAAGAAGGGAGACGGGGTGTAAGCAAGAGGCGTCCTTTCTACCGTGGTCCTGGGTCACGGTGTGGTCCCAGGTGGACTGGTGGGGGCCTGGGGGGCGGGTGGGTGCTGGAGGAGCGGCGGGATCCCTGGGGCAGACCTGGGTCCTGCGTGGCCAGCGGCCGGTCCCCAGAGGCCGGGTCACCCTCTGGGCTCTGCGGTGCCTGCGGGCCCTGCTGCCTGCTGGCCCAGGAAACCTGGGGAAGAAGCCTCAGCCTGACTTTTCTCACCGTCCTGCTCTGCACCCTGTCAGCGATCAAGTGTGAGGACCTGTGGGCGCCCAGAGTCACCTGTTTGAATCTCTGAAAAGACCTGATTCTGGGACCAACGTGACAGGAAGCCTGGGTGAGAGTGCACTTCTGCTCTGGTTTGCGTAAGTTCCCAGGATGTGGACCTCTACAGCCGAAGCCAGAGGACGGAAAAACAGAAGACGCTGAAGAGAAACTAAACCCAGCATTTGTCTTCGCGGTGTGGCAGCCTCGCTGACAACCTTTAGCTATTAATTAGGCATTTACAAAAACCTGCTTATTTAAGCGCCCAAACGCTTGCAGACTGCCACATCACTGTACGTGTAAGACTGGAGAAGGCATGTTTTTCTCTTGACCAGTTTTGTCCTGCCGAGACTACGTCTGGCACAAGCAAATCATACTTCCCTGGTGTATTAGCAGGGGCTCCCCGCGTTCAGCTGTTCTCTGCTGGGAGCCAGGCTGGGTCCCAGCTCTCACTGACCTGCAAGGAACAGAGGCAGCTAACGATTGTCAGTGGCTGAGAAGATGCTGCTTTTTTGGCTGTCCTCCATGGCGTTCAGATTCGTATCTGAGCTCAACGTGCTTTGTGTGTTTTCCCCACATGCTGAGACAGGCCTGTTTTCCAAGACGAGCTTCGGGAGGGAGGGAAGCGTCTTGTTTGACATGCGGTCACCAGTGCATGGCAGTCTCTCCCGCAGCGGGGGCTCCCCCGGCGGGACGGCTCCCCCAGGTCCGTCCTGGTCCCAGGTCTTGGGAGCCTCCTCTGCTGACTCTTGCCCTCCTCCAACCTGGAACCTGCCCTTTAACTCAAACAGAGACACCGTTTCCCCCACTTTTGATGTTTTATCTGAGTCCCTGGCAGAAAGTCTAGCTTATAATTTTTAAATTAAATGCCTTATTTATTCGAAGAGGTGGTGACAACCGTTCTCTGAGCTCCTCTGGTTCATCACGTGCTCCAGGAAGGGTTTAGGTCCAGATTTCAATCAGGTCGTAGCATGACCCTGGGATCTGTGATCATCTCCTTATTCATGAGAACAGAGGGATTCGCTCTGGTCACAAACACACCAGGGTCTTTCCGTGCTGGACCCCTGGACTGGAGTTTCTCACCAGCAGGTTGAAACTTGACAGCTTCACGAGAACTTGTTTCTCACCTTGCAAGAGATTCTCTTCCTGTCTGGCAGCCCTCAGTATTTTGGCTCACTTGGGCAAATAATTTAGAGTATTGAGGGATGCTGGCCGGCAGGGGATTTGCCAACACTTAGTCAAAAGGGAGCTACCTGTGTGACTGAGGGCCAGCCTGAAAAGCCAGCTTCACCTGCCCTCAGAGGGCACCTGACACCTTCCCTCCAGGAGTCCCTGGTCTGAGGCATTGCCTCCAGGGTGTAACATGATGTAACTGTCTCACCAAAGAGCTCATTCACTCTTCACACTCTTTATCTTAGCTCTGTTGACAGTGGGGTCCTGTGGGGCAGAGAAAGTTTGATGGGGGAGGGGCCATAGAATCTAAGCCTGAGACGCTCAGTGGAAGAGTCAGACCCAACAGTAAAGCGAGGTCCAGGGTGGTCCTGGAGCAGACCGGGGAGGGGAGCAGAGGAAAAACTCATCTCAGGCAGATTTATGACATGCATTAGTATGGGTGGCTGAGATTTCCAAAAGGCTGAAAGCATTTCTTTAAATACAGGAATTTTATAACACCGACTGCTTTCGATGGTCATGTACTACACAGCTTTGTGCCCCCTGGTTTAATCTTGCTGAGTTTCCGGGGGGAATATTCCCCTCATCACATGTCACAGTTATCCTGGGTAGTTTCTGCTTGTGGTTCCAAGTAATGACCAATTGTGCCCTTCCATTCTCAAAAGCATACTTGTTTGGACAACAAATGGTACGATCATTCTAGATAATGCAAGCAGATATTGCTATGTCCCTCTCATGTATCAAAGAGCTACCTCAAGCTTTGAGGCATTCCGCTCCCAAGTTTAGGGCTGCTTTTTATATCTTCCATGTGGCTCTTGTATTCTTATCCTTTTCTCTACCTTCTTGAATGTATGGAACGTAGCTACAACTGTCTTAGTGTCTTTGTCTACTATTTATTTCGTCTGGATTATCTCTGGGTCTGATTATGTTGATAGATTTCACCCTTCCCCCTCATTATGGAATGTATTTTCTTGCCACTTGCATGTCTGATGAGTTTTGAGTGGATGGCAGACGTTGCATTTTTTTATCTTGTGGGGTGTTGGGTAGTTTTGTATATTCCTTTAAATACGCTTGGGCCTTGTTCTGGGACACAGTAAGTTACTTGGAAACAGTCTGTCCTTTTGCAGCTTGCTTTCAAGCTCTGTTGGGAGGCACCAGAGCCACCTTGGTTTCCGGGATATTCTTGCCTTCCGAGCACACCCAACGCACTGCGTGTTGCAAGGCTTTTTCAGTCTGGTTGTAGGAAGGTCGACGCTCCCTTGCCCTGTGCAAGCTCGGGGATCCTTTGGCCGCTCATCCGGATGCTCTCCCTCCCACCTCCCTCCCTCGCTCAGGGTCAGTCCTCCAGGAGAGGAGAGGGGCACTGCCCTCCGATCACTGGAGCGTGCCCTCTGGGAGGGTCTCTCTCTCCTGTGAAGCTCTCTCTTCTCTTTTTGAGGTGGCGAGCTTGGCCACCTCAACATCCCTGAGTTTTCAGCCACGTGAGCTCGACTTGGGGAGACTGGCAGGCTTTGTTCAGGCGCCTGCTTCCTGCACCGTTACTTCTCTGGAGCACACTGGGGCCCCCCAGGGCTCACTCATTTGTTTCTCTTCTCTCAGGAATCACTCTCTTGTGCTACCTGCTGTCAGTGTCTGGAAAGCATATCTTCCTTTTTGTTGCTGTTGTTTAAGGCAGGAGGGTGACTCTGATCCCTGTTAGTCCATCCCGACCAGGAGCGTATATCCTGAACCCTGGGCTGTGTTCGCTCCTGTGTCTGTAGTACTGATGCATCCTCTTCTCCAGGTTCAGTGTGAATGCGTCTTTTCTCTCTGCTCTGCAGCTGCTGCTCTCATGTTTCCCGTCTTGTGTTCTTCTCTCCCTTATTTAGTTCTTCTCTTGCTTTCCTTTCACTCTTCTCAGCATTTGCACCAGGAGGCTGGTCTTCTTCAGACCTCACCATCTATGGGATCAGACCAGAACTTTCTTCTCAAGATGGACCGACTCTGCTGGCCGTGTGTTGGCTCTGACCTTCCCGTTGCCTACACTGTTTGCCTGCATCTGCGGGTGCACAGAGCTCCACTGCTGCAACTTCCCCCGCAGACACGCGGTCTTCCTCCCTCCCTTCCTATCTATCAGCAATCATCTGTGTAGTTACCTATTCATCTATCACCTACTTTTCTACTTATCGTCTATCATCTATTTGTTATCTATCTATCTATCTATCTATCTATCTATCTTTCCTCCATCTACCTGTCTTTCTATCTATTGTAGACCATTTGAAATAACAATGTAGGAATGACAAGGGTCCAAAATGGAGAGATAAGAAGATGGCAGATCATGAAGGCTCTTGCATGGCCTGTGAAGACTCGGATTTTATACAGAAGTGTCTGGAGAAAACGTTAAAGCTTTTTAATGTTGAAGTAATAGGACCGGATTCAGTCTCACGAAGGCCCCTCCGGACGCAGTGTGGAGAGTGGATTCTGTTGGAACAACATTGCAGGGAGGATGACGGGGAGACTTGGTTTATTTCAGGTGAGGAATAAAGATGAACTAAGAGTGGGCCTGGAAACGGAGAGAAATCAGGAAGTATCCAAAGATGGACCCGGCGGAACTAGGGGCTGATTGGATTTGGAGGGAGACAGAGAGATGTATGAAAGATGGCCCTTGTGTCTCCAGCTCCCAGGGCTGTGACAGGACCTTAACGTTGGCGGGGTGGGGGGGTCACCCAAGTGAGGACGTATTTGGACATTTGGACGTTTACATGATGATGAGCTTGACTTTGGATCTACTGAACTTGAACTGTTTGCCACATATAATGCGAGTTGTTTGGAAGCTAAATTAGCACAGGCTTTGCAGCTCAGTAGAGACATTTGGGAGAGAAGTGGGTGCCTTCAGTTCATGAATGATGGGTCTAGATGATGGTGGGGACCCTGGAGTGGAGGTGAGTCACCCTGATGGGACAGAATCACACGGGCAGCTCCCACAGAAGTACTTTCCACCTCTACACTCCAGTATCTTCTATCTCCAAAGACTTACAAAAACAAGATTTCTGTCATTGTCTCTCTTTGGCATTCCACCTGACATCTAGGAGAAAACTTAACAAGGGACTAAACAGATTTCACATTTATACTTGCAACTTTCACACCCACATTTTCTCTCAGCTGAGGAGAAAGAAGCGTGTACAAACCACAGCCCTGCATGAGGCTGCACGAGGCTTTAAACCGCATGTAGGGAAGCTGCTCCCCTGGTGGACAGGGCTGCGTCACACACTGGGCCCTCCGTCACGTGTTGGAATGTTTTTACTTCCGACCCCATGACACCAAATTTCTTCGTTACACAGAGTGTCCTGTGATTTCCCAACACAGTAGGCATTTGAGTTTCTTGACCTATATTCTCATACTGGCCTGTCTTTCCCGATTGGCCGGGCTTAATCTTATGCATTGTTTTCTTAGTTATCAATTCACGTCAAGGTGGACTTTTTAGAACTTTGCCCAGTTTCTCAGTGCAGTGCTAGCATATGACCTTTGACTTCAGACAGGCCTTGTTTGGAGGCCAGCTCCATGTTCACAGGCAAACTCTTGAAATTCTCTGAGACGGCGCTTCTGCTGAAGCCTGAGGGTGCTAATCGGTTGCCATGGCTTTCTGCAAGGACTAAAGTTTACACACACGTGAAGTGCTTAGTCCTTATGCTTTACACTGCCACGTGTGCTCCGAGCTTTCTGAGTGACCTGTCCAGGCCTCACCAGCACTTGGTGAGAACTTGTGCTTTGCACAGGCCCCTGGGGTGGGGGGGAGGAAGGGGGAAGGGCACATTCAAAGATGAAAAAACATGATTGGCATCCTCAGAGAATTCGCCCTAAAGTTTAATCATCATTCCATACTTCGCGTTTGCTGCGGTACCCACGCCCTTCCTCCATCCAGGGGAAATGTTGTTAAAGTTTTTTCCAATCTTCTCGGGGCTCTGGGAGACTTCTGGTCTGTGGGGACGGGCTTCCTCTCTCCACGTTGCCATCTGGAGTTCTTTGTTCAGGTCTTGGTCAGGAAAAAACCAACACACGAACTTAGGAAAATAACATTTGGCAGGAACTTGGCAACCATAACACCCTTGTTGCCAGATTCCTTGTTCACAGCGTGGGTGGTTCAGATGGTACTTAATTAAATGCATTTTCCTCTAAATTCTCCACAGCATGCTTATTTTTGCTGGTGGCTAATGACTGTACCATCTCTAAGGCAACCAAACTTCACAGCCCACCGAAGAGGGAGCTCGCCATGTAAATACCACGTTCCTCTGTTAGCACCCAGCCCCACTCGTCACCATTCTCCAGTGAGGACGGACTTAGCTCTCGTTTTTCCCACTCAGTGCTTTGTCATTCAGCACTTTCCTCCCACCTGACACACCGACACACCTGCGTAGTAAAAATGATACCTACTATTTGGGGGCCAGGTACAACTCATGCACTGTCCTCAGAACTTCAGATTCTTGAGCTAATTTAATCTTCCCGACTCTTTGAGGTGGGTATTCATATTCCCATTTAGAAGACGGAGACAACAGGGCTCAGAGAGGCTCAGTGCTTTGGTCATTCAGCTGGGAAGTGGTTAACGTGGAGAGTCGTCCAGAAGATCTGGTTGCCGCCAAAGACCGTGATCGTTCCCTCACGCCTTGTGGACTTTATTAAGGAAAGGTTATCAGACGGTCTCCACATACCCCTCAACAGGCAATGCATCTCCAGAAGATGATTTACGCCTTTATTCAGGGCCACACCTCACTCCTGAGCTTTCTGTGTCCAGAGCAGGCAATTAGGAAGGTCATGTAGAGACAGGGGGCAAGGCACTGCTGCCCCCCTCAGTGGCTAGGTGGTACCAGGTGAAGTAGTTAAATTCATTTTTCTCATGTTTTTGAATCACCACAGAGGTTTACTTATATAGGGACATATTTTATTAGGCACAGCATTTTATATATTTAAATACAGAGGTAGAAGTTGGCTGGCGGTTGTAAACTGGACCAAGAACAGGAGAGGAATTGGTTGGTTGCCCTTAAAAATAACTCGTGGTTTCCCATCTCATCTGTTTCCTTGTAGGTCTGTAGGCTGGTGGGAAGGAGCGTGGATGTTAGCAGAGGACTGTGTGGCACAAATAGTGCTTTTAATGCATATTTACAGCTTTGTCTGCTATGTTAAACATGGATAGATTTAACTAAATACCTTATCACTTAAAAGATATTTTTCTGCGTCTGGAACTTGGCAACCATTTTCTTTCCGCGTTTTAAAGATTTTATTTCACCATCTTATGGATTCCTTTTTTTTTTTAAGTCAGTTGTAAGTACAGGTTTTGCTGCCTTGCACGTTGCTCTCACCCCTGGCTGTTTTGAAGATTCTTTTTGGTTTGGGTTTTCGACCTGTTGACCTGTGATGTTTTTAGCCCAATGTAACTCAGATGGATCTAAGTGTGTTTCTCTCCTGTTGTATTTATCCTGCTTCAATTTTGTAGAGCTTCTTAAATCTGTGGGTTCATGTTTGGACCATTTTGGGAAACTTCTTGGCCAATTCGTCTTCAAATATTGCTTCTGCTCCTTTTCTCTGTCCCTTCCCCTGGAACTCCAATTACATGTATGTTACACCTTCCCACAGTGTCATGTGTTCCTTACGCTCTCATATATATTTTCCATCATTTTTTTCTCTTTGGTCAGTCTTTCTATGAACCTGTTTCCACTCATTCTCTCCACTGCTCTGCTGAGTTCCCTGTTGAGCACATCTCTGCATTCTTCACTGTGGTAATTATATATTTCATTTCTAGCATTTTAAAAAATATCAGTTCTGTGCCTTTGCCACCTATTCTCTTAGCTATTAACCAGAGCTATTTAAACATTCTGTCTGATAACAGCAACACCTAGATCACCCAAGGGGCTGTTCCTATTGTCTGCACTTTTCTCCTAGTTTTCATTTATTTGGCCCTATTTACTAGCACTCCTGATAATTTATGATTGGATGCTAGATATTGTGGATAAAAATTGTATAGTCTCTGAATGATATTATCTTTATCTTTCATGGGATTTACTTTCCTTCTAACAGGGAGTTCTATGGGCTCAGATCACCCTGGTCCCATCAGGGACTGAGACAGTCCAGGTTCCTGTGGACAGCACCATTCCTAGTCCCCCCTTGCCTCCAGGTCCCAGCCCTCAGGGGTCTCTCTTTTCTCTCTAGTACCATGAGTTTTATGGAAGCTCTGCTCAGTTTTGTGGCCTCTTAGCTGACATTCTCCCGTTGGTTCCTTGGACTCTGATTGGACACAGGTTAGGAACTGGCAAAGGCCTCGAGGTGAAGCGCACTGCAGGACGCTGTGCTCACTTCCCCGTGGTTTCCATTTCTCCAAATTCTTGGCTTCTCCAGTGCTGCTGCCTTGGGAACCCAGGACTCTGATCTAACACCCTGTGAATGTGCTGAGTCTCTGCTTTCTCCACTTAGGATACAGCAGATGCTTCGATAGGAAAAGCAAGGAAGAATGTGGCGCTCTGCTGTGTTTTCCTCTTCTCTGAGCTCTTGGTCTCTCAAGTCCTGGCTGACTCAGTTGCTGTCCATTGTCTTTCAACAACTTGTTTTGCACTTTGTCCAGATTTTCTACTTGTTCTCAGCAAGGTGGTTGGATTGACACAGGCTCCTCCACTAGAGCCAGAAGTGAAAGTCCTATAGCAAAAATTTTGAAGTAGAAGTTTTATTTCTTTTCTCTGGTCTCATTTAACCCACTCAGATAATGAAATACATGTTACCTGGGTCATCGCACTGAAATTAGAATGAGAAGATTGGGTTCCCAGAATCCACGGGGAAGTGTTCTGTGATGATGGTTCTTCTCACCCCAACTCCCCATCTGCGATATGGACACACAATACTCTCCTGTCTATCTAACTGTCAAGGCTACTGAAATTACTTAAAGGAAGCAGAGGGAATTTTTTCTGAAAAAAGATTTTCTTGGTAATCTTCCTCACTCTAAGTAGTCCTGTGTGGGAACAGAGAAATGAATTCCTAAGTAAAATCCTGCTTCAACAACTAACAGCAATCCTCTGTGTCGTGCCTTTGTTCACCATCCATCCTCCCATCAAAGGAAACCGAGGAGGGGCGTGAGCAGATGTTAACTCCACGTGAAGCTGCAGTCCGAGCCCAACCTGTTAATATCCTGTAACATCCTTACGGGCCATGGTTTGCACAGTGTTTGGAGTGGATTTCGATGTTTTCTAAGAGGAAAGAGAAGTGCATTTTGTTCCCAGAGGAGACTCTGACCTACATCGTGTGTGTCCATTCAGCCACCAGCAGGAGTTAGGAGAGTAGGTCTGTGCCTGTTGGCTTGAGCACAGCTGAGCACACACACAGGTGAGTGGTCAGTGTGTACAATCCTGGTCATCTTAGTAAGCCGAAACTGAGTCAACATTTTTCTACGTTAACCTAATCTAAAAATAACACTTTCATCTCTTATTAATAAGCTAGATATTATCCAGTGTTTTGCTGTGGGTTCAGGGCCTCAGAATAGATCATGCTTTGATGATAGGGAGCTTCAAGTTATCTGACTCATTCGGGATGGGGCTGGCACAGAGCTGTGGTCTGTCCTGGGTCTTGGCTGGGGCAGGGCTCATCGAATCATTGGTCCTGTTCATATCACACAGGAGGAGCTACAGAAATTCTTGTATTCCATCTGGCAAGAAGCACCCTGTGGTTGGAGCAGGGGAGGGAAAAACCATTTTAAAATATTTTTTCTTTCTTCTAGTCCCACTAGGAGATTTTGTCCCATTGTTAATCCAAGTCATCAACTAGAAGGAAAGCCAGGACGTCCTGGAGATTAACCCAGGGCGGCCATGGCGCGTGGGCCTGCTCTCATCGTGAAATCTCTGCAGCTTGAGGGTCAGACCCTTCTCTCTTGATGAGGTCTCACGGGCCTTTCATTTCTTTTGCATTTCAAGAGACTCTCAGAGGACCCGAGCTACTGTCATTCTGTTTTGAAATTGCATAGGTAAGAGGGAAAGAGGAGGAAGCGGCCCCTACAGAGGCCCAGCTTGGCCTCAGGGAAGCGAGGGTGCTGTGAAGGATGTGAGGCCTCCAGGGACCGGTGCCCCCGTCATCCGCTCAGCAGCAGGGCCGGCAGTTCCCGGACCAGGACTCACACACGTGCCGGAAGCTGCCCTGGGCCTCCCTCTCTGCTGACGCGCAGCACCCTGTTCCTAAGTCAGTCTTTACTCACCTGCCTGGGAGCCAGGGAGGGTTCTCCATCCCAGGGATGCATACACAGCAGAGCTGTCTTCCTTCTGCATCGTGTTTCTGCCCCCGATATCCGTGCATCCGTGGACCCTGCCCACCACCTGCCCCATGCTTCTCTGCTGCGCGGGTCCCTGTCTACACGCAGCGCAAACAGTGCAGTCCGTCACTGTACTGAGAACTCCTGTGAGCAGGCCTCTTGTTCCGGGCTCTCTTCTGGGTCACCTTTGGGCCAGTCAGCATGGCCAGGGCAGCAAGGTGGTCTGTGTATCGTCGTCTGCGCAGGAGATGACTCTCGCCAGGAGGCCCTGAGTGTGGCAGGTGCAGGTGTCCCTCAGAAAGGGGCTGTCTACACCTTCTGTGGCTGGTCCAGGGTGATGAGTCTGCCCGCCCAGGCGCTGTGGAGCCGTACTCGTGTTTCTAGATGGAACCATTCGACTCACTTCTCTGAGCCTCACAATGAAATGAAAAATCTTGTCCAAGTCTGGACGGCCCTCTTGTGCCAGCAGCATGGGCTAGAGTGGTCAGGGGACTCTGCTGGCCCAGAAGAGGAGGCAGAGAGCCGTCGGGCCCCAGCGTGGACAGGAGTCAAGATGGTCTTCCCGTGGGGACAAGTGAATGCATCCGGGTGACACGGAGGCGATGAGGTTGTGGGACAGGCCAAGCGAAACACGGGGCACCGTGCAGGTTGGCGGTTCCTTGGAGCGGGCTGTGCTCTGCCGGCATTAGGGGCCAGGGAACCCTTCCTGGTGGGCGGTCCTGGGTGCTGCGGGACGTCTAGGTTGCCCCCGGCCCTGCTCACTAGACGCAGTAGCAACCCTGCCCCGAGCCGCAAGTTGTGAGAACAAAACTGTCCCCTGAGGCCATGGGCACTCTCAGTTGAGAACCCCTGCATGGAGGGGAGCAGTCTGTGCGTGAGAAGCGAGAATTCTGTGCTTTGACACTCTGCATCAATCAGATTCAACCCAGACTCTTGTAAACATTCAACGGACAAACAGAGGGACGGTTAGAAAGCCCCCATCCCTCCTCCCGCGCCAAGTTCACCACGATTCTCCACGTCGGTCCTGAGTAAATGTTGTCAGCTTAGACGGGATGGACAACGAATGCCTTGCTCTTTGGGGGACAGTTCCCCACCTTTGATTCCCACTCACGCTTTTAAATTTGTCTGATCTCTTTCAGGCGAATCTTGTGTATTTGCCAGTAACCCGTGTGCACCTGGTGAGTTAGTGCTGGCACACTTAAGGCCCTGACAATATTGTCTAACAAGTCTGGGAACCTCTGGTCAATGGGATTTCAGGAAAACGTTAAACAGATTCCTACTGTTTTACTGACCAAAATGAAACAAAATTAGGGAAGAAAATCTGCTAGGAGGAATCTCTGTAGCTCGAGGAAGCAGCCTTGACCCGACTGAGCATGAAGAAACCCCGTCACCACGTGGACCCCGGAAGATCTGAGTTGGAAGCAAACCCGGGAAAATGGATTCTGGACTCCTGATGGGGGCAGAGGCTGAGGCAGGAGGGGGCTGGGTTAGGAGGGACCCTGAGCCCTGGGGACGGGGGGGAGGCCTCCAAGCGGCTGGGTATGGGTGAGGGAGCCTGGAACAGAGGTTGCTACAGGCCAGGCCCTCCCCCTCCCCCGCCCGGAGAGCGGGGGGTGGGGTGGGGGGGAGACCGGAGTCTCCTTTCCTCCACCGACCGCTGCCCTGAATTCGCAAAGTGAGACCCAGAGGCTTGCGCGCAGCCTGAGAGCAGCCCGGCGTGGCCCCCGCCTCGTCCTCAGTGCCGGGGGCGGAGCCTGACCCCGAGGGGGCGGCAGAGGTGCCGGGCTGAACCAAGAGGCCTTGGGTCCCAGCAGGAGCCCCGTGCCCTCCCCACAAGAGTACACAGCCTTCCCCGCCCTGCAGTCCAGTCAAAGCAGCGACATGACGGACCGCTTTTCCCATTAGACGTGATTTATTGATCCCAGCGCAGCCTTTGATCTGATGGCGACGGGAGAGGAGAGAGAGGAGGGTGCCTGGGGCCGGGCAGCAGGGGGACGCCAGGGACCGGCTGGGGCGGGGGGACCGGAGGCCGAGGTCGAAGACACGGCCTGATCACGGCCCGCTCGTGGGCCGGGGCGACTCGGGGAGCTGGCCTCGCCCCTGGACAGCAGAGCTTCTCGTGGGCTCGTTGAAAACTCTGAACCTCTGTATTCGGCACTTTGGGGCATCTCGCCGTCTCCAGGTCGGGACGCTCTTCCAGGTCGCCCGCAGGTGATCTTGAGTGATGGCCCCTCTCGGTGGGTCCACTGTCCTGGCGGGGAACCCCAGGAGCTGGCTGCTCCGGGCAGCGTTGCTTTTGTTTGATTAACAGAGACTTGGACCTTGTTGTTCTTACTGCCTCTGCCTCAGAGGCTTCAATCAAAGGCCATTTGAAAACACTGCCGGCTAATTAGCTGATGATGCTAAAGGGTGACTGTCTCCTGGTGCCTGAAACCTGTCCTCTGAGATGCAAACATGCCACACGGGGGCTTGAATTGTCAAGGAAGTTGAAAAGTGTACAAATCACTTGCTGGGCAAGGCTCCCTGTCGACAAGCACAGAGGAACCCGCAGGCTGCAGGGGCACATCTGTCGCCCAGGGCTGGGGCCCGACGGGGATGAGTCATGGGCATCTGGTCGCTCGTGGGTGTGGAGACGGGGCTCGGGCATCTCTGCTGTGTTCATGGAAAACACTTAAAAATCCTTGAATTGGGACTTCAAGAAAGATAAGGCAGGTTTCAAATGCATGTTTGGTTCCCTTTTTATATGTGCTCCCTTTTTATATATTTTTATATGTGCTCATGATTTATGAATAGACCCTCCTTTCCTTTAGACAACAGCATCTCTTGAGCTCCAAACGTGTGTCAGAATCCTCCGAGCAGGGGCTTGCAGCCAGGATTGGAAACAAGGGGGAGATAATTACAGAGCAGCATCAAAGGTGCGGTGACAGGTGATGCTGTAAATTACACCCTGGCCCTTAGCGGGGAGGGTGGGGTGGGGCGTGAGGAGGGCTTCGTGCAGAGACTTCAAGGAACAGAAGGACGGGAGTAGGCACGTGCATATGGCCATGTCAGGGTCCTGGGCTCGCGGTCACCTGGGCCTGTTCACCTGCACTCAGGCAGCTACGCTCCTCCGACCGCCAGCACAGCAGACGGTGTCCTCCGTCAGGTCTACAGGACACATCATTCCCCTCGCCCTATTCTTGATGATAAGATTATCCAGCGTTGATATCAACTGTCTTCAGCGTCAGCTGCTACCTGGCTTGGTCCCTGGCATCTGGGTAACTGTCTGCATTTGTGCAATAAACCGATTGGCTTGAGGTCTTACAGTTGACACGTGTAGGGATTTAGACAGAAGTTGAATGGGTTCACCTTGAACTACCAGCAAAAGAAAGGATTTGGTAATTAAATTAAGTTAACAAAAAATACAGGCATTTGCTTATGACTTTTAAAGAGAACTAATTGCCTTAAGGCCCCGTTAAGTATCCATTTACTTTCAAAATAATAAAAATATTATTTCACACGTTTTCTTAAATAGCTAGACATAAGTATCAAAGTCTAGTTCTATTATTTAAAGTTCAAATGGAAATTATTGTTAAAAGTCTATAAATAAGATTTTTACCAAATCACATCAAATAGTGTAAGTTAGGGTCATTTAAACCTTTTTTTAAAAAAATTAATTAATTTATTTATTTTTGCTGTGTTGGGTCTTCGTTTCTGTGCGAGGGCTTTCACTAGTTGCGGCGAGCAGGGGCCACTCTTCACCGCCGTGCGCGGGCCTCTCACTGTCGTGGCCTCTCTTGTTGCGGAGCACAGGCTCCAGACGCGCAGGCTCAGTAGTTGTGGCTCACGGGCTTAGTTGCTCCGTGGCATGTGGGATCTTCCCGGACCAGGGCTCGAACCCGTGTCCCCTGCATTGGCAGGCAGATTCTCAGCCACTGCGCCACCAGGGAAGCCCCATTTTAACCTTTTATTGCATTATTAATATCAACAGAATGGCTCAGACAAAGGTCTTGAGTTGGTTGATGTAAACATTCCAAAGACATGAACCCCTTTGAGAATCGGATGAAAGATAGAGACTTCTCAGAAAAATGCAAATGCACAGACAGCTCAGCAGACTGGTTTAAAGAATTTCTGACCCATGAGATGTCTGATATTCTAGCTTGCGCGTGGGCACAGGGGTGCCAGGCTGGCACTGTCCCCGCGTGAGGCCCGTCCCTCTGGCGGCTCGTCCCCACCTCGGCAGTGCACACCGGGGTCTGAGGAGCTCGGGGTGCTCTCTGGCTTCATTTGTTCATACCCTACCCCGCCTACTGCAGAACGGATCAGGGTCCCGTAATAAAGGCACAGACGCAGTAAGGAGAAACTGTGCTAGCGTGGATGACGACCCGAAAGTCGGATTGTGAGGTGGGAGGGATTTCTCCTCATGGACAGACAGACAGACTCACATCCCAGCTGACGGGGCTGTGGCTCGTGGGCCCCCGAGCCTGAGGCAGGCGGCAAGATGCTAAGGGAAATCAGAGCTCTTTCATCCTGAACTTACACCGGCTTTCTCCTCCGGGAGGTGACCGTAAACCCAAAGGGGCAGGACCCGTAGGAACCCACTGAGAGGCTTCCAACCCCGCATAACAAGCGACGTGTTGCCAGTGACAGTAACTGAGTTATTTCGGGCGCGGAATCTGATGGCGTTTCGCGATACGAAGAAATGTGGGCCGAGTCATAGGACGTTGGGATGGATTATGGCTGCGGGGTAGCCTGAGGTATGAGAACGTGAAGCTGCCGGCTGGGGCTCTGGACGCAGAGGGACCCGGAGCCCCGAGCGCTGGGCACCAGCCGCGAAGGCTCCCCACTCAGCTCCTCGCTGTTTCTGGTCCCCACCCTGGCTCCCTTGGCTGGTCAACGCCGTCCCCGAGGGCTCGGCGTTGCTCTGGTTTCTGCCTTGTTCTGACTCTGGGACAGCCTCTGAGCTTTCCGACCTCGGTTTCAGCCCCCGGGGGTGAGGGGCTCTTACTAGACAAGTCGCCTGCCTTCCCTCGGGTCTACTTGCCGACTCCACGAGGGATGCTCCCCAACCCTTCCTCGTGTCTTTGCTCCATCCGTCCGGTTCACCCCCTCCTCGTTCCCGGGCCGCTGATCTGTTGCGGGCTTTCTGCTGTGCTCTCCAGGAACCAGTCCCCAAGCAGGAGGAACGAAGCCTGAGCCTCTTCCCTTAATCCCCAGGTGACATGCACGTCTGAAGCCCCTTCGCCCGAATACTTTCTGAACACGTGGTTCTTCATCCCTCAGCCTTCCTTTTGGAAAATCATCTTAAACTTTATTAAATTCTTAACTCTTAAGAGCATACAATGAGCTTGTGTGAGTGTAAAACCTTAACGAGGCCCCTGAGGGGCTGGGGAGCGGGTGTTTCTCTTTGCCTGGGCACCGTGGAAACCCTAGGACTGGTGAAGTCTCTCAAAGGCAAACACTTCTCCACCTGTTTCGCCCAAAGTTTAATTTTTCCAAAGTTTGGCCCTGAACACAGAGACCCTAAAAGAGGAGGCGACCCAGCAAAATAAAAGTGTCGCCTCCCCGGTTTGACTTCATAACAGGCTTTCTATCTTCCAGTGAATGCCTGGCACTCACTTTTCTTCAAGTTGTTCTTTTCAGCTAAACAGGGGACATCAGCAGGGGGTGCTGATTGCGCCTCCTCATTTTAACCATTTATTTCCATTTTTCCACCTGAGGCTCAGCATTTCCAGTGTGTGGAGCACGTGACGGATGCTGCTTCGCTTTTCCTTTGCTCTTGGCCATTCTTTGCTAATATTCAAGGGCCTCTGGCAACAGACGTCCTCCAGGGGAGGAAAATGATGATTCTGGTGTCTGCAGAATAACAAGGATTTATCACAGTCAACGCTGGAAAAGCCAGCAGCTTCACAGCCACCCCTCCAAACTAACTTCACTTGCTGAGCACAGAGAGAGCAAGTGTGTTCAGAGAAGGCAGTGATACTGACATTTACCTGGAACCTGTCACCTATGCGGTATTCCTCCCCACATCCTCGCTAGAGGAACTACAAAAAGTGAAGGGGAGGAAGAAACCCAGGTCCTTACTTTTCTGGCCTCCCTTGTAACCAGGGATGACATACTGGTCACAGTGACAGATCATAAGCCCAAAGCTACTGTGGATCTCCAGGAACGCTGCTTCTTTCCTGGTAAAAGGGGGCAGATGTGGTCTTTTGGTCCTGCCTTGAATGTGAATGTGATGGTTGGAGCTGCAGCAACTGTCTTGCAACCATGAGGGAGAGGGTAAAAGAGGTGCAGAGATGTGAGTCCTGGCAGTGCTCAGCGACTGTACCGACACTAGCAGCTACTTACACTGACGCTTATAATGTTGAAAATTGAGCCCTTCTTTTAAAGCTATGGTTCATGTTTCTGTGCAGCTAAGTGCTTTCCTAACTGAGAATCTCTCAAATATTTTTGTTGCAAGTGAATTGAATCAAGGCCCACTCTCTGCTCTTCCTCCTCTTGCAGACCCAAACACATACTTCTATCCATTTGTTTCAAACAGTATTTCTGGAAATCTGTGTGTCTGTTGAAGCCCACCCAGGTTCACATGGGTTAGAACGTGCTTGGTTGGAGGGTTGGCGGGGTCACCGCCCTCAGAGCCTGCAGAGGAGCTGCAGCTGAGAGTGGCCAGGGCTGGCAAGGAAGGCCGGTCACGGAGGGGCTGGTGTGCAGGAAAAGGCTCAGCTCGGGGCCTGCCCCGAGCTTCCTGCCCAGCCTCGCCCTCCCCGCGCCCTGCCTGCTCTTGTGCGGATTAGCGTGAGGGCTGCCCATTTAACCGTCAGAGTCTGACATGGTCAGACTTGAAAATCATGACTTTTTCCTTGTTCCAGACGTGAACAAATCAACCTTGATCCTCCACTGCCACTCCCTCGCTAATAAATTAGCAGAGTTTACATAACCCACAGTCGGCAGTTTACGCTGGGCGCCACTCAACCCGATTACGTGGCCCACATCCCTCCAGGTGGAATTTTCCTTCTGTTTGTTAGTGTGTGAAGGCAGAAGCTGTGACTGTTTCTTCTGCAGGACATTTTCAGCAGTGAGCCAGTGGTAAACCTTGCTTTGAAAGGGCTGTCACGGGGCCAGCATCCCCCTCGAATTATCCCATTTAATTGTTGTAAGGTTCCCTGGGGGTGGGTCCTATTATTTTTCCCCCTGATAGATGAGGAAAAAAGGGCTGCAAAGTGTTGGCGTTCGGGGTCTGTGCCCTAAACAGTGTCTGTGTGGCAGCATCTCCAGAGAGAGGTGGGCCATAGTCCAGACCCCATGCGTCCGGGTTTTTGAGAGGTTCTGGCTCAGGGCAGGAGTGGCCACTGATGGGGGAACTTGGCTTTAGGATGGTGGGACCACTGACTTTTCAACATGGTGGTTGGGAGGCAAAGGGTCGTGACCTTCAGGATTCACTTTTTCCAGTTTTCTCCACTGGAGAGAGAAGAGTGCGATCTAGCCAGGGCAAGCAGCCACCGCGGTCCAGCTCTCCCGGCTCCCGTCAGCACAGGTGGTACCAGGGGCTGAGTGTCTGTTTGCTGTGGTGTCTGTTTTCCCCCCAGCACCACTCCTGGTCCCGGTGGCTGAGGTTCTCACGGTGTCCTGGTAGCTGGGCCCCTTTCACTGTTGCTCTGATGGCATCAAAGCAGTGGTGGGCAAAGCGCTGGCTCTGGCCGTGTTTCTCCACACGCCCTGTGAAAAGCAAGTGAGCAGCAGTGTGATGGTGTCTCGTCTTGACCCTGGAGGACAGGTCCTGGGCACGTTTGGGAGAGGGAGTGGGGCCCCCCCAGGCTCTCCCGGGTGCCCGTCAGCCCCAGGAGAGGACTTGGGCGGGGGCCCCACTGGACTGGTCGCGGTTTGCAGGACAGCGTCATTGCCTGCCAGAAAGAGGGGCAGAAAATCGTGCTTATCTAGACTTGACCCGGTGACAGATACTTTCTCCAAAATGCAGGAAATGAGCCTGTTTCTTTAAGGAAGAAAACTAAAGGTATTTATTTGCCAATGATAAACTTTGAGTTTTGAAGTGAAAACTAGAATTTGGGAAACTTTTATTCACCACTCTAAGCTTTTACACCTTCCCCAAACTGCAAGATTTTTCTAATAAGATCAGAGATAATATGAATTTGAACCAAAAAGCACACTATTGCAAAAGGTTGAATGCAAAGCTGATATGAGTCCAACAACTTCCTATTAAGCTGGACGTGAAAGAGATTTGCAACAATGAAAATAGGCCCCCTTTTCTTTTCTGAGAAAATTTTCTTGTTAAAAAATTTTTTTGAATTTAATTTATTTTTTTTTTTGGAAAACATAGTTTTTCCTGATAAGGATATGTACATTAGCATGTAATAAATTTACTAGTTTATTTTAAATGAATGAGTTAATAAATATTTAAAAACCTTATCTATCTATCTAGACACATGTATATACACACATATATTTATATACATATATATTTATAAAAGCTATTTAGGGGACCCTTAATAATTTGTAAGCATGTAAAGGAGTCCTGAGTCCAAGAAGTTTGAGAATGATGGTCGAGGGAACTGGTAAAGGACTCTTGGGGGTTTCCTAGTTCTCTTTCTTCCTCTGGTGGCTGGGAAGAGGGGTGGCTGGACGCTAAAATACGGTTTCCACCTTGTCATCCAGGTGGAGTTTGATATTCCTATGGGCCCTAGTATTACAGCTGTCGTTTCCTCCAAATTCTCTCCATAACATTCGGCTGAAACCGGCTCAGTCAAGAACACACACACACACACACCCCTGGGCCTGGGTCCTTCTATCTCTGAGCTGATGTGCTGGCCGCACCCCAGCATGGCCCGGGGCAGAGTTACTTCTCCTGGGGAACTTCACACCCACCACACCAGTGGAGCTGGTGGAGTCCACACACCCGCCCGCAGGTTTTAGTGGTAGGGGATGCTGGTTTGGAACGTCTGGCACCTTTAGTGCCTTTGGTTCTCCAACAGTAAGATGGGGTGAGAGCCTGCGGCCAGCTCCTCCCCACGCTGTCCGGTGATGTCACGTTGGCCGTAACTGGAGTATTTCCATCAGAGAGACAGGCAGATGCTATGAATCAGGGCTTGGGGTTTCCACAGAACCAGTGATCACACACTTAGCTGCACATCTCTGCTTTATTCCTCATCACCTTGCAGAGAAATCAAGATAAAGCAATTCTAACAGTGCCTGGCAGTAAGCGCCCAGTGGAAACTAGGTGCTGCTATCACTGTTACCATGTTTCCGATGCACAGGTAATTCTGACCCACACCAAAGTTTGAGAACCACCATTTTGGCAGAAAAGGGTGGTTAGTCTTTGTAAAAAACACAGGATTCCTCCCTGCCTGGGGCGTCCTTCACAGGACAGCTTCCTTCACAGCCTGGACCTGCAGGATTGGGGCAATCACGCACAGATGGTGCTGGGGCGTCTGCACCCTACTCGCTTTCCTTATTTGGGAGTGGGAGGTTGCCAGCTCCACGCGGGAAAGACTTACGGCCTGACGTGCAGACTGAAAAGTGCCTCTTTTCAGCTGAGGGGTGGGTTTGCCTAAAGAAGGGCTTCCTTATGGGTGGGTGGGTGGCAGATACGGGGAGGGCCTTGTAGAGGGAGGAGGAACTCAAGGGAAAGGGTCACAGATGCCCCCTGTGGACCAGCCTTGTCTCCTCTACCCCTGCTGATACCCTCATGCGAGACCCCAAGAGGACAGAGCCCTCCCCAGGTCCATCTCAGCTGTAGGACGATGTAGGGGCCGCCCAGGCTCCATCCAGAAATATCTCAGAGGACCTTCCCACTACCTGTTCTGGAGGCAACTCCAATACCCTCAGAGCTGCAGCTTTAAAAGGCTTGCCTTGAAATCAACCCAGGTATTTTCTTTCCATTTTGCTTCTTGAATCAAAGAATCGGTCTCTAGAAAAATGTTTCAGTAGCTGAACTTCGTGTATATTAACAATTTTGTGTTACACTAAACCATTAACAGAGCTTCGTTTTGTTTTCAGTGCAAAGTGAGCATTTCTGGGGTCCACACTTCAACATAGCTGCTCAAAAGGTCTGAGGACGTCCTTTTGGCTGATAGAGTCCCAGAGGCACGGTGCTCCAGACACCCCGGGTTTATCTAGGTCAGAGCTTTGCCTCCGAGCACGAAAGCTCCTATCTCATCCATCAGGTTTTCCTAGGAACCAGTGCAAACATTTCTCTAAGTCGTTTATTGCCAAGGTTTAGACACTGGTTTACTTTTACTCATGAGTGATCTTAGGCAGATTTGATTTAAAGCCTTTGATTCTGTTAAATCCAATTTCATTTAGGAAGAAGGAGAAAGAGGTGGGGGAGGGAGGGGGGAGGGAGAGAAAAAGAAGAATGAAACCCGCTGTCTAGTTTAAAATAGTGCTGATTTAATTATGTGTTTCAGATTAATTTTTCCATTAAGTGAGGAAGCACGATATCGATTTGTTTTGTGTGTGACCGTTACTAACTGAAGTGGATACTTGTCAAGTTATTACAAGGTGAAGTGTCTCTAACTAAACATATTAATCATGGATTGGAGAGGGTATTTTCACGCCCTGTGCTTATTAGAAGGATGGGCGCTATCATAGTCAAATCATACACACTTCAATTGCTTTGCTCAACTCAAAGTAGCAGGCTTACATATTCTGTATGTTTTCCCCATGTTTATTTTTGTAAAAACAACACATGGATTTTTAATCTGCTTCATGTTTCTAAACGTTACATTGGATCATTTAAAATAAATCTCAAATGGGCTTTCTTCCCAGTCAAGGTGGAAACAGAGAGTGATGAATTGTCGTTAACTCCACTTCGCCGTCCTCGTCTTTATCTCTGAACCAGAAAAGAGAGACGTGTACCTAATTTACCAAGCATTAAATGATTTTCTTCAATTTTATCTAAGTTAACTCAAGAGAGGAAAATGTTTCTACAGGTGTAGAAGCTTCTGATGTTAAAATCGTCCTCACTTCGGTGGCTGCTGTGACTGTAGGACCTTAATCGTCTTGCAGTCGCTCACCGGGGACTTTTAAAATAACCCAAACACCCAACTACATTTGACACCATTATTCCTTGGTGCTAAACGTCTTACATTTGGACCCCGGTGAGCCCCTGACATCCTCTTTCCGGTATAGCTGCTTTTCCTTCACAGCAGCTAAGGACATTGATGTCAGAACCGAGTAGTTGAAGGAGGTTCAAGAAAAGGATCTGGAAATGAGGCACGACAGGCTTGCACTATTGGGGAACCTGCTTGAAGGCCCACACGATCGTGTCATGTTCTACTAAGAAGAAGCATTCCCACCACGATGACCAATTTCAGCTTTGACGTGGCCCAAGCAGAGCTGTCTTTGAACATTGATCGAGCAAAGGTCTTGGTGTTCGTATTAAAAGTTAGTTTTCTGTGTGCCCTTTGCCACATGGTAGGGCTCAGCCCTCCTGCTTTGCTCCAGCATCTTCGGGTGGCGGGGAGCTCGGCAGCCTGGGGATGGTCCCCCCCAGGCCGTGTGCGTCCTGACTCCCGAGCCCCCCACTCTCCTCTCCTCGGTCCCCCGCGGTCCCAGCGCTTCTCACGCGGGGACCTCCCTTCTCCTCAGGGACCGCTGCCTGCCTCGCTCTAACCTGCCCTCTCGTCTGACTTGCTACAACCCTGGAGCAGACCCTTCACGGGCACGTGTGTGTCCGTGGGGTGGGCGTGTCCCTTGCGGGACCTGGTGGGAAGCTGGGGCTCTCCTCTGAGGTCACCGCGCACACACACGTGTGGGGACAGCCAGAGGGCTCCTGGGCCAGTTGAGGGTCCACGGACCCCAGGTCAGCAGCCCCTGTCGGGAATTTTCACTTGGGAGAGGCTCACGCCTGGTGGGACGCGGGACGCTGCTGTGTTCTTCCTGCTGCCCTGCCCGTAGGGCTTTCGAAATACTCACTGTTTTCTAAAATGTTTGGCTCAGTTTTGTCTCCGTGATTAGAGTGTAAGCTCCTTGAAGGAAGGGACAGAGGACTTAGATGGCAAGACAACCACTTTGACTAAACAAGGTACAGTAAATGTAGTTGAACACCCGTTGGCCCGTCGACATTTAAATGGGAAGCAGGGCGTGTTTTGTTGCCTAAAATGACACACTTTCGGTACCAGGGCACATGTGATCCTGGAGGAAGCTCGATGAGCGTGGTGGCATATTCTCTGTGATTTTAGGGAAGGGAGATTCCCACCCATCCCCCTCATGCCTGGAGGGGCCGACCCAAAGGCAAGGAGGGGCTCGGCAGGTATGAGAGGGGACAGAAAAAGAGGAAGGAGAGCAGGGGAAGCAGGGGACAGAGGAGAGGAGGGCAGGGGCCAGGGGCCGGCCAAGGGACCACACTGGTGCGTGGTCTCCGAATTCAGGCTCCTGACTTTGAGCAATTATCCGTTCCTACCTTGTCCATGGCGGTCATGAGACACCCCCCGTGCAGGCTGAGTGTCACCTGCTGTGGCCACTCACCTGTTAGGTCCCAGCCTCGGAACCAGGTAGCTTTGCTTCTTGGTTTCCATTCGCCCTTACATTCTATTGTTGCTCCTAAGGCCAATTCATATCTGCTGGGGTTTATTTCATCGCTCGGCTACTGCTTTCAAGTAGCGGCCTGAGGCTAGTGTCGCAATAACCTGGCCTTTGCTGCCTCTCCCGGAGAACCCCACCCTTAGAAGGCTCTGAGGAGTTTCAGAAGGTCAGAGGACGAAAACCATCTTGGCATTCGATGCATATTTGCATACGCATTTAATTTACTTGGGGAAAAGAGCGGCTATTACCCAAGCAAATATAATAATTGGCCTCATTAGCGATAAAGCTGGAATCGGCATTTTAGGAGACTCAGAGTCAATATGTTGGGCGAATAGCTGTTGCATAAGCTGTTACTGTTGCCGGCACCTACTTGAGCTGCTGTAATTAACTTCACTTTAATTATTAGACTCATGTTCGTTCCCTTCTGGGGCTTTGTATTTATAAGCACGTAGACAAGGGCTCTTTATTAAGCATGTTGAGGGAGAGGTACACCCGACAGCCCGGTGCCAGGCCCTGGACCCCAAAGGCTGGTCCTAAAGTGATGAGCTGAGCAGGGCTTGGCTCACCTTTTCTCTAAAAGGCCGAACAGCAGCTGCTTCGGGCTTTGTAAACCAGGCTCAGGGGAGGCTGGTCACGGAGGCTGCCTGACGGGGGCGGGGCTGTGCACCAATAAAACGTGACGAAAACCGGCCAACTGTCCAAGAGATTATAAGAACATTTGAGCAAATGGAAGTCAGCCGGTGGGGACCGCGGACCGGGCGGCTGCCTGATGCACAAGGCGGGAGCTTTGGGCCACAAACTGCTGACGTTCCCTTCTGACGCTTAGAGGCCTTTGCTTTTCTCTTATTCCTCGATTCTTAGTTCAAGAGCTAAGGTTGCTGAAGGAGGGACGTTTCTAAAGGTCCAGGTCAGTAGCCTCGGCCGCAGGCCGGGCCGTGCCCCTGCCGGCTCCTGTCTGCACTTTCATGGCTGCTCTTGGGCTACAAAGGTGGGGGAGTAGTTGCTGCAGTGGCTTGGTGGACGGCACACAAAGACCACATATTTGCTCTCTGGCCCTTTACAGGAAGCGTCTGTGGGACCCTGCTGTACACAGGCAACTGCAGTCGTCTCTCGAAGGGAAATACGATGTGTGTGGTCAGCTGTGTATCATCACACACGCAACAAGTACCTGTGTCACAAGTCCACTGTTCACAGATAAGCCTGATAAATGTGTGAACACAGGTTACGGGTTATGATGCCACCAGAGAGGATCCGCGTTGCGCGCCTGGATTCTGGGCAGCCGCCTCGCTGCACACAATCCCCACAGGAGGCTCCTGCTTCCCCACTGGCGGCCGCGCTGCTGGGGGTCAAGCCGCCTGTCGTCAGAACAAAAAGGCCCCAGAAGGTGCAGGAGGAATGGCCGGAGGAGGCCACCTGGGGACAGATTCCACACGCACACCTTACAATAAGGACTTAAATGAGCTTCTCACTCAGAGTTTTAAAGTGCGGGTGTTTGCACCGTGGACGGCTGTCTCCCTGCCTGCGAGACTTAGGGAAGCTTTGGAGAGGGCTCAGAGCCCCGTCAGCGCCCCCTCCAGGGCCTGGTGGGTCACCCACGGTTTACACCCGCTGTCATTTTCTCTCCTGGTTTTCCAGGCTTTGCTGGATGCTAATTCATTGTCCAAACATCCCCCAAAGTGGGCTTTGTAGAGTTGAGAGACACAGCACTGCGGGGGAACGCTGAGAGAGGCCTCGGTCACCGGTCCCCGCAGGTGAGGAGACAGGCTGGGCGCTGAATTTCCACGCGCACTGCCCTTGGGGCCGTTTTCTGCGCCATCAGTGGTCTTCCAAATAGAGCCCTCTTAAATAAAACGTGCCAACATATGAGCCCAGGAGGATGCATCTGCCGCTCCCGGGCCCAGACGGAGGGGGTGGAGTCACCTGGAAGGGCGTCGGGCACCCAGACCCTTGGCAGGGCCTGTCCCAAAGCCCGGCTGGGCCCATACCTCCTGTCGAGGCTGCCTGCTCAGGCCTCCGAAAGGACTCACAGCACCCTTTCGGTTGCCAGACGTCGGTGTGATGGGCAGGGCCTGGGCCGGCCCCGCAGCATCTTACGACAGGGGCTCCGTCTGTGGCGCCTTTGGGGGAGTTTCTCCACGAGAGACTCCATGCAAGGGTCTCACCGACCTTTGCTGCCAGCCCCATGCCCTCCCAACCCCCGTTATTCATCTGCAGGACAGCGTGGGTCATGAAAGGGGTGGCCCAGGCCCCTTCATGCCTGTCCTGTGAGTCAGCGCCGAGGCTGCCGCGGCCTGAGCCCCCAGGGCCGTGCTGGGGGTCGGAGGCCCAGGAGGTGGGAGCTCAGACGCGGCCGATCTGCCCTAGACGAGGGACGAGATAGTAACGTGACCGTTTATGCCCGTTTGTGACCACACTGCTCCTGTCGTGCCGGCCAGACATGCTCCCTAGGTGACCAGGCAGGAGGGGGCCTTCTGGGACTGGCCTTGGGCGGCCCCTTCTCAGGGCAAGTCAGCGACCCCGCCCCACCTGGGCAGTGACCCTGTCCCCCACCTGGGCCCCCTCTGCCTGCTGCTCCTGCAGGCGGTGACCCAGCAGGAGAAGCCGGTTAACCAGCAAAGGGGACCTTGACCCGCCTGCGGGACTGGAGAGACGAGAGTCCCTCTGGAGAGAAAAGGGCCGGGGCCCACGCTCTCCCCGTGTCTGTCTCTGTTCCGAGCGTGCGTGTGTGTGTCCGTGTGCACGCGTGCCGGGGCGTCTCGAGGAGGAGCCCACGCACATGCCCTGTGCCCCCGGTTTGCCGGCAGTGGAGGGGCTCGTGTCTGCAGCCGCACGCCGCTCCTTCCGCCTGCAGGCAAGGTCAGCCCGTCTCAGTCCGCAGGTGTCGCTGCGCTTGGAGACTGCCGCCACCCCCAGGGTTCCGGTGAGTTCACTGCTGGGCCTGGCGAGCGGCGGGGGCTGTTCTGCACGTGCACGTCTGGAGGAATCCCAGCCTTCTCCTCTGCGGACACAGGAATCCCAGCCTTCTCCTCTGCGGACAGAAGGTTCTTGGCAGGAAGGATGAGGCTTTTTCTTCTGCTCACGTTAGTTGGCCACCTGCTCCAGGGAGGCCAGGTTTGCTGACTTACAGGGACTGATCTGCAGTCAGGGGCTGCATTCCAGCGCGGGCAGGGCCCGGGTCTGCGCCGCAGCTCCTGGGACGCGCTGTGCTGGTGGGCGGGGCCGAGGGGCAGCGGGGCGCGGAGCGCTGTCGTCTTCACTGCGCTTTAATGATGGGGTGAGCATGTTGGGGCTGCAGCCCAATAGGTGAGGATAATTACGCCTGGAATTCATGCACCCCGGCCCCACGTTATCACTCACAGCCGCCCTCCCAGCGCTTGGGGGCCGGAGAAGTGTCAGGATGGCTCCAGGGCTGGAGACCCCAGCTTCCTGGTGAAGCACACGTCTGGCAGAGTCCTGAGAGCACTGCTGCTAGATCCGAAGAGGTCAGCAACCTGATTTTAGGAGAAAAGCACTCCTTTTCTTCCCAGGTTGCCCTCGAGGGAAAACTGGCTCAGAGAGAATTCACTTCCGGGGCTAACTTGCAGTGGCAGCAAGCAGGGGTTTTGTCTCGGTGCCCTCTCGAATCTCCTTTGTGAACTTGGAACAAAAGCCCCCAAATCTCTCTTGGTGCCCCTGCCTTCTCGGTGGGGGTGGGGGGTGGGGCTGGCCAGAAATGCAGCGCACGGCCACCCGGTCATGAAGCGGGAGACACAAGCTGTGTTTCCTTCCTTTTGTACCCTGGCAGTTTAACAAGGCATTGGTGGGAGGAGCTCCAGGGCCCTGGGTGAGGATGAACCGCGTCCCAGGAACATGTGCCGCCGGGCGCCATGTGCATCAGCGGCGTCTAATCTGAGCGGTGACTGCCCCTCTGGGTATTTTCCTGTGGACGGTTTTGATATGGAAAGGAGCGGTTTACACGGTGGGCCTAGCTTAGTCTGCTATATTTAGCTGTTAAAAAGAGTTCTCTCTGATCTCTTTTTTGGGAACGGTCCTCTGCCCCAGCTTCTCTGTTACCCACTCTGCAGGGTGTGACAGCTGAGGCTGGTCACGTGGAAAAACAAAACAGGCTTCTCGCGTTGGGG
Organism: Orcinus orca; assembly: GCF_937001465.1. Classification (NCBI taxonomy): domain Eukaryota; kingdom Metazoa; phylum Chordata; class Mammalia; order Artiodactyla; family Delphinidae; genus Orcinus; species Orcinus orca. The sequence goes on from NC_064568.1 coordinate 105,242,135, forward strand.
AGAGTGATCGTATTTTATGCGGTGGGAAAAGTAAGGAGGAAGATAGGTTCTTTGAGCTACAAGAAGAGCCTGAGGGAATGTCCAGTCGAGTGGTTTTCAGCTTTCCTGTAGCCCTTGGTCCTCCAACATGAGGGCGGATGCTCAGGGCAGGTGAGGCCTTGGGAGCCCCTGCTCACGTGGTCACTCTGTCCTCTCTGGCCATGATGATCGACGACGAGGCCCAGCCTTGAAACCTGCTCCAAAGTGAGCACATCTATTTGATTTCGTCTCGTTTTTATTTATTTATTTTTTTGTGCAAGTATAAACACATTTATTTATTTTTGGTTTTATCAAGGTCATAGTCATTCTATATAAACTCTTGTATTTGTTGGTTTTTTTTAGCATCTTTATTGGAGTATAATTGCTTTACGATGGTTCGTCTCATGTTTAAAGAAGTCATTTCTGCACCTTTTTACAATTCATGTAATAGATTGATATGGTCAAATATATGCATATAAGTAATTTATAAATCGGTAAATATACATCTTCAGGGTATAGGTATATTCAAAGATTTTCCTGGAGGAGGGATAGACAGTTCAAATGTTTGGAGGCCACCGTGTCCGTGGACACGTGCGGACAGCACGGCCCACTACACTAACACCCTGCTTTTGCCCCAAGGAGGCGGGAGATGCGGGGCCTTGCAGACAGGTGGCTGCTGTTCAGACGGGTGGGCGCCCAGGATGCCACCTCGCACACCAGGGCCTGCGCATCACAGCAGGCTGCCTCTAGGCCCCGAGCTTGCACAGCTGACAACTAAAGTGTCAGGGCCCCTCAGGAGAGCTTCGGTGGGTACAAGCCCCCAGAGTGAGGCTTCACAGCCCAGTCCATCCTCATCTGGCTTTGCTTCTTCCTCCAGAGAAGGTAATCAACCTCCTGCACAAACGTCTTTTCTTTTTTTCTCCCTACAAATAGATCCATCGAGATCAAACTTCAAAAAAAAAGAGCTAGTTTGCCTTCACATAAGGAAGAAGAAAGAATGACCAAAAGTAGAATTTGGGTGTGTCTTCTGTCTGTGACCAGGCTTCCCTGGTCTGGGGTTTGAGCCTCGTCTTAGACGCTGGTGAGAGCTGGATGGAACCCCCTTGTGAAGAAAGGCTTACGGGAAGGGGGGGACCACAGGACACCTGTTGGGGTTTTGACCAGATGCTTCAGATGTGGATCAACTGAGGGGAACTGACGTCTTGACAATATTGAGTCTTCCAGCTCACGAGCAAGGTGTGTCTCTGCACTAATACAGGACTTGAATTTCCTCAGCAAAGTAGTGTGGGTCTTACGTACCTGTGTCAGACTTAGTTGTGAGTTTGATGCCATTGCAAATGGTGATGTGTTTTTAGTTAAAATCTCCAACTGTTCCTCATTCGTTGCAGTGCAGTCACCTCCCTGTGTCCGCGGGTGATGCGTTCCAGGGCCCCTGAGGGCACCCAAATCCAAGGACGCTCAAATTTCTCTATCAAATGTTTGCGTATAACCTACACACATCCTCCCATAGACTTTAAATCATCTCTAGATTGCTTGTAATGCCTGCTACAATGTAAATGTTATATAAATACTTGTAAATACAATGCTACGTATATAGGTCCCAGGATGTGGAAAATTCAAGTTTTGCTTTTGGGAACTTTCTGAAATTAAATATATGTATTTGATCTGTGGTTGGTTGGATCTGAGGGTGCTGGACATGCAGATATGAAAGGTTGACTGTGTATAGAAATGCATTTGATATTTCATACTGACCTTGTACCCTGCACCCCTACTTTTACTTGTTAATTCTTGAATCTTTTTACTTAGAGTTCACTAGATTTTCTGCGTAGGTGATTATGTTGTCTGCAAATAAGACAGGTTTAGTTCTTCCTTTCTCATCTGGGGCCATTTGATTTCTTTTTCTTTCCCTGATGGGTTGCTGGGACCCCCCCCATTACAATAGTGAGTACAAGTGGTGAAAGTCATGTCCTTGTCTTATTCTTGATCTCAGGAATACAACTGTCAGCATTTCACCGTTATGTGCACTTTATCAGAGTGAAGAAATTTCTCTCCTATTCCCAGTTTACTGTGAAGCTGTATTTTGTAAAATACTTCTGTGTCCATTGAGATCATCGTGTGGTTTTTCTTTTTAGTTTATTGTAATATGGTAAAATACATCGATTGATTTTTGAATATTAAACCAACCTTGCATTCCTGGGTTAAGCCTCACTTAGTCATAATGTATGTGTATGTATATGCATATATAAAAACATAGATGTAAATATTCTAGACAAAATGTCAGCCAATCAAATACAATATACACATAATATTGGAGAGCACACATATTATTATATATTGGATTTGATTTGCTCAGATTTTATTTAGAACATTTACATCTATATTCATGAGAGATATTGGTATATTTCTTTTTCTTTTGTTTTTTTTGCGGTACGCGGGCCTCTCACTGTTGTGGCCTCTCCCGTTGTGGAGCACAGGCTCCGGACGTGCAGGCTCAGCGGCCATGGCTCACGGGCCCAGCCGCTCCCCGGCATGTGGGATCTTCCTGGACCGGGGCACGAACCCGTGTCCCCTGCGTCGGCAGGCGGACTCCCAACCACTGCGCCACCAGGGAAGCCCTCTTGTAATGTTTTTACATAGTTTTGATATCAGGATAACACTAGCCTCAAAGGTGAGTAACTATGTAGTCCTTTTAAATTTTTCTGGAAGAGTTTGCACAGAGTTGGTAATATTTCTTTCTTAAATGTTTGCTAGACTTCCCCTCTGAAGCCATCTAGGCCTGAAGTTTCCTTTTTTTAACTACAAATTAAATTTATTTAATAGATATAGAGCTGTTCGGGTTATGAATTTCTTAAATGAGAGGTGGATTATCTCTTTCAAGGAATTAGTCCACTTCATCCAAGTTGTCAATTTTATATGCATAAAGTGTTCATAATATTCCCCTATAATTTTTTATTATCTGTAGAATCTGCTGTGATGTCACTAGCTTCACTCCTGATACTGGTGTTTGTTTCTTCTTTCTTTTCTTTCTTATTCATCTGGCTAGAAGCTTATCAATTTTGTCGATCTTCTCAAACAAGAAGTTTAGTTTCACTGATCTTGTCTCTTGGTTTTCTGTTTTTACTGCACTGAACGTTCCCTTTGATCTTTATTATTTCCTTCCTTCTGCTTGATTTGTCTTCAATTTGTTCTTCATTTTCTAGTTTCTTGAGGTGAACACTGAGGTCACTGATTTGAGGCGTTTCTTCTTGTCTGATATAGGTGTTTAATACTAGAATTTTCCCCATAAGTTCTGCTACAGCAGCATTCCACAAATTCTGATATGTTGTGTTGTTATTTTAATTTCATTCAACTTCCTTTTTTTCTCACCTACCTAAATCTGGAAAGTGCCCAGCCTAATTTATAACACAGGTTTTGTGCTCAACAAATGTTAATTCCCTTGCATCTCATATATCATTTGAATGTTCCCCAGTAGACACTTAAGAAATCCTCATTAAATGAGTATATAATAACAGATAACATTTATAGAATACTTACCACATGCTAGGTACTAAGGTACGTTCTTTTCAAATTATCTCGTCTTATCCTTACTACAGTTTTATTAGGCAGGTACTACTATTGTTCCCATTTTGTGGATGAGGAAGCTGATGCCGACAGGTTACATAAGTTGCCTTAGGTCCCAGAGCCAGAAAGGGGAGAACCGGAGCCTGTGTGTGTCCATGGCATAGCCCCTCCCCACGTCCATCCCAGGAGAGGCTCCCACCTCACCTGCTTCCTAGCAGTCACTAAACTCAGTGTTTGAGGCCCATTTTGTGGTCAGAACTGTAGCTGGGAATTAACAGACACAGGTCTTTTACCTACAAGGTTAGAGTCCAAGTGTGAAAAAAAACAACAAAAAAGCAACATGAGTAGCAGTCAGAGCTCAGAATGATGTGGGATAGACTCTAAAGGGAATGGAAATTTAGGGAAAGCAGAGAGCGACAAAACAGGGGCAGTTAAAGAGAGAAGACTTCCCAGAAGAAGGGGACCCCACGGACTCTGAACGACGGGTAAGATGTGAACATCCCCATAGGTTCCCCCAAAGTGTGGCCTGAGCGTGGGAGTGAGGGAGGGCAGAGGGTGAGCTGGAGGGCTGAGGCCACAGAGGTCGGCCCCCAAGGCCCCAGTAAAGAAGACGGATTTTATCCCAGGTGTGTTTGGAAGCTATGGGCAGGTTTTAATAGTAGGTAACATGATCCTGTCAACATTTTAAGGTCACCTGGCTGGAGATTGGGGGTGTGGGGCAGAAAGAACAGTTAGGGGACGAGCCCTCCTGAGACACGCAGTGGGACCGCTGCTCCGTGGGGCTCCGTGGGGTTGCAGGTCAGGCATTTGGAGTGGACCAGGCAGCTCTGTGTGATGTCCCCTGTGTGCCAGCTCCAGGTCAGGCATAGGGTGGGTTTCTGAGAGGGAGACAAAGGATGTCAGTGCGGCATTTGCGGGAGGTCGGTTACAACGATGGTCGTGCATGTGGTTAGACCAGTATGGAAGCACAGCTGGAGGGGCTGATGGAGAGGAAACGGGTACCATCGTTGGACCGAAGTGTGGATCCCGACAAAGAATCAAGACCAAGGGCAAACCTGAGCGAGTGAGTTTAAGAGGAGACGGTGGTGGGGAGAGTGTGGCGTGGCTGAAGTTTCAGAAATGGGAGCTAAGTTTCAATGAAAGTGCTGCAAACTTTATATACATGTTTTTCATATACACAAAGCCTTTTTCAGGACCCCAACTTCCCCTCCAGCTATGACCTTACATGCCTTCCGTTTACCATCAACCTTCAAATTGCTCTTCTTGATGACGCCAGTGACCCCCACAGAGTGACTTGAAGATGCAAATGTCATCATTTCACACCATCAAAGGATAATGAACTCCCTTGTTAGGAGGTCAACATATTTTCCAATTTCCCTTTACGGTTCTTCTTTGGCCCATATATTACTTAGAAGTGCGTTATTTAGTTTCTAAGTATTTGAGGATCTTCCAGATATCTTTCTGCTGGTGATTCCTAACTTAATCCCATCGGGATCAGAGAACATAATTTGTACAACCAGAAGGCTTTTAAATTTATTAAGGTTTGTTTTGTGACCCAGAATATGCCTGATCTTGGAAAGGGTGCTTGAACAGGACATATATTCTGCTATCCCGGGTGGAAGGTTCTGTCGATGTCACTTAGGTCAGTTTGGTTGATATTTTTTGGCTCAAGTCTTATTTATTTTTGCTGATTTCCTGTCTACTTGTTTTACCAATTTTCGAAAAGAAGTTTTAGGAATCTCCAGTTGTAATTGTGAACTCATTTATTTTTCATTGCAGTTCTATCATTTTTCACTCCCTATATTTGAAACCCTGTTATTAAGGGACTACACCTTTAGGATTGCTGGACCCCTTTATCACTGCAAAATGACCTGATTGCTCTGGGGATGTCCTTTGCTTTGAAGTCTACTCTTGTCTGACATTAAAGTCGTCACCGCAGCTTCTCTGACTAGTGTTAGCACCTCTGTTTCCTTCCTTTTACTTCTAACCAACTATCAGGTGATGCTTTGTGGGGTTGCAAAGCAAACAGACTGTAAATGGCCAAAAAGCTGCTTCCTTGGGCTATTTTTAAAATAATTGGATGTGTAAAAATTTGAGTTTGGTGTCGGCAGGCTCTTGAGCTAATGGGTCTTGTGCAGTGAAGAAATAAGGCAGGAGCTGACCTGCAGAGGCCGTGTTAGGCACATTTGTATCATCTGTCAATAGTCGGAGAGTTAAATGAATTTCTCAAGTACGAAAAGTAATAGGTTTAAAATTATCAGAAACTCTACGGATAGCACAAGTCATACCCATACATCACATAGTTTGTTTTACCTTCAAATTTTAGTTCCTAGGTTGATTGCATTTATACATCAAAAATCAACTTGACCCTTATCAGTCCTATGAAGATTTTGTTCCTGTTAGAAGCCATATAATTTAGAGCAGGCTGGAGTTGGGGCAGGAAACTCAGAAACTCAGAAAATGGAAATAAGGCCCACTCACAATTCTCAGGATTCACCAGCCCAAACAGAAGCATCAGCTAAAAGTGTTTATTAAAACTCTGTGGGCCTCCATCTTTAGGAGATGCCATTTATTCTTCCCACAAATATGTGTGATGCCAGGTGGACAGAACAGATGCGGTCCCCCCACCTCAAGAACCTCTGGGGAAGGAAGACCCCCACCCAGAACACAGTGATGGAAGGTGCTGATAGTGGATGGGGGGACTCACGGCTTGGTGAGACCCCCGGCAGAAGAAGTTAACAGGTTAGCGACACGGTAAGGTGTGTATTCAAGCAGTGGAAGTGACTGATCAAATCTGGTTTTCAGGCCATGACCCTCTCTTTGGTGTAACAAGGTCGGCATTGTAGTGTGTTGGGTTTTACAGTTCAAAGCGATGACCACTTAGCTGTATGGTGCTTCAGAAGATATCTCTCCTGATTCCAAGTAGCCCTTTTCTAACAAATGTTTTCAAGTCTGGGAATGTATTGAGTCCATGATCACTTCACCTTTCCTCCCTAACACGGCCTCCTCTGTTGGGTACTTCCAGCACTTGACAGGACAGGACTGAAATGCTATGCTTAACTCACTAAAGCTAACTAAAAGTTTGCACACAGCCCTACAACGTACAACTTCTTAAGTTTCCAGTTTTGGGTCATTTACAATGAATTACTCTCCTGTGTTACAAATTCTGTAATCTCAGATCTGAGTATACCAAGGGTGAGTGATACCAGGATTTAAAATAGACCCGCCAGGAGTCACTGGAATTCTTGAAGCTGCACTGGGTAACGTCTCACTGAAGGATTTTTGCAATTCACTCGATCTTACAAGGAAGTAGCTATTTTAAAAAATTCCATCCACTGTATGTAAAGCAGGTCATATGATGTAAGATAATCACCAAATGCCACAGCGCGTTACAGAGCCTGCGTCCAGCTCAGCCAGGTTCCAGCTGCTGTGTTTACCCAGCAGAAGTGCCTCGGAGCCTCTGCTCAGATACCTACTTGTAAGTGTCTGCACAGACCCGCTCACGCCCACCTCAAGGCGCATTTGGGCCTGTCCAAATGGCAGGCATTGCCTTTCTTTAAGTGTATGCGTGTGGGTTGAAACACATTAATCACTTTTCAAAATCCTTCAAGTATTTGTGCGGTAATTTCAATAAACTAGATTTCAAAGCAGGTGGGCACGCTGCCAGCAGGCGGACGAGCCCAGGGGTGGGATTCTGGCATTTCTTGTTCAATGCTACGTGCCATTAAGGAAAAGCGTTTGAAACAAGGAGGGAGAGTCCAATTATGCCGTGGAGAGGCATGTGTGTGTGTTAATGTCCTGTCTTTACAGCAATTTACGGTTTGTGCTAAGCCATAAATATTGATAATTTTAGCTCAGACCCTTCCCCCCTGCATCACTCTATGTGTTTTCTCTGGTTCCTGGGCTCCCTTCCGGGACAGCCCGGGCAGAGGCGGCACCCCCGTCGCCCCCCCGCTTGCGCTTGCTTACCGACAGGACCCAGGCTGCTTGCAGTTAATCCTGGCGCCCGCCAGCTCGAATGGACTCGTCACTATCAATAAGTCAGAGGCCTGACCTACTATGAGTTGGCGCTGGCAGTGCCGCTGGGCAAGATCACACGTCCCCGACGCCACGCTGACCCCTCCCTGCAGAAAGGGACCTGCTGCCAAAGCCCGGGAGGGGAGAAGGTAGCGCCTCTGACTCGCTCTCCAGGCCACGCATGGCCTGGGCGGTCGCCCCTGTCTGCAAAACACAGCACGTTTTTCAAATTCCTGTGAATAATGGTGATAATAATAGACACTTTGTGAGAGGTGGGGAGACCGGGGTCCATAGTCTCAGTACGGAGCTCTGGGGGATCCACGTTGGTGGCGATGACTTAGGGCTGCCCGTCAGTGTAGGTGATTCCCAAGAGCCTGGGCCACACTCCACCTTCCGCGTTGCTGGTCTGTGTTGAAAGGCTGACTTCTGGTCTGTTGGGAAGGATCAAGCAGTGAGAATGGAGCCTCTTTGTTCTGGAGAAACGTCTGGGGAGCTGGTTCTGGTTTCTGTTTGTTTAGTAGATAGACATGCCTTTTCCAAGGAACACCGTCCGAGGCACTCATGTGATTGTGCAACTCTACAACCTCTGGTGCAAAATGACGATCTCCCTTGGTAAGGAAGAAGCCACCGAAGTTCCAGGGCTCATTCTATTATCTTGTGGGATAAACTGAAAGTTAAGAAAGCAAGATATAGGCTCTTTCTTAGATGCCATCTCAAATTCCTGCTTCCTTTACCTCCAAACCCCACCCCCCTGGGGCCGCATGGGTCCTAGGAGCATAGAAGGGAGGCCAGGGGAGAACAGGAGAAGCAGGCGGGAGGGACCGTCCAAGACCGGAGGAGCAGGAGAGGAGCTGAGGGCCTTTGCCCCTCCCATTCCAGCCCGGGAAGCCTGCTGGGCTCCCAGGCCGAGT